>NC_134184.1:27247075-27847075 GCF_964188355.1 Buteo buteo | reverse complement strand
CAATAACTATTGCAGGCAACCTGCACACTTAAACTAACTTAAGTGTCTGATCTGAAGGTCTAAAGCTGAGTGGTTTGAATGTCCTCCATTTTCACTGGAAACGTGTTTTTCATTGAAATTTACAACCAAAATAGAAATACAGAAAATCTAGGCTGATCCTAACCATCCACATGCTTAATTTTCAGTGCTTTCTTTATCGTGCTGACAATATATTACTAAGGCATATAACTAAATAGTATAAACTAAAATATAGTAAAAATGTTGAAAACTCTAAAAAGATAGGTGAAAACCCATTGCAGTATTTCGTTAAAAATTCTATATTGCTTGCTAATAAAAGGAATAATTTATGTTTTGAATTATTTAAATAAATAATAAAATTCTCCCTCTTATGTTCAACTAAGTTACTAAACTGGAAGGTACTGTTGGGGAGTTGTTAATTGAATATCTTATAAAAGCTTACACTGAAAGAAAATTAAAATCACATGTAATTTTTCCCAAATATTTCTATTAATGACAGTACACCTGTGAAATCTGTAGACAGAGCTGTAAGATTTTTGTTGTTTTGCTTTGGTCATGATGAATTTGAATTTTAGCTTGAATTTTCATCTCACAAAGCTCTCAAAAAGTGGGAAAGAATCGCTGGAATTCAGTAGTGCACAAGACTAGAATACGTAAGCCAGTCAAGTACAAGCATCTGCCTCAGACAATAACCTTCAGGAATATTTCAGGTGCCTTCTAGTCACATTGTATGCTCCCATTTAGTATGAACAACTAAAATCTAGTGGCAGGTCATGGCTAAATAATTTGTGGACGTGCTTGTCAATATGGTCCATCTCAGAAATTTAATGACATAAGACTGATGTTAAGAGAGAGACCCATTAGATCATGTACTCCCTGGGACAACCCGGGACTTTAATTTTCAACCATTGGTCTGTTTTCACAAAGGACATCAATTTTTCAAATCATCCTTCTTATTGGGTGATAAAATGAGTATGAGAAGACATACTGGCCAGTTTTTTTTATGTTAGTCCTTAGTCCAATGTGATTTCAAGATTGCTGATAACACACCAATTCACAACTAATTATCATGTCAAGGGACTCAACAGAAACATACATTGAGGAAGAGATGGGAAAGATTAATTATGAAGAAATAGTAAAAAATAACAGAGTGTGTACCACTGGCCAGACAATGGCTACTAGAGGATGCAATATCTGTCTACAAGCATTTTAATTGTGTAAACACCTAGGAGGCATAGAATTTGTTTAGAGACGTCCAAGGGAGCATAACTAGGAATAACGAAATGAAAATGAGCTAAGAAAAATGCAGACTTTACATCAGAAAAACTTTCTGTGAGGTCTATTAGTCTGTAGTAATCTCCCCAAGGAAGTATTGGGAGCCCATCACTTGAATAATTTAATACTAGACTGGAAAAAGCACTTGAGAATATACTGTAGGGAACAATCCTGTACTGACTTATTACAGCTTATAGATGGATAAACTACCTGCCTGCACTGCACAGAGTTCCCATGGATTTGAGGGTCAGGCTGTTCAGTGTATGACAGGACGATGGTCTAGAAGACTACACTAACTTTTCACTCTGCAACAAAAGACTCTCAACATGCATCCACCTGCTGTTTTCCCCTTCTGTATAGTCCATGGCAGGAGAAATGTTATCCTTTTTGGATAAATTTGCCGCTTTTTTTTTTTTTTTCCCCCTTGATGGCTACAACGTCAAATGGGTGAAATTTAGTGTGCTGTCAGGCCATTCATGTTGTTGACATGTTAACTGTTCTATGTCAGTTATGAACTACTGATCTTCCGGAGTTCGATAAGATCCAAGAAAAGCTGTAATTAAAAGATTTTTATAGAACTTTAATAAAGTCCCAAGCTGTGTCTTGGATCTCCCAGGGCAAAATTAACTATATTTCTAATATTGCCAACTCTATGTGGTCATTCTGACAATTTCCATTTTGCATGTTGTTAGCATGTGGTATCATCATGGTTTAACCCCAGCCATCAACTAGGCACCACACAGCTGATCACTCACTTCTCCCACCACCCAGTGGGATGGGGGAGAAAAACAGGAAAAGAAGTAAAACTCATAGTTTGAGAAAAGAACGGTTTAATAGAACAGAAAAGAAGAAACTAATAATGGTAATGATAACACTAATAAAAGGATTGGAATGTACAAATGATGCACAATGCAATTGCTCACCACCTGCCAACTGATGCCCAGCTAGTCCCTGAGCAGTGATCCCCTCACCCCCACTCCCTCCAGTTTGTATACTGGGCATGACATCACATGGTATGGAATACCCCGTTGGCCAGTTTGTGTCAGCTGCCCTGGCTGTGTCCCCTCCCAATTTCTTGTGCCCCTCCAGCTTTCTCGCTGGCTGGGCATGAGAAGCTGAAAAATCCTTGACTTGGTCTAAACACTACTTAGCAACCTCTGGAAACATCAGTGTGTTATCAATATTATTCTCATACCGAACTCAAAAACATAGCACTATACCAGCTACCAGGAAGACAATTAACTCTATCCCAGTGGAAACCAGGACAGGTATTTGTTTTTATCTTTGTACTAAAAAGTTGTAGTAAAAATGTAGTTTGCAGTCATTGTTTTTTATAGGTAGTACATACCTATAAAGTTATTTTAATTTTTCTGTCCATTAGCAATGTTGAGTTTGGCCTTCAGTGGTCTAACTTGAACTGTAAGCACACATAAAATCTCAGTCCCAGTCTGGCTTTTAGCAGAACTATGCATGCAACATATTTGACTTTAGAATATACAGTTCCAATAAAGAAATGTTGCAGTGCTGGTAACAGGATTAAAAATCCTGTTCTTGTCCTCTTTTTTGGCCTACCACAGGGTCCTGCATTTGATAGACCAACATGACCTGTGGTGATCACATCAAGGATGTGTTCAGTGTCTTCCACGCCAGCAGTCTTCTTCTTAGTTCTTAAGGAAAATTCTTTCATTTTAGTGTGGGCCATTTTTCTGGGTGTATTTTGCAAATGAAAGTAGTAGAAATTGCAGGAAGAATGGATGAATGGTTGCTTTCTAGCCTGTGGCAAGAGAGATCTTCAGTTCCCTACAGGTTCATAGACTTGCTTGGTGATGTTCAACAGGCCTGCTTGCTCTGTTTGCTCTAGTTCCCCACCTATGAAATACAGCTGATAATTCACAGGGTTCTGTTGTGGTTTAACCCTGGTGTGCGGCTCAGCCCCACACAGCCACTTGCTCACTCCCCACCAGTAGGATGAGGGAGAGAATCAGAAGGAAAAAAGCATGAATACTTGTGGGTTGAAATAAAGACAGATTAATAAGTAAAGCAAAGCTGTGCGTACAAGCAAAGCAAAATAAGAATTCATTCGGTACTTCCCATTGGCAGGCACGTGTTTATCCATCTCCAGGAGAGCAGGGCTCCATCACACGTAATGGTGACTTGGGAAGACAAACACCATCACTCCGAACATCCCCCGTTTCCTCCTTCTTCCCTGCAGTTTTTATTACCCCTTTGGTCAGTTGGGATCAGCTGTCCCGGCTGTGTCCCCTTCCAAATTCTTGCACACCCCCAGCCTGCTCACTGTCAGGGAAGGTTGAGAAACCAAAAAGGCCTTGATGCTCTGTAAGCACTGCTCAACAATAGTTAAAGCATCCCTATGTTATCAACACTGTCTTCAACACAAATCCAAAAAATAGCATGATATAAGCTTCTATGATGAAAATGAACTCTATCCTAACAAAAATAATATATTATTATGTTAAATACATTAACAGTTGTGAAGTACTCGGGCATTACAGTAATGGTAGCTACAGCAAGAGACAAAGTCTTTCTCATAGTCATGAGAATTACAGGAGCTAATCCTTCTCTATAAAGATTATGATTCATTTTCTCAACCTTCATCTTGTCCTACAAACCTGTGGTAGCTTTGATTAGATATTATTGTTACCTTTAGGTGAGTTTGTAGCATGTTCAGAATATTCAGTAAACCATGAAAAAGTTTCCCTAAGCAGGTGATTTCTTTGTTTTTATCAGAGCTTGGCAAAACCAGTAAATTTCAATAAGCAGTACGTTTCTCCAAATGCTGACAAATTTGGAAATTCAATGATATTCTCAGTCAGGTTGTTTAATTTTCTATTATACAGGAAAACAGAGCACAAAGTTGAATGAGATGAACAAAACTGAAACTGCCTATGTTTTAAAAAACTTTCTCTTTTTTTTACAGAAACATTTCTTGGATTTATTTTCTTGGTAGATTAAAAAAGTTTTAGAAACTGAGATAGGCATTTCTTTGCCCTAGTTTCTTAAGTGTTCTCTAATGGTTACAGATCTACTTGTAAAACTCCTTCCTCATATGGCAAGTCTATTTCTATGAGCAAGAGTATGCAGGGTCAAGGCTTATAGTTGTAATAGAATACTCAGGCAGAACTAAATAACAAAGAATAAAGTGAAAAACACCAGTAAATTAAAATAAAGCTGGAATACACTCAATTAGCTAAATTACTATTGATATCTGTCATTATATAGTACCCAGGGCTGTATAATTTTGTTCTAATCCCCTAAATGCGCAACTAAGCAAGGGAGAGAACATATATTCCTACAACCCCCAGTGGAGACATTGAGATTATGCATGCTCTCACTAATTTAAAGAGGGACTTTCACACTGGGATACATTTTAAAAAGAGAACATTTAAATAAAAAGCAATTTGGTCTGCCTGTAATTGTATTCCCCTTGCTGTTATTGCTAATTATTGAAGATATTTGTGCTTGAATGGGTGAACTCCTTTTTTTCTTTTTAATTTTAAACAGCTCAGTTTCTACTTCCACTCAATCCTGCTGAAATCACAGGGTCAGGATCTTTCTTTCATATTCCAGTTTACCAGTGTTGGTGTCGTGCGTTGACCCTGGCTGGAGGCCAGGTGCCCGCCAAAGCCACTCGATCACTCCCCTCCTCAGCTGGACAGGGGAGAGAAAATAGAACGAAAGGCTTGTGAGTCGAAAGAAGGACAGGGAGAGATCACTCACCAATTACCATCATGGGCAAAACAGACTCGACTTAGGGAAAATTAACTTAATTTATTGCCAAATCAACCCGAGTAGGGTAATGAGAAATAAAACCAAATCTTAAAAACACCTTCCCTCCACTCTTCCCTTCTTCCCAGCTCAACTCCACTCCTGATTTTCTCTCCCTCCTTCTCCAGCAGCGCAGGGGGACAGGGAATGGGGGTTGGGGTCAGTTCATCACACGTTGTCACTGCCGCTCCTTCCTCCTCAGGGGGAGGACTCCGCACTCTTCCCCTGCTCCAACATGAGTCCTTCCACGGGCTGCAGTCCTTCATGCACTGCTCCAGCGTGGGTCCTTCCCCGGGCTGCAGTCCTTCAGGCACAGCCTGCTCCAGCGTGGGTCCCCCGCGGGGTCACAAGTCCTGCCAGAAAACCTGCTCCGGCTTGGGCTCCTCTCTCCCCCGGCTGCAGGTGGAGATCTGCTCCCCCGTGGACCTCCCTGGGCTGCAGGGACACAGCCTGCCTCGCCATGGTCTTCCCCATGGGCTGCAGGGGAATCTCTGCTCCGGCGCCTGGAGCACCTCCTGCCCTCCTGCTGCACTGACCTGGGGGTCTGCAGGGCTGGTGCTCTCACATATTCTCACTCCTCTCTCCGCCTGCAGTTGGGCAGTATTTTTTCCCCTCTTCTTAAATCTGTTATCGCAGAGGCACTACCACTGTCTCTGATGGGCTCGGCCTTAGTCAGTGGCGGATCCATCTCAGAGCCGGCTGGCATTGGCTCTGTCGGACATGGGGAAAGGTTCTAGCAGCTTCTCACAGAAGCCACCCCTGTAGCCCCCCCACTACCAAAGCCTTGCCACACAAATCCAATACAATCAGTCAAGAGGCAAAGTCAGCACACTCAAACGGAAGGAGTCATACAAATGCTTGGCTAAACTCTGAAGCCTGTCTAGAGTCAGCCATATTCAAACTAGAAATAAGATTAAAAAAAATTCAAAAGTTTGAACAATAAGGGTGATGAGCTGCCGTAACAAATTCCTCACAGAATTACTGGATCCTTTCTTTCTCTGTATGCCCCCATATAAAGGCTGGATGTTTTTTGGATCTCAGTCTTTTAAATCAGGCTACATATCAGCCATATACATGCTATTGGGCTCAACAGAGAAGTGATGTGATTATTTTTAATGTATGGGAAGATAAGTATCTATTGGCCCTTTCTGGCCTTAGAATAGGCTAGTATAAACTTTGACCTTACTCTAGTGGAACTGAGAGGTGATGGGAAGTAAAGATGATTGTAGTTAGAAACATTCCTCATTATTTCATTCTATGATCCATGTCGACTAAAAAATACCATCCCTTCTTTTCATATAAAGCAGAATAGCAGAAAGAAAGCCCTGTGACGACTGTAGCCCTGTGATAAGAGTGTGGGTTTGTTAACATTTTCATCTAAACTATGGATAGGCTTTTTGTAGTCATTTTGTACAATGTGGAGATGTGAATTTTGAGCATGGTGGGCAACTGGTGACTCCTCAGCAGTTGGAGCAAATTTCCCATGCTAGGGGTACGTCGCATAACTGTCCGCAGAGAGGTCTTGGCTCAAAGCTTCTGAGTGAATCAAAGTCCCAGATGTGGCAGAGTGTGGGATGCTCAGAGCTGATCAGGACAAAGTTACTAGGCTACCCGTCCCTGACAAGTGCTGCTCCAGTGATAGAAGACTTTATAATTCTTTGATGGTGAATTACTCACAGAGTTCCCTTATTATTATTCTGAAACGTGGTATGGATCTTATATTTTTCCAGCCATATGAGGGTTTTCAAATGTGGTTAATAGGATCAGAGAGCCTGGCTGTCCTCCAAATTAATATATCTGAAGGCTGAATTTCAGAAAGCGTATTTTGAATAAAATGTCCTAAATATTTCCTAACTGAATTACAAGATCTAGCAATGTGCTAGCATGCTTTTAAAGATACACTCTGCTTTACAGGCAATTACAATGTCCTTTAATAAATGTCATTGTTTATCCTCATATGTTATACATATACTTAAACGCACACAACTGAACACTTTCTCAATACATTTTTGCCAACAAAAATAATTTAGTAGATCACCTCGTTTAAGTAAAGATACCTCATCTGGCTTTAGGTTTCTGCTACATTAGCCTCAGATCTGGTCATTAGATTACTTCTTAATACTGCAGCTATTTTATACTTCTGGGTATGTAGCTTAGCAATTACATGAACAAGGTAAATAAACAAGAATTAGGGAATGTGAAGTGAAGCAATTATGTGTTAGTAGATTTGAAACAGTCTGAAAAAGTTGCATTTAGTACAAGTCAAGACTAAATTGTAGAACTCTTTGCTATGTTAGGATGCTCATATTAGATATGCTAGATATAGATAGACTGTTATTTTCTGGTGCTGAGGCTGACTGGCAAGGAACAGCTAGTATTTGCACTAAACTCTTGTAGCTTCCAAGACAGAGTAACTGCATCCAAGCTGCCTATTGGGAATGCTCCTAGCTTGTGCCTAACTCCAAAATTGTGCCTGGGAATTATTTGAAAGAGCTCTAATTGGTACAAGCCAAAACTGTGCTAGGGACTGTTATAACAGCTTAACAGATGATCTAGTTGCAGTTTTGGGAATATTTCCTGGCTCTTTTTAATTTCATACCACTGACATAGACTACAGATGCTAAAAACATAAAGAGTTCAAAAAAATTGTTCAACAAATAATAAAAAAAGGTCTATTGAATACAAAGATGCATACAAAGTAAGGAGTACATATTATCCATGAAACCAAGAAGGAAGCCTCTTTAAGCCACAAACAGCTGAGGGCTAGAAGAGTATCACTAAATGCTTACTTTATTCTTACATTTATCCCTGGGGCTCTATTCTTGGCTATTGCCAAGAACAGAATATTAGGGTGCACTAAAAAGGCAAATCTTTGGTTTTGTGTTCAACAAATGCGGGGACAGATGCAAAAAATCGTTGGACTGAAAGTGATTCCATGAAAGGGGACTTGCCCAATATCAGGGCATATGTTAGGTAAGAGGACAGCATGGAGTTTAACTTTGAAAAAAGCAATCTATCCTAGACTCCTGGGAAGAAATTCTGCTTGTTGCTGATTCATTGCATGAAGCACGTAAGTTTGTGGAGCCGGGCAGATGTTGCTACACAATGCTGGGAAAATGAATTGTACCTATGCCATAGGAACAGAGCAGGGGACAAGAGGTAGTGGTGGTGTATGAGAGGGGATTAAAGGTTCATGGCAAATCTACGCCTGGAGCTCTAGAAAAGCAATTATAGAGGTGAGCCGATCACTTCCCATTACAGATGAACTGCTATAGCACATAACCCTGCCACTCTAATACTTTAAGAAGCAGCTGTATGGAAAATATGAGATAACAAGAATATCTGGTGACTAAAGATATAAAAAACCACCCCTAGATTTTCAAAATACTGACATTTACCACTCAGTCCTTTGAAAATGTAACCACTTTGGAAAGTGCACTCTCCCTCTGTCTATATACACACACATACATGGATGTGTGTGTATATATATATGTGTATATATGTATGTATATAGACACCTATCTGTCCCTCTGTCTCTAAAATGTGCAGCCAAAAGCAAAAAAGCCACTTGATGTCATATAATATTGTGTGATGGAAGGATGGGATGTTGTGCATCCTTCAGAATCGCAAAGACAACTCCAGATAGCATTCTTAAACGGAACAGTTAAACTCTGTACGTTTTAGGTAAATGTTACATTTTTTCATGTTAGATATGTATTTGCTTTCAGATAGAGTACTGTTTATTTTCATACTGATGTTCTCTTCTTTGTTTAGCAATTTAGTTTTCTGATGAAAGAAAGTATCCTTGTTTTGCCGCCATGAGCACATGTGTATTTTTGTGTCAAAAAGATATTGAATGTAACAAAAACATCTTAGTGAGCAACTGAAACTGCAGATTAGTCCATACCACAGGCCTGATTCCTCTCTGCCACTGGTGTAACCCTCTCAAACTCGTTACAGCTGCACTAACCTAAAATCTGTGCACTTGTGATCAGAACTAGTCTCTCAAACAAAAACTGCGTCACTTTATGAATTATTGTAATTTCAGAGGTATCTTTATTAGAGTCCTCGGTAAACAGCCAATGTGTTTACTGCTGATACAATGGAGAGGAGCAGTAACACTCAGCAGAAAGAGACTTAGGAAGTGCAGGCATTTTGCAAATTCCACAGTTATATCCTGTGTTATATCCTATATACCCAGTTATATCCTTATATAGCCATTTGTATCCTATATGTTCCATACCACATGGAATTTAAGTTTGCTTTTCTGGTTGTATCTCCCTTTTAAAAAATGACTAAAGATTGTGCCTGTGTTTGCCTTTACTTTTTAAAATGGCAGGTATGAACAGATAATATGTTGTTGCTCAGGGACTGACAGGTGTGACTAACCAACCGGAGGAAAAAAAAAATCCATTGCTTTTAGACTGATCAATACAGTTTTCATCCCAACTGCGTGATCTTGGATGTTGCAAGAATGCATCTGTAACCACTTTCAAAGGGGACACTACACATTTATTAAATGTGAGACAGCACCATTACAATCAACTAAAACTCGAGATCTGCTGAACACTTGAAACTATAATTTCCAAATATCTTTCTTTTCTTTAATTGGGGTTTGTTCTGCTGACAGATGAATGCACCCTCATCTGAATTTGAATAGAACTACTGCAATAATCAGTGACTCTACTTGAATGAAAAAACACGTAGCCTGGCTCTCTATGTGGTTATGTCTAGGAATGTCTCTCAGACAGACCTGACTCCCACTTTTCCTAATTAAAAGTGGTAATAACTGTTTTATTGGATCTAAATTACACTTTTATTTGACAAACTTAATTTAAAGTGTGACCTATCAACTTAATGACATTTTGAGGCTGGGCACAACTATACATAAATTAGAAGAGAGTGAGATGCTTTGCAATAAAGAGGTAAAGTGAAGAGAGAAAAAAAAAAACAAAATACAAATGAAGGATAAAACCACATCAAAACATTGTAGCTAACGAGGTTTGCATTTTGGAATGGAATCAGAGCTAACTCTGCAGAATATTGCTTACCAGGCTAATGGTGAAAATGAAATATATGGAACTTTGAAGTTTCTGATAGGTGTGATTTGATTTCTGTAATATAAATGCAGGAAGTTTTAGAATTGAATTTGCAAATAAAGAATGAAAAGCTTGCCTTAGTAGTTTGAATTCTGGAAAGAAGGGTATCTGCTTTTTTCAAGTGCTTTTCATCCGTAATTCTTGAAGCACTTTGAACAGACAGTTGAGCACCCTCATCCACATTGTCCAGATGAGGGAGCTACTGAGATTGTACTACAAACTTGACAAATATTTGAGGTGGCACCTAAGAATCTGATAACATTACATCCCACGAGGGATAGAGATACTTTGTAGGGAGTGGTATCCATAACAGCTTCTCAGGAGCAGAGGAAAAGGCCATTGTCTGCCCTTAAGAGTAAAATCTGTGATAGGGATTCTGCTTACTACAGTCAAAATACTCCTGGTAGCACAAAGTCATCCCCCCCCAGATGAAATGAAGACATCAGATGGTAGAAAATGTTTGGAGAAATTGTTGGGAATATTTATGTTGCAGCTATGTCTTAGGCTGAGGTTTTCTCAGGAATTGCAGAATCATTAGAAGTAGTCATGGAAACATTTCAATACATTCTCTGTTTCAAAGCAATTTGGGGAAAAAAGAATGTTGACAATGATCCTACTGTGACATTTCAATGTGTTTTTTTAAGTCTGAAGGAAAAATGATATTTTTTTTAATTTCTTCTGCAAAATATAACCTCATGTAAGATTAAAAAAATAGGGGAAATTAGAAATTATCCAAATCAAATTTTTCAAGTACTTCAGCTGAAATTTTGGGTGTGGTTGGATTCAGTTTGTTAAAAGTTTTTAGATTTCGATTCACTACTTTGAAATGGGAAGAGAAAAATTCTTACATTTCTAAATCACTGAGATGCGACAGCCAATGTCAAACTGTAAAGCTAGGTTGACATGATACTAAGCAATCGAATTGCTGTGTTTCAGCAAGTAACTTTTGTTGGAAAAGCTGTGGCTTCTGGCTGTGCATGTACTGTCACTCCTTTTACTTGAAGTAATTCCATCAAGCATATTGTGCATTGCCTTTGCCATAAACAGTGGGACTCTGATTGTCCAAAAGGTACTTGTAGATAGACATATCTTGAGGAGCATTGGAAGAGAGCATCAGGTTTTTATTTCTCCAGAAGAAGTAGTTTTTCCAGCTACACATTGATACAGTGAATCTCTGAAGATTTTCACAGAGTCAGAGAACAGCTGAGGTTGGAAGGCACCTCTGGAAATCATCTGGTCCAATCCTCCAGCTCAGGCAGGGTCACCAAGAGCAGGCTGCTCAGGACCATTTCCAGTAGGATTTGGAATGTCTCCAAGGAGACTCCACAACTTCTCTGTGCCAATGTTCAGTCACCCTCACAGTAAAAGTGTGTTTTCTTGTGTTCAGATGGAATTTAATGTGTTTTGGTTTGTGCTCATTGGGTCTTGTCCTGAAGCAATGGCCTTTTAGTGGCCTTTTAACAGTAGAGTGATAACAGATTGATGTAACGCATAGAGCTCCCTAGGAAGAAAAAACTTTCTATAGTTTCTGTCAGTGGCTAAGTTTACCATCTTTTTCTGGTAGGTTGAAACTGAACAGTCACCAATAGTAGCTGGGGGAAAATATTTTGGAAAGTATTTGACAACAGACAAGAGAAAAGTTTCGTATCACCTAATGATTATCTTAAACTTTGAGCCTATGTGGAAAGGAATTGTAAATTCAGACAAGCAAAAAAAATGTATTCCTGTTATGACCTAGTAATTAAGTTTAGAAAACAAAAAGGGAACTAGTCACTAAAAGTGACAAGTGAAGCTTTGTGAAAGTTGTCACCTCTTACAGGGCTTGAGGTTTTTTTCTCCTTTAGTCAGAACATGTGTTCTCAGTCAATTGTATAAAACCAGTAAGCAAAAAAAAAAGAGAAAATATATGGTGTATTTATGGTGTGTTTATGGTGTGCACTGTATGACTTGTTTATTTATATATCTTTGTCTTTACATATATTATATATTTATACACGTATTATATCTTTTTGTGAAACTTGGAAAATATTGGGTTTTGGTACTTTAGCCTGGGATGCACGTTAACACACACATTCCCATTCAATGAATATACAAGGAATAATCTCCCAGAAGAAGACATACTTATATTTCTTTCCTCTTAATATTACCACACATTGAACTCCTGATGACCAGCTGAGCTTATCTGGAGGGTACAGCTGTAAACTCTGGGATCAGTGATTACTTATATGAATGAAACCCTAAAACCTGCAATGAATCATGACTGTGGCAGCCTCACAGCTCAGTCCACACACATTGCCTGAAATATCTTACCCATGAACTCTGTTTTTGCTTGTCTTGAACAAGTTCCACATGGAAACATCAACCCGTTCAAGTTTTCTAAGTTGGTTTCCAAAGCTCTGCCATCTAAATCCCCTTTTAATAACAACAGTGTGTACCAGCCATCTTGGTTGGATTTAGGGGAAAACATAGCGAGAGATTTAAGAATTTATTACTATTATTACTGTTACCCGAATTCAGCATGAGAAGAAAGTCATCAGAAGCATTCAAAGGGCATATGAGGGATGGGAAGTAAAAGAAGGGAGACTTCTCAAGAGAAATAGAATAGGTAGGATGAGGAGAGGGACTATAATGGATTACATTTGTAGTTACTACTGTGTTGCCACTGCCTATTTTAGCTCCCTTAATGCAAGGTCTAGCTGTCTTGCAATCTTAAATCTGTATCTTCAAGATTCCCCTACGAAGAAAAGAAATATTCTTCCCTTTCTTTTATTGTGGACAACTAAAACACAAAAGCTGTATATATACTGTTGACATGAACAACACCTAAGGTGGGCTTGCAGGCAAACGTGCTGGTTGCTGGGGTTCTCCGCAGGGAAATTCCATGGAGAGTAGGCTGCTGGCCATTATGGAGGGAAAAAAAACCCAGGTGTGTTTTCTACTTTAAAGCACACCCTCTTTACCTAGATTCCTGGGTTCCTTTACAAGAAATACCGAATGTTAAGTACTTCTGAAAAGCAACTGAAAAAAGCTAAAACTACAAAGGAAAGCCTAGACTTCATGATTTAGGACTTCTAAACTAGGAGGGCAGTGCCTACAGCACTAATGTGGATTGATTCAAGGGTCTTCCAAATCAATGCAAACCACTTTCCTTACACCAGAAGGAATTCACTAGTTGAAACAACACTAGCTTTTTGATGCTTCTGCAGTCACTGTCATATAAATATTTGTTTATTTCAGTGGTTGTCTGCTTTGTTTTATTACTTGTTTTCTTTTGTTTCATCTCCAAAAGGAAAAAAAAAACCACCAACAAAACCCCACAATATTGCATGGAAAAGATACACATTTTCACGACATTCACCAACCTGCAGAAATAATGAAATATGACTAATTTAGGTTGTGTGGATTAGTGGGACTTCACCACTATTGCCCATGATATCTGAAGATTTCTTTGGGAAATTACAGGTTTATTTTTATTTTTACTGGCTGCAGTAGTTTTTGACCATCTTTTATGCAAGTATAGGAAAGTAGGTAAGTCCTTGCCTATTAAAATTAATTTATCCATGGTTCCAGTAAACCAATAAATGAACATGTTCAGACATCCCGAATGATTTTACAGTAATAGCAAATGAGACATCATTTCCTCTTATACATAATAAGACAGTCCTAACAGTAGGATGTTTAAGCACACCAGTAAATCAGGAAACAGGGAACTTTTACCATAGGAAGAATATCACTATGAAGTGGGATTTATATTACTGTTCATTACACGAGCAGGAATCCCAGCTACCCAGCTGAGGAAAAGATTGAAAATAAAATGAAATGTAATAGAGATTTTTTTTTTTTTTCCTGGAAAGCTTTGAAGACAAGAAAGTGGAAACTAAATATGTATCTCTGTCTCTTTATATCCTTGTTGGTATGTTTGCAGGTGTAGATAGAAAGAGACAGAAAGAAAAAGAACGAGATGGTGTTGGATAATATCACACTTTCATTAGTATACTTTGAGGAGGACAAAGCTGGGTTTTGGTAGAACAGACTCCCCCTTCCCATAAGTAGATTTTGGCAACAGTTGCAATACCTTGGAAACATGGCTTGTACTTTTGTGTGGCTGCAATCAGACCAAAATTAATCAAAGCTACAGCTACGGTGGCAGACTGGAAGAACAAGTCTTTACAGAGGAGCTATTCTATTTCAATGCATTTAGTTAAGTGAGAGGAATCCATTGCAGACTGTCTGTAACCTGTGGGTTTGCAGTCAGAGTCCAGCCTTTCCTAGTTTAATGGTATATCCAATTTGTAAGCACCTTCTGCTATTCAGGCTGCTCTGGCCGAAGGAGGCATCTGACTCCATTCCTGGCTTATCAAGGGGGAAAATCATATTTCTCTAAGCATGTGTGTGTATATATTCCTATTAATTACATATGTGAGCATGTTGGTATTCTGGGAAGTAATTTTTACTTTTTTTTTTTTCCTTAAGTTCACAATCCAGCCCAATTTCTACAAAATTTGTGACTGGAATTACTATATATATGTGTGTGTATGCGCACACATGTATATGTACATAAACATTTTATGTGTTTAATGGTGGTAGTAGGTATAGTAGGATTGATTAGATCAATGAGCATTAGTTTCCAGTAGAAAGCATGTTTCTTATTTACCTTCTGAAGTACTTTGTAATATTTGTCCTGCAGAGCCTTGCAGTAATTAATTCAGTTGTGTGTTCTTTGTTCCTTGTCTCACCATAGCAGCAACGTGAAAATTCCTACCGTGATGCAATATTTGCTGTGAAGAGGCAAGCAGAGTTTTGCTACCATAAACAGATTTGGTTAGTGGCAACTTCTTCACACTTGTCCATTGTTAAGTATGGCCTTGCCATTGCCATTCTTCTGCAGGCTAGGATGGATGCTCTGGTGTTTCTTCTCAGCTGCTTCCAGTTTAAGAGCACTGAGCAAAGAACAGATATTCATGCTGTTAGTACTGAAGTATGACCTTGTATTTGGGAAAACCTTGCTTAAAGCTTTTTGTGATTCAGGGCTTAAAGTCTCAGCATCTCCCCAAACCAACAGAGAAAATGCTTATTTTATGTTGAAGAAGTTGCTTCAACACATTTGTTGAGGAACTTTTCTTAACCTTCTTACTGTTCTTTGCTCACTTCTTTTGCAAATCCAAGCTGTCTTGGTGTCATGCACTCTTTTGTAGATGTATACCTCACGGAAAGAAAAATGACAACTACCATATTTTTAATCACATAAAATCTGCAAGTTGTCTATGCAAAAAACAGGGGAAAAGTATGTAACACCTTAGCAAACTAAGAGTTCAGAAGCGTCGTAGCCCATGCAGCTACAGGTAATACAAATGAAAGGATCTCCCAGAGGCCACTTTGTCTCACAGTCTTTCACAGAATCACAGAATGGTTGAGGTTGGAAAAGACCTGGAGGTCACCTGGTCCAACCGGTCCAACCGCCCTGCTCTAGTTGGGCCACCAAGAGCCGGGTGCCCAGGACCATATCCAAACAGCTTTTGAATCTTCAAGGAGGAAGATTCTGCAACCTCTGAACAACCTGTACCACTGCTTTTCCTCGCAGGAAAGAATGTTTCCTGATGTTCAGACAGAGCCTCCTGTGTTTCAGTTTGTGCCCATTGACTCTGGTCTTGGACCAGACACCACTGGAAAGAGCTTGGCTCCATCTTCTTTCATCCCTTCAGGTATTTATGTACATTGATAAGATCCCCCTGAGCCTTCTCTCCTCAAGGCTGAACAGTCCCAGCTCCCTCAGCCTTTCCTCTTAAAAGAGATGCTCCAGTTCCTTCACCATCTTCATGGCCCTTTGCATTGAACTGTCTCCAACATGTCCATGTCTCTTTTGTACTGATGAGCCCAGAACTGGACACAGCACTCCAAGTGTTGCCTCACCAGTGCTGAGCAGAGGGAAAGGATCACCTCCCTCAACCTGCTGGCAATTTGTGAGAGACCGAAAGAGTTAATGTCTCAAACCTTGTGGTGGGGCAAGTTCTGCTTAACCACGAACTCCGCATAAGAAGGAACTCTGCCTAGCAAGGAACCCCAGGTGAAGAGCAGCCGATCAGCGCCCATCAGCAGCAGGAGGGGAGCCCCATGCCGGAGGGTGCACAGCTCCCTGCTCTGAGGTGCTGAGCAGGGCAGCTCACCGCCCAGGGAAGGGGAAGTCACTCCCCAAATGACCCATTTCCCGAAGGTTCTGAAAGCACAAGCCGCCCATGACACCTAATTAGCCTAATGCCTGCCCAAAGGAGGGGCAAGGATGATAAAAGGACAGGAACTAAAGCCCTGGGTGTGCAAGCCCATCAGAACTGGATCTCCTGGCTGATGGGACCAATGCTGGGCCCAGGACTGGTGAGATCTTCCTCTTTTCTCTTTCTTTTTCTCTTTTTCCCCTGCAATCCCTACACCTCATCCCTTTAGACACAACCCAGCTGACCAAATCTGGGACTAGGAGTGGATCCAGATGGGGTCCTCTCTGAGAAGTCTAGAAAGCAAGAGGGTCTGCTCTGAACCTCCTGACCTGATGGGAGGGATCTCCTTATTGTCTTCCCTGAACTGATTCCCAGATAAGCAAGGTCTGTAGTATATGTTTGGTGACCTATGGTTAGCACATGTTACACAGTTTACTGACACAGTTTCATGTCAGGTTTTGTTGTGAGCATGCCAATTTTGGTGGTGAGCATGCCAATTCTTGTTGTGAGCAAATAAAAGTTGGGTTTTGTGAGTTAAGGGATCCCTGGTGTCGATTAACCTTAATCCTGACCTGGGAATCAGCGAACCTGAGTCATTGTCCTGAGAAATTGGGACGTGACACAATGCTGTGCCTATTGTGTCCCAGGATACCATAACCTATTCTTTATACTCCAGTAGTTCTAACATCTGCTTCCCTATGTTTTCCTTCTTTTTCTTAACATCTGGGATCTCCCACAAAACCTCAGAAAACTGCTCAATCAACAGTTACTTCAGTAGGCAGAAAAGTTTGGGTTAGTCAAGAAATAATATTTACAATGAGATAGGGAGATAAGTCTGTGAAAGTACTGTCATATTTTCCTATGTTTTGTTGTGAATAGTGCTGCTGTGAGTGGAGAAGTAAGGAAAATGCAGTTTTTTAGTTATTTTTTGAGGTTTTTACTGAGTCTTGTACAAGCAAGAAAGTCATTGGGGTCATGAAAGTGAAAGCAACTGGTTATACGGAGACATATAAATAATTCTGTCGTAGGTTACAAAAGATCCTAATGCCTGTCTAAAATAGACTTATGTAAGGTATTGACAACTGCAGAATTTCTTATTAGTAGGAAGGTGTTCACAAGATCTTGCTTAGGGCAGTATACATACTTAATGCATGCCTGTCACTCATAAAAGGGTCACAACTTCTCCGTGTAGTATTATTTCAGGACTTGGAGGAAGTCACACCTAAGGAGTCACACCTGAAAGATCAGCTGGAAATCTGCCTTTTCCTTGGGCTAAATCTTCTTGCAGGATTTCAGAGGAATGAATTTTTTTAATAGGAATTTTTTTCCTGTCCAGAAAAGGTTGTCAGACTAAGTAGGATTTATGATTGTCGTGGTTTAACCCCAGCTGGTAACTAAGCACCACGCAGCCACTCACTCACTGTCCCACACCCAGTGGGATGGGGGAGAGAATTGGGGAAAAAAACATAGAACTTGTGGGTTGGTTGAGATAAGAACAGTTTAATAGAACAGAAAAGAAGAAACTAATAATGATAATAATAAAATGACAATAATAACAAAAGGATTGGAATATACAAAACAAGTGATGCACAATGCAATTGCTCACCACTTGCTGACCGATGCCTGGTTAGCTCCCGAGCAGCGATCCCTCCCAGGCCAACTCCCCCCAGTTTATATACTGGGCATGACATCACATGGTATGGAATACCCCGTTGGCCAGTTTGGGTCAGCTGCCCTGGCTGTGTCCTATGCCAACTTCTTGTGCCCCTCCAGCCTTCTTGCTGGCTGGGCATGAGAAGCTGAAAAACCCTTGACTTGGTCTAAACACTACTTAGCAACAACTGAAAACATCAGTGTGTTATCAACATTCTTCTCATACTCAACCCAAAACATAACACTATACCAGCTGCTAGAAAGAAAATTAACTTTATCCCAGTTGAAACCAGGACAATGATTTACAGAATCAAAGAATTACAGAATAATTTAGATTGGAAAGGACCTCCAAAG
Organism: Buteo buteo; assembly: GCF_964188355.1. NCBI lineage: Eukaryota > Metazoa > Chordata > Aves > Accipitriformes > Accipitridae > Buteo > Buteo buteo. The sequence continues at coordinate 27,828,681 of NC_134184.1, read as the reverse complement.
TTTGTCTAGACTCACCTCCGATTCAAATCAGGTTCAACTAGACTTGGTTGATCAGGGCCTTTTCTGGTCAAGTTTTGTTTGCTTCTGAGGATAGAGCTCCTACAACCAGTCTCTCCAGACAACTTGTTCCAGTGTTTGATCACCCTTACAGTGATTTTTTTCCCCCCACTTATATCTACTCATTGAGTTTCAAATGATCAAAATGTATAGATTGGGGTGTGTGTTTGTGTGGTTCATGTGCATGTGTACACAAGGGAGTAGTAAATTACAAAGAATATTTAATTCTTCTTTTGTCTACTCTCAAACAACAGCTTAATGATAGCCACCAAAGCAAAACTGTAAAGTTTCATACTTACCTAGCATAAGGTAATTGCTTTTATAAAATGCCAGCTAAAGTTCCATAAAAAACTGTTTCTATGTTAAGACTGGGGGTCAATATTCAGGTGGTGCATTTGACCTTCATTGTGAGAAACTATGTGTGCATTGTGAGAAACTATGTTTCTTTCACAAACGTGTAAGTTATTTTCTTCTGAAGCTGAGTTCATTTAGAATTGGTGGAAATGAGGTGAAACCTCACACAAATTGAGATTGGTGTGAGTATTCATGTTCTCTTCTTTGGTGGTGTCCTTCTTTTTAAATAGCTGGCACGTACAGACTGACTGCAGCTAAAGATTAAACAGTTATATGATGATATTAAAACATGTTCAAATATTCTCTTTGGACAAGTAAATACCCACTGAAAGCTGAAGGCAGCTTCTGAGGTACTCTTCAATCCCCTAGGGTAAAAAAAAAATAAATACACATACATGAATGTAAGTTATTGTAACATGATAGAGGAAGTGTCTTGTAGAGTCACTGTGGCATTTGAAATGCTCTCTGATAAGGATGCAGTGAAACACGACTTGCTGCATGTGTTGCAGATGTATTTTTCAGGTTAACCTATTTGACTATTGTATTATGATAAAGTGAGTCAGTGTAACTGTATATATGTTCCTGTGTTTGTTGTGTTTTACTTCAGAAGTCCCTTCCAACCCAAACCATTCTATGACTTTATGAAACCCAAACCCACCCACATCAATTTATGTAAACCAATATCCTTTAAAATAGGTTTTCAGAAGTCCTAAGAAGACTTTTGCAACATGATGAAATTATCTTGTGCGTATAGTGTCTCTGAAGAGCTTGCTTGCCACCTCCACCGAGTCTCTACCTCAGTTAGAAATGCCTGCCAGTCCCTTTTGAGATTCATGAGAGTTTATTAAAGCTTGCTACGAGTAACTTCTAGTGAAAATGTCAGTGGTTAGTATATAACTATGTTAGGATAACTTATAGCAAGCTTGAAGCAATTTATGGCTTCTGTGTGAGGGGGTGATATAGAATCTTATTATGTAAATGTGTTAAACCATATTTCACTTGAAAGTTTTTTCCTCCTCCCATGACCAGCAGACTGAGCTAGAGAAAGCAGTACGCCCCTTCCTGACACACTTGAACGTGACGATCATATTGAACATTCAGTTATTTCAGTGTGCTCTTTTAATTTCCACAAAGAAGTGAAATATTAAATCCAAGAAGTGCAACGTGTGGAGAAAGAAAACATTTGAATGTGCAAGGCATAAAAAGAAGACCTTTAGCATATCTTATTTTCTGGGTTCTTTTTTGCTTAATTTTGGTTTTTCTGCCTGCACTAGATTATTTAAGAGTTTTATGCTTGCCATAACTCATCTGTAATATTTAATTGATTCCTCCAGTTGTCTCTTACCGCTGTGGGCATTCTAATCAATTAAGGATCTTCATTGAACTGTGGCCTCCTATTTTCCCTCCTCCACCTTTCTTCCATTAAGTCTCTTGAGCGTGACCGCATGCCTACTTGTGTTTACGTATGGATGTGCTTGTTTGTACTTTGAACTTAAATCAGGTTCTTTAATTTTCTTTATCTTAACGTTGCTTATCTCCGCCTGAATTTCCTCAAGATCCTGTATTCTGTGGGGCTCGCTTTAATTTTGAGCTAACCAAAAAGCTGCTTGCACAGCATCCAACAGCATAAACAGTATTTCTGCAGTGTTTATCAGGCAATCTTGTGATATTATTGCATCAATATATCTATAATGATTCAGTGTCATAACCAATGTTATCATCAGGCAGCAAGCACCTAAATAATCCTCTAACATCCCATAAAGCCTTTCAGTTTATTTAATTCTTTCTACATCTCTAAAATTCAACTGGATAGCTAAACTTCACAGGTTTGCTTCCTTCCTTGCAGACCGCTGTTTCTTTTTCTCATCCCATATATTTGAGAAACTGTCTTTTGATTTAATCTCTGTGTACGCCAGAGCTGTAAAATTCTAATTGTTAATGCCTTTACTGCTGGATTATTGTTGTCCTTGACATCTGGTGTGCTGAATATTTAAGGTTGAGGAGTCAAATTCCCAGACATGCCTAACCTCTGGCCCCCAAATTTGAAAAATGTTGCACTTCAGTAATTATGAACCAGAATATGTTGCTTTAATATAGTGGTCTTTTTATAACGAAGGAAGAGAAACAGTCTTTGAGGATTAAGTAATTTGATGTTCTGCTGTGAGGTAATACAGTTGTTTGTCTACCATAAAAATCCCTCTGGCAATAATCTTAGCATTTTTGCTTGCACAGAGGAAATAGATGTCGTATTATTGTTCTGCAGTATTTTTGTAATAGATGTACCGTGTATTAAGGGGCAGTTTGCATATGTCTCCTTTGGCCCTGAAAGTTGCATACTTTTTTTTTCAAAAGCAGCACACAGTGCTGGCCAACATACACCAGAAAACATGTTGCACTCTCCTACAAAATGGCTCATACTTTCTCCTTCCTTCTTAATACCTGGAGTCACAGGAGACACTCAGCTTCTGGAAACAAGGGCTTCCTATAGCTCCAGATGAGGCAACGTTTTTCTGTGTCATATATTGTTCTATATTTTAAACTTGCATACCCAGATTCAGGAATTTTCCAGGCTGAAAGTATCTCAGGGGGTTTAAGTAGTTAACTCGAACTGGAATTTGCATTGGATCAAAGTTAGGCATTCCTCACCACCACCACCACCACCATTATATCCATTTTCTCTTCTTTAGCATCCCCTGGGAAACCTTAAAAAGTATTGTAATACCAACCTGCTGGCTCAGGCTTTTTTACTCTTGGAGGGATGGCATTAAAATCCTTTCCCCAGGGATTTCTGCAACTGTTAGCAATAAGAAAATTTATCTGATACTCTCTTTTTTCTGCCTTTGCTTTATAATTGCTAAGCTCGTAAGCAATGATTCTTTTCTTCTTTTCCTCTGAGTTATATTTTTCCTCTGTTCTTTCTTTTGATAAAGTTACAGAGAACTCATGGGAGACAAGAAAAGACCTAAAAGACTTAAATTATTTGACTGGAAAATGTGTTGCTTTTTTATTACTTCATCGTCTCAAGGAAAAAGTATTCATTTTACTTTTATGGAAGATAGCATGACACTTACTGGATTAGGATACTTTTCAGTTAAGTACACTTGTGTCATTAATTGAATGAAAATCAGATTTATTTTGTAAGAGTAGTTAAAATGCTTATTGAAAATTTAGGACTTTATACAATAGTTGTTTTCTTTCAAATTTAACCGATTGCAGAATCCAAGCTCTCTGCACATACGTGACAACTGAGAACAGACTTTGGCTACGCATGGCTTCAGCGGGCAGCTACAATGATTGTAAACACTGTGCTTACGGACAGTTACAGAGCTCCTCCGTTTCTGTTTTGTAGAGCCTGGGGATGATGAAAGTGACTTCGTGACAGCTGTATATGTCCTGATATTCCTCCTGTATGAAGGCACTACCTCGGTGTTTGGTGCGACCTAGTTATTAGAGTGTTTTGGTGCCAGCTCAGCCCTGCTACATCCTAATATGTAACCCCACGTTTCTTTAATTTGTTAGTGTTTGCTTTGTGCTTCAAATGGCTTCAGAAGCATTAGAACAAAGCAGTCACTCACACACAAAGCTCACGCATATACCCATACAGGTAGAATTTAGGTGTCGTGTCCTCCTGATTTTAAACGAGGATCAAACCCCCAAAGCAAACCCCCAAAAACTCACCTAGGGCACTTGAACATTTTAACACTTTCTGCCTAGAAACAAGGCAGAGAAAATGCATGCCCTCTTTAGATATGTTTCATGTATTTTAAAGGGAAAGAACCATTCCCTGCTTCTGTTAAGTTAGGCAGCCACTGGTAAGCCATCCAGAATCATTCCGTAGGCAACCGACAAGGGTTGCCATTTCCAGGGGTGCTGCATACCCAGTCTAAATGATGGCATGACTAATTGCGCCGTGGAGGCACTTGTCTCTTCCACTAACATTAGAAGAAATCTTGAAAATTAACTTGGGCTTGATGCCCAACTTTTAGGCAGACAAATTCAGATGAGATGAATCCTACTGTTAGTCATGATTTCAAGTTAAAGCCAACTCCAGGTATGCCATATCTAATCCCTGATTGTCATTTAAATGGCTTCCATGCACTGATCATGCTATGCTGCTGATAAAAAATTAATCAATTCTCTAGCCATAGTAGTTCTTTTAAGACAGTCGGGTCACCCCAGAGTATTTTACTCTACCATGGCATATTAAGCTTCCCTGTTCCTCATTGTGTCTTGAAAAACAGCAAACTCCGGAAATCTTAGACCTAAATCAGAAAATAGGATGCTATGAAAAGTCTGCTTAAACCAAACATAACAACTATGATAAATTCAAAAATGATAGATTAATGTATCAGACCCAATGTATACATCCAACAGGGCTAAGACATTAGTCTTACTACATATATGATGTGCCATTGGTCTGTGCTGTCATTCCAGGAAAAAAAAATTGGAGGGACAGAATGGTATATACAAAAACACAGAGGTGAAAGATTTGTAATTTTACCAGTCATCAACAATTGTCCCGTTACTGAAGAAAAGGCATTAACAGTTTTTTTGTTAAATTTAGGGTTCTCTCCAATAAGCAATACAGTTGCGCATACTCTACCTTAGCTTGACAGAAACCTCAAACCTGCCTTTATAAAACTGCTAGTGTGAGCTCTGAAAACAGGAAAGTAATAGAATATGCTTTCAGTGTTCAGGATTAAATGCCAACAAGCAAACCAATTGCTTCAGTTTTAAAAAGAAAATAAAAATATAATTCAGCTCAAATAACTTTTTTAGAATTTTTTTGATAGTATGAGTAAGACTTGTGTTTGAATACTGGCCCTTTACACAGAAATTCATGTATAAGCATTAAAGTGAAAAAAGGTGATGGGGAGGATTAGTATAATTTCACTGAATAATTCAATTTTTTACAAAAAATGACAAGGTTCAAAGTACACAAACATTTTTATGTCTTCTACATGGGAAAAAAAATCTCTTATTTTGCTCTTTTTTATGATCTGTTGTGAAAAGAATGATTGTTCCAAAACATGCCCAAATGGCACAATTTCAGTTGAGAATATTTTACTTACATAGAGATTTTAAAGCATTGTGATTGATCTAAATGAAAGTACAAACAACCTTATTTTAACAGAAACTCCTTGAAATTTACTCTGACTTCTGACAACAGAAATGTATTTTCATTTTTCTTGTTAATCAAATGATTTTGGGGAGGGGGAGAATGAAATACCTTGATTGCTTTAACCTAAAATAAAATTTATTGGTTTTGGATATTAAAAAGCCCCCCAACAACAAAAACTGAAGGGCTGCCCTCAAACCTCTTCTCTCCTCTTCCATAATTTTTTAAATTTGAATTGCATATGTGTCATTTATGTTTGTTGGAGGATTTCTCTCAGCTGGCCACAAACTTCTGGTCCTTTAGATTACATCTGTGTTTGGCTAAAAATAAGCAATTTCCAAGAGGGTATTTTCTAAAAGATGGTATATATGCATAGGAGACTTGATTGCAGTATTTTGATATACAAACTGTTCTGAACTTCTCAGATTGGTATATAATTTTGTTTTGTAGGTATGGAGAGCAAATAGTTGGTGAGATCAAGGTGGTATGCTACTGTTTCTTTTAAGCTGGAAATGTCAGCAACCATTACAATTTACTATTTGATAGATAACTTTTTTATTGTAATATAGGAGCATGCCACAGTTCCCTTTATGATTTGTCAGGCTACAGACAGTTGGCTCTCTCCATTTATATAAATACATTGGTTAGCTTGCAAATCTAGTTAGTTATTTGGAGTTGCTGTGTGAGGAATTGATGCTGCTATAAAAGAAGAGCCTCAGCGGTAAATATGTAAGATTAGAAATAACATTGCTGCAACTTACAGAAATCAACAGACCTGGAGTTTTTTTTTAAACCCTGGAACACAGCAAATCTGGGACATTGATACAGAAAGGAAAGTCAGAAAAGATTTCTGAACTGTTTAATTAAAAACCTGTAAAAATATATATACCTGAGACTGAACTGGATAATAAGATGCCACCTTTGTTTGGTAAAAATACTTTGCTACTAGGAAAATGATTTTAAAAAGAGTAGTCATCATCTGAACCAAACTATCTGCTGAATACTTGCACTCCTGGTCTTCTGATGTTAATAGCTGGGAAGGGCAAAATTTACCCACCTTCCATCCATCAAAAATATAGTGGGTTTTATTTGTTATTGATTCTTAAGGTACAGTGAAGTGCTGCCTCTGGAGTGTGCGTGCTGACGTGGCAGATGGTCTTTATTACTCCTAAAGGCCTGTTTCGTTAATGGCACTGCAGTTCCTTAGTATCTCCATCCATCTACCCTTCCCTTCCAATTAAACATCAGTGACACATTTTTATGGCCTCTAAAGCAGCATAAATTAGCATCAACTATGGACGCAATAGAGTAATCCACTAATTGCAATCTGATGACTAACTTGAAGATACATGGAAGACATAATGAAATTTTAAGATTGGAGAGCGGCTGTGAATGTTGTTTTGATGTGAAGAACATTTTGAGTCTAAACATTTTATATATTTTAAATCCTTTCATATAGGTAGTTAAAAGAAATACTGGAGCACTAGTTTAACATACACCTAGTGTTCAAATTTTACCAGAAGTCTGTATGTTGCTGGTCATACTGTAGAGACCCATTACAAACAGGCACGTGCAGAAAAACTCTCTTCATATGCTACAGGAGCTAAAATACACTTCACGGCATCCAAGCAGGGCCTGACCCCAAGTAGATTTAAGTTATTGCAGGAGTCCACTGCCTTCAGGGGGGTTAGGTCAGAGCTGTAATGATCGCTTTAAGTCACTACACAGAGTCCCATAAAGTTTCACATCCAAGCGTTTCTCATCAGAACAGGCTACATTTGAATTAAATTAACTTAATTAACTCAAACTGTAATGAACTATAGCCATTTTATCATATTGATGGCTCTTTAGCCATATTTAATGTTATATTTTCACAAAGTTTAATTATGTCTTCCTACTTCCCAGAAAAAACACTGAATTTAAGACTATTATCCCGCTTTCTTCAGAGGAGAAAACTGTGAGGAAGTAGACTTTTTTTAATGTTGGCTGATGTGGATTGCTTCTATTCTTGGCAGCCTTTGAAGTGAGTATTTAAAATCAGAGGGCACTTTCAAAAGACTTAAGCCAGAAAGTACTGGATGCTACGCCAAATCTAGCACTCGCACTATTGTCTCTCTTGCGCTTCATCTATCAGATGATACTTTTAATGCTACCTGAGCACGATGGTATCTCTGTCTCACAGCATTACTGAGATTATAGATCACTGAGAGATAGAGTATACTTGCCCTGTAGTTTGCCCTCTTTTATGCTTTTGCCTAAGCTTTCAAGATTTCCCATTATTGAGGACAGGATACTTGTCTAGAAGGAATTTGGATCTGACTGAGAACATTATGTTCTCAGCTGTGCTGCTCACAGTAAAGTGAACTGATGTGTGGAAGATGACTTTCTTGTTCACTTTTTACATATCTGTTTGGTCTTTGGCCACAAATTTCTTGTGACAAATAATATTTCTTCTGGACTATCTAGAAAACACTTATGAAAACAAATAGCAATAGAAATACATCAATAGGTGCAGTGTTCAGCTAAATAGTTTTAAGCTCTATCAGATAAATAAAAAGGACAGTTCTTTGCTTTTGCTTTTAAGTAAGTTATCCTCTGATGTTCTAAATGAGAATGTGCCCTGTAGTCATACATTGCAGGGGTGGTAGCATAACTCTAGCTATAAAACCCATATTGTTTTTCTGGACAAGGAAAATAATCTACCTGTTAATATGTGCATTCTTGAGCAGTACCCTTTGGACGAATCTCTAAATGACTGAGAAAAAAACCCTGCACCATTTTTTGCTAACATAAAAAAAGAAGTAGTCATTTCAAAGCCTCTTATCAGTTTCTATGTATGCTTATGTATCAGTTGTTTATATTCATAAAGGAAAGGTTAGTGTTCATGATTTTCATTGCTTTGTACTGTTCAAGTTTTCTTAGCCTAGTTTTATGTGTCACTTTAAAAATGGATATCTTTTTGCTTACAACTGCTGACAATTTTGCTGTTCTTAAGTTTTCGAATAAAATACTCATAGTCCCATCCTTGTCAGCAACAGCAGCAGGAATTATCAGTTTCTTATGATTTTCTGATTCTTTCTTCAGATATTGCATATTAAAATTCACCACAGTTAGAATTTGTAGGGTAGAAATATTGGCCTGTCTGGATGGTACATGAGCTAGCTGTGGATGTCACTTATTATAATAGCATTCCTAACAAATGACAGGTCAAAGTCTTGGGTTTCAAAGTATTTATGCAAAGTGTCAATCATTTACTCTTTGCCAGTTCAAATGCATAGTCATCTAGGCATACCTTTAAGGGATGCCCCTGACTTTTCATCAGAAATTCCTTCTTTCCCTATCTCGTCTAGTGGGTCTTAATGATTGGAACTCAAAAAGAGGGAAATAATGACATATTTGAAAGGAAGACCTGAACAGCTATACTGTTTTTGTTACTATTACTCACCACCTCCTAAATTTATAGTGCAATTTGACTGTCTTCCCCTCTCTACTTTTTAAATAAACAGAATTTCCTTGATTTTTCAACAGCGAGTCACCTTAGCCTTTCAAGTTCAAAATGAAGAACATCATTAAAGAACTAACAGAAGCTGCAGCATAAGGGAGGGTCATGGCAAGACATTAATTTAATAGCATCCTACAGAAAACATGTAATCAACAGGAAGGATGAAGCTAACTTTACGGGTAGTATTTAAGATGATATTTAGAAAGTAACTTGGAATGAAAAATCAGATTCTTTGTTTCAGCAATATCTATGACTAGTTCAAATAGTCAAATGATGTTTTTCTTTTCAAGTGCTGTTTTTGCTGATGGCATTCTCGTCTGTTTGAAGTGTGAAATGCATAATGAAGGATCCAGTATATCATGCATTATATGTTTCATTGCAGAAACTTAGCACTGTTTCCTGAATATCTGTGTCTTTGAAAGAGGTTTTTCCAGGAAAATTGAATTCTTTGAGTATTTCATTTGCAAGTAGCGCAAGAGGCAAAGAAACATGCTTATTTTCATTCATTACCACATTCAAATGAGTATTTATAGTACATTTTGTGATTAGTGAGCAAACTGTATTAGCTAGGGACTGAACAGCAAGGTTTGCAAAAGTCTGCATTTAGTAAAAAAAAAAATTCAGAAATCTTCACCACATTACAGAAGCTTCTGGTGAACTTACACCTTTTTGTGCGATATTTTTTCAGCATGTCTGCAACTTCTTTATGTCAATATTTTTTGTTCATTTTTAGCAGATGAGATCCACGAGGAAAGACCTGACATAGTAATTCCGAGTAGCAGTTTTCGAAAGTGTTTAGTGTTTACTCTACTTTGTTTCCACTGATAGCGCTGGAACTTACAGAACAATTAATTTACTGGAACTGGTGCATGCTTCAGAAAATCCCATGATGATGACGGTTCTGATCACTTAAGGTTTTGTTGCAGTTTAAGGAAGTTTCCATTATAATTTCAGTTGATGTGGGACAGAGCAAAAATAGTATTTCAAGATTAAACAGAGATTCCAGAGGTCTCAAAATAAAAAGTATTTCTCCATTAGTTTTGTATGTCTTAAATTACTTGTATTAAATTCTGCATGATTCATATTTTATGACATTTCTCCATCATGCCTTTATGCATTTACCCTTGTGAAAGTTTCATTTGTGGCCAAGAATTTAGAATTAACTTTCACATTAAATATCATGAACAGTAGCTGGAATTTAATATTACAAACTGACATTATTGCATACCATTAAATATTAATTTAAATCTAATTGGAGAAAGGCAAGTCTCTTCCTCCTTTGCATTCACACACTTCATTTAGTGCCTTTATGGAAATTAAGGTGTTCGTAGAATCATTCCAGTGTGGTGCTCTTATTGCACAGTCACTGATGCTCACGAGGAATGTTATTTATGTCAGTATTTCTGCTGAAGTCTGTGGGACAACTCCTTGCTGTAAAGTTGCATACAAAGGGGAAGGTGGAATTGGGCCTACAGACTTTAATGATTACCAAGCACCCTAACTTATTAAGCAGGTAACTTAATTATGTAAATCAACAAGAGGTTGACCCTGCAGTGAATTTTTAATAATACACTAATTGTCTGATAGAGAAATCAGATTAGACATTAGTGGCAAATCTTCATCTCAGCATGCAGAGAGTTACATCCCCAAATCTTGTTACTAATAGAGGAACTGCACATAATTCTTGAGGCAGTATGAGTACAATTTAGGTTGGATTTTTTTTTCCCCTCTTTTTCCCCCTATAAAAAGAGTTAATATTGAGCTTAAGTCTGTCTCAGCTCTTCTATACTGATCTTGAGAGTGTCTCTCAGCTGCCCTTCAGTATTACCTATTGTAGTCTCCTACAGCTTGTAAATTGGTTGTGGGATGAAATAGTCGAGATCTTTTTCACAAGCTAGTTTTCCATTGGAAGGAAAAGGTGTTTCACAGAGGAGAAATTCTATGAAACCAATGGAGAAAATTAATCTTGAGAATAAATAACTATTCTAAAATTCCATAAAAATTCTCATGCAAGTTTCAAAATTAGATTTTACATTTTCATTTTACAATTTGTCTTTAGTTATAACAGACATCTAAAATACTTCTGCTACTGCTATGTCACAATAATGAAATGTGCTATTTGTATAATCATTTTTTTGTAGCTACTAGTGATAGAAGCATCATCTGGAGATCAAAGTGTCTTTTGTTCTGTTCTGAAAAAAGCTTCAAACTGCTGCTTGAAACTTTTCAAAAATAACTTTTTGAAGATACTGGCTTTCATATACAATCTCAAAAGTATCTGGCTCTTTATCTGAAACCCAGAAATTTTTAATGACATAGATATTCTGATTTTCAGCCTGCTAGTTGCTAATATCAGCAGCTGGTAATTTATAATTGAAATAACAACATTAGCAAACATAATTTTCTTAAAATCATGAATTGGATGCAAAGAGATCTTAAAAGATGTTTATCATCACAAAGTGTTTAAAGAATAATTTTGGAAATCAATTGTCCTGCAGACCTTTAGGGTTTTTTTGAATTTTCATTGTCTTCTTCTCAAATAGAAAGATTAGAAATGTCTTTTCTTATTATCTGAAAGCTGAATTTTTATGTGACTCCAGGAGGTGGAGCTTTAATAAATGAAAAAAATCAAACACCATGAGAACTATACTCAGATTATTAATGGTAGTTACACTGAAGCTGGGGAAAATAAGTTACTCTAAGTTAGTATTTATTCACTTGCTATCTCTGTTTAGTACTATTCTACCAGCTAGGCATCAATTACTATTGATTTCAATGATGCTACCTATTAAAAGAGAACTCCAAGAGGAGACAATGATTAAAGTTTGGTTTCAAGATACTTGTAAAACTTGAATTATACACCATGATAAACACCTCCCTGATTCACTATATGGGGATTTATAAATACATTAACAGAGACTCAACAGACTGTTTTTAACTTTAGGTTAAAATGTAGTATTTGATTTCATAAGCAATTCTATTTTTGTTCTGGTTTGGTTTGTTTTCACAAAACAATTGATAAGATCTATTACAATCAGTGTTAATTTACCTGTACCCTCAATTCTCAAAAGAAAAATGCAATTACTATGCAGCAGAAACACCAGTTGTAAATGTGCTTTCCTTATAGAAAGACTTAAATTATACCTTCTTTCTTTCCATGGGATTAAAATATTTTGTTTACAACCATTAACCTGAAGTAGTTTTATGATTTAAACAATTAATTAGTAAATTGTCTCCCTGTCACAGAATTTGATTTAAGCAACTCAGATTATGTATGAAATGGTGGCTGCAATATTTAGCTATATTGAACTGTAAACATTAATATCTATTCCAAAATTAAATCCACTTGATAATTCCCTTGTTTTCACTGAGCAATCAAACTCTCAGTCAGGGTCCATACAAAATAATCAGTGCGGACTTCTGGCAGTTCCCGCTGCCTTTAATACAAGGAGTGGAACAAGATTCTTTTCCCAGGAGCATCAGCAATGAAGACCTCACGGCTCTTTCACTCCTCTTTCTGGCATTTGTTGTATGATCTGGAGCTTTAGGCAATCTCCAAGCAGCGTAGGAGTGGTGACTTACAAATTAAACAATTATTTTTTGACTTGTAAAGTCCTTTGACAAATATTCAGATGGCAGTTACGGATCAGCTGGCAAATGAAGTCTTAGATATGGTTTAAGTGCACAAGATAATAGGCCTGAACTACGCTTGTCTCCATTGGTTTCTCATGCATTGGTGTGAGAGACCGAAAGAGTTAATGTCTCAAACCTTGCGGTGGGGCAAGTTCTGCTTAACCACGAACTCCGCATAAGAAGGAACTCTGCCTAGCAAGGAACCCCAGGTGAAGAGCAGCCGATCAGCGCCCATCAGCAGCAGGAGGGGAGCCCCATGCCGGAGGGTGCACAGCTCCCTGCTCTGAGGTGCTGAGCAGGGCAGCTCACCGCCCAGGGAAGGGGAAGTCACTCCCCAAATGACCCATTTCCCGAAGGTTCTGAAAGCACAAACCGCCCATGACACCTAATTAGCCTAATGCCTGCCCAAAGGAGGGGCAAGGATGATGAAAGGACAGGAACTAAAGCCCTGGGTATGCAAGCCCATCAGAACTGGATCCCCTGGCTGATGGGACCAATGCTGGGCCCAGGACTGGTGAGATCTTCCTCTTTTCTCTTTCTTTTTCTTTTTTTCCCCCATAATCCCTACACCTCATCCCTTTAGACACAACCCTGCTGACCAAATCCGGGACTAGGAGTGGATCCAGCCGTGCCTGGGCTCCTCACTGAGAGGAAGTCTAGAAAGCAAGGGGAGGGATCTCCTTACTGTCTTCCCTGAACTGATCCCCAAATAAGCAAGGTCTGTAGTATATGTTTGGAGATGCATGGTTAGTACATGTTACACAGTTTACTGACGTAGTTTCATGACAATTTTTGTTGTGAGCATGCCAATTTTGGTGGTGAGCACGCCAATTCTTGTTGTGAGCAAATAAAATTGAGTTTTGTGAGTTAAAGGATGGCTGGTGTCGTTTCACCTTAATCCTGACCTGGGAATAAGAAAACCTGAGTCATCATCCTGAGAAATTGGGACGTGACAATTGTTATCAACAAATCTGTTTCTCCTCGGGCTCTGAGTGGCAGCTGAGAGCATTACCGAAAAGCTCTCTTAAAGCAGTTGTGGATGGGCTCCAGTATTGCCCTGCTTTATCCTGTTGACTCTTATCATTCTCACATTTTTGGGGCTTTTGGAATTCTTAGGTGATGCTTCTCAGTATGTCTCTGTCTCCATCTCATGTCCACAGAGCGCCTCCATCAGTTACATCTAATCACTTACCTTGTTCAATCCTCATCTGAATTTCCTTTCCTTTTCCTGTAAAGTTTAGAGCGTTTCTTTTAAAAAACCCTATTGGTTTGAGAGCTGAGTTCTTCAGTTGTTTTTGTTTGTTTGTTTGTTTTGCTTTTTGTTGTTTTTATTCAGGGCTTTTGAAAGATTCTTTTCTTGTAGTAGAACTGAAATATCCTGTGGTTCAGCTTTGTATTGGAGTATGAATGACAGCGAGCAATGTTCTACATCACTATTAATTTTGTTTACATTTTTTACATCTTTTCTTCTCAGTTAAACTCCTTTGTTAGCGTAGAAATTTGCAGCATGACTTTATTGCTGTAATATACACATTGTTTGCTCACTGTAGTTTTTTTCTCTTTTTTACACAGCAATAGTTCTTATTTAAAGCCAACAGGTTTTTTTATTTTATTTATTTAAATAGAGATTGGATCATTGCTGCTCAAAATCTTAGAACAAATTATATTCTTGTGTATAATAAGGAAAACTGCTACGTTTCTCCCATACCTTAGTCAGATTCTTTCCTGCTGCTCTTCTGTTTGAAATGAACATGTTGAAAGCATCTTCATGAAAGCATGGGCTGGTCACTGAGGAAAACTTCTCAGATCTGCAAAGGGCCTGTCCTGCAGGATGCTAAAAAATTCCGAAACCTTTCACAGAAATCCCTCATGAGATAGATTCAGTCCTGGCTTCATATCCACAAAATCTTAGGAACTCTGCTAGAACACCTAAATGTGAAGTGTTCTTGACCAAACTTGATTTAACCTAATCTGACTTTGAAGTTGGTCCTATTTTCAGCAGAAGTCTGGTGCTTCTGCAGATAGATACCCTCCAGAGGTCCTTTCCAGCTCTAAATTATTCTGTGATTCTATGACTGGCACTCAAGCATGTAGGTAATAGGGTAACACACAAGGATAACATTTTCAGTATTTCCCTTTGACATTTGCCTTGGCAGTTTACACTTACTGTAAATGAAACCTGAAGTTTTGTGAAATTAGTTACATTCAAAAGACTGGCCTCTAAGACGGACAGGAGAAGCTTTTAAAGAGAAAACAACATAAATTTCTCCAGAAATCATGAGGTGACCACTCAGCAATAAAAGGAATAAAATGATGACCCGCTTTTACATTTCAAGGTAATGTTTTGCACTTGTTTGAGTCTTAGGAGAGAACTTCATCTGGTGGTGTACATGCTCTTGGATTTGTATCCTTCCTAGCACATAGGAGCCAGATCAGAGGACCTGTTAACTTGCAACAAGTTTGAAGTTTCCTTACATGCAGCAAGTTGTGTTTAGAGATACTGTGCTGCCTCCACCAGTTTTTTTGGCTGGTGGTTTTTTTTGTTTATTTTTAATGAGGAACACTTTTTTTCTAATATGTCTATTATGTACAAAAAATAAGGAGGCCAAAGCTGGCAGGGAAGATCTATCTCCTCATAAATCAGAGGAGTAAACCTGAAGATATAAATATATACACATATGTATGCATACATGTATATATATACACATATGTATGTAGGTGTGCATGCACACAGACATGCACAAATATGTAGACATACTAGCATATATGCATCTAAATACAGGCCACATATATGGCTTAATCTTAAAGGGAACAGGTGAATAATTATCTTAATTCTGCCCTTAGCTATGGATTTGTGTCTTATCGGAGTAATGCAACAGAGTAATATATTCTACCAAAAAAAGCATAGACTACAGATTTTGAAGTAATTCTGAAAATGACTGATGTTGCATTCCCTTTTTATTATATTTAATTTCATATATATCTGAGCTTGGCATAGTTCTGCAAAATTTTGCAATACTTACATTTTGAAAGTATAGCATTCCTGCTGTACAATAACCAAACCCATGATTTCAGATGGCATTTCTCTAATACATCCCCACAATCGTGACGAGTCATAAGAAACAAGAGAGAATAGACTCTTCAGTGTTTTCTCTGTAGCTTGCAGAGAGAACAATATCTCAATAAACCTGAACTACAAAGTATCCCGAAGCTTCAAAATTACAAAAAGAGACACCTAAGAACAGGCACATGAGAATAAATGGGCAATACTTGCCAAATGCTCCTGTACTTGTTTATGTTAGAACATTGGTATTTTCCAGAGAGTGCTGACTCACCAAACAACTCATTGGACAAAAAACTAATTTTACATTCTACCCATTATACAGCCAAATTATTTCTGGACAGATATATATCAGACAGCAATAATTAACCCCCATCATTGCCTTCAAGAATGCAGAATATTCATGTTACTTATAGCAGTTGAAGATACATTGAATGTTTCTGAATTAATTCATGTTGCTTTGCAGTACAGGTGCTGGATGTGCACGGGCAAGATGAGCACTAACAACCTATGTCTTGTTGCTGTTCACAAGTATTCATTTTCAGCTTTTCCATATGCATATATTATGTGTAATGGTTCTGAAAACTCCCTTTCATAGATCTTAATGATATTGTGCCTCATGTAAACTGAAGTGAAAGAGGAAAGAAAAAGACAAAATGAATCAGATAAGCTTCTTTGCTATTCTTCTTGAATTCCTCCTTTAAATCTCCTTTTTGCTCTGATGCTTACAAAATATCAGCTGCAGGACTGAAGTTCCATCTATCACGCTGCCAAACACGCTCCTTGTATTCCTTCTATGTCTCTCTATCTGTATACCTGATACAGAATATCTGATTGTAAACCATATAAAATGAGGACGACCATTCAGTTCTGTACTTGAACCCTGTCTGCTTTTAGGGTGTTGATCCACAATTAACGATTACGGTAAAAGGAATAGCTACTAATAAAAGATGTGATGTAATATCAGATTGGATTTTGTGAAGTGCATAAGATATTTACAGATATGTAAGAACATGATTTCTTTAACATCATCATATAAAGCAAGGACAGTTTGGGTGAAAGAAGCTATAGCTAATCTAATACGTGCAAATATGCCTTCTCATGGACTACTGCTTAGGGAATTCAATGGCTTTTGGTCAAAATTCTTGTTAAATAAATATTCATTGTCTGAACCAGCAAAATTTTTTATACCTGATGTCAAAGATAAAATGAACACTTTCTTGAATGTATTTTTTATTCAAAATACTGGGGATCAGCATGGACAATATTGTCTCAGTGCAGAAAATTTGGTCCTATGTTGTTTCTATCACCAAGTAGCAGTGTAGTTGCCTCTAGTGTACTATCAAAAATATATCACTCGGACATCATGTTAAGAACATGAGAGAAAGCATGAACTTTTGAACCATTTCTGTGTGGAGCCAGAAGTCTCAGGAATTTAAAGTTTCTGCCAAGGAAACAGAAATGTTTCCTTTCCCACACTTAATGACTGAACATTTTTAACTCGTGCATTACATATATTATTTGTATCCAGATGCACATGTCTGTATGTCTAACTGTACTGCCACAACATTGCTAGTTACAGGACAAGCTAATCATTTAAACCTCTTCAGAAAGGAAACGCAAAAAATGAATGAAGAAGTTCAAATGGAATGACTAACTATAAGAGGCATATTTATTTTCTTCACTATCATTTCTTTCCAGTACTTTTCTACCTTCTTTTCCAAACTACTTTTTCCATATTTTGCCACTCTGTATGGCATACAGACTATTTTGTTACTGTTTTTAATAGTCCTTCAGAATTTTTGGCTCTTTTTTCCAGTGATTCTTTCTCCTTTGTTCTTGTGCTTGCTAAAATCCCCAAATTATTAAAATTGATGAGACTAGCATCTGGGTTGCTTGAGATATTTTTAGCGGGCTCCTCAGATATGACATCTGCCTGTACCTCTATTTCAGCACAGTCCCTCTATATATCATTGGCCTTCACTGCTGTATCCCATAGGGCTTTATTCAAACTTTAACTCAGTTCTTGCAGATTTCCATTTGATAACACTTTTTTTTCATGTTATCTTTTTCCTCTATAGAACATTCCAGTTCACAAATCTAGGGCCTGCTTCTTTGTCTTTTACTCAAGTGTGTACTTCTTACTAGAAACATAATTGGGAATATTATTTGCAGAAACAACTCCAATAAAAGGACCTGACTAAGAGGCTGGGAAAAAAAGGAAAGAAAAAAAAACCTTCTGTTGTGCTGCATACGGGACTGTGCTGAACATAAGAGATATCACTATTTGCTAATGAAAAAACATATGACCTCCTTGTCCCTACTCTCCCACATAATACACTGAAATAATCTCCATAAAAGCAAGATTTATTTTTGCAGTAATTTTTGATTGTATTTTGATTGAAGTATTGATCATGGCTACTAGTAACTGATCAACATGTGGAGAAATTATTAGAAACCCAGTTAACTCATAGAGGTGTTCTGCATTTTGAAGTGCTTGTGGGATTGCATTAGAGAAACCTTTGGCTATTCCTCCAGCTTGCATATTTCAAAATCAATACCTTTTCTGATTATAAAGTAAATGCCTTCTCTCTCTCTTTTTTTTTTTTTTTAAATGTAGTACTTCAGACAGTTGAATAACAGCCTTCTTTTAAAAAATATTTCTCTCAAGGACATTTATAGATCCTCTACCTGAATTACTGTACCAGCACAAAGATTTGTCTAAGAAGAAATGACTTGCATTCACACAGTTAAAACGTGTGACTTTATGGAAAGGCTTCACAGAATTTACTCTGTGTTTCCCCAGAAACCTTCTGTCCATTGCTTGCATGCCTGTTTGGCATGAGAATTACTCTTCTGGCTAGCGCACAGGTTTCCCGTGTAAAAGGAGTGGCAAAGGTAGAGCACAAAGCTGGACATGCACAGGCTGTGGACTGCAGGCTTCATCTCAGCCAGGGAACACTGAACATCTCATGGATACCAATGACCAAAGCAGCAGCAGGCAAATTATATATAAACCCTCCAGGTTACGGACAGTGAATCTAAAGCAGCACATGGCAATGGCCAGCTACAAATCCTACTGTTCAGGACTTGGAACCCCAAGTGTGGCATCTGGGCCCTGCAATTGCCAGCTCTACTGTCAGATAGATAGCCTCAAAGGTTGACTCATCTGCAAAAATAGGCAGAGGAAAATGAAGGCCAAGGGGTCTGTGTACAGCCAGCTCCTGCCAGCTACATGAGGAAGGAGTGCCAAATACATTTTTGGAGTGTTTTAGTCACAAACGTGTTGATGAGGTCCAAGGATTTAAAAACACATTAGTGTCAGATGAAACCTGGGTTGCATGTATTTGTTTTATTAAGACAGCGATAGGGATTACAGTCTCAAAACACAGTATGTTTGAAATCATTTTCAAGGCTACCTTTTCTATCTATCCTTGGCCAACTTTGTGATCAATCATTTCACCGCTTAGAATAGATGTCAAGCAAGTCAGGAGAGATTCATGTCAAAAGATCAATAAAGGACTGAAGATAGAGGCAAAGCAGTTGTGAATATAAGAAGGAAATTCACATAAATTCTGATCCCAGCTCCACTATCCTTTTCAAAAGCATATAAAGCGTGTTGACATGAAAGATTTAAAAACAGGAAAAAAAAAAAAAAAAAAAAAAAGAAAACCAACCTTCTCCCTCTTCCCAAACTACCCAAGAAAATATCTAAAAGCAGGATTCTAGAGGCATGCCCTTGAGTTATGTCATATTGCATAGCATCTTCTCTCTACCCAAGAAGTGTTAGCTCATACAACAGAGAGCACACCTGCTCACTTTATATGGGACTGCATGAACTGGGATGACTGACTTCCATATTTTTGCAATGTCTCTGCAACTGGGTGCATATTCTAGAACACAGCTTGAGAGGGAGAAGGTGGAAAAGTCTTGTATTCTTGACTAAAAACTTATAGTACTGTTGCCTTTGTACATGCTAATAAAATAATAATAATAAAAAAAAAACATGAGGAAATAAAAAAAACTTTCTGTGGGATGCTGGAACAGAGAATCCCAAGCCTAGCTCAGACAAACACAGACATGGTCACTTGTGCTGAGGAAGCTAGTCAATGATTAAAGAGTGGATTAGGATTCAAAGTATCTGGGTCAAATTCCTGTGTTTGACCTGGAGAAAAGCAGTTAATCTTTTTTCTGCCTCTTTCTAAAAACAGAGTCAGAATTCTTTCCTTCTTGCCATTATGCATTAAAAATTATCTTTAGGCAAATGATTCCCATAATATGGACAGGTCCATTGCCCAGAAGATAAAGCCAAGACTTTATATTTGTTCCTCTAGCTGTCATTGATATTTAGATAGCTAACTCGGAAATTTATCTGAATAAAACATCTAGATAGACACTTCAGATTTTAGTTGAATAAAGTAGGAATGCTCTTACTCAGGCTTGAGATTCAGGCTAGTTGTCTAATCAGTGCAGAGATGGGCTGCTCTGTAGGAAACGCAACTGTTTTACACAGATGTCTCTGATCAGAATAAAACACTTTGTCAGGGTACATTTGCACTGAATATATAAGCCTAGACTATTGGCTTAGTCTAAAGGTCTTCCTTCCAGAAAGCCAACAAGAGTTGAGATTCATTTTGGTCATATAATCTCGCAATGTACAAGGATGGTCTGGAAAGTACTGCAATACTTAAAATTTCCAGCTAGAAACAGTAAGAGTGGAACACGGCCTCTGCCCAAAAACGTATCTGAATTCAGAGTTCTGTGCTGAGCTTTGCATCTCATATCCTCAGTAGTATTCATTCAATCAATGTGAAAAATCTGAGCTTTTTCCAGAAGGAAATCATTCATAAAACAGGGCTGTTACCTCTAGCTATGCATCAATCTCTCTATAGAGTGTGTAGTCACCAAACAGTTTGACCTAAAAATTTCAGTTTGCCAACTCCTGATGAACTACCTAACTTAACATTAAATATTAAGTAAAGCTGGTCACAAAACTATTAGAAATTCTGATGAAAAATGGCCCCTTTGTAAAACAACAGTTCCCTGGAAATTTCCGCCAGTTGAAAAAGCATCTGGTCCTCAACCCCTCTTCTTATTATTCTATTTTCTTTTTCTGCCACATTTTGTCAATGTCCAGTACAGAAAGGGCTGTGGAAGAAGAGGAATACAAAGTATTAATATTGCGTGTTTCATTTAAAAATGCAAAAATTAAACCCACAAATATTTCTAAATGCTCATAAACAAAGTTATAAATTACTGCAAAAGTATATTGCTATGGCAAAGTGTATGGCAAGCATAGATGGATATGCAGTCTAAACAGGGCTTCTGTGCTATTCTGGTATAGGATCTCAGCTCATGGCAGAAAAAGACATAAATCTAGTATCAGGGAGATCTCAGGCTCCTGAAGATGTCACTAAAACCCTTCTACACCCTATGGCAAATCCATACTATTATTTTGGGTTCACTTTTTGTATTATTCACAAATAACATGTGCCCAAGATACCAGTAACTGTACTATCAGCTGACAGATTTTCTTATTGTGATATTGCAATCATTCTGAGGATGTGAGTGAAATTAGTAGATCTATTATCTATTATCAAGTAATTTCTTGCTCATATAAACAGCAGTGCTGGTTCCCAGTGATTTTCAGATTACGTGTCTCTGGTCTTAAAAATCTTTCTACCTATTCTTTTTGTACACCACCAAACAATTAATTAAGTACATACTGTGGTCAAAGGTTTTACCATCTCCTGAAGTATTGAGCATCAGATACTACTGCACACAGAAGGAATATAGAACTTATGTTCTGATCTGAGATGCCAGCAGCTGAACTCCTAGCTGCAAAGCTACAGCATCAGCACTCACCCTTAAATTCTGCTTTTGCTAGAAAGTGCTTAAGATTTTCATTGCAAAACTGCATTTTGTCATGCACCAGCACTGCAAATCATTCTTACTTTGAATCTGACTATCCCTTAAAAGTGATGTTAAAGGAAGGAAATGCAGTTAGAGGTAGAAGAAATAGAAACACAGGGAAAACCCAGCAAAGCTCAGTGTATTCCAATGGGACTTTATAGTGATGAAGAGTCACCTGTTATTAAAAAGTCAACCATTTTCATTCTGAAAGTATTTTTCCTTAGGTAATGGTGATGCCTAGAATGATGATTATCCCCCTTGACTGAGTCCACTTTCTAAATCCTCACTTTCAGGTAATGTCTAGTTTTCACAGATTCTTTTTACAGACCATATCTAAAATGTGGCTTTTGCTGTCTATCTGCACAGCTGAAATATCTCACATCTCAGCTACTGCAACACCCTTTTTTCTCTGACTTTGACAAATGCAGTCTTGCTCAGCTGCTGCGAAGATCATTTTCCTGGTCTGTCATTTTGACCATTTCACCTCTCCCTACACCTCCCTTCACTAGCTACTGCTTTTCTGCCACTTCAAACAGAAGCTGCTTGTCTTCACCTTCAAAGCCCTTTTCACAACCCATTCCCACCCCACAAATGATCTTTATATTCAGTGAAGAGTAGTTGACACCTGCTACCAATTGGCACACAAAACCAGTCTCTTACAGATTTCTAATCAAGTGCCATTCTGATTTCTCCTACTGTCTTTAAGATTGGGACGCATTTCCTGAAAACTTGCCCCACATTTCCTCATTTCTCTCTTTTCAATCCTGTCATTAAAATTTGCCTTGCCATGATGTCCAGAGAGAGCTGAGGACAGAGAATTGTCAGAAGTACAGTCTTTTATTCCACAATATCTCATTATTATCTCCACATTTCTGTCTGTCTATCTGAGTGCAAGTTCTTTGAAAAAGAGATTGTGTGAGGTTTATATGTTTCTCCTACAATGGCATCCTAGTCAATTATTGAAGTTCTTATATTTGAAAGTATAAAAAATGAGAGCTCTCTCCTGTAAGCTTCATAAATGCTTTTCTGCACTTTACGCATTCAGAGTAATTTGAACAATAGTTCTACATTTCCCAGACCTTCTGAACCTTGGATGTTGTTTTTGTTAGCTTTGGTCTTCGTCTTCCAGACTAAATAGTCATCAGATTCATTTGGGCCATCCTAAGACTTCAGTCTCATCTCAGTGTAACAATAACTGCCAGAGCTGAGCCTGTCGTCAGCATTTACACTGGCTGGGTGCTTCTTAAATGTAGAATCTTAGGGGTAATGATGGTACCTGAAATAGAGATTTCCTCAGAAGTGATACCATATGCAATGTAACTAGCTGGCTCCTTCTGTCTTGCATCATTGCTCAGATAAAAATGAAGTAGTTCAGGCATTTTATGGGGAGGACATAATGCCTATAAAATTTATTTCTCTCTTCACATGGTGAGAAAACACTCCAGGGTATACCAGAGAACAAACTTGCCCAGATCATAAGGAACATAGCACATTGGATGCAGGCCGTTAAATTAGTACTTTCTAAGCTATCTAATCTGACGCAGCAGGCAGCTTTGACTGTTGCAAGTATTAGGTATTAACATGTGTTTCCCCTTCTTTCCCTCTTCCTCTTACTTGTGTTTTTTAATCATAACCTTAAAGCAATTTCTAAGCACAGATGCTGTCACAGTGATGGGCCCCTTTCTATGAGTATGAGTAGAGCATACAGTAATGTACTGCAGAAAAAGAACAAAGTGCTGTGGTTGACTCGACTGTCATCCAGGATGTTCAGACCCATAATGTTGTAATTATTGCCTTTTAAGGACAAGTGCTGAGGAAAACCAAATCTTTCTTTAGCTAATACGAAATTGAATAGTGAACTGAAAAAAAACCCACCAAGAACCAAAAAACACCAAACCAAAAGGAAAAAAAACCACCAAACCCACCAAAACATCGAGTTTTCTTCTAGTGGTCTGAAGTCACTAGATGGATACATATATACCAACATCAATTTAATCTTAGATCTGATTCTAAGTCATATAATGGTTTTATGTGAATCATTGATAGTGGTATTTGAAAACTGGTGTGTACTGGTGAGTATCCATATTCATAGACTTCTAGGAGTGGCTTGGTTCCCCCCACCCCGAGCTACTGAGGTGAGTAAGAAGGTGAATGTTGACCTTTCAGCAGACATAAGTGAAAATTCTGGGTTGGATATGAAGTTTATTACAAGGAATGGAAGTTTTTCAAACTGTGTTAACATTTTTTGATGGATCACGCAGCACATCTTGGTGTTCTGGGCTTCTGATCTTGCAGATAAATGACTTCTTATTTTGTGCTTCAGAGTATGTCTTTCAGAGGGAAAGGAGAAAGGCACAAAAAGGATGTGGTGTGTACATATTTATATCTATATAAAGTCAGGGCATAACCTAGGAAGAGACTAGACTCACGAACTAGGAAGCCCTTCTGACATCTTTAACATATGTGTAACTTCAGTTCAGTAATGACGTTTGGCCCATTCATCTAGAATATATTGATGCAGAAGGTGATGCAAGCATTACTCATTGCAAACTGTTTAAAGATCAGTGTCATATTGCAGTTTTCTGACTGTGGGAACAAGACAACTTTTTACTAAAAAAAAAAAAATTGCTTACTTTGTACTCAAAAGCTGTACTCTTTTCTCTTTACTACATAAAAAAAAGGATCTTCTCAAACGAGTAGGTTTTGGTAGTACTGTAGAGTCAAGACAGCTGTGAGAAAGTGACTTCAATTATATTTCTGTTTGTGTATCTGTGGTATGCAGTCAACACCATGTCCAGAGTCTTTTCTCCTGTTGGTGATGTGCACTCAGAGTACAGACCAACTTTCACACCTTGAGTAAATTATGCCTGGAATTCATCTTAAGTATAAATTTCTGGAGTCACCGCAAGATAAGAAAGATGAGGCTTCAGGATGAATATGTCAATATTATCTAGAGCACATTTACAAGGGAAAAAAAAAACAAATGAGAATGAGATGTTCAATTGCTGGAACTGCACTTAAAACTGCATAAATTTTTATTCAACTCCTGTTTCAGAAGGACAGTGGGATTGTATTTTAACACACAAAATTATAAGTAAATATGGGAGGTAAGATGTAGAATTCCCATCTAAGATTAGGAGTTTAGGAGTGAGGTATCACTGAATTGCTGGGAAAATCAAAGACAAGTGGAAAGTTCTAAGAAATGTATGAATTCACTATATATGGTATAAACGACACTTTTTTTTGTATAAAAAAGTCTCATGAGATATAAACAAAAAGATAAGTAGAAAGAGGATGCTTTTTCATCAGTGAGATAGTGTTCTCTAACACCTATAGATCATCTTTCAGCTACTCCTATTATCTACTCCATGTTTGAAGTTATCGCAGACACTAGCATAATAAGGAGTGTATCAGTGAGTGAGTGAGATTCACATTATCCAGCTAAAGCCTAGGTAAAAGCCTGTGTGAAAAAGGTCATCTTTCTGCTGGAAATGCAACTGGAGTTTTGATGAGGTGAAATCGAACCTTCAATGTAGATCCAAAGTCTGGGCTGCAGCTCAGCCTGCCGCTTCTCTTTAGTCTGAACTACATACAACACACTGTAGTGTGGGCTGGTGCTTGGCATAATTAGTAATGACCAGAGATGACCAGACTGATTTTCATGCATGACTTGAAGAATGTTACTATACTTTGTTAATTTGTTCCTCACTGATCAACTACAAACAGATTCTGGGTTTCGCTATGGCATTTGTGTTTTAGTGCATGTGTGAAATAGCCGGGAAAGAAGTTAGCAAACTTTTGAACTGCCTGTTTGTTCTTGCTTCCTATACGAAACACTTCTGCCTTTGATCCTTGATCTGGAGACTGAAGCTTCAGCACAGAGACATTGGTTCAGACCAAAACTCAAGCAGCTCCATGCACATTTATGCTGCAAACATGGTAGAATTTCGGTTCAAGACAGATAAATAGCTGTTACTGGCTTTTCTGTGTGCTCCTAGCTGTAATAATTATCTACACATACTTTGACAGAAATATTTTTCATGTTTAGAATAGAAATAGTTTTCCTTTTTTTTTTTATGAGAGAAAAATATCTCTCTCTATATGGTATGCAAATTAGTATGTTAAAGATAGGAACGTGTCTGTAGCCCTAGAAAATAAAGGAGGATGCTTTGACATTCAGAAACAGCACAAAGTGATCTTTTGACCACCTAATTAAGCATACTCAGTTTTTTTAATTTTATTTTGCTTCCTGTGCAATTCATGAATTTGACTTTACAGCTGGCCAAGGTGGACGGCATAACACAGCTTGACAATCTGTGTCAGAACAGTAAGCGTATTTCTGAGTCATCGCATGGCACAAAAATGTGGACTGCTGTGGAGAGGGAAACAGTATTTGTAAAAATATTGGCATAAATCTCCTTTTAAAGACAGTATGTACAGGTCACAGATAATAACAGCTATAGAATAACTAAACCCTCATCTTGAGGTTTGTACCAGGATCAAAAGTATTATACTCTTCTTTCTTAGCAAAACACAGATACAGGTCATGAGAAGTATCCTACCTGTTTTCTGCTGCATTCATTCCTTCAACATACCAAAGCATATTTGTGGGACAATCTGATTGGATGCTGAATGTACTGACAAATGTTGACATACTCCTACTCAAGGTGATTTTTCTTCTTTTTCTGTAAACTGCTATACAGAAACAAACAAACAAAATCTTTCTGCAGTTACACTTAGATTGAAAACCATCAATATCTGCAGCACAAAACCTAGAATTTATAAAATGGAGTTATTTAATTTTGAGGTTGTTTTTATGTGACTAGAAGACACTGCACACACAAATGTATTGTCTAGAGACGGTGGAGTTTTCTTGGGCTAATATAAACTCCAGAGTATACAACAGTTGTTGGGGGACTGGGGGACAGTTACAACAAAGGCTGGTTGAAGTATTTTAATGGAAATTTTGGAGGACATTTTTTTCAACCCTTTCTGATTTCTATCCATGAGTGGGAAAAAAAAATAAAATCTAAAATGCAAACCATGTGATTTGGGGAAATACTACTGCAGTGTTTCACATGAGCTGTAATAGAGGTGTCTCAATTTCCTTCCCCTTTTCGATGGCAGACTTCACAACTGGCAGAAATCTGACATGATTCACAGTAGCTTCTGTACTTTTGTGATTCTTTATATTAACACAAAATGGCAGGAATCTAAAAGACCCCTACTTGGACTCACACTTAGAATGGTACATCCAAAACATGTCGGAAGTCACTCTGGTGGCCTTTCTGAGTTAGGAAAGCACTTTTCTGCTTAAAAAGTGGATATTTTTTTTTCATGGGGGCAAAGTGCAACATATCCAAATAGCTCTTGTTCCATTCATTCATGCAGTCATGCCTACAGATGTTTTAACATCACCCTATTTTAAAAACATGTTCTCCATGAAAAAGGAAACTAAATGAGGTTTAAAGGGAAAAGCATGGATAAACCCATGAACTTGAGCCCAGTCCATACACATGCATCTTTTTTGAGACTGCATCAAAGATCAGTAGTATAATCAATTTAATTGTAGAAATGAAGATTGTTGTGCATTAATAGTATGTACATCCCAAAGGATTTAGTTCACTAAACATTTATATTGCTATTTTTTTGGCAGGGAGGAAGAGAATGGGAAGGACGGGCTTTGTCTTGAGCACATTGTAGCAATTCTCTTTCTTTTACTAGCTAGAGTTCCAATTTAATTGTAAAAGACTAGTTTAACAACACCCATTTTCTAAAAATCTGTTAGCTGGTGTTAATTATGCCTTCTATTAGTTATGACCTAAGTCATGCAACAGCTGTTCCACTATTTCACCCACAAACTGGCATGCCCATAATTACTAGTGTTGCCCTGTTTAGTCTTTTACAATGTCATAACATTAACTTTGCTCAGTCAATGAACATGATGAAAGATCCTGTCTCTTCAAACTGTTTTTCAAAAGCTTATACAAGTCAGGCTTTTATGGTTGTGAAGGAGAAAGCTGTATGACCAATGAATACTACATCTGTTACTCTTTGAATATTCCTTTGGTGAATTTTCTTTGTTAATATATTATCTTACACTTTATAAATGGAAAAGTTTCAGAGTATATTCTGATAATTCTTGAGTATGAAAACTAATCTGGTGATGAAAAATGCTATCCTATATCCCTTTTGCACCCACTGACTTGAAAAGGAATTGACTTAATTTAAGGTGCACAGGAAAACACGGCTGAGTCCTCAGAAGTAATTTGCCAAGCTGAAAATAAGTTGCTAGTGAAACATTGGAGAAAAGAACTGAGTGCAGAGAAACCCTACATTTGAAGCTGCTTAGAATGGATACAAATTATCTTTACACTCTGTTTTCCAGGCTTGATTATCTAGAGGCAAATATCACTGCTTTAGCATTCTTCCCAAATTCATCTCCAGGGTTAACCATCCATGTTTAATCATTGCTGATAATGAGGTTTGTAAACTTTCAAAAATCCCTTAACTAGAACTCTATGAATAGGTTTGTGCATAAAGGGAACTGGGAGGAATTTGCCTTTTTTTTTTTTTTTTAATCTAAAGAGTTAGAACGAGTTGATTGACTTTTTTTTTAACATGTTGTACTTCTGAAAATTTCACTATACAATGAGCAAGCTTGATATGCCACAGTGAAAGCAACAGAAAAGAAACACAAAGAATCTATTCAGTTTCCTTCAATATCTGAATTTTCTTTACATAACACTGATTTCTGCTGTGCAGGTAGTCAGAGCACACATCTGTCTGAGGGTTTCTCAGACGGGTGGTCCATGTAACACATGAAGGAATTTAAATCACCAAACACTGCAAACTGGCATTTCCATATACCCCCTGGTCATCTTACCAAGAAGATACCAACAGGTTACATTTCTAAGATTTCTCCTGTTACAGTGATTCCCAAATTGCCTTAAAAGAGGGCTCCAAAGCAAGCACACTGAAACAATAAAGGGTGGAATCCAAAACAGAATTTAAAAAGTAATGAGCAGGAAAAATTATAGTACTAAAAGGTAGGAGTTATGGGAGTGGCTGGAGCTGCACAGGAGAAGTTTGAAATGGATGTGGAAAATGAACCAAAACACTGCGAACACCAGAATGAGGAAATGTCAACAAATGGGTAGCTGGAAAGGGATATGAATTAATGGAGCCATGAATTAATAGCATTGTTTTTCTGGTGCTCTAAGAAAGATACAATCAAAATGAATATCCTGCACCCTGGCTCATATAATTATTTGAGGTTGTATCCACTTGACAGCCAGAAGAAAGAAACAAAGAAGACCTTACCCCCAAACCTTCCCCAAAACCCAGCCCCAAACTTTGAAAGATTATCCGGGGCAAGAAAGTGAACAACACTTGAACTCTTAACAGAAAAAACCCCAATGCGTGGAGATTCTCTTCTTCAGCTTTTCTCTGCTTTTTAATGTATTCAGCTAAACCCAGTTATCTTGAATAATTTCAGAATTTTTTTCAGTAGCACTAGATCTAGATCAACTACCACCAGTTACCAGAAACAGCCCTACACTTTCTATGGCCATGTACATGGAATAAAACCATGTGTGGAAGAATATAGCCAAATCACCCAAGCATGCTCCATTTCAATCATCATTTCTCTTCTTCCCTTTGTTTCAAACTGTAGAAAAAAAAAACCCCAAACAACTTCTGAGTTTGAATTCACCTGGACCTTGTCAATTCGAAGTCTAAGGGTAAGTGGAAGGAGAATGTCTGCTCTTTTAAGGCTGTCTGGACAAAGGAGCCATAAACAAGAACAGAGGGAGACCTGACTGATACAGGGTAAGGGAGGCTGTGATAAGAACAAACCTGGTCATTCACAGTAATTGGTACGAATACCTGGAGTGTGAGGATGTTTATTTTTTTGAGGAGGAAAGGGAAAAGAAAGGGAGGAAGGCAAACACACAGAGACATAAAACCTGGCCAACTAGCCTTAACAAAGATGATAGAGGCAAAGCTGGTCAGTCAAGGTAACTGGTGGGCTATCAAGAAGCTGCAGGCAAACTGGGAATTCACACCCAATAAGGATGAAAACCTGAGGGACCTGGGTGTTGGAGGCGATCGGTGGGGCTATGCCAAGTGCAGGGGTAATGTGCAGAGGAGGGGGGAATGGGGAGGAACAAAGAGGGGCAGACAGAAAGGGGTATAAAAGGGGCCAGTCATGCGTAAAAAGGGGCTGGTCAGTACGTTTGTCTGTGCCTGACGAACCCAGTCTGTCCTGTCTTCGTATGCCTTCTTATCGAATGTTTTCTCGACTCTACGTAATCTCCCTGTCTATGCCATGTGTACATGTGCTGCAAGGACGAACTGCCAGCTACTGGTGGGACCAGTATGTGTGTGAGCGAAATTCTGTGCTTGCTACTGGAGTCAGACCTGGGGGGGTGGTATTGATGAACATCTGTATCTTCCCAAAATTGTATGTGTGTGTGTGTGGGGGGGGGTGTGCCTTTGTGTACGTGTCTCTGGGATATGTGCTCAGCTCCACTAGTGGTTGAACCTGCAAACAGGATGGTGGCAGTCTGGGAAGGAGGGGGTCCTGGCCTGGGGCAGGTGGGCACTTTTAGCATCCCTTAATACTAGGCCACACATATACATGTAGATATAAAATATTGTAAGCATGCATCCAATCTTGTGATATATAAGCAGTTGATTGGTTGAAAGTATGGAGGCACATAGTTAATTCTATGCTCGCTTTCTGAAGAATAGAAATATTGTTGTTAATCTGAATGCATTCCTCAGCTAGGGACCCTGAAAGCACAGTCTAGCTCAAACACTACTTACCTAAAGGAAATACTGACATCAAGTTAATGAAATTTTGAATCAAGTGTTAAGCAATTAATTTTCTATAGCTTTATTAATCATTTGTTGTGAAGGAAGAGTGACACAACACATACCTTTCAAAAGGATGATCATAGAAAGAAACAAATTTATAAATTCTTCTGATAAATCAAAATGGCCAATGTAGTAAGCACATACACCCATTCTTCTCATTATTCAGGAAGTCTTTTCTGACAAAGAAATTAGCTTTATTTTGTCACCTCATTTATCACAGGGAGAGAATTAAAAAAAAAAAAAAAAAAAAAAGAGAGAGAGAAATACCGTACCTTGCCCTAAGCCTTTTTCAACTAACTTCAGATTGTCATTAGAATTCTACTTTGGTGTCGCTCAGTTTAGTGATCTGTTTCTCCTTTGCAGTTTCTAAACTTAATTACTACAGCTATATCTAAGACACACGATTCTGCTGGAACAAAAGTCTTCCTTGGTGCGTTTGTTGGGTAGCATCACGCCGCCTGTGCAGTAAAATGCCAGTTGCTAGCAGCTTGTGACGTGTATGTTTTCTCAAGTCAAATTCTTTTCTTTTCTTGAGCTAAAGTTTTAGAATATAAAGGACATTATTGCAGAATTTCTAGGCTCTGTTATTAAGTTCTTTGAGCAGAGTCCTTTATCAAAATAGTTGCAAAACTCCATTACCAATGTCTCATGCTTTAGCCCGAGTTGTTAGATCTGATGCCAGTTGCATAATGTGACAAGACAGGCAAGGCTACCTTTTCTTTTCCTTTGTAAAAGACCTTGTTTTTCCCCTAACTTCCCATGACAATTGTCATTGCGAGCCGCAGCCATGTTCTCCCACTTACGTCCTCATCAATGACAAAAAGAATATTTCTGACTCTAAGGAGATCTTACACTCTCCTGATGAGGCACCCCATTATCCCTCTCCGCGGGAAGGTCCCGCCAGCCCTCCTGTCACCGCCGATGCCGCTCACGCTCCGCTGCGGCCCCCCTGCTTGAAACTCCGTGGCACGGCCACATTTCAAAAAAAATCGTGGTTTTTTTCCAGCGGGGGTACGCTGCCCCCCTGCTTGAAGCTCTGTGGCACGGCCACGTTTCAAAACAAATAATTTTTTTTTTTTTTCCAGCGGGGGTACGCAATCCGAATGCATTCTAGGGGATGTATAGGAGGCGAGGGTTATGTTTAATCCCCTCGGGTTGGTTTTTATTCACCCAGGGAAGACAAGTCCCCCTGTGGGGCAGCAGGGCCCGCTCTGCCCCTGCCACCTCCCCCCGCCTCCAGGTGGGGGCGCTGAGGCCCCGACCAATCCCGTGTCGTGGTTCCTGCTCCTGACCAATCCCCTGCTGCCACGTGTCCCTGTGGGGTGGGGCCCTGTGCCCCAGCAGAGCAGCACGGGATCCTCCGCGCTCTGACAGGTTGCAAAGCCATCAGCAGGCAGAGCTAAAATAACTTATTCTTTTATTTTTTGGTTGGTTTTTTTTTTCCCTGATTTGAGCTGTTCTGGTTTCCTGTTTGTCCCCCTCGATACGTGCCCAGCATCTGTCCCGCCACCTCTGTCAGCAGTGGGTCAGGAGAGGAGGCATCGCTGCACGGTTTTGGGCGGACGGCACGTAAACGCCGGCAGCTTTGTCTTCCCGCAGCTTGGGATGTTCCTCAGAGCCCCGGCCTATTTCTCTGTGCTCTTCTTGCAAGGTATTTTACCTCCTCCCGCTCCGTAATCCATCATTCTACGTGCGTAGCCTGTGGCTGATTCATCTAAAATGTCACCGGGTAGCACTGTGGCTTGTATAACAAAGTAGGTGATAAATGGGAAGTTTATCCCCAGAGCCTTTTCTTCGAGATTTATAGGCACTTTGCATGTAGAAGGTGTGGGTCGACTCCCACCCCTCCATGGTGCTTCCTCCTCCACCTTCCTCCCCAGGTCGCGGGGCTGTGGGAGCAGGAGATGGTGGAGGGCAGGCGGGAGGGAAGGACCTGCGTGGTGGGGATGGCTGCGGCCACCGTAAGAGGAGGTGTAACTGGTTGTCTTCCCTTCAGCCAGTCTGCTCTCCGACCTAGGGAGGGACAGGGACTTACACTGCGAAGGCATTGCCTGGCCCATTCTGGTAGAGCGATGAGGACCACGGAGGTTTGGATGTAGAGCCTCAGGTCTACCAGTTGCAAGGTGCTGGGAACGGCGCACGGCAGGGGTGGGAGGGTGGGGAGGAGCACGGAGGGACTCTGTTGTCCCAACAGTCTTTTTGCTGCCCTGAATGCTGTTTTCATATCCAGGACCTAGATAATCCATGGGTTATTTGAACGCATTTGCAGAGAGGACAGTGCTTTTACAGGTGTTGTTTAATGGTCAGGCTATATCTATGAAAATGCAGTCGCTGGGTCTGCTTTAACGCAATTCATCCTTTGAAGAACAGTTCCAAAGTGATTTCTACTTGCAATCTAACTGCTTCTACCTCTTGAATTAATCCAACTCATTTGATCATTTGCTGTCGCCTTTTTGGTCTGTTCTTGTTATCTCCACTGATTATTCTCATCTCTCTGTGCTTCTATAAACCTTTCCCCAATCCCAAATTGGATCTTAAGTATACTTTTCTTCTAACTCATGTTACTTTTTCTCTTAATCACATCCTTCTACTACTTCTTTCATTTCCTTCCATCTCTCTCATCCTTTTACCTTTCCTCTCTTTTTTTGCCACTACGAACGAACTCTCAGTTCTCTCTCCTGCTTGCTTTTTTGATTCATAGAAACCTTCCTCTGCTTTTCCTGCCATCAGTGGTACTTATTTGTCTTGATCTGCTCTTGTTCCTTCCCAAACTTTTCACACCTGCCTGTTACTATCCTCTGTTTCAGAATTAAGTAACCCCTGCAAATTCCTCCTGCTCTCTTGGACCTCAGGAATGTTTACTCACTCTCAGAATGTCATAAACTTATGACATTTAGCTCAGTGTCTTCCTCTCTTCTTTTTGCAGCCTCTCCTTTGTGTGGATCCTGCTCTTCCCCTTTTCTGCTTCTCCTGGGCTCTCCCATAAGTCTTTATTTTCAAATGGTAGCTGCTGAAAACTTGTATGGTTTATTTTTTCCCCTCATATATAATTAACTAGGAGAATGTAATTTTTTTCTGCTTGCCATGCAATTGCATTCAGACTCAGTAGATAGAGCAGAATTGCTTAGAATTAGGACCTCTACAGGTTCCTAACATAAATGTCATAGTCTGTGCACTGGCTTTCTAATTCAAATTTAATTGTTGCTTTATAGAACCCTGAATAGAATGAGTCCAGGCTTCCTTTCCTTTACAGTTGTTTATCTTCCTAGCATTTAAGATTACCTAAACAAGACTTCATCAGCTTTGATACTTATATCCAGGGTGATATTGCAGGGCAAAAGTAATGTTTTTCTTAGTCTGCTAGAGGTAGACTTCCTACGCAGGGTAGAAGGCCCATCTGTTTATCCAGAGCTTTATTTTACTAAGGATTTAGGCAGAGTATTTTGGGTCTTTTTTTAAACTTTTGCAGCTAGGACTGACTTTCTAAAATATTGTGGCATTATACCAGTATAAAATTATGTAAATTATGTCCCCTTGTATCCACATGACAGTATAAGGTGGGTTTTTTTAAGAAGCTGAGGATGAGGAAGGAAATTACTTGCATGACAATTGGTTTGGATATTGTATTTTATTCCTTATGGATGACATCAAATAAATTAAAATTTAATTATAAGTTATGTGAGTAAACATTTTAATACTAGTAAAATGCTTTATTAAAATGTATGCATTGAAACATGAGATTCTTACTATTTTTATGTTTGGTATTATCATGTACTATAGATTTTTGTACATGATTTTTGTATTTTGGTTGTATATTTGTGCACACATATATAAATAGGTTAGAACTCATTATGTGGGTGTATGTATGTATATTTATATATGTGTCTTTTTATAATTTTGGGTTGAATTCCTCTCATGGAGAGAACAGCAAATCAGTCTTGTGCTCTTTATTTCTCTTCTTTGATATTAGTAGAATTTTGTCTTTCCTTTGTTCCCTCCATTCTCTCCCAGCACTATCAAATTTTAACATCCACTGATCATCCTACGGGTGGATTCAAAGTTCCATTTCTGTGTTTGGCTACTGGAAAAGAATATTTTCTAGAATAAACAGCTTTCAATTTGCAGTTACCTCTTTTAACATTTTAAATTTATAGGGATGTGACATCCCAATTTCTGAGGACAACAACTCAGGTTCGCTGATTCCCAGGTCAGGATTAAAGTGAAACAACACCAGGGATCCTTTAACTCACAAAACTCAAATTTATTCGCTCTCAACAAGAATTGGCATGACACTATGTCAGTAAACTGTGTAATATGTGCTAACCATACATCACCAAACATATACTACAGGCCTTGCTTATTTGGGGATCAGTTCAGGGAAGATAACAAGGAGATCCCTCCCGTTGGGTCACGAGGTTCAGAGTGAACCCCCTAGGATCCACTCGTAGTCCAAGACTTGGTCAACAGTTTGTGTCTAAAGGGATGAGGTGTACGGATTATGGGGAAAAGAGAGAGAGAAAAAAGGAAAGAGAAAGGTTTCACCAGTCCTAGGTCCAGCCATTACGCAGAACATTAACTCTTTCAGTCTCTCACAAGGGATGAAGTTTTAATATTTTAAATATTCTGGTTTGTTTGTTTGTTTGTTTGTTTTCACGTGACATTCATAACTGCATGGCCAAATCTAATTCCTGCCCTATATTTTTTGGATCTCTGTAAGAAAAATAACTCCTGTAACCCTGAGAAAGTTGGTTTAATATTCACCACCCTTAGAGTAATCCAACAAGTCATTGATAGTGTCTCTGCCAAAGTTTGTTAGGTGGACAGCATCTTAATCCTTATTACTGGGGTATTAGTCAATTCTTTTAACAACATCAAAGTATTTTGAAAAAAACCAAAGTAAATTAACTACGGGTTTCACAGGAGTCCTGGAGAAGAAAAGGTGCTTTACAGACTAAAAGCTGTTCAGTTTGTCAAAGAGCAATTTAAAAAGGTGGTTTTATTACCTCGTGCATTTGAAAGAGATTTCTGATGACAGATTGTTCTTCATTCTATGCAAAAGACATACTGAGATCCAGCAGTTGGATGAGGCAGCTAACCAAATGCAGACTAGAAATGAGGGACATCTTTTTTTCAAAAAAACCCCTATGTTAATTATTCATTGGAAGAATTCAGCTACATGTAGGCTAGCTTTTCTGTCAACTTTTGTTTAAATCAAAACCAGAGAGTCACCTCTGAAGGTTCGTCTCTCTTTATTGACTGAAAAGACAACAGGGCTATTAAGTGTCTCTAAGTGTCCAAAGTTAGGTAAAATAAATCACAAACTATGAATATCCACTTAAAAAGTAAGATATCCTTTGAGTGTTGTACTCAAGACTGAACATAGTGCATTACATGCATCATCCACTAGATGTAAAACAGAAAGTAATTTATGGTCTGGATCTTAGGGTATTTGTTGTGTTGAAGAACACCTATACAAATTCTCAGACATAATTCTGTGGGTCTATTCTAGTGGTTAGTGCTTTGCCAATATGACTAAGAGCTTCATGGTCTACCCTAAAGTTATTTAAAACATCTTAAAACTCCACTCCTTACCTTTTCAGTATAATCTGTAAGTAATTTTTCTTACTGCCCCATGGTGCTCTTTTTAACCAAGATCATAATTCAAATTCTCATTGGCTAAATAGATAGCAATCTGAAGAAGGGCTTAGCAATTTTGTCTAAATTCTGAAGCATTGTATGGAGGATTTGCAGAGGCTCTAGAGAGAGCCTCTTATCTTTCTCCACTATTGTTAAACTTCAAATTTGCATGATAAAAAATATAAGTAAAGAAAAAATAAAAGCCCCTTTGGTCTCAATGTAAAAGCAACACTGATTGAAAAACAACCAAGAAAAAAAACAAATTCACACACAAAAAAGAAGGGAAAAAAGTACTAAGGAAAGAGATTACATATACATAAATGCATAAATCTAAGAAGCTGATGGAATATACCAACAAACAAAAACTTATCTTACAATGGCACCATATCCCACAAAGGAAATAAATCATTAACTGTTTTCATTTGTTGTTCAATGAGGAAACAATTCACTTGTGGTACTATTTCTTATCAGACAACCTCTAACAAAACCTTTCCTCTTCTTTCACTTATTTGGTGTACAAAGATTGACCTATTCCACATTCTGAAACTGATACCGGACAGAAATTATTTTCCACACTGGCTGGCACTGGGCCATGTTGAAAATGATTTGGGAACAAACCCTGACTGATGAAAGGAAAATGATTTAGAAGTCATTGTGATAATCCATAACTGACTCCAAAAAAGTGGAAACAAGTTACAAAACAGAAGCAATAAAGAAAAATAGGACAAACAGTGGAGACAATAGCTAATCTGTGTTCGTAAGTTAGTGTGCTGTATCCCTTGCTCTCCTCTTTGTTTTTCTTCCCTTTCAAGTTTCAGCATATCAAAATACTAAGGATAGGTTAGAATTACAAATAGTTTTATATCAGTTAAAATTTTTGGGTGCTGTAATAAGAAGTTGGGTAGATATATTTCTTGTTTTCCTTCCCATCCCCTTGCCCCCAGTCTGTTCCATGTATGGTATCGCAAGTTCATTCAAGAAACAGAAAACAGGTTTCTCAAAATTTTTGTTGTCTGTTCTTTTTCTTTACTCAGTGGTAATACGTAAAACACAAGGACAGATAGATACTTATTTCTGGATGGAATTTCACCCAAGGAGAGTGCTTATGGCCCTTGCCCCTAGGCGTTTATGACATAATTATAGACATGGCACAACACAGCTGGAAACAAATAACAAGGAGGGAAAGATGTGGAAACACCAATATTATAGAAAGCTGAGAATTTGCAGAGCTATCCTTCTTCAGAGATCCAAATGTAGTGTGTCTTTGAAGTGTATTGAAATTCCTATTTGGACATCTTAGCTGGGCCAAACACAATGGAGGGCGAGAAGGAGGATGAGCCAAGGGAGGTGTTTGTATCTGGGATGCAGATCCGTATCTGACGCTGAACTAGGAGGCAGGAACTTGGGAGCTCTGTTGTGATGCACACCTAGCCATAGATAACGCTATTATAGGACAGCACGGGAGAGCTGAGTCCTGTGGAGGTGGTGAGGAAATAAACACAGGTGGGTTTACAGAGGAGCAAGGCCATAGCAGGTTGTGTGAAGGAAAATGAGAAGGCACATTTGAGCCAGTAACCAACAAAAGCCAAGGCTGCTGCTGTTGGCAGAATGCGTGTGAAGAGGTGGTGGGAAAGACATGTTGAAAGACAAGAGCAAATTACGAGGAACTACATAAGTGATTTTTCTTCTTGTCCCTGTTGTCTTTGTTGTTTCTACTGCGAAGGATGAGACCTAAACCACCTAAGTTTGGATTTAGGCTTCTCTTCACGTGCCTCCCCAGCATATTAGACATCATCAGAATATGTTTAATCCATGCCAAAAACATTTGGCTTTGGTCGCTTTCATTCACCGAGGCATCTGGAGGTAGTGGTGCCCATTTTTGCATGAGACCTTAGCATAGACATCATTCACTCGGGAGCTGATTCGAGTACCATCTTAGGGGACAGCAGGGCGAATCCGTGACAGTCTCCTGGTGTTTAGCATCCTCTATGAGTAGGTAAGAGCAGGGACCTCAAAACCCCTCAGGCTAAGAAGAACCTAGAGCCGGGGCTGGCTCTTTTTCTGATCAGTGGTCTAACTACTAAAGGATTGCTGTTGTACTCAAGACAAAACAGAAAACCAAGATCCTCCCACTGGAGTATTATTCCTATTTAAATTTGCATGCTAATTTCAGCAAGGCTTGCATTGTGTTGCTGTGTATTGTTAAACAACAACTGTATCCCACTGAATAGACGGCTGCAGTTCAGTAATGCATGAAGGCGTTCCTGGGTATTGTATGCGGTTTGAATGATCCATATAGCGTGCTAAGAAAGTGTATTGAAATCCATTTCCATGACAGGTGCTAGACAAAAGAATAACCTCTGTAATGCAATTAGAGTTTCTTCCAGATTAAATGTGCTGTATGAAAGTAAACCCTGATTTTGGTGTTTTTATTCAGATTATTAGTGCTTGGTGTAGTACTTAATGATGCTTCTGATTGAATAGCAAAGGTATTCATGCATAGTTTTACTGAAAGGTAAATTTGATATTTATCAGATTGCTTTATGAGACAACGAGGAAGGCAAACTGATGACTTTTTAACAGTATTTATGTCTAAAAATGTTACATTCAGATGTGAAGACCCCCTGTGGCCAAATAATTTAAATGCTACACATCGCATTTTTAGGACAGACCCCTACCATTTCAGTGACATCTCAGATAAAACTGTGACAGGTGGCCATGTAATTCAAAAAACCAGTGGTAGTTCTGAGCCCTGATATTACAGAGTTCACTTCATTTTTCTTCCCAGATTTTCCCTTTACACAGATGGTGTAATTGTACCCCTCAAAGTTTTACCTCTGGAAGCTATTTTTATTTATTTTCTACAAGTGCACCTTCATGCAATAACAGCAGGGGGGCAAATCCTTTATTTTATGCTGTCAAAACCGATACGCTGTGAGTTATTCGCATCACTTTCTGAAGTGCCAGTCAACAGGTTCATGTTCAGAGCAGTGCAAACCACTAACAGACTGAGAAAAAGCAGTCTCTGAACTGGTGGCACCAGAGTGGGCGTTAATATGGAAAGAAAAGGAAAAAAAAAAGAAAAAAAATTCTTTTTTTTTGTTGCTGCTGTTGAAAGTTTTCTAAAGAAAGGAGATGAATCAGGAACTTTGTAATAACATGTGCCTGGCCACTTAGCTGTAGCAGCAGATCTGGAATGAAGCTTGCTCAGCACAAGCTTTGGACCTTTCAGACCTTATGTATCATTTCTCATCTACTGAGCTTCTCACATTTGTACAAAATAAAAATGGGAATAAAAAAATCAATTTTTTTTTTTTTAACAATTTGAGTCCAAAAAGAACACACATATTCACCCATTAGATTTTTAGAAAAAAGTTGGCACATAGTCTGACTTTTTGCCCACAAAGACAAAGTATGTGTCTTCAGAGCCATCAATTTCAAAGACTGATACTCCGTTGTCCTTTTTTTTAAAGGAGTTCAGCTCAAAGCAGCAAACAAGAGAAAGTGAAACAGCAAACATTAAATAATGAACCTGTAAAGGGAATATCTGCCAAATTCTTCCACTACATGCTGGAAGGCTGCTGAAACCTGAACTGCTGTTATATTCCATGCAGAGAAGCAACTCTTCAGGTCTTCTGACAATGCAGAGGCCTCAAGACAAAATTTCTGGTACTGTTACAGCAAAGTCTTGTAACCATAATAAATGTGTTCAATTTTTGTTTTTCTTTAAGGGCTGAAAAACCCAACTTGGTTTACTAGAAGGGAGTACTGAGAGGTGCTGAAAAACCTCTTCCAACTGCCTCTTTGCTGAGAAATGTAACCTTCCTAAATCCTACCTTCAGGTTGAAGCTGACAGGAAAATCTGTGGAAAATTTACCATTTTATCTAGGGAGCTGCAGCAGTTCAGTGGAATATAATAGTTTTCTATATGAATTTACAGCACGCCAGCCATCAGAGATAGATAACTTGGTAGAAGTCCAGCAAGCTCGATTATTCAGGGTGTCTGAAGTACGAGGACAACAAGCAAGACAAGCACAGATGTTGTTCTTTAAGTGACTTATGCCGAAATGGTTTGCTTTCTTACTTTGAGGGTTGAATCAGGGAGACAACTTCCAGGTGCCAGCTGTAGGAGGTTTAGAAGGTGCGTTAACAGAAGAGTTCACATCTCACAGTTACGGACTATTAGCCTGCGGTTGAAAGATTTTCCTTGGTCAAACCAGCACTAAATGGATACCTATTTGCAAAAGCAGGAGAAAAAAGCACCTGCATGAGACAAAAAAAGTACATTTTTTTTCTATTCTGTATTACAGAAATTGGTGTGGCCACTGTGATACTATCTGGATAAAGTATTTGGGATGAGGTGAAGTGCTGATCCCCTAAAAGTTTTCTTTGCAGTTTAACCCATGTTGTGGCTGAGATCTTCTTCGCTTAGTTATAAGCTGTAAAAGTCTCCTTATATAAAGCAATCTGTAGGATTTGGTCCTTCCCCTGCTTTTTGGAGAGTCAAAACAATTCCGATTTAATATTTTTCAGTCAAATCTTAGCTACTATGATGCATAAGAATGATGGTTTTTTTGTTTTTTTTTTTTTTAAGTAGTAACACAAAGGAGGATTAGAAGGAACTACAGAAAGACAACGGAAGCTACTTTTGTATGGAATAGCAGAATCTTTACTGCATAGATATTAAACTGTTTTTATTTCTTTACATTTCCTGACTGCTGTACACTTGTTAAAAAAAAAAAAAAAAAAATCTTCTCTGGTGATAATTTTCTGGGGAAGGAAGTGCTGGAATGTTCTAAGCTGAATCCTTGTTTGGTAGGGAGATCAGAAGTGATATTTTGATAATGTTTTACAAATGACTGATCAAAACAGTCATTCTAGACTTCCATCAAATTAGCCCTTCTCTTCCAGTTCATTTGGTATTGAATAACATTAAAATATATTTTGAACATGAATGTTTGTGTTAACAGAAATAGACCTTTATATGACGTATAAAGATGTAAAAGAGACGTCTAGTATGAAAACATTCCAAATCCCCAAATGACTTCAATTTGAGTTGCTGACAAAATTCCACATTAATTATTCTGTTTCTAGGAAAGAAGTCATATTACAGAAAAATAATCAACTCTTTATAGACAGTATTCTTACTCATCAAAAGTCCTGCTGAAATTAGGTTATACCACATTCAGGAAAAGCGACAACAGTGTACCCATTGCTGTGACTTTAATAAAAATCAGACACACTGTCACCAACTGAATCAATCATCGTTATTCAGGAAAACACTTAACCAGTACCTTTCAAACCTATCAGAGACAATGGTGCTTAAGCACATGGTTATCTTCTTCCCTACTAAAGTTCTGTGTCATATCCTCATTTATTCTTTGATTACAATTTTATCATGCCCTCAGGAAGAAACAGTAGTTAAAAATAAGATTTCTTCTTAATGTGAGTATAGCTTTCACACAATATACGTTATTGCTTTGTCAGTAATTCTGAAGGATAAGGTTGAATCAGGTTGAAGAAATGGGATTACAGAAAATGAGAGTACCAGGTTAGAGAGGAATCATTTGAAGT
This sequence comes from Buteo buteo, assembly GCF_964188355.1. Lineage (NCBI taxonomy): Eukaryota > Metazoa > Chordata > Aves > Accipitriformes > Accipitridae > Buteo > Buteo buteo. The sequence continues at coordinate 27,786,951 of NC_134184.1, read as the reverse complement.
TATCATACTTCAAGGTGCTGTGATAATGGTATATAAAATGGAAGATTTGTTTGGATAAAAAATCTGGTATCATCTGTAAATGGTGATGCCTTGACATTTGGTACTTTTATAATTGGCCTGGAGAGGAAATGTGAATATCAGAAGCAAATCCACTTTGTAGGTTGAATTGAAGTTCTTATTTTACTCCCAATTTTTGTTTAGCTTGTTAGAGTTAAGAATGATTCTTCATGAAGTCCCCTAGAACAATTTACTAGAAGAACTAATAAATATGGATAAACATCCTTACAGATGGGGAAATAGTTTACTACACCCATTTTACAGTTGTGTAACTGAAGAACTCAGGCCAGCTCAGTTATCCCTTGTTCTGAAGTGGGTGGCATTCTTAATTTTCAATGTTTCTGAGCTTTTTGGTTCAGGAAACCACAAAATGTTTGCTATCTTCAAAATGAAAACCTCTGGGGACTTGCTTGTGCAATGATTAATCGCAGGGTAAATACAGTTCTGTATGTTGCCGACAGATACAGTGTTTGTTTCTAAATATCTAAAGAATGCTAAAATCCATATAGTTTCAATAAGGTCATCTGTCATGCAGTGATTCAATGCCAAACTGTCCCATCCTTTATTTGAACATTGGATTGCATTGTTCTTCCTAAATTAGAGTCCTTGATTTTAATAATTGATCGTGATAATACAGATACTAAGTGGACCAGCCCTAGTCACTGTTCTATTTAACCATCTTGTTTGAATGCCAGGTGTGCAAGGTAAGTCATCTAGTTAAGTGGAAGTTTGATAACCTAATGTAACATCTTTGACATCAGAGATCAGATAAAATCTTTTATGTGTCATTGGCTCACAAGAGTCTGCCTGGGCAGATGGTGTTGGTTTTATAAGACAGACATACTTTGCCTGGAGACTTTCAGAGAAATGTGGGCATTATTTTCAAACTCCAGTAAAGGAGAAAGGTGTCATTTCACTGACAGCCCCAGAGAATATTTCCCTGTTACTGCATGCTTGACAGATGCCAGGAACAGATTGATGTGTAGAGAAAGGCAAGGTACAAGGAAGTCGTACATTAAAACTCATTAACTTTAGATAGGAAAACTCTGTTGGGAGCAACTCTAGAGCATTTTTTCATGTACAGTGAATGTTTAACATTCTAAATATATGTGCTTTTTAATGTGTTGGGACTGCATTTACATATTTGGTGTAAATCTGAATGAAAATGAAAACAGTGACAAGATAAACACAAGAGAAAATGCAGCAGTAAAATGAATCATTAAGAATCTGAAGGAAAATACAAGAGAGATTTTTCATCCTCCTAATTCTTGATCCACCAGAAGTTATAGGTGCGCTATTTGGAGTGGATCACTTGAATTTCCAGTATTAATTTTCTCAGAAGGAATCATTCACTCTTGTTTATAACATAACTCTTGTTTATAAAATATCTGATCTCCTTCTCAGTCCAGCCGAACTCTTATGTTTAGCCTTAACTTTTACCACTGAACAAAAGGAGAGGGAAACTTACTATCTGACTTACCACAGAAGAGAGTTCTCTGACCAACTAGTCCATACTTATTGCCTCTCATTCCATTGACTCCTTCTCACAGATACAGCAAATTCCCATATTAAAGCTTATAATTTACCTGATATATATTTTTTTTAAATTAGGTGTAAAAAAGTACTATAAAACAAATAGAGCACTGGATGATGAACATAGAAACACTGCATTTTTAATATGGAATTAAAATTGCAATATTACATGTACATAACTATAATTACTTCATTATAAGAATCACTATTCCCAACCATTGAATGGGGCATGGATTTGAGAAGGTATTTTTAGAGGATCTTGCATTTAGAAACACCACAGATTTACAAGGGAAGGAAGATGTATGTGCATATGAATTACATAGGCATCCTTAATTTTTGTAGTTCTTCATTTGAGCACTTGACTTTTCAACCTTAATATTCTTTTAAGGTAGATCTTGTTAGGAATTTAATTTATATAATTCCTGTTTTGATGTAAACAAATTTGATGGTAATTTTATAGCTGAAAAAAAATTTTAAAAACTAAACAGTATAGATGAAAGGAATGTTTCTAAGTGTATTTGGTTTGTGTGGCAAGATTTTGGTAGCAGGGGGACTGCAGGGGTGGCTTCTGTGAGAAGCTGCTGGAAGCTTCCCTGATGTCCAACAGAGTCAATGCCAGCCGGATCCAAGGCGGACCCGCCGCTGGCCAAGGGCAAGCCCATCAGTGGCGGTGGTAGTGCACCTGGGAGAACATCTTTAAGAAGGAAAAAAAGTTTCTGTGGCACAGAAACTGCAGCCAGAGAGAGGAGTGAGAAGATGTGAGAGAACCAGCGCCGCAGACCCCCAGGTCAGTGCAGCAGGAGGGCAGGAGGTGCTCCAGGCGCCGGAGCAGAGATTCCCCTGCAGCCCGTGGGGAAGACCATGGTGAGGCAGGCTGTGTCCCTGCAGACCAGGGAGGTCCACGGGGGAGCAGATCTCCACCTGCAGCCGGGGGAGAGAGGAGCCCACGCCGGAGCAGGTTTTCTGGCAGGACTTGTGACCCTGCGGGGGACCCACGCTGGAGCAGGCTGTGCCTGAAGGACTGCAGCCCGGGGAAGGACCCACGCTGGAGCAGTGCATGAAGGACTGCAGCCCGTGGGAAGGGGCCATGTTGGAGCAGGGGAGGAGTGCGGAGTCCTCCTCCCCCTGAGGAGGAAGGAGCGGCAGAGACAACATGTGATGAACTGACCCCAACCCCCATTCCCCATCACACTGCGCTGCTGGAGGTAGAGAATTCAGGAGTGCAGCTGTGCCCGGGAAGAAGGGAGGGGTCGGAGGAAGGTGGTTTTAAGATTTGGTTATATTTCTCATTATCCTACTCTGATTTGATTGGTAATAAATCAAACTAATTTCCCCAAGTCGAGACTGTTTTGTCTGTGACAATAACTGGTGAGTGATCTCTCCCTGTCCTTATCTCAACGCACAACCTTTCAAAATATTTTTTCTCCCCTGTCCAGCGGAGGAGGGGGAGTGACAGAGTGGCTTTGGTGGGCACCTGGTGTCCAGCCAGGCTCAACCCACCACAGTAAAAAATTCTGTTTTCAGTGCAAACGGGACAGTGTTTAATGAACTGAAAGTGGAAAACACAAATAAACAATGGCATGCTCTTAGTGTGTGAATATCTACTTATTCATATCTTCATGTTAAGTTTGAAAAGTCTTCTTTTAGACAGGTAGAACTTAATTGTTTTATTAGAGATGTGTAGGTACTAAATAATTGAAATAGTCATGCATAATTCAAATAATTGCTTCCAGTAGATAGCTATTCTGATAAATATCTGACGGAAATGCAGATTGAATACTTTTCCCTGATATGAGGATTTTTTTATTTTAAATTCATGGATCGTTGTGTTAATTTGCATAATGGCATAACTGTAACAGCAGGTTACAGGTGATGACTTGGGCTCTGATGCTACCTGATGCAAAATGACCCATCTCTTACTTTAGCTTGCAGGCTGCAGCTAATGGAATTCAAACCTATAAATATTGTGCAATTATAAAGTTGAAAAGAACCTATCTTGAAATGTAGTAGCCAATTAATACTCATTTTTCATTGTAATAAATGCAAAATGCCTGGGTTAGATACCGTGAAGGTCTGTGCTTGTCCTGGTTTCAGCCGGGATAGAGTTAACTGTCTTCCTAGTAGCTGGTACAGTGCTATGTTTTGAGTTCAGTATGTGAAGAATGTTGATAACACTGATGTTTTCAGTTGTTGCTCAGTAGTGTTTAGACTATAGTCAAGGATTTTCAGCTTCTCATGCCTAGCCAGGGCACCTGACCCAAACTGGCCAACGGTGTATTCCATACCATGTGACGTCCCATCTAGTTTAGGAACTGGGAAGGGGGGGGAGGCAGTTTTTTTTTTGGCCGCTCGGGGACTGGCTGGGTGTCGGTCGGCGGGTGGTGAGCAATTGCCCTGTGCATCATTTGTACATTTCAATCCTTTTATTACTTACTGTTGTCATTTTATTAGTGTTATCGTTATCATTATTAGTTTCTTCTTTTCTGTTCTATTAAACCGTTCTTATCTCAACCCAGGAGTTTTACTTCTTTTCCTGATTTTCTCCCCCATCCCACTGGATGGGGGGGAAGTGAGTGAGCGGCTGCGTGGTGCTTAGTTGCTGGCTGGGGTGAAACCACGACAGTCCTTTTGGCGCCCAACGTGGGGCACGAAGGGTTGAGATAACGACAGACCTGACCAGAGCTCGTTAAAACAGATTTGTTCTAAGCATTCATTATGTTGATTTATGTATTAGAGTTGTTGCTCTGGTTTTTAAGGCTCTGTTATGTATCTCCTCGCTTGCTGTATGTAGTTCCTCTTCTACTGCTTATCATCCGTGGGAGGTGGATTAAGGTTTTCGCTTTGATGTATGGTATAACTCTGGTTTATGGTATGCTAAAGTCATCAGCTGTGGGATTAATCCGGTATTTGCACTTAGCATTGTCACCTTTATACTGTGGGAGCCGTTTGTGGGAAACTATTAATAACTATACCATTTACCTTTCCTCCATGGAAAACCAGTCTATGGGTGGGGTACCTTTCTTCCCCTCTCCTTTCTCCTTCAGTCCAGTTACAATGGTGTTTGAGAATTTTGAGAAATTTGAATACTCCTGGAGTGTTGGGACTAGCACGGTCCTAGCCCTACTGCTAGGAATTAGCATACTTCTGAATGTGGTTCAGCTCTCGTTTAAGGTTAAACAGCTATTTAAGAAGATCACCCAGAGGTGTGCTCCAAGGCTGGATAATTATGAGTGGCAGGGTGTGTGGGGTAGTATGGGCAGGTACCTAGAAAAGTGGGCACCTCCAATGTTTTGGAAATTCACCCCTGAACAAGTGCAGGATCCAGAAGAACTAGTAAAATATTTGGAAAAGGTATGCTGTCACCCCGGCAGCTCCAGAGAGATACAAATCACTGCAACGTGCTGGGGCCTGGCCCATGCCTATCGAGCCCTGTTCGACACCATTCAGTACCCTCAAGGGGAAGAGAAAGTCTCTGGACCTAACAACAAAATTATGAGCACCGCGGCCACTCAAACCTTGGCAACAGGCGCTGCGGCCCCTCCAGCCCCGACAAGGAGCATTGCAGGCACCCAGACCGTGGCGACAGGCACCGTGACCCCTCCAGCCCCGGCGATGAGAACTCGGGCTACCCAAACCTCAACAACAGGCGCTGCAGCCCCTCCAGCCCCGGCAAGGAGCACAGCAGCTACCCAAACCTCGGCGACGGGCACTGCGGTCCCTCCAGCCCCAGCGACGAGCACTGCTGCTACCCAAACCTCGTCGACAGACACTGCGGTTATCCAAAACCTGGCTAGCGATACTGCAACTGAACCAGCGGACCAACCTGCACCAGTATCAGTTGCCCCCGTACAGAAAAAGAAATATACAAAAAAATCAGTTCGCTTAGCGAAGGGTGAAGAGGAACCAGGGTCATCACGGGAACCGGAGGAGGAGGCAGAACCAGAGATAATAACCCGGTCCCTATCCTTGAGTGAGCTGCGGGATTTGCGAAAAGACTTTGGCCGCCGTATAGGTGAGCATATTATCACCTGGCTCCTCCGATGCTGGGACAATGGGGCTAATAGCTTGGAATTAGAAGGTAGGGAAGCCAAGCAACTGGGATCGCTTGCCAGGGAAGGTGGCATTGACAAGGCAATTGGAAGAGGGACACAAGCCATCAGCCTTTGGAGGCGACTCCTGTCAAGTGTGAAGGAAAGGTACCCCTTTAAGGAAGATGTTATATGTCAATCAAGCAAGTGGACCACCATGGAAAAAGGTATTCAATATCTGAGGGAATTAGCTGTGCTAGAGACGGTTCATCATGACCCGGACAACCCACAATTACCCAAAGATCCAGATGAAGTCCAATGCACACGACCCATGTGGCGGAAGTTTGTACGGAGCGCACCATCATCCTATGCCAACGCATTGGCAATAATGGCCTGGAAGGATGAAGAGGCACCGACAGTGGAGGAAGTGGCTCGCCAACTCCGTCAATACGAAGAAAATCTCTCCTCCTCCCTACAAGCTTGCATTGCGGCTGTGGAGAAGCTGTCTGAGGATTTCCAGCAATTCAAAGAGGATATGTCCTACTCCACACGTGTAAGGACCAATGTTTCAGCTATTAGGAGGGAGCGTTCCTCTGCCCAAGAGAGAGACTATAGAGGGTACACACCGCGAGGTGCCCTGTGGTTTTACCTATGTGATCAGGGAGAGGACATGAGGAAATGGGACGGAAAACCTACCTCGGTCCTAAATGCACGGGTACGTGAACTGCGAGGAAAAGCCACCACAAAAGGGGATTCTACCAGGAAAAATGCCGCTCCAGTTTCCAAACAGAGTAGAAGGGCTGATTTTATTTCCGATCCTCTTGAAGGGACTTCTGAGCCAATTTTACGAAAAGTGAATACTGAATACTCTGACCGGAATTAGAGGGGCCCTGCCTCCAGCCAGGTGGAGGAAAGGGATAACCGGGTCTATTGGACTGTGTGGATTCGATGGCCTGGCACGTCAGACCCACAGGAGTATAAGGCTCTAGTAGACACCGGCGCACAGTGCACTCTAATGCCATCAAGTTATAGAGGGACAGAATCCATTTGTATTTCTGGTGTGACAGGGGGATCCCAAGAGTTAACTGTATTGGAAGCTGAAGTAAGCCTAACTGGAAAGGAATGGCAGAAACACCCCATTGTGACTGGTCCAGAGGCTCCGTGTATCCTTGGCATAGACTACCTCAGGAGGGGGTATTTTAAGGACCCGAAGGGTTATCGATGGGCTTTTGGTATAGCTGCCTTGGAGACGGAGGGCATTGAACAGCTGTCTACCCTGCCTGGTCTCTCTCAAGACCCTTCGATTGTGGGGTTGCTCAAGGTTGAAGAACAACAAGTGCCAATTGCTACTACGACGGTGCACCGGCGGCAATATCGCACCAACCGAGACTCTCTGATTCCCATCCACAAATTGATTCGCCAACTGGAGAGCCAAGGAGTGATCAGCAAAACTCGCTCACCCTTTAATAGTCCCATATGGCCAGTGCGGAAGTCTAATGGGGAGTGGAGACTAACAGTCGACTATCGCGGCCTGAATGAAGTTACGCCACCGCTGAGTGCTGCTGTTCCAGATATGCTAGAACTTCAATACGAACTAGAGTCAAAGGCAGCCAAGTGGTATGCCACAATTGACATTGCTAATGCGTTTTTCTCAATCCCTCTGGCAGCAGAGTGTCGTCCACAATTTGCCTTTACTTGGAGGGGTGTCCAGTACACTTGGAATCGATTGCCCCAGGGGTGGAAACACAGCCCCACCATTTGCCATGGACTAATCCAGACTGCACTGGAAAAGGGTGAAGCTCCGGAACACCTGCAATACATTGATGACATCATCATATGGGGCAACACGGCAGAAGAAGTTTTTGAGAAAGGGAAGAAAATAATCCAAATCCTTCTGGAAGCCGGTTTTGCCATAAAAGAAAGTAAGGTCAAGGGACCTGCACAGGAGATCCAGTTTTTGGGAATAAAATGGCAAGATGGACGTCGTCAGATCCCAATGGATGTGATTAATAAAATAGCAGCTATGTCTCCCCCGACTAATAAAAAGGACACACAGGCCTTCCTAGGTGTCGTGGGGTTTTGGAGAATGCATATTCCAAATTACAGTTTGATTGTAAGCCCTCTCTATCAAGTGACCCGGAAGAAGAATGATTTTAAATGGGGCCCTGAACAACAACAAGCCTTTGAACAAATTAAACGGGAGATTGTTCATGCCGTAGCCCTTGGACCAGTCCGGACAGGACAAGATGTTAAAAATGTGCTCTATACTGCAGCTGGGGAGAATGGCCCTACCTGGAGCCTCTGGCAGAAAGCACCTGGGGAGACCCGAGGCCGACCCCTGGGGTTCTGGAGTCGAGGATATCGAGGATCCGAGGCTCGCTATACCCCAACTGAAAAAGAGATATTGGCAGCGTATGAAGGAGTTCGAGCCGCCTCAGAAGTGGTTGGTACTGAGACACAGCTCCTCTTAGCACCCCGACTGCCAGTGCTGGGCTGGATGTTCAAAGGGAGGGTCTCCTCTACACATCACGCGACTGACGCCACGTGGAGTAAGTGGATCGCATTGATCACACAACGGGCTCGCATAGGAAACCCCAGTCGCCCAGGAATTTTAGAAGTGATCACGGACTGGCCAGAAGGCAAAGATTTTGGAATGTCGCCAGAGGAGGAGGTGGCACGGGCTGAAGAGGCCCCGCTGTATAATAAACTGCCAGAAAATGAGAGGCAATATGCCCTGTTCACTGATGGGTCCTGCCGCATCGTGGGAAAGCATCGTAGGTGGAAGGCTGCTGTATGGAGTCCCACGCGACAAGTTGCAGAAACCGCTGAAGGAGAGGGTGAATCGAGTCAGTTTGCAGAGGTGAAAGCCATCCAGCTAGCATTAGATATTGCTGAAAGAGAAAAGTGGCCAGTGCTCTATCTCTATACTGACTCATGGATGGTGGCAAATGCCCTGTGGGGGTGGTTACAGCAATGGAAGCAGAGCAACTGGCAGCGCAGAGGTAAACCCATTTGGGCTGCGGCACTGTGGCAAGATATTGCGTCCCGGTTAGAGAATCTGGTTGTAAAAGTACGTCATGTAGATGCTCACGTACCCAAGGGTCGGGCCACTGAAGAACATCGGAACAACGAACAGGTGGATCAGGCTGCCAAGATTGAAGTGGCTCAGGTGGACCTGGACTGGCAACAGAAGGGTGAACTATTTATGGCTCGGTGGGCCCATGATACTTCAGGCCATCAGGGAAGAGATGCAACATATAGATGGGCTCGAGACCGAGGGGTGGACCTGACCATGGACACTATCGCACAGGTTATCCATGAATGTGAAACATGTGCTGCAATTAAGCAAGCCAAGCGGTTAAAGCCCCTGTGGTATGGAGGGCGATGGCTGAAATATAAATTTGGGGAGGCCTGGCAGATTGACTATATCACACTCCCACAAACTCGCCAAGGCAAGCGCTATGTGCTGACAATGGTGGAAGCAACCACCGGATGGCTGGAAACATACTCTGTACCCCATGCCACTGCCCGGAACACTATCCTGGGCCTTGAGAAGCAGGTCTTGTGGCGACACGGCACCCCAGAAAGAATTGAGTCAGACAATGGGACTCATTTCCGAAACAACCTCATAAACACCTGGGCCAAAGAGCATGGCATTGAGTGGGTGTATCATATCCCCTATCATGCACCAGCCTCTGGGAAAATTGAGCGATACAATGGACTGTTAAAGACTACATTGAGAGCAATGGGGGGTGGAACCTTCAAACATTGGGATACACATTTAGCAAAAGCCACCTGGTTAGTCAACACCAGAGGATCTGCCAATCGGAGTGGCCCTGCCCAATCAGAATTTTTACATACTGTAGAAGGGGATAAAGTCCCTGTAGTGCACATGAAAAACATGTTAGGGAAAACAGTCTGGGTTACTCCTGCCTCAGGCAAAGGTAAACCCATTCGTGGGATTGCTTTTGCTCAAGGGCCTGGGTGCACTTGGTGGGTGATGCGAAAAGATGGGGAAGTCCGATGTGTGCCTCAAGGGGATTTGATTTTAGGTGAAAATAGCCAGAATTAAACTGTATGATATTAGTTGCTGTATAACCCCGCTACTGTATGTTATCATTACTATAATTGTTATATGCTATATCCATAGTACTATAGTAAGAATCACTTGGATCAAGCAAGAAAGAACTGTGATAAAACTGAGCAAAGCGCCGTAGAGGTGGAACCAGAACTGACTCCAGCATACAACAATCCAACGGTGCACACCATCCTCCTGCTGCATCAAATGTCATCTGCTCCTCACACCGCACAGAAGCCCAATTCCGCTCTACCGACTGAGAGGACTTTGCACCATCCCTCCTGCCCAGACAGACTGGTATGACAGATGGAGCCCAGAGTCGGAAACTAAATGAACTCAAACATTTTATGAACGTAACCCATGAACTAAAGAACTGATATCTCTGTGTGTATATACTTTTATATATATATATATATATCATTGTTCATATGTCTCAAAGGGATGGAAAGGTGGTGATGATTGATCAGAATGTAACTAAAGGTATGGGAACTGAGCATGACGTCAATGGTATAGAATAAGGGGTGGATACTGTCCTGGTTTCAGCCGGGATAGAGTTAACTGTCTTCCTAGTAGCTGGTACAGTGCTATGTTTTGAGTTCAGTATGTGAAGAATGTTGATAACACTGATGTTTTCAGTTGTTGCTCAGTAGTGTTTAGACTATAGTCAAGGATTTTCAGCTTCTCATGCCTAGCCAGGGCACCTGACCCAAACTGGCCAACGGTGTATTCCATACCATGTGACGTCCCATCTAGTTTAGGAACTGGGAAGGGGGGGGAGGCAGTTTTTTTTTTGGCCGCTCGGGGACTGGCTGGGTGTCGGTCGGCGGGTGGTGAGCAATTGCCCTGTGCATCATTTGTACATTTCAATCCTTTTATTACTTACTGTTGTCATTTTATTAGTGTTATCGTTATCATTATTAGTTTCTTCTTTTCTGTTCTATTAAACCGTTCTTATCTCAACCCAGGAGTTTTACTTCTTTTCCTGATTTTCTCCCCCATCCCACTGGATGGGGGGGAAGTGAGTGAGCGGCTGCGTGGTGCTTAGTTGCTGGCTGGGGTGAAACCACGACAGTGCTACAGAAGTTTACCAAGAGCTACTTTCTGTTTCTGAATAAGATCATGTATGGCCATCAAAACTACAGTGGTTGAATAACTTCTTGGAGTGCATTGAACAAAACTGACAATATCTGTTACATGTGGTTTGTTTTCTTTGTCTCTCACACACATCCTCTACCCAGGAGAAGGAACTGAACAGGCAGGATAAAAATGCATCTGGTAGATATACTGTTCTGTCTTAAATGCATTTACTATATTTATGATGAACCTTCTTCAGTTTCGTCAGTCTGCAGGGCCCTTTTTTCCACTAACATACCTTTACAAGACCATCTCTATCCTCTTGGTCACCTTGCTTTTTAATGTTTCAGACTAAAAGATAGCTTTTTCTTCTTCCTAACATACAGAGACACAGGTTTGTTGTTTCTGAAGTCTCTTATTTTCAGTCCTGAATGATGAGGGGGAGGCAGAGGAGAGAAAGAAGAGGAAGCTGAGGAAGGGGCAGAAAACAGGAGTTTTTTTTCAGAACTGAAAGACCTAATAGAATTTTGTGAAATTGCCTCTGGGATTATTTCAAGATACAGAGAGGAATTGACTAGTGGGATAAATGGAGGGCTAGATATTCAACAGAAATGTTTAGGAAACATAAGGGTTTGCATTTCCTTGGTGCATTATTGATAAAGATGTCTATTGTCTATGTGAACAAGAGTAGAAAAAACCACAAATCCTAGAAGTTCACAGGCCATGTGAAAATTCTACCATGGCTTTACAGATCTAAATATTCTAGATTGAATTGGAATAATTAGCTAAATTTGGGTTGCTTAAATGATTGAGGTAAGGTTTCAGTGACTTTTGAAACCTGTTCATCCCTCCATTTTTGAAATTCAAGAAGTAAACATGAACCAGAGGTGCCGAAGCAATTTCTTATATACTCTATTCCGTTTACACTTCATTACCCATATCTCTTGCCTAGGCATGTAGATACTATTATTTTCTAGGAAATTCTGAGAACTATATTAGGTTTCGGATGCAGTTGTCAGGAAAGGACATCAGAGAAGATAACTAATTTGTACCAACACAGTCTCCTGTAATATTGCTGGACAGAGTGGGAAGTAGCTGTGTAGCAAATGAAATTCAGAAGGTTCTTAAGGTCTCTGTACAAAGTATTTATTTTTTAAAACATAATTACAGTTGTATTTAATGAAGTAGCAGAACAGTAAAGCTGTCAGGAAATGCTGTGGCAACAACATTTCTTGAAGGAGCGTATTAAATAGTAATGATGTCAAACATCTGAAAGAGTGAGCAGACCTTGCATGCATAGTTTTCTAGTCATAGGAAATTAAAAAGGGGTTGGAATGTTGCCAGTTGACTGACTATAGGGAAAAAAAGAGACCCATAATAAGCAATAGTTGTAGTTACAATATTTGCTGAAACCAACACACATTAAGTAATAATGAAAGCAACCATCTAAAAATACTGGCAGACTATATGTAATAGCTGAGCTGAAGAATCTGAAAAAAAAGGAAAAAAAAAAAAAGGAACTATTATACAGCCAATGAGCTGCCAAAGAATAAAAAGCTCCATTGGAGATTAAATGGCGAGATCCATTTCAGACAAGTATTTATAAAACAAAAAGTGTGAAAGGAAAAGAGTTAATTCTCAGGTTGTATAAATGACAAAATCTTCACAGGTAAAATGATCTCTTCAAAGAACTTATTTAAGTAGACTTCTAAAGCTTTTTTATTTTCTTGCAGTTATTTAATTAGGAAAAGATGTGGGCAAGGAAGACACTTGTTAACACACTGAAATACAGCATGGTGATGGTTTTGTAGAAGAATCTTACATGAAATTATTTTTAAAATGTATGGAAGACTTTAAATATCCTTCTAGCCAAGGGGATCTTATTATCTTTACACTAAAGAACTTAAACCTAATAACCAATGACACTGGGATCTTGTGCTTGCTTGTAAGAATTAAAAGGGAAATTCAAGAAACAGGATTAGCTGAGGATTTTTTAAAGGATTCCATATGAGTATTAGCAATGGAGGTGTTGAATAGGTGCTATGTCTTTTTGGTTTTCATCCCATATGTATTCTAGCAAACCAGTAGACTATCATAGCCACTGGGTAAAAAAAAGTCTCATTTTCACTGTTACAAAAAGGCCAGATAAATCTATTAAAGTCACTGGGATTTGACTGATAACAACACAACGCAGACCATTATTAGGCCTTATGATTACATGCAGAATATACACTTCTATTAAAGAAAATATATGTTCACTCTTAAAATGGAAATGAGGATTTGAAATGGACATTGAAGTGCAAAATGTACATCCTCTCAATCCCTGCTCTGCTGTTGTGTAGTAATGGAAGTGCCTTGAACTTGGCCAGTGCTTTGAAAGGAATTGACTGTCCCCCAGAAGCTTCATGTTCTGTTCTGGACACTTCTTCATCTTGGTGTGTTCCTCAATCTCACAATTCAGCCCATCGGCACTCACAGCCTCAGCTTTCCTCCGTAGGAGTTACCTGTGGAGTCCAATGTACTAAGCGTTCATAGAGAGCTGAGGAATGTTTCTGACCCTGGGAGAGACCTGGCTTTCACTAGGACATCTGTCAATGGTAGCACTTACATGTCTCTATTTGCAGATAATATTTAAATATTTTTGGACTAGAGAGAGCATAAAACAAAAGGGGCCACTCATCTCAGTTACAAAGATGTTTAGCTTCCAAACTCAGGTCTGGCAAAAACCTAAACCAAAATGTTCCCTGGGTATGTGCTGGAACTTGTGCCTAGTCTTGTCCCCCCTGGACTTGAGCAGTCCAGTCTTATTCACCTCTCTCTGTTCTAAGTATTGCAGAATGAGCCTTAGGATTTTGGGGTGCTCTGGTGCTCAGACCTGTCATATGCAATTTTCCCTTTCAACCTGGTCTTTGCTATTAATACTTGCATTTATATTGCATGATCTGAGGGTACCATAAAACACCTAGGGCTCTGTACCCTGCCTGTATACTAGTTGTATGTATACGTGTAAACAAACACACACATAGACCAAACTCCCCTGTGATGCGAATTCCTTAGAAAGGGCCCAAGGGGGAATAATATAGACAATCTGAATAGGCAGGGGACCTGGTTTGAGAGACTACGTTACATGGCCCAGAAGATCAGCCTGAGGTCACCAAACATGACTAACGGGAGGTTGCCAGTATTCCTTGAATGATCTAGCCTCTCTGTCTTTGCAGGCAAACCTGATATCCTTTAAATGCTTATCTTTTATGAAAAGTTGTTCTATACAACTTTTTTCCCCATTTATAAGGTTACAGGATGCATAAAGCAAAGAACATGAAAAAGATTTCCATGTTTGAATCCTCTGCTAGAAGTCAAACTGCTTCTGAAAACCCTCAAAATTACTTGCAAAACCTTCTGAAGGTTATGACAGACCTCCTGCTTCTTTGTTCTTGGTGGTGGTAAAAGCTGGACTCGTGCCCAGTGCAGGGAACATAGTGTAAATAACATTGCTGCAGATTGCTACTGGATTGTTCAAAACATCAGATGGCTAGAATATGTTATTATCAACAAGCTGTTTACTGGCCAATCAATTACAAACTCTGATAGAGCACTAGGCATTTTATTGTAGGCCAGCCAAATGGATGGAGAAAACATATGTCAATCTCTCTGTTACTTTAAGGGGTAAATTCTGCTCTTCTGCTTCAGGATGTTGCAAAACCTCCCACAACGGAACACACCGATGTTAGTATGGGAGTCTAGGATCTGCGGCAGCGCTGTGGGAATCACTAGGACAATGCAGTTCTCAGATATTTGGGCAACTTTATGTCAACACACATTTGCATAATAAGAGTACAGCTGAGGCATCTGTGGGTAGTCCTCCCCTCAAAGGGGTTTTGAATGCATGAGTTTCTCAGTCTGTGTGCAATATAGGAGCAGTCAGGAATTGTTGATTGCCTTTTACATTTGTGTTAGTTCTTACATGGAGTGAAGTTTTGAGTCTTTTGTTCTCCTTCCTCTTACATTTATTTTCCCCAAGTCTATAAAATGAAATAAGTCCATTATCTGCAAACCCAAACTGGAAAATACTATCCAGAATCAGATGCTCCAAGAGGAAATTTTCCAGCTTAGATAGGGAAAAATATATCCGTTTGCTCACAGTACCTTAATCGATAATGTGTCATTGGAAGTAGATTTTTTTCAACCCTGGTACTTGGAATTTCCTTCTATTTTTCTTCTGGAGAGGGTTTGGTTGCAATGGGGAACAAGATTTAGAGAAGTAGAACAGAGTCATTATAATAATGAGAAGAAAATAAAGCCAACTTCCTTTGGAAAAATCTCTGGTTATATTGGTGCAAGCAGTTATATATATCCTGTCCAAAGGACTCTTGGACAATGGCTGGATGGAACAGGTCTCATAAATGTGCAGTCATTCAATACGGCTACTTATGTCACAGTATGTCTGTGATTTGCAGGCAGTATTGGAGTTTCTCACCTGCTAAAATTCAGTCAGAGGTGATCCAAACCGATGTTCTGAGTTGGAAAGGAAGAGAGAAAACTCTGCCTTTGAAATCCTATTAAATATTACATGGGATAAAAAAAAAAATAAAATTGAAAGTATTCATTCTTCAGAAACATACACTGGAAAAAGCTACATTAACTGAAGGGCTAAGCAGGTGAAGAGGTCTTTCTACCTCCTCTTGGTTCCAAAACCAGTAATGTGCTAATGCTGAAAAAATAAGTATTAAAGGGAAAGAATAAAAACAATTGAGAAGTGTATGATAACTATATTCCAAAACTATCTGATTTAAAGTTTTAGAAAAGTTGAATAACTTCTTACTGATCATTCCCTTTGGGTATTTTTTGCCACCATCTGTGAAGGTGACCAGTAAGTCACTCTGCAAGTCATTCTTGAAAATACCAGCAAAAGGGAGAAGGATGTGGTCTGCAGTGAATATATCATCACAAGAAACTGGGGACCAAGGATTGTCTATATTCAAAAGAAAGAAAGGCTACCTCCTGTGGAGATGATGAGCTCTGGAAGAAAAATAAAAAAAATAAAAGCATACCTCCTTTACACTGAAAAATGTTCATGGAAGTGTCCTACAATGAAAAATTCAAATCCTTGCCCAAAACTCACTACTCAAATTTTATTTATTTTATTTTTTTTAAAATTTGAGCAAGAAGCAGCTAAGATTCCCTGCCCCCCTTCCCCTTATTTTTTTTTGTTCAAAATGGGCTGAAATGGTGCTCCAGTTCTCCAGTTGTTTGTCAATCAGCACAGTTCTGTTGGCTCTAACAGACCAAGGCCAGCAAGACCAAAAGGACTAGGCTGAGGCAATAGAAAAATCACTGCCACTTAAACTATGCATCAGCAGTACGTAATTTTAAATTATGCACTTAGTCTCAATGAAATAGTTTTCTTCAGAACAAAGTTGATGAAATTTACTTAAATACGTCTTGAGCAGGTGGGAAGATAGGAAAACTGTTGAGCTTCAAAATGCATTTTTCTCAAAAAGTAGAAGCAGAAAGTTTCAGCCACCGTTGTTTTAAACAAATAAAATAAAATACATAATGCAAGCAGCTCTAGTTATGCTTATAAACAAATATCTATTAACATACACAAGCCATACTCTGTGATCTGCCGAAGATGTGTGCCTTTCAAAGCATTTTTTTCCCCTGGGAATTATTATAGGGATGGATGTATGCTGGGATTTCAGAAATATACACAGTTTAAACACGTGAGATAGTATATAGGATGGGAAGGATGGAGAAGCAGGACGGGGTTTTGGAAGCCAGCTTTATGGAACCGTTCGCTATTCTGAAAGATCTCAGCCAGTTCATCTATGAGATTGAATGCCCGATGGAAAATTTTTAGCTTGACCGTTCAGGCTGCCTCTTTCTGAATGGTTACATTTTCCCTGGCATCATCATCTTCTTCAGATGAATTGGAACCCATAAAATCATTCAAGGGCGAAGGATGGAAAAGCAGGGAGATGGTGAAGGTTAGCGGAGCAGGTTATTGAACAAATGGTAACAGGACTCTGAAATGATGGGAAGAGAAACAACGGAGAGTGGCCGTGCTCTGCTGACGGTCCCAGAACCACAGAAACGTTTAGGAGTGGGAGGAGGACAGGTACTTGTGCAGGTGAAGGAAGCTGAGGAAGTGATATCAGCATTCCGAACCTTATCAGTCACTTCAGAAATGTTCCCAGAACATCCCTGTTGCTTGATGTAAGTATCTCTGAAGTAGCCGGTGTTCGATCTTTCGTATTCTGTGGGACTTCTTATCAATCAGAAGATGGACTTGACTAGCATTTTTTCTCCTTCCTCTTCTTCAAAAGTTTAAATGATAATTGATAACTACTACAGGCCATGCAAGAGTTTAAAGGTGGGATACTTGTTCTAAAAGTCCTTTCATCCCTATCTTTATTATGACTCAGACAAAATTTGAGGCACTGTGCAAAAGAGATGCCAACATGACCACGAGAAGGAGATACCTCACATTAAGCAGCAACTTCTACAGTCTAGTAAAAGTGTAGGGCAGATCCAGGAGCAAAACTTCAGCTGATAACACTATGCAGCTCTGGTTTCCTTTCTTCAACAGTTAGATGTTAATTAATGCTATCGAGAGGCTTTCAAATTGAAATCAATGGGACTTTCATTATTCACTTCAATAGGAGTGGGATGAAGTTCTAAATAGTAAATGGAGCAATGAAAATCTAAGAAAACAAGAGGCATGCTAATGTGTGTTTTGTTTAAGAATTCGCCTTTTCATTGGCTCTGTTTAACAAGCAATTGAAGGCAACATGCTTGGGGGTGTGTGAAAGTGTGCGTGTCTCACGGGAATGGAAGGCTATACACCTTTCCACTAATGTTGGATGGAGACAAAACTAGAGGCAAATAATTTAGACTGCATGCAGAAAGTGTTGGAACAAGTGCCTTCTAAAGTAAAAAAAAAAAAAAAAAAAAAAAAAAAAAGTGCATTAAGTGTTGTGTGTGTTTTACCAGCTTGGAGTTTTTGGAACCATTAAATACAAATAGAATGAATAATTTAACATTTTACACAGTATGTGCATCTTGCACCACTGAGTTTTTGGAACAGTTTCACATAGAGAAAATGTAGTGGGTGCTTGCCTTGCTGTTCTGTAATTTTACTTTGTCCGTATTTCAGTTATATTTCAAAGCAAATACTGTTCCTAGTTGTGAGGTGAATTTCATTCAGGTGAGCTAGTGCTTGGGGTTTTTTGTTCCTCTGTTTTAGCAATTTAAAGTATGAGATGTGGAGAACAGAATGAATATTTCTAATGATCTTAAGCTAAATGAAGCCCTTTCTCTGTTTATTCTTCCATCCAGATTCATTGGTGCGCAGACCCTGTTCTTCTTCACTCTGGGACAGTGTAAAACACTTTGCAGTGAAAATGTGTTTACAGATGCTTTGTCTGGGAATAGCCACCGGAGATCTCCCATTTCTCACATCCTGCAGATTCTTTCTTCTCCTCCTCTTCACATTTACACAATATGCACCTTCACATCTCATTTCCCCTTCCTTTTGTCCTCGATGTATTGTTCTGCAACAGTCAAGAGTTTTGCAAAGAAAAGTTTAAGATCCATGACCACTTTTTGTTATTTTCATAAATGTCTGTCAGAGGATCCAAATAAAATGTTCTTAACAGAACTTCATGAAAAATTGTTGTGAAGTCAATCTGCTCCTGGGAGTAGTTATTCTAATTCCCAAGTTTTCATTCTGTCTCTGAGCGGACTGGGATGTACATCAATACCCTCCTAATAGTGATTCTTAGGGGAAGAAACTCAATATTATGGGCTGCAAGAGAGCTACAGAATACTCTAACCAGGATCTCAAGGCAGACTTCAGACCTAGACAGATCAGGGGGAGAGATTTTAGTTTCTTAAAGGGGCCACTGACTCATTAGAGTGGATTAGAAACAGGCAAACCCAAAGAGATATTAGCTTACAGAATGAAAGAATCAGTGATCACTTCAACCAGCCCTCAATTTTAGTGAAAAGCTGAAACATTGCAAAAAATCCATTTATTAAATGTTGCATTTAAGTTTTTTGAACTAGAGAGAAATATCTATTTCTTTCAAAAAACATAGATTATTAAGAGAAAATTACTTAAATAGCAATGGAACTTTTAGAAATGATAAAAAATGGAATGTTTTGATTTCCCAAACCAATGTTCTTCTGCAAATGTTTATTTTTACAGAAGTTTCTGAATGATGACTCTTTCATCATAATATCAGATTAAAAATTCTCTCCATGTCTTAAAAATCTCTGTGGACAGGAATGACTATTTTCATCTCAGTTCTGCCATCAGTCCTCTAAAAGCTTTTTATTTTACACGTATATGAGCATGCCTTCCAGTAGCAAGGTTAAGTCTATTAACCTATTGTCGAGATTATTTGAGACAAGGACAAAACAAGAAACTCTGCAGTGGATATTACTGTTTTAAAGGACTCTAAATTGTTTCTATCTCAAAGCACATCTGCTTATCTGCACATTTTTATTGAGAATAAATCACTATGCTTAAAAATGCTGTATTTGGATAAACTCTGTATTATTTTCCGTCTGCCTGCAAAATGGTTGAATCCTTGCATTGAATAAAAGCTTAAGTTGGATCCGACTGTGAAGCTGGGAGAAATACTTTCACCTGGAGAAAATGGTGACATTAATATTGCTCTCATTGCTGTTCCAGGACTTCTGAGTACTACTGGTTTAGTCATTGAACCTTCTAAATGAGTAATGTGACTGACACCAGGAAAAAAATTTCCTACCCTTTTTTTTGTCCAATTTGCCATTGAAACTCTCTTCTGTTCAGCAACCCTTGTTTCCAGGAGCTTGCTTTTCAGTACCTGTAAGGGATCAGTATAAACTCCATCAGCTGTAAGCACTGAGGTAGAGTGGTACGGAACGTCAGCCCTCCAGGTCTGAATACCAGAGCAATCAGGTTTATGTTTCCATGTTGTATCAAGTACATGCTTTTTCTTTGGCCAAGCCTCTCACCTGCTTCTTTTGCATCTGCAGTTGGGCATTTTTCTCTCACCTGGAAGTCAGTAACTATGTGTTGTCCAACTCAGACTAAAGGCGTAATATTTTGCCTTTTTTTTTTGCGTGAGTAGAGCATAGGCTCGGCAGATCAGCAGTGCTCTAAACGGCTGTTCCTCTGATACCAACCAACACCTCATGCCAACGGCAAAGTCAGTGAACAGCATTAGTGGTGGCTCTCGTGTCCCAGCTGGGACCGGTGCTTCGCCGTGGCTTCAATCAATAAACTCGCCAAGTGAAAGGCCAGGAATAAGGTGGGCTTAATGAGTGAATAATGAGTAGGCAGGGACTGATCCAGACTGACTTTTGAAATGTCTTGATCCAACCAAAGCGAATGCAAGAGCAGAAAGAAATGAAGGCACCCAGCGATGAAAACCAACTACCGTTAATATGTGTTTGGAGAAAGCCGTTGGGCAGGAAAGACCAGTACGGAGACTGAATTCCCGTGTAATTGCACTGGCAAAGACGACAGACGAGCGAGCACGTGGCCGCAGCTCTCCTGAAGCCATCCGCCGCTCCCAGGCCCTGTTGTAATTGCTGCTGGCAGGGAGGAGAGGCGAGCTGCAGCGGCGGGGACAGACGACTTAGAGAACACGTGGTGGGATGTGTATTAACCATGCTGTTTTCATTGAAGGCAGCGGAGTAGTTTACTTCTCAGCTCTCGGTCCAGCTGGTTACAGTGGCAACCGCCAATCCATTGTTAACAGAGGGAGCAAGATGAATTACTCTTGGACTCAAAGTATCTGAAATAATAAAAGCCGTAAATAGTCTGACAGTCAGTGTCCTGCTACTTAATATGAATTCTATCTTCTAAAGTGAGTTTAGCGTTTACTGTTCGGCGGGTTATGATAAGGGTCTGCATGGGATGTTTTGTAAGAATTCAATTAGCTTGTGTTGTGAGTTAACGCCATTTGCATGGTAATGAAACCTTCTTTCAACAAAGTGTTGAAGGAAAACACACTAATTAGTTTTTTGAACAGCACCTGACATTCATAGGGCCCAGTGGTGATGTTGGCTAAATGCCTGCATGACTGATGCCCCTTTTTTAGAGCTGGCCAGCATTTTTCTGTCTGTGAGTTTATGAGAAAAACAAGCAAACAAAAATCTCCCCAGTCCCACAACAGCTTCTTAAAATGATACAAAGCCAATTTAATGACATTTACCAGTCATCCCTGTCCTTCCTCTCTCTGGATCCCTTCTGCTGCCTTCTCTTTCTTTGACATATCAAACGGTGGTGTTTTTTTGCTGTTACAGACGTACATTACTTTTCTTCCTCTATTATTTCTTGTTCTGTATAAAAAGATGACTCCTACCTTCTAGTATCCCCCTATGATCCTCCAGGCGCTATTCACCTGTACTGTAGGAATCACCATGGCAGCGGAATGGCTGCCAATAAGCTGCTCTCTCCTTTTTCCATGCAAGTGGCCTCCAAATTGCTGACCAGTGAGAGAAAATAAGTTACAACAAAAAATGGGCTGGCACAGGTTACTTCCCCGCTGGGGTTCCTGAGAGGAGCACAACTGTATTTAGCCCTTCCTTAGGAAACCACTCTGCTCCACAATGAATAGCACAGCAGAATAAATAAAGCCAAAATATTCTTTCAACCACCATCGCTTACTTGAATTAAAAAAGGGATTTTATCTTCTGATCAAATTTTGCTCAGATTTGACCCCACAGTGTTTCTAACAGGTTTGTCCATTCTTTTCTTCCCCCCCTCCCCATGTGTTTGTTTGAAAGCTTTTTGTTCACAAAAGTTCTCAGGAACTCAGGTGCATTTATTCTGAGGAAAATTGTCATGCTGGAATTGGCTGCCCTGTAATTTTTTTTTACTATCTTTCCTCTGTATATGCTTCTATCTTACAATTACGAAACAGCTGTGAATGAGGTAACTAATGAAGAAATTGCAGTAGCAGTTACATTACATATGGTGGAAGGTTTGCTGCCTCATCTGAACACACATCTTTTGCACATGTGACGTTTGTGTTACCTCACCACAATTAGACGGTATCCGAGCATGGAAGAAAAGCACTAAAAGGCACCATGAAAAGACACAGCTGTCCGCTGACAGACCTGACCTTAGGCAGACCTGCAGCCACCACCTCACTCCCCTTAACCAGAGATGCAGCCACCTTGGAGACCTTCCCTGAAGGTTTTCCCACTGCTACAGAGATCTCTTGAACACAGATGTGCATGCAACAACTGCGAAGGAAAAGGAGATTTGCAATAATTATGTATTATTTGAAGATATACAGTGATTTGGTTTAAATGAAAGCTTGAGTTTTCACCTCTTAGCTGAGCTATTGAGCTCTCTCACAAGGCACTGCCCACAGCCAGTTCAGCTACTACTGTTTAACTGATGGCAGGGAACTCGATGTCTTTATGTCCTGTGCTTATCCCTAACCCATATAACAATTATCTATAACAGCTGTCCTGGCTGGGAGGAAGGAAATGATTCCTCCATTCATTTGGTAGACTAAGATAAAGTAAGAATCCATTTATTCCTATTGAGTAGGGAACATCATTGTTTTTATTGTTTCCACAATACATTGATGTTATAATAGTACTTTGAAACAGGTTACCATTTTAACCTACCCTAAGAATGCTGTAAGCACCTCTCCAGCATAAAAAGAATGGCTGTAGTACGGCTGAATTAAACAGCAAGCTTAGGGGGGAAGAGTCAGTCCTTGTTGCAGTGCTGCTTCTTGCTGCAAACACTGTGAGAAATGCTCCTCCAAAGCCTGGCCACTGCCAGACGTCTGTGGGCGAGTTGTTCCAAGGAGCGTGCAGCAGCTCAGCCAGCTGCCAAACAAGATACCCACAAGTCGTTTGACTTTGGTTGGTGGTAGGATACTGGTCGGGGAAAGAGAGTTCATAGCACAACGGGGAAGGTTGTTTTCTTATTCTTGTTCTTGCTCTCTTTCATTATTGCACTTATTTTATCTCATCTCTTAGCATGTGTGTTGTCTACTATGTAATTGCTATAATATTCAGCAGCAACACAATAATACTTGGTGCATTTTCTGAGATGGAAATCCGCTCAGTCCTCAAAAACACCTGAGTGAGTGTATTTTGTTTGAGAGTTGAAGGATAAATAAGCAGCTGTAAGGCATAGCATATCCTTTCACGTCTGTTATATCCAGGCAGGGGCTAGGGCAGCTGTGCTATTCTGGAAAAGCAGGCAAAGCCTCCCCTGATTCTTTCTCTTGGTGAGCCCTACCATCAAATCCCAGATCTTCTAGCCCTCTTTCAGAGATAGCATGTCTTCATTATACTGCTAATAAAAGTGGAATAGGGGAGTGGGGTGGTTTGTAGTAAGAGGAATTTCAGTATTTTAAATTCATTACTAAATAACTGATACTGTCATTTCCAAGTACTCCAAAACTGGCATTTTTTTTTAATGCTTCATCCATAAAACTTGACTTTTCTTTTCTTTTTTTTTTTTTTCCCATTAAAGCCTTAATCCTGCAAGCTGTTTTACACACATATGTATGTAGCCCTGATAATGGACTAAGAATTTTACAACTTCTCACAGCTTCTCTCTTTCTCTTGAATTTTCTCAAAATAATAAGCGGAAAAGTCTCATTGTCCTGACAAGCTCATTCAGGCATGGGTTTTTGGCTGTAATTTGCCATTATTAATTGGAGCATTCTGTTCTTACACAGGAAAGGGCTGAAACACAACTTAAGTATTTTCTGCATCATGAAATAAGTCAGGTGAAAAACATATGTCTCACCTATATGTTCTGTTTATTTAGCAAGCTGGTGACTCGGTCTATGCTAATGAAGCCTACAAAGGACTGTGAATAATGGAGAAAATTTGTGTTCATCTGTCCAAAGCATGATGTGTTATTTTTATTCAGGATTTATAAAATCACCAAGACTACAGCTAGAAAATGAAGGAAAAATCAGAGCCTCAAATAATTGTGATTTTAAAAAGAATAAGGAATTATAGAGCTTTTTTGACTGCATTCAGAAGATGGCATGTTTCACAGCAGGGATTTTGATGCATTCTGTAGAGTTAAATTTCTTACTGAAAGCCAGGCTAATGAAAGTGGATGTAGTATCTTTGTAGGTAGGGTTATTATGTTGCTGTTTAAAATCCCACAGTAGAAAATTTTGGGAGGGTGAGCAGGGGCCTGTTAAATGTTTTACGTGGTGGATCAAGGAGTAGAGTTACTGCAAGAATACAAAGGAACTCCCTAACCACTAGCCAGAAGAGACTTTTTGGCTATCTGCATTCAATTTACCTTTTGTGTAGCACAGGCACTCATGAAAACAAGGAACATGGAACAGTATTACAAAAATCTTTGTAATGAACTGACTTTCACTCTACCTTAACTGGAAGATTTGCGTGATTTTTCATGAGCTATTGACATGCCATGAACAACAGTTCATGGCAATGTGAGCTGTTGAGATACCAGATATTTAAATGCTGCCTCAGAATCATTAGTATAATTTTCAAAAGGCATTTGCGGTGTACCTGTGTTACTATGTACTGCAATTCTTGACACGGGCACGTGCAGATGGAGAATGTCTCCTGTAAGGACTCTCTCTGTGTTCTGAAGTGCATTTAGAAACCTTCCTGAAGTGTGCTGTAATTACAATTGCACACAAACACAGCAGCAGGGTCTGAGGTCTCCTGATTCTGAAGATAGAAAGGACATTAGTTAAATGCCTTCCTACTTGTTACAGCCAAAGAAATGGCATAATTCAGCACTACACTTAACTGATCTGTCTGTATAATCTGATATCAGATCAAAAGTGAACAATCAAAAAAAAAACAACCCAAGCCACAACAGGCATTTAGAGATGCTGAGTATTGTCATTATTAATTTTAGGTTGGAGGTCTTCTTAGCTAAAGGTATGGCCATGTTTGAGGAAATGCGGAGCAGAAGCAGTTTGTCTTTTTACAGAAATGTCACATTTAGTGCTTCAGAATCAAAACCCAATGCAAGAAACTTACAAAATGTAGCTTACACTATTTGATATTTAAACTGTATTTGGTTGATCATGTACATTTTGATATAAAGTAGCATTTCTGTCTAGGGAATTATTCGTACTAGAAAACCACTCAGGGTGCCTAATCACTGAACAAAGTTACACTGCAGTACTGAAGTGACTTTTTGTAAAGCATTCAAGGATGGAAAGCTATGTGAAAGACTTATACATTATCTTCATTAGTTTACAGTATGAACATGGTTCTAAAAAATTTTCCTCTGCTTACTAAGAGTTCAAGCTGCTTTTAATTTTCAGGGCAATAGCTTTCTTTCAGACTGAGATGGGCACTCCTGTCTTTTTAAAATCTATTTCAGGACTGAAAAAAGAAAACTTAGTTAAAAATGAATGAATACAGAGGACAGTATAAAGGTGAAATGGATAAGAAAGTTAATATAAAGTGACAGTGTGACTTAGGCATAAAATATATTTTTTTCAAACAGCATTTTTTATCAAAATCTAGTGCTATCAAGTATACTCGGATTATTTCAAGTGAAATAATATTAGGTCATTGAAAAGGGAAAATTGAAACCCTTTCGGCAAATTCTGCCCTTAGAAGTACCTACGCAGCTTATAAGGGCAAAATTCAGGAGAAGGTGTTCCCAGGCCCTACAGCAAAACTTCCCCGCAAGTCAGGAAGAGAAATCAACGTGTCCAAGTTCAGGAATGAGTTACAGCAGGAGTGAAGAGACTTTCTAACCTTGTGGTAGAACAAAGATGATGTGGTAGGTAGGAGTCCCTTCTGGAGGAGGTTTTATTCAGAATGAAAACAACATCAAATAGTATTTCCCTGCAGGCTTTGTCCCTCAAGCGTTCTCTTCGCTGGGATCCGTTTGGTAACCTGATGCATTTTGTCCTAAATGGCACTTCCTAAAATCTATGTCATGAGGTGGGCCTTTGTGAAACCGAACAACCACAGTCTAACAGCACAGCTGGAAGTCGTGTCGTGATACACCCTGAGTTTACGTGATAAGAAAGGTCCTACCTGAACATTTCTCGCTTGACTCTCCGGATCACTGGGCCCCACGTAAGGGGTTCTCTCCTCGGAAAAAGGCTTTACGGCAGGAGCCGAGGAGGGGAGAGGACAGCACAGCGGTAGCTGAGAGCCAGGGATTTCCCCCAGCAGCCTTGCACAAGGTTCTCCTTTTTTCCTCTTGCCTCCTTGCACCTCTGCCTGAGTGCTCCAGCTCCCCCCTTCTGCCCTGGGGTTGTAATAGTGCAGTGACGGGTCTGGGAGGCTGAGCGTGGCTGGGAGGCAATAGTGAGGGGCACAGTAGGAGGAAGAAGAGGAAAAAAAACCATCTTCAGAAATTACTGGAAGCTAATATCCTCGATTTTCTCCTCTCTCAGAACTGTTCTGATATATCCAGGTGGTGTAATGAGACCTCTGCTTCAGCCGGTCTCTTCAGGGTCATCCAATGTGAGGAGGAAGAAGGTATCGGCCAAAACCAACTAACCTGCTGTGTCAGATTTCTTCTTGGGAAAATATCCAAGGTTCATTAGTTATTAAAGAATGCCATGACATCTTGGCTGGAATAGTACAAAGACCACAAACGGTTTTGGATCCTGACTGCAGTAAAATAAGCAGTAATTGTGCTATGGAGCTAAATGATAAAGATTTTACCGCTGGTTACTGAAAAACATTTAACTTTAATTAATTTTGCTCCACCTACAGTATTGATTTTGAATATTGAGATGTATGAAATTGAAGATTTAATGAAACTATTTCTATTAGGAAAAGTTGAGTGGTAAAAATTTTGACGGAAAGATGTTTATCAATATTTAACATCTGTGAGAACTGCAAGGGAAGTCTATTACTAACTTAGTTTAGAAAGAACAGAGGGTTACTTGAGCCTAATCAATATCTTGTAAATCCCAAAGTATCTTGAAGACAAAAACTGTACCATATAGATTCCTCTTGGAATGGATACTATACACCTGAGCATTAATCATGTCTATCTGTCCTACACAGCTGTGTATGTGATCATAGCAAAAAGTTACTATAACTCACATGAAAATAAATTAAAAAAAATAAAAAATAGAAAAAGTTGGGTTAAAATCCTTAAGAAAGACTGGGAATGAAATAAAATTTTTATAAAGGGACTAAATATGTAGAAAATTAGTTTTTTCAAGTGATATTGTTCTAACTCAAATATCTACAGAAAAGAAAACTTTCCTGACAACTACAGTTACAAATGTTCATAAAATATTGTCTGAATTCAGCCAAAGCTTCCTCACTTATTTTGCTTTGTAATGGAAGCACAGTGCAATATTAAATGTGTTCTGTCATGCACACTCCTTTTGGATTACACGGTGAAAAGTAATTTTATCATATTTCATTTTATATGGCACCTTTAGCCCTAAATTCACATTTAAGTAGCTAAAACAGAGCTTGGTTTTGAGAAATCAAATAAGACTTTGCTTGAGCACACGTTTGTCCCACTGACTTTACTAAAACTTTAGCACAAGCTTGAAAGCTCAACAAGAATTTGAGTGCGAGAGACTGAAGGAGTTCATGTCTCAAATATTGTGGTGGGGCAAGTTCTGCAGAACAACAAACTCTACTTAACGACGAACCCTGCACAGCAAGGAACCCCAGGTGAAAAAAAGCCGCTCAGCACAGGACATCAGCAACAGGACTCGAGGGCGTGCTGGAGGGTGCGCAGTTCCCTGTTGGGATACGCTGAGCGGGGCAGCTCACCATGGATGGCCAAAGATCAAACAAGGGTCAAGCCTGCAGGGAGGGAGAAGTTACTCCCCAAATGACCCCCAAGCCCACTGACCGATTTCCCAAAGGTTCTGAAAGCACAAACCGCCCATGACACCTAATTAGCCTAATGAGTTCAAGAGCCTGCCCGAAGGAGGGGCAAAGATGATAAAAGGACACGAACTGAAGCCCCATGTTCGCTTGCCCTCCAGAACTGGACCCCTCAGCTGGTGGGACCAACGCTGGACCCAGGACTGGTGAAATCTTTCTCTTTTCTTTTTTCTTTCTCTCTTTTCCCCATAACCCCTACCCCTCATCCCTCTAGACACAAACCACTGACCAAAGCTGGGACTCGGAGTGGATCCAGCCACCCCCGGGCTCCTCTCTGAGGAGTCTGGAAAGCAAGGGGGTCTGCTCTGAACGTCCTGACCCCACAGGAGGGATCTCCTTATTGTCTACCCTGAACTGATTCCCAAATAATCAAGGCTGTAGTATATATTTGGTGACGTATGGTTGGCACGTTATACAGTTTACTGACATAGTTTCATGCCAATTCTTGTTGTGAGCGAATAAAAGTTGAGTTTTGTGAGTTAAAGGATCCCTGGTGTTGTTCCACCTTAATCCCGACCTGGGAATCAGCAAACCTGAGTCATCGTCCTGAGAAATTGGGACATAAGAATAGGGAACCTTAAATTGTTGGTTTAAAACATAGAAGAGTTGGATAGTTATCATTTGCTAGAGCCACTGTTTAACAGTTATGAATATCAGTTTGCTGACAACATCTGGATACCTGAGTTCATGCAGCAAATAGTGGATAGTCTTATGTTTGTCATTTTGTGTACGTGTGTTTTGGAGGAAAAATACAAAGCAAAAGAAAACTGAAAGAACTAAATAGGCAAATAAATTGTCCACTTTAGAATTTTAATTTTGCTGATAAGGCTTTGAAGTTCACAACTTATTTAGATGAATGCTGTTTTGGGGAACTGTCAGAGCACACACGGTGAGATGAATGACATGGGGACACGTGGGTTTACACATTTGTTGATTCTACTTGGTTGGCGATATTTGTTCTCCAAAGCTGGATTGATATCACCAAAATGCCTTTGAGGGAAAAATACGAAGTAAGACCCTGTTCTCAGGCCTTCTTCTTTCACACCTCTTTGTCAGTGTGAAAAGGCGTGAGAGTCAGTGAAAATAACAGAGAAAATTCGGTCTTGTTAATTACTACTGAGCATATTACTTGCTCTCATGAGTAATTCCACTGGAATCGGGGTATAAATCACTGTGCCTGGTTGTAAATGTTTTCAAGACTGAGAAGTCTTCTGAGTCTTCTGGGATATTTTGCTGTGTGTGTGTGCCAATTACACTTTTCCAACTCATCTCTCTCGTGCACATTTTCCCAGCAGCATCTCCCTTTCCAACTAAGTTATGCTGGCCCAGCAGGCCACAGGATGTGCCTATTAAGCAAGATGCCGATGGGTTATGCTCAGAAAGGTCTTTTTTTAAAAAAAAAAAAACACAACAGTGCAACTGTTTTAGGAGGCAGTGGGAGTTGTGCAACAAAACCCCAGTTCTCCAACTCTGCCATAAGAAGTTTATTGCCTGACCTTGCTACTTTACTGTATGTGGAAACCTCTTTGAAGCAAATGCATGTGAAATAATGCAATGCCAGTTCATTATAGTTGTACGCAAAGGCAAAGCTACAGGTTTAGGACCTGGGTGCTGGGAATACCTGACACTGTCTCTTTTGTTTCTGGTTGCATGTAATGGTAAAATGCTTTTGATTTGCTTACATTTTTTAAAAAGAAAGAAAGAGAGAAAGTGGTCTCTTCTTTAGAGAAGAGAGCACTCCAAAATGCACAGTGGGTCTGAGGTCTTAAATAAAAGTTTAAGTTTTGAGAAAAAAATATTATGCAATTTAGGAAAAGTATGTCTGGGTCTATAAACCTAACTTTTATTTATTTATTTATTTCCTTTCAGTGCATATTTTTTAGTATACAAACAGAGAAAACACACGTGAGTATATGAATGTTTTGCTGTCACTGTACTTCACCAGTGATATCTTCTAGCTGACCTGGACCCAAGTAACTTTTCACTGAATAAACGTATGCTTGTATGATGCTGATTTTTTCTCTTATCAACCATCTCCTCTCTTAGCCTGTATCTGGGATATATGCATTGCCCTGTTAGAGAGGGATATAACATTGTCTATTGGCAGATGCTACTTAGCAGTTTACTTCTGTTTCAGATGCATTTAAAACAAGCTCTTCAGACCAAAATTAAACTGTTGCTCCCTCTCTAGAGAAAAAAAAAGAAAATTCTCACAGCTACATCTGGCACTCAACAATCTCATCAGAGGACTGGAAAAAATCTATTCATTATTAGAAAAATTGTCTATTGTTAATAGAGTAAGCAATGGATTCCTGTTCTCATCTCAACTGGGAATGAAGCTGGCTTGCCTGTTTGAACAGAGGTGACAAAAAACATTTCTTGATTGAATTCACAGAACATCTGCTTGCACAATCAATCCAGAATATCCTTATGAATAATACTAACTTGCACTGGATTGAATTACTTTTCTGCATCCAGTGCCAGCAGAACTTATCTGTACACTGACAGACTATCACTGCATATAATGTGAACCTGGGACATATTTTTGTCTCCCTGAGTGTCTTCATAGAGGACAGATGCCTTTTTACTTGTTTTTAACCATCTTTCTCTGTTTTTCGACTGAAACAGGATTCAAAAGTCAGACTTTCCATTTTTACTGAATTGATATGCTTTGGTTTGACTACAAAACCAAATTCACATTTTTTGGGGAAAAAAAAGAAAGGTTCCTTAAATCATTCCTTTTTCTTCCTTTTCTCTTTTTCTTTTCCAAAATATTTATTTTTATTTTCACTTTATTAGAAAACCTACAAGTTACTGCAAAATTTACAATCAGAACAAATATTAATTCAAAGGCTTTCCTGACCAGTCCAGCATTTTGTTGCCACAGACTGTGATCTCCTGTGTCCTGTTTATTATATCAAAGCCTTAGTTAATTTCAGAGTGAAATTTAACAAGTAATTAATATTATTTGTATATAAGCTAGATGCTTAAAAAACCCCAAAAAACCAAGGGCTAGACCTTCATGTGGTATCAACTAACAACGCTGTACTGACATTTGGAAGATACAGATTAAACGGGGGAAGGTATTACTGAATGATCTTAACTGTAATACAAAAATAGCTGGTGACTGGAAGGGACAGAAGCCCTTCTGCACTAGCTACAAATGGATGGTACTTCTAATTTGTACCTCTTAATTAAAGAAAGCAAGACCTGGTAGAAGGGGAGCGATCACAGACGGGTGAAAGTACATGTCTAAAGTCATACAGAGAATTAAGGCTGAATTTTGAATAAAACCTGTATTTCCTGAGTTTCTGCCCAATACTGTCTCCACGCTCCGATGCTGCCTGTAGGTAATGAAATGTCTGCAGACTTGCATCCCCACCTTTTTCTTTCATATACTTCAGTGTGTGACATGAAGGTTGAAACATTCTCAGTGGGGTTCTCAGCTGCGCGGGGTCTAATATTTAGGAATGCCTGTACATTCGTACAGACAGCAGAGTGCTTGATTTGCGATGGGATATCAGAGCACATAAATAGCTAGAGACGCAAGGCACTGTCAGTGCCTGTAAATACCAGGGAAGCGTGCAATCGAGGTGACTATATGAATGACATAGACGCACTGTTTTGCAGGTGCAGTTTTGCAAAGCCAGGTGAGGGAAAAAGTCACAACACATGAATCATTTTAGCTCATGAGTATAACTCTCTGTTGTCAATTCCAGTTCTGTTTGTCATTAGACAAAGACACTCAAGACAGTAAACCATTACAGCTCTGCATTCTTCAATCCCCAAGGGGGCCTTTTTAAAGAGGCAAATTGATTTTTGCCACCAGACAGTAAGTCATGCATACAAACTAGGAGAGTACTTATGAATCCCTATATTCATTTCCCCATGGTGCTTGGTAAGGTGAGTTGTTTGCCTGATTTGTTTAAGAACAGATTTGGAGAAAGAAACAACACAAAGCAAAACACAAACCCCTAATGTTTTTAACCCCTGCCTCAAGAATACAATATATCTATCAGCATTCAAATAAATGTTTTCACTCCCTATGGAGGGCTTATATTTCTGGTTTACACAGAATTGATATGATGAAATGGTTTGTCACATGCTATGTATAGAACTTTTTAAACAAATCTTTACTTGGCTATTTTCAAGAACAAAAGGGAGAAGAAAGGAGCAAAACCCAAGTAAAGGGCATTGATTCCATTGCTTACTCAGAGATATCTAATGTCTTTTGAGGCACCCTAAGGTCCAAGGTGTTCACTGGAGCTGTGTAAGACCTGTATCATTTTAGACAAGCAATTGGAGCCCAGGTGGGACACTAAATGCTACAGAACCATGTGGATGAGGGGACCTTTGGACCCAGTCAAAGAAATAGAAAGCAGACTAGTTAAACTAAGCATATCTCTACTCAAAGAGTAAAACTGAGTTTGTCCTACTCTTCAAATTGAGGAATACTGGATTTTAATAATTTGCACTTCCTCAGAAAATAGTTTTCTTGCTGCGAGGGCCTTTGTTTTTGTTTCTTTGATTGTTTAGGATTATTTTTCAGTCATTTAATGTAAATACATAATGTTTTAAAAAGACTGAATAGCAGAGATAATTAAATGTTACTGAGATAGCTGTAGCTTTCAAGTTAGGTTTGTAAACTTTCAGCAGTGCAAACAGAGTGAACAAAAAAAGCATCACCTAGACTGACAGACCTGCAGCACACACTGAAAGTTGCACCTCTTGATAGCAGATGGAGCAAAAGTGAGCTTGTAGGAGAAAGCAGGTGGAGGCTGGAGAGAATGAAGCTTAGTTTCTGAAGGCTGCAACCGCTTTTGCTTCAGTAGTTCATGCCACAAACTCTGCACGCCCTCCTTGTCTTCCTTCTTTCTCTTTTTTTTCCATCAATAAGCACTGAATGCGGATAATGCCGATATACATAAATAATGTATTTTAACTTTTTTCATTTCCCTGTAGAGGTTCACATTGCATCCCAGTGTTGCATTTCGTTTTTAGCCCGTGACTGTTTATTAAAGATGTATAAATTTTACCTAAATCTCCCCAGCCTCTCATGTAAAGGATACTATTCCTCCAACACAAGCCTAATGCACATCTCTATCCACCACCTTGCCCCACCTCCCACCTGATATGAGTGCTCTAACACTTCTTGAAACTTGCCTTTACTCAATATACGCCGGACTTTACTGAACAGCTAAACTTACCTGAAAATACCTACCTATGTTTGGTCAGAGGTCTCTACACTACCCACCTCTATTGACTAAATCTTCACCTTTTAGTGGGTGCTTAGACCCTGTAGCTCACACTTACAAATCCATCTTTAGATGTCAGCCATCAGTAGCTGAATCCTGTCCAAGGCGTATACAGTGTGAAGTTGACTCTCAACCTTAATGTCTAAGGTCAGTGGAATAAGCACTGAAGCCAGTAAGAAAAAAATGAATATGAAAATAGGACTGATTATTTTGGGGTTTGTACCTAAAATATGAGTTATTACATTTCAACACAGAGCACCACAATGAAAAACCTGAGTATGATTATCACAACTCCCAGTTTATGCCTTGAACAAATACATTATTTTATTCCTGTTTGCATGTCTCCAAATTCTGAAGTCATGAATACAAGAGGAAAAGATGCCAAATAAAGTTAACTTTAATGTATGGCTGAAATGCAATGCACATCTTAACAAGAAATTATTAATACTGTGATCTGTTTTAAAAATATGAAAATTTCCATCTGCCTTCTTCATATCCTATATAATAGGTTTATATATATGTATTGTACATATATATAGTCCCAGATAAAAATTTAAAAGAGTTCTTATTTAGACTGGACACAGAAGGAGGACCCACCTGTTGTAGCCTGTAGAAAGTATTGGTCACCTGTGGAGAAAGCAAACTGCCTGGAGAAAAGCTACTCTGCTTCTATAAAATATCATAGCGCTCTTGTTTTCAGCTGAGCCCTAATGATTCATACCCATTGAGGATCTGGTCTTGGATAAGTAGCTAAATCCAATCGGTTGGTCACCAGCTGGCAAACACAATGCCCTCAGTGTGACACAGGAATCACATTCCAAATGCCCTGCTATTTTTTCATTTGCGTTAATGGGAGATGTACTTCACAACACAGAAATTTTGCCACAGAAGAAAATAGTAGGAAGTGGAGATGCATTATCTAAAATCACACAGAGTTCTCTGGAAATGAAAGACTCCAGTGCCTATTTTTCTTAAGATTCCTCTCCATAACCCAGAATCCAGGCCTTTTTTTTTTCTTTCTTCTAGATGTTTTATATTTATACTCTTTCCTAAATTCACAATGATCTTAAATATTTTGAAATATTCACAGATCCTAAATCTCAACTAAATGCAAAACATAAAACAGTTACAAAAGCCAAAGGCAGCTTTGTAACATGAAGGCGGCAGACAGTTTTATATTTACTGGTATAATATTGGCCCTTGAGTTTAAGCAAACATAGGCATACTTCAAAGGATGACTGACTGATGGAAAACACTGAAATGAGAAGGAGAGAAAGGGAAATAAATCTATAGACATCTATCAGTGAGTTGTTTAAAAATACAGAGGAGCAAATGGGATGGAGAAGATATAGTGAGATGAAATTGGAATAGAGGGTGAAAAAAAGCTCCTGCTGAGACATGAAAAGGAGTCAGAGGATGAAAAGATACAAAGCAGTCAAGAAATTAGAAACTAATTAATGAAGAGGGAAAATATAGAGGCTGCATACTTCATTCTTATTAGAAAGGTGCAGCAATGATGTGATCAGGACAAAACAGAAACTAAATCAAATCTTCAGACCGATTTATGCCATACCTTTGAGAGTTGGTCATATTTTTATATTTTTTATGTTTTCAGGAGAAGGATGCATTGTACTTTTTTGATTAGGATTGAAATACGAAGCAGAGTAGTAACAATACTCCAAGGAAGGCTCTTTTCTTTTTTTTTTTTCCTTTTCTCTCCTGGTATTTCTGATAGAGGTAGGAAGTATGAGAGCTATAAAAAGGAAATTAGCTATGGGATTGGAAGTGGATAATAGAAGACTAAATTGTTGCAAAAAATATAATACTTTGTATGAAATGCATTTTTTCTCAGTTGAGTTTCTAGTAGGAAATTGTCCATATTAAAGCCATGAGTAGCACATAGATCAAGAACCATATGAAGAATTTGTCCCCCATGACAGTACATCCCAGCTTTATCAGCCACTCCTTGCCAGCCTGGGGACAGCTGGAAGAGGTTGCTTTGCTGACGCATGTGATGTAGTAATTCTAAATTTTTATTGTATTTCAGCCTGTAGTTTGTCCAAAAGCAATCCAGCTTCTAGTGTGGTGGTTCGGTGAAACTTGCCCCTAGGATATCTTTCATTTACTTCCTTCCTCTCAGAAAAAACTCTTATACTCTTAACTGCCACTAAATTCCTGCCACCTGGTTATGGTGGTAACATGACATCTTCACGTCAACTTTAGGATGATGTATTGGAAAAGCCCTGCTTTTCAGCCAACCGTCCTAGGGAACATGTATTTTCTTTTTCCCAAGGAACAATGATTCCGAGGATGTGGGTTCTTGTGATGATGGGTTGACTCTGGCCAGCAGCTTCCACCCACCCAGTTACCCAGTGGGGTAGGGGAGAGAATCAGAACAAAAGCTGAAAACTCATGGCTTGAGATAAAGACAATAAGTGAAGCAAAGTTGCATGCACAAGGAAAGCAAAATAAGGAATTCATTCACTACTTTCTATCAGCAGGCAGATATTTTGGCACTTTCTGGAAAGCAGGGCCACAGCATAGACAACAACTACATGGGAAGACAAATACCGTAACTCCGAACGACCCTCCCTTCTTCCTCCTGTCCCTTAGCTTTTATTGCTGAGCACGATGTCATATCATATGGTCAATTTTGGCCAATTTGGGTCAGCTGTGCTGGCTGGGTCCCCTCCCAACCTCTTGCCTACTCCCAGCCTACTTGCTGGGTGGGCAGCATGAGAAATAGAGGAAGTCTTGATGCTGTACTGTTCAGCAATAGCCAAAACATTGACGTGTTGCCATCACTATTTTAATCGCATACCCAAAATACAGCACCATATGGGCTCCTATGAAGAAAATTAACTCCATCCCAGCCAGAACAGTTCACCTGTAACATACGACTGGATAAATTCTGCTGTCGCTTGTGCCAATGTTTTGCAAATTATTCCTATTCAAATCTGTAGGCAATTAATTTGGATTTATTCAGATATAAATAGTAAGAGGAATAACTACCATTTTTGACTGATTAATTCTAGTGGAGACAGGTAAAAATGAGAGGAGAATTAGGTATAATTTTTATTTTTATTTTTTTATGATTTTTTTTTCTTTTAAATTAAAGTACAAGACCTGAAAGTGCTTTAGGGAAAAATACCTAAAATAATCCCCAGTGATTTTCTCCTGTAACTGGGGAACATTTCAACTTCTATTTAAGCTTTAGGAAAAAAAAAAGGCAAGATAGGTTCCTTATTACTGTAGGTTAACATGTATTTAATTCTAATATTTTGCATGCTTATGATAGGTTTTTGAAGCATTATTTAATCTAGAGGACTGCATCATCTTCTGCTTGAATAGAGACAGATTACTGACTTTTGGTGACTAACAAGGAAGTTAAATTTCAGGTCTTTGCTAAGAATATAAGAGGCTGCAGATAAATAAGTTTC
The DNA here is from genome assembly GCF_964188355.1 of Buteo buteo. Lineage (NCBI taxonomy): Eukaryota > Metazoa > Chordata > Aves > Accipitriformes > Accipitridae > Buteo > Buteo buteo. The sequence goes on along the minus strand of NC_134184.1, from coordinate 27,750,626 downwards.
CAAATTGCATTGCTATTATTATAAAACCTTGCAGAGTGTCAGTATTCCTAAATGGTATGAGTTCTAACATTTGAACAGAGTCTACAGCATTAATCTGATAATACTTTTATTTTTACACCAAACATACTTACATTTGATAGGGAAAAATAATCAACTCTAAGGGGCTGGTTTGAACCTTTGAGAAGAATGGCTATAGAAAATGTCTGTGACAGTATTCAATGAGTGAATACAATAAATCAGTAGAATGTAGTATTTCACACTTTGGAAGCCTAACTTATACCTTGTCTGTATAATGAATATTCTAAGAGATATCTGGCCAGTATACCTTAATTTTGACATCTGCACACCTGAAGGCAGTAACTACACAAGCAAGGTTTGGACCCTTTTCTTCCGTAAGAGAGCAAAGGTTCCTTTTATGCAAAGTGTATTCCATATTTATTGACTTATATGCTTATTGGGATGCCTTCAGTTTGATGTATAAAAGTTTGTAATTCTTCTCGATAATAAAGAATTATTACCTAGAGAGAAAATGTTCCACTCGTTGTCCACCAGGACCACAGGGCCTTTTCTGCAAAGATGCTTCCCAGCCAGTCAGTCCCCAGGCTGTGCTGGTTCATGTGTTTAGTCTTCTCCAAGTTCAGGACTTGGTATTTCCCATTCTTGAACTCCAAGAAGTTCCTCTCTGCTCACTTCTCTGGTCTTTCAAGGTCTCTCTGAATTAAACATAACCACCTGGTGCATCAACATGGTGGATTGGCCCAGCTCCTGGCCGAGCACCCACACGGCCACTCGCTCGCTGCCCCCTCTGCCCCTGGCAACAGGATGAGGGAGAAAAGATAATCATAGAATCACGAAGTATCTCAAGTTGGAAGGGACCCATAAGGATCATCGAGTTCAACCCCCTGCTCTTCACAGGACTGCCTAAAACTAAATCATATGACTAAGAGTGTCATCCAGACGCTCCTTGAACTCTGACAGAAAAATAGGAAGAATGAGAGTGAGAAAGTTCATGGGACAGAGCGATCACTTACCAGTTACTGATTTGGGCAGTAGATACTTGGCTTTGGGGAATTTAAATTAGTTTATTTCCATTTAATATAGATATTTGAGTACTGATTAGAATATTGGGAAACAAAAACAAAAAAAAGAAACAAGCACGCACTTAGGGAAAACACCTCTCCTCCACCTTTCCCAGGCTCAACTTTACTCCAGACTCTTCTCCTCCCACCTTGCTATTGATGCAGTTTATACTCAGTCCCTTCAGTGAGACAACTGGCATCATAAGAGGTGGTAGTGGTTTCTCTCTGCTGCTCGTTTCCTCTCACTTTTTCCCTACGCTCCGGTGTGGGTCCTTCACAGGCTGCAGTCCCTTTGAGGGTATAACTGCTCTGGCATGGGATCATCCATGTGCCATTTTCCCTTTAGGGAAAATTTGTTTCTTCATGGGTCCTCCACAAGCTGCAGTCCCTGCTGGGGAGTGCCTGCTCTGCCACGGAACACCTCCTGTTCCTCTGACCTTGCTGTTCCTCATCGTTTCCCTCTAATTTCCTCCTTCTCTTTCCTCCAGTGTTTCCTGCTCTTTCTTAAATATGTTTCTACAAAGGCACCACCAACTTTGCTCATGGTCTAAGCTGTGTGCTGTGATGGGTCCATTGTGGAGCTGGCTGGAACCACCTGTGTCCAGCACAGGGCAGCCCCTCGCCTGTTCTCATAGAGTACACCGCTGTAGCCCTCCCACTACCAAACCTTTGGAATTTAACACCATCAACCACTCCTCCCAATTTTGTATCATCTGCAGACTTGCTGAGGGTGCTCTCTGTCCTATCATCCAGGTCATTAATGAAGATGTTACACACTATTGGCCCCAATATTGCCTCCCCTCCAAGTGGGGGCATTACTAGTGACGAGCTACTGGTTGGACTTTGTGCCACTGATCTCAACTTTTTGAGCTTGGCAGTTTAGCTAGTCCACCCTGCTATCCATTTACCTAGTCTGTACTTCATTTTGTCAATAAAGAAGTTATGGGACACAATATCAAAAGACTATGCAGGTGCATCATAAGAAAAAACCTTCTTTTCAAATCTAAATTGAAAAGAAAGGGGAAAAAAAATCCAAAGAAAAGGAATGTGCTATCTCTATATCATGGCTTGAAAGATATTAAGTGATTTTCCTAAAGGCTCTGAGGCGGTCTATGACAGAGGAAGTCATTAAGCCCATGTCCCCTGAACCAGTTCTCACATTAGAGAGGAACTTTTTCATTTTGTAATCATTTTTCTATTTATTACCTACTCTGCCTTGAAGCTGTTCTCATTCAACTGTATTTTGAAACTATCCTTATAACTGGTCACTCATATCTTGCTTTTTTCACAGTCCTGGAAGAGCCTGGGTATCATTCTTGCTGCTCTCTTCCCTATCACACAGAAAGTGAACTGCAGTAGTTATAAAGTACTGCTGAACTGACAGGTTGGAGTTGCTGCTGACACTGTAGAAAAAGACTTCCCAAAAGGTTAAAACCTACATTTTTATCAAAGAAAAAAGCAATGAATTATTTGAACTGTTCTGTCTTGAACTACAGGTCTTTGAGATAACATACAGAATCACTTAATCCTTCTAAACCCATCTTATTTTAACTTTTATATAATCATCTGCTCATGCAAGTCTGCATCACACTTCAGGAACTGTTAGGGCTGGTAGTGAGACTGATGGGCTGAGTGTGAGCACAGGCTAAGAAGATTCAAGGCATAAGCAGAAGCCTTAAGTCCAGGAAGAATATGTACTTAGATTTTTATACTTTTTGATGGACCCAGAACATATATTTCCAGGTTATTTGTAATATGCATGAGTCAAATGGTGGAGGAAAAAAAAAAAAAAAAGTAATCAGCCCCGTGAAGACTGTTTTTAAAAAAAGTAGTAAATATATTGACTGAGCCCGTCTTAGGGAAAATACTATAATGGTAGTTGTGCCACATAACTTTGAAATCAATTAGACTTGACTGCTTTTCTCATGTGACACATTTAGTGGAGCAGATTGATCTGTTTTGTGCAAGGTAAGTACTTACAATTAAGTTTTGATTTTGTTATGTTACCAGCAGTGAAATAAAGGGGTAAGAGATGAGAAGTAACACCCTACTTTAAAGTATCAAAACCTTGTTAAAAGAATAAGACCTGTCATTTTATAAATATAAATAAAAACTTCAGTCATCATCCAAGAAAACCCTATAATAAGGTGCTCTTTTTATTGGTGCATATGCTTAAAAAAATACTATAGGTAGCTAAAGAGCTGCTGGTCAAGAGGGCATGGAATATATAAAAGGCAGCAGAGCCAAACAAACTGTAATCTGATAGTCACAAAATACACTTCTTTCTTCCTAGCCCAAGGATCTGTCTGCACTTAATCAGATTTGCAGCCATTTAGTGACACGGCTTCTCCGCAAAGTGCTGCTACACAGTTGACCAAGGATAGGGGCACAGTCCTGGCTCATGTATGAGAAGGGGGAAAAAAAGGAAAAAGAAAAGGTGCTGCATGGACAGAACTATATGTAAAACAAAGAGGTCAGCTTAGAAAGCCATTGGTATGTCCGGTGGTGTACTTCTTGCTTGAGACATATTCTGTTAATTGGCAAATGCTCAGTCTCTTTACAACCTCTAAAAGAATTTATTTTTCTGTACATTTCGGAGTTTTTCAAAATAGGAAAGTCTTATGTTCTCCCATCTCCAATATTGAATAAAAGTGACCTGACTGTGCTAAGTAAACTATGTGGAAGAAGTTGCTTTTCTGTATATTCCAGGCTTTAAAACATATGTTATGGGCTTTATGTTTCATTTTAACAAGGGTAAAATGGAGCCATCAATGGACATCCCTTTTAAAAGATGCTTTGGGTGTCTTTTTGTTGCATGCAGCAATTTTAGTTACACCAACTTTGTAGAGCCTGGATCATTGCATGCACCTCATTTTGAATATTGAATCTTACTGTATGAAAAAGCATTGCTTCCCAAGCACATTATATACCTTTCTTTACACTTCAGTACAACCCATCATTAGGAACCTATGAAGCAGGAAAAGCAAAATTGACAGAAAGGATTCATTTTGAAATACAACTAGACACCATGTTCTTTCACTTGAAACAGAACGAAACAACAATAAGTGCAATGTGAGCTGAACCTGCAGAACAGTAACCAGCTAACCCTAATTGAATGTTGGCTTTCCGTTATTAAAAAGGGCGGATTTGGCATTTACCGCTTCTTTTACCTGAATCAGCACATGGAATTGTCTTCCTCCGAGTCAATTACCAAGCACTTTTGTTATAAATGACTAACTGTCAAAACCTCTTGCTCTACAAAGGTTTATTTTGAAGACACAAGCTGTTTAAGTACAGGTCTGATCTCCAAGAACTTTCTTCTTTCATATTTGTATATGTATTTAAATATACAGTGGTAAAATTGATTACCCACAATACATGATAATCCTGTATTGGAATAAATAAGGAGAACACCATTTTTCTAAAAGTTTTTGTCAAAATCAAGCAAGCTATTTCTAAAGGACTGAACCCTTTTGCTTCATGGATCGAATTCACACGTAGAAGACTCCACTTTGGTATCCTGTACATGCAAATGCAGATGAGAAATTAAAGACTTTTTCACACATTTCATTGAACTTCGGATTGAGTCCTGAGTCATTGAGTTACCTAGAATTGCACAAAATACATTGCATAGAAAATAAGTTTGCATCCAGGTCACATGCCAATTGCCTTGCATTGGATAGATCCAGGTTTTTAAATATAATTCAGGGATACAACAGATCTGTTATGTGATAAAAGCTCAACCACATACGCACAAAGTAGCACAGAGAGAATGGCAGATGGGGGGAACCCAAATTGTGTTCTCTGTGTGTGTTCTTACTGGAAATACATCTCCAGTCTCACCACTGGTTGGCCCTGGGGGCATGGAACTGCAGCAGCCTCCCCTCTCTCACTGTTGGATCCGACATGGTATATTTTCCTCTAATAAAACGCAACAAAAATGGCAGTGCAGTAATGATGAGAGAAGCCCCTTATTTTGCCAAAGATCACCTCAACATTATCTAATAATGGGCTTTTTTCCCTCTTGGATAATTAAAAGATAGCTTATACTTTTCCTACGTTTCCGGCAGAAGCATCTGTGAACAGCAGCTATACCCAGTTCTGGATTCTGGAGATGCAATTTGAGCAAAGGCCAGTGAAAAGGGCCAGTGAAAAGGAATCTGAAGGAAATGTTGACTTTTTAGCTTGAAATCTTGTTTGTTTTCTTTTCTTGTCTAGTACTAACAAATTCAATTACTTTTATTATGACTAGAATAGGAAAGATGTAGATATACCTGTTTCAGTCTGAAGGCAGAGGGATGAAGTATAGGACTTCTGTGTCCATTGCAACCCCATTTTTTTTCTAATAATGACATGTATTTTACAGTATAACTACAACTTATTTTTATTTTCAATTCAGATGTTCAATGCTCTTCATCACTGTCGTTAAAAACTAAATATATAAATTTTAAAAAATCTCCTAGAAGAAAACACAACTGGAGATCTTGGAAATGACAACCAGGTGATACAGCTAAGATCTATATGGTCTCTGGGAACAGTTTCAGAACGAGATCTGGATTGTGCTGAAGTTAATGGGATCTGTTCTGCTGATTTAAATGGGAACTGGCCTGGATCCCAAGTAACTTAAGTTCTTCTCCCGTTTGTAACACATGCTGAGTGTTTAGAGCAGAACATAACTTCAGATTTGGTGCCTAGCAGTGGCATTTGTCAGGGTAAAGTAGAAATGGTTACAAATGGCTGCAAAAAAAAAAAAACCAAAACAAAAAAAGCCAGCTTTCAAGTTAAAACAAAACAGAACAAAGCAAAACCTTGAAGTTTATATTTTTAGACAGAACCTATCTTATGTCTTGTTCTTAACAGCAATACCACAGCATGGTAAAAAAGAAAACATTGTGATACTCAGTTGTGTGCTCTACTGTAGTCCTTCAATGGCAGTATAATCGCTGTTTAGTTAATAAGCTTAGGTACCAGTGATAAGTGCAATTTTATGGATAGCATATTGATGATAATAGTTGGAAAAACACATGTTGCCAAATGAGACAACCAAAAAGAAATATTACAGTCCAATTGCACATAACTATTTTTTTTCTCTCTGTGCAATCAGGAATCAAATACTGTATAGTTATTTTCATCTCTGTATTTACTGTAAAATGAGAATAATAACTCTATATGATACATAGCAGAAGCTGGTGACACAAAGCTACACACCTGTGGAGAGTAGGATGTTATAATCCCACTGTGATTAAGAAGATGTATGCTTACTGCTCTGCAATGAGGATGGATTGTTTACTTTTCCTATTAGGACTGTAATTAATCACCCAGGTTTGATCTGTGTGATACCAAATGGATTTAGCATCCCACATTGCTTAAGTAGCGTGTTGGTTTGTACAATACCTATTGTTTTGTATTAAGAGATGTCTCTGTAGAGCACACTACGATATTTTTTTTTTCTTACCTAACCTCTATTTATTTGGACAGAAAATGGCACTGCTGTGAATAGAAAGAGATAACCAGAGAAAATATGCCTGGGGAAAAAAAAATACTTTTGAGTTACCATTCCTGCACTGAATAAATCATTTCCTTTTACATAATGCCTTTATGTACTGTATTTTAAAGTACTTTAAATAAGAACTAAACAGGTCTTAAAGGAACAAAAAAGTTAAGTTTTACTTTCTGTTGCAAGAGTGCTTTGATGGAAAAAAAGAAATGTCTGGGTCAGGTTACCTACACCTCCTTTTACTATATCTCCATTTTGGAATAGTAAATCTCTGGTAGAGCAGTGAACGGAACTCATGTCCAACTGGGCCTAAAGTAAAGTCATGACTGGCTGTCGGAGTCCAATACTCTCTGACCAGGTTCTTTTAGATATTCCACACATGGAGGGTGTAATGTTTAATATCAAGTTTACTTACTTGAAGATGGTTAATGGTACATGGTATTTCTGATTTAGCAGAGTAATACAAAATATACTGAAATCACAATACAAATGACAAACGTAAGTTACACTTAGCAAAATATAGTAATTGCAATACACAGTTCAATCACACTACCAATGTGATTTCCATTACTGGTCTCTACAGTATTCTCACTGTGACGACACTGGGTGTTCCCACTTGCTGGGAAGGAATATGTGAGTTGAAGCCAGCTCAGGTCCATTGTTCTCTTCAAAATTTTGGAGTTGTCTAGTTTTCATACTCTATGTTGGGCTAAGCCATGCATTCAATTTCCCCATGCTGGTCTAACTCAGGGAGACTTTCACACTCTTTTAATGAACTCAGGGAGAAATACTTATACCACCAGTTGATCCACTCAACTGTTGATAGATAAAACAAAAGCCATCCTCCGGTCCCCTTTGTGCTGAGATAAAAGTCATCTTCTTAGCAACAGCTGTGGTCAGTCACACCCTGCATTTTATCCTGAGCTTCATGGGCTCATCATCGTTATATTATTTAGCACATGCAAGAAGGTTAGGCAAGGTAGGAAGCGGGAAGTACTCAATATTCCTTTACTTTTGTTACCCACTTTGCACGGTATTGTGTTTGCTGGGTGTATTTAAAGAACTTGAAACTTGGCTGGAATCTGAGTTGGATGCTGTGTATAGAACTATACCAGTTCACCTCAAAATGGTAAGATCATCCTCAGAAAAGGAGTGCTTTGGGATTTGCTGTTTTTCAAATAATTACAACAAGGTAGAACATTTTTTTCTTAGGGAAAAATGTAAAAGAAAATTCTTTCCTGAGCCTTTATTCCTTGTCTGTCTGCTACCTTTCTGAAAGCATTAAATGCAAAGCCAGGGCATTAGTCAAATTATACTATGGTACATCAGCCGTACAGTCAAATAAGACTGTGTTTACAATCTCAGTTGCTTAGTTGCACTTACCTTGCACATATGTCCTTTACACACCATCCATAAATCTGAGAGGTCAGTCTTCACCAGCTCCTTTTCCTCCCATGCCTTGTGTTACACGCAAAAGGAATTCTCCCTAAGAGAATTGTGTTCTTGGCAGGGTTGGATCCTTGGAAGCAGAACCCCAGGATCTCTGTGGAATTCAGGAGACTCAGTAGAGATGCAAGGTAGGGAGTTGGACAGAAAAAGAGTCGAGTCACTGACTCCCAAGACTCAGTGTTTGGATTCAGGGATCAATGTCCAAACAAAAAACTGCCTGAGTGTGAGGATATGTCCCAAGAGGATCTGTCTCAGTGAATTGTTATCTCTGATGCTTAATTATAATTTCAACATCAGTTTAAATGGCGTTTCAGTTTCCTGTTTTAGAAGGGAGAGGAATGATCACTGATCTTCCTATACTTCTGTGAGATATGTTTGAGCTTGTTTCCAGAAGTGAGAGGTCTTTGGGTTATCACTGATGCACATATATTTCCTTTAGTTGAAAATGTGGCAATCATCAGTATTAGCTATGGACATAAACCGTGGAAACAAGACAGAACAAATGATGTGTACATAGAAATCTATGTTGAATAGCTAAATGATATATTTTAAATAGCTTCTCGTTTCTGGCAACTTGTGGGCCAAATTAAGTTTGGAGGCCTGCAAAGGAAGAGAGACACCGTCCCTTTAGAATCCTCCATCTTTGTAATCTGACTTTTTGTGTAGTGTCAAAATGGTTGAAGTAAAACCCCTGAGATGCTCAGAAAGTGAAGACAAGATGATAACTATGGTGCTATGATATTGACATTTGCAAGTATAGAACAAGAACCTTGTACTGGCAGTATTTTTATATCACCCGCTGATAATGAAAAACCCATAAAATGTTTGCCTAACTGAAATGAGAATTTCAAGTAGACTTTCAAACATGGAGTTTCAGGAGAAGAGGGGGCTTTCACTGATAGCAGAAAAATGAAGACAGCGTAATGTTAAAATATACTATTCTTAGGAAAATGCTGAGGCTACTGCCAAACAACAACTTCAGAGTCAGTCACGGTGTTAAGAAACCTGCTACATTTTTCAGAAGGATGTAAATTTGAAGAACTGATAATACAGTTACACTTGCCTAGACATTATGAACTATTACATTCACTCTCTAGCAGAAATCTAAGGTATATTTTAAATTTGTATTTTAGGAAACACATGTTTATTAAAGCCAGGGATAGGTTTTAAAACTGGATCTTCAAAGAAACACATCAGTGGGATGAGTCAATGACTTACACTTTTCTGAATCCTTTCTGGAGAACTGGGGTATTTTTGTCATCCTGTTCATTGTCATGTTCTCTTTCCTTGTACTTTCTTCATTTCCTTGGCCCTTCAGGAAAGAGTGGGAAATTCTTTTCTTTCCTATCAAGTCCGGAGAGATGCCTAATTCTTATCTCATTGCAATTTAGATGCTGGTAGACTTGCTGACAGGTGTCTCAGAAATTCCTTGTGTGAATCATGTTATTGTTGGCGTACAGCCGCTTTACAGGACAGCTGAGCTGTTGCTGCTGCACGGAAATGTTAACAAGCATTCAGTCTGAATCAGTGAGGATTCTCCCTGAAGTTTTTGATGCTGCAAGGCCCCTTCATACTTGTCCTGGCCGCTGCTTTGACTAGAGAAGACAGCCCAGGGCTCTATCATACTTTTGCTATGTCCTTCTGCCCTGTTAAAGAGATTAAAGAGATGTGTCAGATCAACTTTGAGCTGTTAGAAGGTTAGATGTTGAGGCTCAACACAGAAGGGTGAGGAAAGAGCTCGTTCATGGATGTGTCCAGCCCACTTATGACTCTAGTGTCAACAGCACTGCAGTTGAAACGGAGTAGAAATTTCCCCAGCAAAAATAATTTGCATTGCTTGTTTCTTTGTTTGTTTTTAAACCACTCATAATGAAAGTACATATTTGGCCACCTATTTTAGAGTCCCCGACTTAAGTCACTTGTCTCTCTTTTCCTACAGCTCTGGGATAGGGAATGAGGCTGAAAAAAAGGATTGGGGAAGGATTTGCATCCCAAAGCGATCACTGTATCATAAACAGCAGGAAGGCATTTTTCAAGAGGTGGTTCTGATGAATATGTGCATGTGTGCAATTTTGTGTTTGTGTGGCAGAAAGGTGAAGAGGTTGAATGGACGAGGGGCTCCTTTGAAGCCCCTCAGTAAATATATCCTTTTTCCAAGTGTAGTCACTGGAGGGAAACAGAGTCAGAATAGGACTCTAAATTGGATTCTCTGAAGTGCACCCTCGAGGTTCATTTTCTTCTACTTCAACCAAGAAACCCAAACTTCCAATTTCAGTGCCTAAAATTAGGGTATCTAAATCCCAACTTCAGACAGCAAAATCTTCATTTTTAGAAGCACGATCTTTTGTAAAATGTTAGACCTGAAATACTAGCTACACTCGGCATATTCACAAATGAAACTGACTCATCTGTACAAATCCCTGGGAGCTAGTGGAGCCAGGAATAAACAGATTTTCCCATTAAAAATCCTTTTTTTCTTTTTTCTTTTTTTTCCCCCACATACCTTTAATGGGTGGCTTTGTTCATATATACACACAAGAACTCACTCACAGACTGCATGCTTGTGTAGAATTCCATAGCTAAAAATACTTCTTCAACAGAGTTATGAATATTTGAAAATGTATCTCTATCACAGAGGTGAACTTTTATTCTATGCATTGCCCTGACGATCCGCAATCACTGCAATGAAATGGAAATAGCATTTTTCCCCTGCAATGCTACCAACCAGAAATAATTTAACATGTTATAAAGTGACTGAGGTATCACAGATACTTGGAGGTGTTTTCCAGGAATCACTTCAATTTTACAGCAATTGTGATGTCATGTCCAGAAACAAATTTCCCTACGAGCACAAGCACTGCAAGTAGAGACACTGACCAAGTAAGATTAGCAGCTCATTATTACTTAGATGCATATATACATGTTCCCCTAGTCCACTGTGAATCCAGAGGTATCCAATGAAGACCCCAAACTGATCCACTATTAACATCAAACTTCCAGCACTGAACATTAGCTTCTCATCTGTTTTCTTAGAAGTGAAGTTGTTACAGAACCAAAAGGCTCATTAAGACAAGCAGTCCATCTTCCTGCCAATACAGGAGTATTCTCCAGAGTATTCTCTATGGTATGTTTTCTGATGTTTGACCAGTGTAGATTTGGAACTTTCCACAGAAATAATATTGCAAATTTATTTTGGGAGACTGTCAGCTCCATCACAGATCTCACTACCCAAAAAGTATATATGATTAATATTTTATTTAAATGTTAATATGCAGATGTAAATATCACATTTTTTTCATGTATAGGCATAAAGGTAGCAGTGGAGAAATCAGTGTTTTCCAAATTGCAATAAATAGGAAATATTTTAAATATTTTTAGTATGTTTAAATAAGAGATACTTTAGAACCTCTAAACATCTTTAAGCTTTGGTTCTGCAATTTGAAAATATTATTGTTGACCTCTGTGGGTATGAATCCTTCATTCCATTTGAAATGTGTTTGTATAGCCAACAAGATCCACTTACATCTACTTATACGTATCTTTTCCCACATTTACAGAAATATATTTAGATATTTACAGAACACGGGGAAAAGGAAGGAAATTAAAATTTTCTCTTATGTTTTAAATCTGAGTTAAAACAAGAATTCTTACCTCTTTTTTTAAAAGATAGTTAATCTTTACTTCTTTATATGAGATCATTCTGCTGGATGCCTGCCAGTGTTTTGTGTTATCTGGAGTTTTCTCAGGTTTATATTTCAGTACAGGACCCATTACATTCAGTTGGCATTGACAATTTTTAACTCTGTTTTTTGCACTGTCCTTGTTATGTTCCTTCTGTTTCAGAGGAGTCTTTGCTGAACTAGGACATGCAATTGGATTCCTCTATCTTTTTCTGTAATGATATTCATAATTTCATAACTTTGCATCAAAACAAAAATTGTAGAGTGCTTATCATTTTCTGTTCTACAGACAATTCTGCATGGTTCAGGTCTCTGGAAAGAGTTGAACAAATTCCTTGCAGGAAACTCAGTAAAGCAGTTCACCTCAACCAAAGTAAGCACAGCAGCTTCAATTAGTACTAAAACTAAGGCAGAATGGAATTAGAAGAGTTTCAGAAGTGGAATTTGGCAGGTTGGTTAAACTGGTAATTGAGCTTAAAGGTGAACTGTGAGGGGAAAAAAACCACCCCACAAGAAAAAAAGCGGTGCTCTTTACTGCTTATTTTTTATGCTAAAAACCCACACCAAACCCTCAAACTTTCATCACGCCTCCATTTTCTCCTCTGTCAGGTAACAGAGTTACTTCTCACTATTTCCTTGGGGATAGCAGAAAAAATCCTTGGAGGATTTATACAGTGCTAGCTGATGAAGCTTCACGAAGCTGTAATGTAAGCATTGAAATTCTGGTCAGTGGGAATATTAAACCTTTACTCTGCAAATGTATTGCTATAGGTAGGCAGTCAGTCCCACTGCGCTCCTGTCTGTGACCCATGCTGAGCTTGCTCAGATGAGCAAGTGTGATGCAATCCAGGTGGTTTACCAAATTATTAGCCCCACCCAAAATTTAGCACCCTGAGCAGAGGCGTCTAAGTGCTCTCACTCTATTTCAATGCCAGGTGTAACAGGTTATTGTAAACTACCTTTGCCCTTAGACATTATTTCTCTGAATATGATTCAGCTGTAATGATAATGTCTGATGTGTTATTTGAGTTACAGTCAAGGCATAGTATAATTCTGGTGTGACTATTCACTCTGATATGCAAGTGGATACAATATAAAAACTCAGAATGCTTTGAAGGATTATGCTCTTTTAGTGGTGACTCTGCTTAAAATCAGATGAATAATCCACATTCACAGCCATGGATACTCATGAAAGAATATTTTAAGTTGGTTTGCCTGAGATTACTTATGGGTGTTCTAAATGCTTTTTTTGTAACAAGGAAGATTTATTCATATCCAAGTATTTAGTTTGAATTTAATGTCAAAAAATTAAGTATCAAATCAACTTCTTGCACCAAAATCTTAGCTGTAGGAAATTTAGTAGGATCCATGCTTCAGAAATAGTCTTATTGACCAAGGAGAGGACAAGCTACAGTTTTCTAAGGCTCCCTAAAGGGTCCCTAATCCTCCTGGTCTAATACCTCTGCCTAAACTGCTGCTTTTCTCCCCTTGTGTTTGTGAGGACAGAAGTGCCACTGACTATGTAAGCCATCATCTTCCTGGTTCTAAGAGTGACATCTATTTAAATGGAGGGAAGAAATTGTATCGAGAGGCCAATCCTCATTTGATTCAAAGAGCTTACATTTCAAATGCGACACATCAAAAGTTGATACAATCCAAACGAGAAACACAGTCAAATGAGTTACAGTCATTTCAGAAACAGTCCATCAAAAAAAGCACAATAGAAAACAAGAGTTCACAAACTTTCCCTGCTGAATTGTCTGCTCCTTGGTTTCGGCTGGGGGTACTTCATAAGACCCCCAATACCCGCAAGACTGGTGGTAGCCCATGATTAATAGTTTTCAGTGCTGCCTTTGGCACAGACTATTGATTCAGTAAGGCAATCAAAAGTTATGGCATGCGCATAAAGAAAGGTCAGTTTTACGCTAATTTTGCTATCGCTCACTGTCATTCTGGAAGCTGTTCAGGGTGGAGGCCTTCAGGTGCTAATAGAAGAGAGAAGAGGCAATTTTAGTATCTTGTGGGTCACCTCCTTTATGGTGATCTTTACTTGAACTCATAGATTTTCATGTTCAAAATAAATAGCTTTTTTTATAGAAGGCTGCACAGCCATGCAGAAATGTCAGCAATTTTGCTGTGGCTTTTCCTATCCATTTCAGTTCCATACATTATGAGGAAGCAAACCTGTTGAATTACTTATGAAAATAACTATTTGCAGGACTAAAGCTCTGCTGGCACTATCCCGTTGCTGGTGCCAGGGCCTCAGGAGGCACTGACAGGCCTGACCCTGACAGTTGGATGTTTCTGTCATCACACCTACCCACTACTAAGAAATAAGCTTACAGGATGTATTATCTAACAAATAAAGCACTCTGGGGGCCATTTGCAGGCTCTGAGGGCTACTGTTTTGGCCCTGCTGAGGTCTGTATGGTTCAGCTGCCTCGACTCTTGAAATGCAGTAGCTGTACCCAAACTGCCCCTTTAGGAATATTCCCCCTTGTTTCTGCTACCAGCAAACCGTGTTTTGGTGCTGTCTGGGAGAGTGCTAGCTAGCCTGAACCAAAGCTGCACAAGGAAACCTGCTACACAGCAACAATAGTGTTAAACATATTTTTTTCAGGCATTAATATCAATGTTATAGTCTACTTCTTGCTGGATATTAGAGCTGGATGGTCGTGAAGAAGGCAATTAAAACAAAAATAAAGCCCACTAGCAACGAATGCCTGATGCAGCAATATAACTTTCAGCTTCAGAGGAAATCAGCTGGTGAGTTCCCTAGTAATGTTGTTAAAAGGGAATTATGAGCTGAAGCTTATAAATACCTTCTAAGTGCAGTAAAACTAACAAACAACAGGGTAGAAGAGAAACTTGTGTCTCAGGCGTACTTCACCAGTCAATTCATGCAATCAGCTCCTGGTGTCCCAGCATACTGTATGCAGACTTATCTCTGAGTGGGCTAACTAGTCTTTAGCTAAGGGCTTTTCTTCTCTTCCAGTCTTCAGATGGAGCACTTCAAAAGCTTTCCTATATCTACCATTACTCCTGTCATGATCTGCTTAGAGAATGAAAGACTACAGAGGGAACCAGAGAAAGGATGATTGACGGGAGGAGGCACATGCCTGGACAGAGCTGTAGGTAACACTTCTATGTCTCTGTGTTAGAAGTTCTACTGCCTCCATTTCTGTAAGAAATCTATCCTACATGCTGAAAGGAAAACAGCAGAGAAGTACCGGATAGGGAAATCCTGCTTTCCAGAGACTTCAAAAAAGTTTTTAAAACCCCCTATCCTTTCTGAAGCCAATATTTCTGCTAAAAATATGTCCTCCTCTTCCTTTTGACTAAAAGGAACCCTCCCTAAAAGCCACTTGTAACTCCAGCCTCCAACTTCCTAGGAAAACCCCTTGGGCAGGCTCTTAACAATTCTGTGGTTGAAATGCAATTAGTATTTGGGAATTAGAGAGAGGGTCTGTCATCTGATATGTCAGCTTTCATTTGTAAGCAAGCATTTTGATGCTTAATTTGCTGATCATCTTACTTGATACTTTGACTGAACAGGTGAAGATTAAAGACAGACTTCTGTTCATGTGGTTACAATATTGCTTTTAAAATATTTTAGAGAAGTTTAAGACTCCACTGTGGGTCTTCATTATTTAGTTTAGCAGGTTATGGACATTGCTGATCTCCAACCGGTTCTCAAGGAATCAGGACAGGTGATTCTGTCTTTCAAAGATAAAAGCTGCAAAGTTTATTTCCACTATAACGTATGAAATTATCAGACAGAATCACAAGGCTATATGGCATCAATATGCAATATCTGTTATAGTTCTTGGCAATTTGTCAATGTTCAAAAGATGAAGTAGGGAAGAAGCATTAGACATCACATAAGCGTATTTGAAAATAACTACAATCTTTGTGGGAGTGAAATGTTCTTGCTCTTTTAATGCAAAATCACAGGGTCCAAAGTTGAGATCTAAGTGCTTACCAAAGTCAGGCATTTGACAAGTGAGAGATTCTGCCAATATGCCAGAGCCTAAAAATGTAGCTCATATGATTATCATCCATACAGCTTTTCTGGAGGCATGTAGATATATTTGTGTTTTCACATAAGATTCTGATTATGTACAACTATGTTGATTAGTAGGATATGCTAAAAGTTCAGCAAAGCATTATTAAAACTAAAAAGCCTAAGAAAGTTAGCCCTGGAGTGTTGTAAGTGTTCAGATGCTTTCTGCTTGGCTTTTAAATCTCATCTATTTCACTTTCTAATTTAATAGGAAGAAGGAAAATGGAAGCTGTCCTTAATGGGAACATGCTTAGTGCAAGGAAATACTTTTTATATGTATGCGCGAATGAGGCAGGTTACAGTTGGAAATGTGATGAGCCACCTCTGGGTGGAGACTCTTATCCTGAGCTTGCTTGGCCTGTTAAACAGGCTGGATTATATATTACCACCCTTTATACTGTGTGAGGTTTGAAAACTTATTTTCCAGAGCAGACTGCTTCTGATAC
This sequence comes from Buteo buteo, assembly GCF_964188355.1. Taxonomy (NCBI): domain Eukaryota; kingdom Metazoa; phylum Chordata; class Aves; order Accipitriformes; family Accipitridae; genus Buteo; species Buteo buteo. The sequence continues at coordinate 27,734,412 of NC_134184.1, read as the reverse complement.
AGCTGATATTTCATGTCACAATTTTATAGCATTCTGCCAGGGAAAATTCAACAGCTAAAGTGATAATAAGTCTTCAGGTACTATCTTCTGGTTTTGCATCCTTGCAATTGAAAAAAAAAAATAATTTGGTTGATTCACCTGGACCAAAAAAAAGAGCCAGGAAGAAGTCTATTTGAGCTAGAAAGTAAGAAAGGCAAATGGGTTTGCTTCCCCCTAGATTGTTTTTGAGAAGTTAGGGGGAAGACCACAGAGCATTACCTTACCTACCATTTGACTACAGAGAGGCACAGATTTTGAAATGCCTGGTAAATTAGTTCTTTCCCTGAGCTGAAGCACAACTCGTTCACCTCTCTAAGCACTGCAGTGATTCCACAATAACACTTTCCTACTGTGGTAGTATTTTAGGATTATGATTAGAATTTCGTTATACACATAGCCAGTATAAAAATGGATGTCTATTATAACTTTAAAATTTCCACAACTATGTAAAACTTTGTCTTTGTGATGCTTCTCATGTAAATTGTAAAAGCTCCTATAACCATGGAGTTATGATCATTTATATTAGCCAAGGGCTACTGCTTGGATAAAACTTAAAAAGAGGGGAAAAAAACACTTCTAGTATATTGCTTTAATATTCCTGTCACAGATGGGCAAACCACTTATTAAGGGATGAAATAACAAATATGTAACAGAGCTCTGAATTCTACAAAGACTCATGTTTCCACTTTTTTATACATTTGATTAATTTCTTAAAATCAGGAAACTATTCCTATAAACAATGTTAATTGTGCATGCGTAAATCACTCTAGCTTTGAATCTAGACTATACTGATAGTCAGGATTCTCTCCTGCCTTGACATTTATGTTATATGTTTGACAATGGCTTTGTAGACTTCAGAATGAAACTGATAAAGACAGTAAAGTTTTGATCTGGATTTCTTTTCACTCTGAAATCCTATGCAACATTAAGGAAACCAATCTTAGCCCTCAGGAGCTGGGCTGCAAAAGTAAAATTTCTAATAGTAACTTTAATTTCATTGTGCTGAACAGATGAGTGACTATATGAGTAGCATTCCTCACGGGGCAATTTGAGGGCTAATGCTGTTTAACATCTTCATCAGTTAGATGGCCGATGGGATGGAGAGCACCATCATCGAGTTCACACTTGACAAAAAACTAGTAAAATAGTCAGTACACTGCAAGGCAGGGCTGTCATTCTGAGGGACTCTGAGAAGCTGGAGGAATGGGATGACAGAAGCCTCATGAAGGTCAGCAAAGACATATATTAATTATTACTTGATAGATGACTATTTATGACCTAATTCTATTCTGAGATGCATTTCTCCATTTCATTTCATTGGAAATTGAATGGATATGTGTACAAATCCCACCTGTCTCAGACATTTATAAGGACAAACTTAGAGCTGTGTAAGAGCTTGATCTCTTTCATTTCTAAGACTTCAAATTTTTTAAAGATTTATAAATGTGAACTTTTTCCTTTTTTTTTTTCCTCTATTATCTATCCCACGGGGTTCATTAGCAACTTCTAGGCAAACATAGTGACTCCTGTGCCTAAAATAACTCCAAAGATTTCTTTATAATTAGAAGCATACAAACCAACTTTCAGCTAGGATAAATCGTCACTTCTCTATTCACATGTACTGAGTTGCAGTGAATTTTACTCTGTACATATTTCAAGGTTAGATATTTGGATTTTGGGGGCTTCAGAAACTTTAAGGTTGCGTACCACTATGTCTATAGTGATCCTATTATCTGAACCCGCTTCAAACCTTTCTCTGGCATATTCCTCCAGTTCTTTAAATCCGAGAGTGCCTACTTTCTTAATTTGGGATGCAATTCACAGGAACAGCTGTCCTTGGGAGACTCATACCATTTTGACTCTTGGCAATAGCTGCCCTGTTAGTCTAATTAATTTTTCTAAAAGATAACCATGAGCAATATGCAGTTTGATTTGTAAAGAATAGACCTTAGCAGGCTCACTTTTTTTGCTTTGTATTGCACAGAATTTTTAACTTTGTGAGTGAAGGGAAACGGCAGATGCACTGTAGTTTGATTTTAGTAAAGCTTTCAAATCTCTTGCAAAATCTCACCCTCAGATTAATTTGTAGAGGCTTGGGTATGAATACTGATACATGGATTGAAAAGGGGTCGAAGAACGTTAAGTGGAGATTTTTGATAAGCAGTGGATAATAGGGCACCAAGGTGGATTCTTCGAGGCTACCCAGAAGACCTCCTGGGTCTGCATATCTTCAGTAGTTCAGAGGCAGAAATGAGCTGCCGAGAGCGCAATGCCCAGATGACATTTAACCAAGACAGGCTGTGAAAGGTAAGGAGTTACGTTGATTTGGCAGTCTGAGGACAGAAGAATATAAGTTGGTAACACAGTTGAGCAGCAAATAAATAAATCAGGCTAAATTAATTTCAAGATGCATGTTCATTTTACAGCTCAGGAAGGTAAGAAGAGTCTGTGTATAGATTGTCTAATGCTATTCATGTGGAACATTGCCTAGAGGTCTGGACATTGCATTAACAAACACATTCACGAGTTGAAGGACATTCAAAGACAGACAACAGCAATTAGGGCAAGGTGATAGGAACTGATTTATAATGAAACATTAATGGAGTTAAATATTTTAGTTTTCATCAGTACAGCCTTAGAAGAAGACTAAGAAACTACCAATATTTGAACTGGAATCATAATCCTGAAATAAGAACTTCTTTGAAAATATAGAATTTTATAGCTAATTTCTTGCCCAAAGTTTGTGCCTTATCTTGTCTCTAGTCCAGAGGGGGAACACAGGATTGAGGATTATTATTTATGGGAGATTTCCAGTTCTCTTCTTTTTTTTGCAAACAAACTCTTTTTAATTTATATTTATGAACATAGGACTATGTGGATGCAAACAAAAAAATACTAATATGAGGTGAATTAGAGGGAAGTACAAATTGAATTATATGGATTCAAAAATGTAATCTTTGTTAGTTACAGTTGTGAGCACAAATAAATTGCTTAGAAATGTAGCAGGTGAAATCTTATTTTTAATTTACATAAGCAAACACTTTAGAAGATTGCCTCCACCAGATGTGTGAAGTTTAGTCTTCCCTAAGATTAAATAAAATGCAAATACAGCCAGCTTTCATCACATTCTGTAAACATTAAAATTAAGATAGCAGAAGCAGAAAAAATAGAATATTTATATTTTTGAGCACCTTCATTTTCAACCTGAGCCTAGGATGAGTGGTATCACGCCATCATGTGTCCTGCTTAAAGGGCTTTTAAATATAAAGAAGTATGGTAACTCTCAAGTTTAACTGAAATACATTCTCTCTTGAGGATTCAATCACCAGTTGATTTAATGTTGCCTATTTAATCATATTATAAACTACTTCAACAAGATGCTTGTGTAATTGCCTTCTTAGCAGAAAAGGATAAAAAGCATACCTTGCAATTTTGGTTGCATTAAACAGGATATTACAGTCCTATGAACACTGAAAGGTTTGTCAGCATTTCCATTATCAACCCCTATTTTCAGGAATTAAAAACATGTCCATAAAAGTATTCTACTGGCTGAAAAGTCCCATATAAAGTCTCATCCTGGGAACAAGCTTCCTCTCCTCCTCCTCTCCCTCCCCAGCTATTTATTTTAATTTATAACGCAATATTTTTCTGTGGGTCAAATCCAAATTTTCCTGTTCATCCGTACCTGTTATTCATTGCGCAGCAGCCACGTGACATAAAATTTTGTCTTTATAGATATGGCTAAGTGTATGTGTGTAGCCTGATACTATTAATCTTTTCTTATAAGGAAGCTGAAAAATTCAAGGGCATTCAGAAAAAGGTAAAATAATTGCGAGTGGAGATGAATTGATTTAGTGTTGTTCAATAAGTTTAGCTTCCTTAACCAGGAAGGACAAAACAAGTTATTCCTATTTGAAAAAGAAAAATTATGGGAAGCTGAAATTTCATATACTTGCTTCTTTATTGGTTTATTGGTCCCAAATTCTCTTTTGCCTGGTAGCACATTATAATGAATGCCTGCACTTGCTTTCTTCAACTCTGTGAAATGGTTAAGATGATGATTACTGAAACATTTTTTATTAGAACACAGTGTTTTGTGTTGCTGTATTTATTTATTTAATTTCATTCGTCATTTATTTCAATTATGTTCTTTTTGGGAAGTAGGAGGGGGAGTGATGTAGTAGTGAAGTGAGGCAAGAAAGAAAGACAGAGAAGGCAGCAATGGCTCTTCAGAGACCTTCATTGAAGGAGACATCTCACACGCTTTGAGCCATTGCCAGGCCTGGAAGGAAGGAATCCATGAATCTTTGAAAACATTTTGTCAGCCCCTGGGGAAGATCTGGTTTTCATTGGCAAAATAAGGGTGGGAACTTCTATCTCTTTTATTTGGCCTCAGAAGCAAATCTTGTTGTCAGAGTTTCTTTTTGTCAAATCTGCATTGTTAATAAAATACTAGTGCTCCCCTCTCCTGCCTTCTGGAAAGACCTCAAAAGAACTATAATATTCTTGGAATAGCATCCACTTGCTGTGGATGTGAGGATCACATAACTTGATCAGATCCCATTGTATTTTCCTTTCCTTACATTCAGCAAATATATCTGACAAAGCTGTACTGCCTTTCCTCTTAAATATATATACAAAATGTAGCTGATTCCAGCTTTCTCCTTCAGTAGTGAGTTGCTTCCTTCTCTACTTCCTCTCGGATCTTCTTGCATATACATTCCCCAGCCTATAGCTGGCTGTGACAATATCTTAAAAGAGTCTGCAATGCTAAGTGACCCTCAAAATCAACTGTATACAAAAGTCTTGAAAAAGAAGGCAGTGAAACCTCTTGGTTCCGCTTGTTTAATTCCTAGCAGTCCATGTAGGGTGCATGCAACTCTTGAACTGTTTCTCACTCTGTAAAGATGCCTTCAATACTTCTAACATCATCTTTGATTTAGTGCATAAATACTATTTAGTGTAAAATATTCTCAGTGAAAAATTACTTTATTGTATTCTCCAAGTTCCTCTAAGACCAAATAGGAGTTGAAGAATATCTTCTGTTCTCCCAGTCTGCTCCCCCTAAAGTCAGAAAGTGTTTGGCTTTAGCACAGCCTCATGATGGAGTGCATATTCCAAGTTGATATTCCCAGAAACATCTGAGCAAAAATGGAGTTCTCCACAGTTCTGCAGTCCCCACCCCACTGGTTGCCTTGTCACTCTTTCTGATCCCTTATTCCTTTCTTCCTTTTTTTCTTCCTTTTTCTTTTTGACTAATATGGATTTTTTTTTCAATTGAGGTACCTTCTGTATGCTCAGATCCCAAACCCGATTTGGTCTGTTCTTGAAATTTATTGTTCAAGGCCACTGACCTTTGTAGTTCTCCATTCCAAAAATAAATTTGCTTTTAATTTAGGTGGAGGCATCTATCTCCCTTTTCTCCCTCTTGTTATCCACTCATCTGGGTGGTACAGATAGCTGTAATCTTGCTTACGATAGCCTCTGCATTCCTCTTTATGATAGCGAGAAACTTCCTGGCACATGGAACAGGAAAATATTACATGTAATCCTCACTCTGACAGCCTGAATACCTAGAGCCTGCCCATTCATACCTCGTGTATGGGGTAAGGGTCTGTCTTTTGTTTGATTCAGGTGTTTGGTTTTGTTGTTTGTTTGTTTGTTTTAAATTCAGTTTGATTTTCCTGAATTCCCTATCCTGTAATGATTTACAGTACAGAGGTTTCATGTTCTGGACAGTCTTACCAACACTCCTCAAGCCTGTGTTGTTTTTTCTCCTCGGGATTCATGGAGATGCAGGGGGGAGCAAAGTATCTCCTCAGCTTGCTGACGTTCTTTCTCTCTGTTTCCTGCAAGTTCCTTCTTACCTTTCTGTGCCAAGATGTGCAATCGGTCAGAAGATTCCTTCATGCACGAATGGGGACATCCATCCATTGATTATCCAGGGGAAAATCCAACAAATTGTCTTCTGTTCTCAAGTGGTATAAGGCCATGGTAGGAATTTTTTTTACACTGTCTTTCATTTCCATAACAAAGATAGGCTAAGGTGGCTTAGACATTTTTCAGCATTTGCTTCTAGGTGGCAATCATAAATATGAAGACAGCTTTGTGAGCAAGAACTTTTTCTCAACAGATAGGTCTGATGAATACATTTTATGATACTTTTTAGTGCTCCATAGTACTCCATGGTCCACCAGAGGGAAGAATAATGCCTTTCTCGAAATTATTGTCTTATTTAATGAGCAAGAGTCACATAGTATGTGATTAAAAAAAAAATAAAAAAATTTGGCTTGGATCTGTGGCTTGGATCTTAGTTCTACAGTACCATTTATAGAAAAAGCCTCATCCTTCTCCCCAGTTTCTACCTGCAGATATGATAGTGCTCAAAGCTTTATGAAACAACACTGATGACACTATTACTTTAACGAAGCAACAATAACGTCGTTACGCATTCTTATGTACACTTTCACAACATTTTAGACACAAAGCCTCTGACATTTTGTGTCTATCTGTTTGGACATTACCACATTCTTAGCGCTGCGTCTTCTGTTGCCATAGCTGTGTTGTTTCGTTCTCACGTGCTGCTATAAGGACAGAAGACTGCGAGGTAAGGGGATTAAAAATATTGTGTTCATTGAAGACGTAACGTAAGATGAGACAAGAATGTGGATTAGCTGGGGACTTTACTCAGGTTTCCTGAATCCAGACCCAGTGCCCTTCCTCGAAAGATGGAGCTGTTGAAACAATTTTTGCAGTAAGTTACCTCATGAAACTAACCTCTGCAGCCTGCAAGCCAATAGAACATATGGCCTATTGAATTTAATGTGAGTCTTGCAGCTGAAAAACCTACACAGAGCTTTGAAAATTTACTGCTACATGCCTGACTTCTATTCATAAAAGGAAAGGTTAGAATTAAAGTTAATTCTGTAGTATACATTTGTCCATAAGAATCCCTCAGTAATGTGTAGTTTACAAGTTAAAGACTTCTAAGTCCAAAGTCTGCAAGCCAGCAAAGAAAACAATTGCTTACAAACCTCATGTCAGGAATCTGCACAGTAGCCAAAAACACCTGCTTTATATGCTGTGTGCTCTCCTTGCTTGAGACATAAAACCAGTCCCACACTGAAGAGCCATAAACTCCAAAAATAAAACAAAATGGTTGTAGTCTGAGGAAGTCTGTGAAAAGCCAAAGTGTACATGTAGTACCCTGGAAAAACCACTTCTGGCAATGGAAAAAATAATCGAGGACAGTTAGATCGGCTGTCAGTAGCTCTAAGTAATTGTTGCAAGAAATCCATAGTTCAGGATGGCAAAATGTAAATTCTGCAGCGGGTGATTAAGCAGGCAGAGGCCATCTACAAACACCGTAAGGACGATGGCCTTCCACTCAGGCTGTGAAGGGTTCAGAAAAACTGTGTTTCTACAAACCAACCCCCTTCTCTCTCACCTTTCCCAACACAAAGGACGCTCTGCATTTAACCCTACAGGTTTCCAATGTCTTGCCACAGGCGTCGCAGATGTCAGGTATTGCATTAATAAAGACGAATTTTAAATACCCATGGCTTGGGGTGTTTAGGGCATCAGTGAAGAACTTCTTTTATTAGAGGATTATACAGGACTATACATGGCATTAGTAATAATTTCTCCATTTTAGTCCTTTACCCCTGCCCCAGTAGAAGCCCCTTCAGTCCTCAATTGAAAATAAACAGCAAATAAAATAAATGGTCTAATGAAATTTATTAATTCCTTCTTCAGAAGTCAGCATATTTAAACTAGTGGAAAAGCTGTGTCAGTAACTGCATTTAAGGGTGAGCAGAATACAATTCAATTCATTAGCCAAGGCAAGTGCTTTTGCTTTCTGTCTGTTCACTTAAATTTTCATTTATTTCACTTTTAAAATTACGAAATGCCTAGGTTTGCTCATCTATCTCTGCTGGGTGACGTGGTGTGTAGAGACAGTGGGAAGAATGAGTGTGTTCTGGAGTCTGTAGGAGGTTGGTAGTCAAAGTTACTGTTTATATCAGCATTAATGGGAATCAGGGATATAAATTTCTGCATGTTGAGATAATATGAGCCTAATGAGAGAGAGAAAATACTATGTTCCCTGAGCTCTCCATATATTGTCCCACAAAGCACCCACCCCAAAAGATTTTTCTTCCATTTTGCAAGTAATTTCTTTTAATTAAAGTAAATGTTTTAAAATATTTCAGTTTTGAAATGTTCACTCTCTTCTTGTTTGCCTGCTACTCAGGCACTTGGAATTTAATTTCCAAATACTGAATTTTCTTTCATGGTGCTGAATCTTTCCTATCCTCCCCATCCTAACCTCTCAAGAAAAGATTATTAGGCTTACAAACCCTTCTTTCTCCCAGAAAACAACAACAACAAAATCAAACATTTTTGAACAAGGTGTATTAAAATTAATTCTAATTTTTTTGAATGCTATAAAAGGTATTTCTGTTGTGGCTACTTTAATATCTAATTATACTGCTTGACTAAAAAACCCGTCAGAATTTACATAAATGTATTCTTTTTCTCCTCCATGAAACAAATTATTTTTTCCAGATATGTAAAAATTGAGCGCACTATCAATGCATTTTTTTCTAGAGTTCTTCCTAAGCCTAATTGGAAAAGGAAAGAAATAGTCCACTAATTTATTTTTAAGGTGGAAAATTAAAATTTTTAAGCTCTTTAGAGCAGGAAGCAAATCTTTGCATTTGTAACACCTTCTTTATTAGGGCCTTTGGGTATTATAGCAAGATAAATACAAAAAGATAATGCAAGGGATGACAGCATTTTGCTGGAGGCAACTACATATAATTGCTGTGGAAGGAGGGCTTATCAGAAATGTGAATGCATGTATGCATTCTATATTTTAAAATAAAGTTTTTGTAGAGAATTTTGAAGTGCGTATTCATTAAAACCTATCAAGTGCTGGAGATAAATGTATAGATCTTGCAAAGAAAGAAGAAATTAATTGATTTGTTCCTTTTTTTATGTTCCCCCTTTCTCTTTGCCTATTGTCTGTTTGAAAAAAACCACAAGTTTGTAAATACAAAGCAAAAAATAAAATATTGCCTCTAGAGCTCTCATCAAAGACTAGCTCACACCAAATATTCTAATGAGAGGTAAATGAACAATGAATTAAAACATGATAACAAATATGTGATGAACTAAGGACAGAATAAATCAATAATTGCACTCAAGCTCGGTGGAAATTATACTGTCCTAGATTCTAGCAGGAGACAATTTGCTGCAGTATTTTGTGAACAGAGCTATCCTGTGGGATCAGGCTGCAGAGGACATTTCAGTGGGAGGAAGAGAGCAGTAGGAAGAGCAGTATGATTCATGTTCAGCATCTCAAGTGGAGGATAGAGCACAAGGATTGAATAATGAAACAAAGACGAGATATTCAGCATGCCAGGAAGGTTTCTGTTAGAGAGCTGTTAGAATTATTTAAAAAGGTTAGTCTATGAATAAACATGCTTCATCAAGGTCTCTTACACATGCAAAGGGAGATGCTAATGAATAATAAAAGAGTAATGGGGACTGGCGAAGAAATTAATGTTAATCTTATCCAAAGCAGATACAAATTAATATTGGAGAAACATTTTTGTAATCACTTCTCAAGGCAAAAATTCAATTAATGTGACTGAATCAATATTTCAAATCTCAGTCCCTTGAAAGTATACTTGTCTCTCTTCATATCAGCATGCTCTTCTGTGTGATCAGCCTCTGCTATTCAAGTCAATACTCGGGGAGACTTCTTAATGGTCTAGTTTTGAGAAATTTGGTCCGGTTCTGTAGACTACAATGCTGTATTTCAAAGTCGCCTCAGGGTATCTTTCTGTTAGGAGAGCTCAGTTTACATAAGGTAATTACTGTATGGAACATAGATATTTGAGCCAAGGATAGTTTTGCCTTGAGCTTCAGGTTTTTTTATTTTAAATTTTTTTTTCACCCAAAGATTAGCTAGTACCCTCTCTTTGCGCAGGATGACATGTCAGTATATATTACATTACACTTTAGACTATGTACTGAAAACAACATCTTCTATAACAGCTAAAAAGACCCAGGATGGAAAAGAGAAAAACAAAACCCAGAGTAAAAGAAAAAAACCCCTCTTCGCTTTACCAAAAATAAAAATTGACTCTTCAGAAGCAACAACTGTATTTGCCTCAACTTTATTGCAGCATGGGTCACTTCATACATCTTCGATAGGCAGCCTCCCTCCTTGTGTATAACAGAACTTAGACAGCAAAGATATCTTCGCAAAGATCACAGGAATTACGACCTTACTGGTGCACTTCAAAAAATAATACAAAGTTTCACAAAGTGGTTCCTGGTTTCCATTACTTTGTCTTTTCTCTCCTCATTGGTAAAGCCACTAGATAAGTTTTTTTCACTCAGTAAGTGGTCTTTCTTGTATACTATACAATATAAATGCCTGTCATATTTTGTTTAAGGTGTCAGGGAATTGGAAAAAGTTTATGAAACTAAATGGACTCCTGAATAATAGTTTTGCAGCTCTGGTAGATTGTGCTGTTTATGTTGTAATGCCTTGACAGGTTTATACAATCAGAGGTTCTAAAGCCACCATCCCGTGATAGATTGGAATTGTTTGAAGCATGGTGCGGTTGAAAAATAGGCTTGTGCACTCTTGTTTTCAAAACCAAATGGTGACCCACTCAGAATCATCCTATTAAAATAACTGCATGGACAATCTCACTTCTGTACTTTTAATAGCTAAAATATCATTCCCATAATGAAAGAAACATGAAATGGTTTCCATGCTGAATGAGCTCCCTAGAGATTCTGGGATTTGTCTCATTATATAAAGCTTTTCCATCACCATTGCAATGCCTCTTCTCATCTTTGCTTCTCATCTGAGTGGAGAAATTTCTGTCAACAGCTTTAGTCTGACTAAACCGGCATAACACTGAAAGGGGGATATGCAGTAGATAAGATTACTTTTTTTTCCCATCTATGTAGAAAATTATACACAGCGTCCCCGCTTTAAAAAGGATTACTATACAATGTGGACGGCATTCTGCTCTCTCATTAGAAGAGACAGACTACAATTTTATTGCTCTAAATAAGTCTGGGTTAGGCAAGGAGATCAGTAATTTCAATGCTCCTGCATTCACAATGGAAAAGAAATCATCACTTGTGTATTCTTATCAGAAGCCTTAGGTAACTTCAGCATTCAGTAGTGATCAGAATAAGTCCTTGCATTCTGCAACCTACCACATGCCTCAATAATTTTAGATGCAGGAAGGAATAGTAAAATAATGATTAAAATGTTATTAAAATAGTACTACTGAAAGGAAAACTTAAAAAAAAAAACAACAAAACAAAAGCCCACAAAACCCCTAGGGATTTTGGGGACAAAGCCTCCCCAAATGTGTCCTGAATTTCCCTCTTTCTTCCTCCCTTTCCGCCACAGTTTTTAAACAGCTTACAGGCCAGGTATGATGAAGATTTCATTCCAGCATATTCCAGACCCTAGGACCTGATGTTGGAAATAGCTCCCGGAGATATGTAGCCAACTGTACATGAGCCAAGGGGGATCCCCAGGCTCAGAAACAAGCCATGAACCATGAAATTCCTTGGAAAAAGGCCAAAAGAACAGCTACCACATACAGCTCCTGCCCTTTCTGGATTTCTGCACCTCTGTGAAACTAAATTAAGGGAAGTATGAGATTGTGGGTTTGGGTCTATGACAGTCTGTAGCAGTAGGGTTGTATATTTTCACTGCATGGAAGAAGCCAAAAGATATGTTGACAGACTAATTTTGTACAGACCACAACGTAAATTAGGCAACTAAAATCAGGTGCTAAATCACATGACTCCAAAAAGCTTTCATCTTCTGTTGGATCTAGCCCTTACGTCCCTGATTTATGGATTCAAGCTTAAACCCTGGGTCATTTTCCTTGCCCCGTAGTGAATGGAATGGAATGGAGTGTGGTTCCTTTCTATCTCTGGGAACAGTATCAACATGTCAGATTTTCCTGGCATCAAAGGCCCTTCAAAGCAATGTAACGACATTTCTGATGACACTTTCTGCTTAGGGAGAATGTCATGCTGTGTCAGTGCAGAGCAACAACAAAGGAGCTACACAGGTGGAAGTAGATTGGGAAGAGCAAAAAAAATAAATTATAATTCAAATATTTTTTCATCAAAACAGATGCAACCATTGGCCTTTAACAATTGCTGTTAAATTTAAAGGGAGTTCAGACTCTTAACACATCAGAATCCAATATAGCCAAAATTTAGTGCGGAATTAAGGCATGCTACTCAGAAACCCATTCTGAATTTTAATATGTCTTCTTCCTTTTCTTTGCTGAGAATACTGCTATGTCTTTCACACCACAGCACTATTCTTCAGCTATTGTTATATATCATGCCATTGCATACTAAATTCCCATTTGGCTACTAAGAACAGTTTGCCCTAAGACATTTCCACAGCAATTATTATCAAGTCATAGGAACCATGAGAACTAGAAGAGTTTTTATAGAAACATAGCAATTAATTCTATTTGGAACAATGACAAAATCATTTGGAAATGTCTGAAAGAGGCTAATATAGAAATAGCTTATTTGCAATAATATCACATTTTAGAGGCCTCTCTGCTGTACTGTGTAACCAGTTTGCTCTGGTAATTTCACAGAAACAAAACTATTGAATATTACTCAGTGAGTCTAGGCCCTGACTGCAGTTAACCAGATTAAGCAATATGATGCCCTGGAGATGTAAGCTGTTTTCTAGTACCATGAATTTGTTACTCAGGGGAAAAAAAAAATAATCAAAAAACAAACAAACAAGCCAACAAAAACCCCCAAACCAAAACCCCAAATAAAGAAACAAAACAAAACACACACTAGAAAAGAAAAATTACTCTTCATAGAAAATATTATAAAGTCACTTAAAATATGAGTTGGAGTTATGTTGAGCCTATTTCTACGACCAAAAAGGGTAATTTGACTGGCTTACTTAGCTACATTAAATGTTAGGAGATGCCTACCTAGAAGAAGGAAATAAGGAACAATCTAAAGCAGTGTTTTTCCAGTTCTTTGAGAATTTGTCTTGATTTCCCTGTGTCCATCTGCCCCTCTGGGCTGGCTGCACAGCGTTGATAATCCTGAGGGAGAGAGTGAGACATGACTGGCTTTGCATGTTTTCAGAAATTGCACCCAATTTTCACCCTGCTATCCTGGATGAACTGGACTATAGCAAGCTGTTTGTAATACTTCTTAGGTCATTTTGACCCTTTTGCAATCTCCCAAGAGACTCCAATTCATAGACTGAAAACCAACAACTTAAGGTACCCTCTTTCCTTATATAGTCAATGGAAATACCTTCAATAGCTTGCAAAGGGTGATGTAGTTCACTGGGAAGGGGGTGCTGGAGACTCATTTCATCTGGTTTTGAGCCACTGGTGCAGAATCCTTTCATCATTGTAATCAGAAACAGACATTTCCATTGTGTTTCTGCACAATCCTCATGTCTAAAGTAGAACTTAATTACACTTGTAAGGATACATTTCTCCTAATAACTGTAGAGGGAATCTGGACAGCTAGCCCAGTGGACATCTTTTTCTAAGCATCTGAAGTTAGTCTAGAAACCACGAGCATGAGATAGGTTTTCCTGCAAATTATGAGCAATGTGGCTTTGCTCTTAAGTACTGTGATCACTAAATGCAGGTCACCAGAAACAACTTCTTCATTTATTAACTATTTATCTAACTTAAGCGTATTTGTGAGACTGGTTTAACCTCTCACAGCTGTATGCTTAAACTGTTAATATGTTTGCACCTTGAATTAGATGTCTATGTTAATCCTTTTGTTTGCAAATTGCAGAAAGACCAAATAAACTTTAAGGAGAATATCACAAAACAACAATGGCCGACATTTTTAATGTTATTTGTCAAAGTTACACAAAGATTCCAACTGGGGTTTTAAAATATAGCAAATTAGATGGCTAACTCCATTAGATTTAGTGGGAATTAGATATTAAGGGACTATGGAGATATCCCACTTGGCAGATTGTAATGATAAATACATAATTGCAATGCTAGAAAAGAACAGTAATAGAAAAACTAATTCCCCCCAAATGGGAATTCTAAAATAAGGAAAATAAATGGTTAAACCCAAACCATAACAGTCATGTTTTAGTTCAGACCCAAAGGTCTTTCTTAGTCCATTATCTTGTCTCCTACTATAGCAATAGCAGAGGTAAGCTGCTTAAATATATTCCCCCAGCTCCCACCAGTTACTAGTGAAGGATTTTTTGAACCACAGAAGGTATCTTAATATTTGATAGCTCTTCATGTTGGGTTTTCTTCCCCCCCTGGCCCCCCAATCACATGGATTTGTCTGCTCTTTTATTGAACTCCTGTGAATGCTTAGCATACACAATGTCTGGTGGAATACAGTTCCAAAGTTTAATTAGCCATACTATCAAAAACTCCTTTTCTTTAGCCTCCTGTGCTAGTTTTGTTCAAGATTCTTCGGATCTTATATTGGAAGAGACAATGAAAAATCATTCCGAGTTTTTCTTCTTCATGCTGTGCATGATTTTGCAGACCTTTTTTGTATTTTCCTTCAGTCATCTGTTTTCCAGGCTGAAGAATCCCACATTTTGATCATCCTTGTTCTTTTTCTCCATTTGCTAGTTCTGTTATATTCTTTTTAAGATGGGGGACTCACACAGCACACAGTATTCAAGATAAAAGCACACAACAGATTTATACAGTGGCATAACAATGCTCTCTATTTTGTTCTGTATTTCTTTCCCAATAATTCCTACCATTTGGTTTGCTTTTTTGACTGCTACTAAGCATTAAGATGGTATTTTCGTAGAACTATTTATTATAACTCAAGATGTATTTCCTGAGTAGTAATAGCTATCTCAGAGCCCATCATTCCGTATGTAAGGTTAGGATTGTTTTCTCCCACGTGCATCACTTTGCATTTATCTACATAGAATTTATTAGATTAGATTACACTGATTAGAAATGTGAAGCGAATGTTCAATGACAGATGAAAAAAGGTGAAGATATAGTTTAGCCGAATGATAGTGGGTTGTATGGATATTGAAAACTGCGATAGCCAGATGAGACTTAGGCAATCTGACATGTGGTTTACATGAGACTCTTCCTTCACTTATAAATATGTGCTTAAAAGTATTTACTAGAACAGACTATAATTAGGAGCAATTACAAATTAAGAGAGAATAATACCCTACGTATTAGAGCAAGGTTGTGTGTCTTTACAGATGTTCGTGTATGTAAAACTCCCGTAAGTGTTAGAGCATTAGGCTATTGATTGACTTCTTAAGTTAACTCTGCCACCCTTTAAACACAATCAAAACTGATTTTGATGAGTTTACTTTATGTGAAAGGTGCAAGCCAGCAGGAGTCAGAAAAGAGCAACTGAGCTGAAAGGAAGTTCCAGATTCACCACTCCCTGGGCCATTTCAAACTGGATTGGAAATTATAAGGCAATAAAAATGTATTATAATGAATCATTTTTACTGGCTCTGGGACAAACTGTGTGACCTAATTGACAGTTTCTGTGTCTAATTTATGCCTTTCTTTGAATCATCAGACAGGTACGTCCAAGATGGCTGATCCTTTCTGTATCACTGACACAGTTGTATTTATTAGGATTCATGCAAAGATTAGTAGAAAATCTGTCATTAAAGCAGTAGATCAAGCCAAATCTGCATTTTTTGCTTTAGAAGAGATGAAGTTCACCTTACAATACAGCTATAAATTGAATTTATACAATGCTGCCCATACAAAGTATCTCAAAGCACTTTATATTAAAAACACCTGAAACAAAAACTTACAACGGTTCTGAACTTGAAATTGAGAAGTGAGTCTTAAAATTAAATTGAAAAGTTCTTTTTTTTTTTCCCCAAAGAGCTGTGCTGACTTTACAGTTCTGATGTCTGATAGAAGTGAATCCCACAATCAACGAGTGTAAAAAGCAAAAGGCAAAACCAGCATTGAAAGGATTTAGGCTAAACTAAGGGTCAGTTGGCAACCCCTGAGCAGAAAACCTCAGTACAATGCAGAGGAGAATACTGATTCCTATAATTGAAAATGGATGAAAAACCAAGGCCATGAATTGCTTTAAAAAGTAATAGGGTAGTTTGATGAAGCGGAGAGGGCAAAAAGCAGATGGGAAGGGATCAAGGAAAAAGTTATCTAAAATGAAGTCAAACCAGGAGAAGTCAACAGCACCCTTAAGGAGTTTTCAGCTTGACTGGAACAGAATAGGAAAACACTATTTTTAATGTGGGTTTTTTTCACTGAAATTCAGATTACTTTTTATGTAATCATATAAATATGGATTTAGTTAATGATTTGGGTTTTTTTTACATATTTCAGGTACACAATGTGATTAAGCATCTGAAGACTTAGGTATAATGTACACATGCACAAGTAGTTTTCTATGAGAAATCCATCTGGAGAACAGTATAAACCATATGTAATGGACAGAATGGGTAGGAGGTGTCCAATCTAGCCCAGGTCTTCAAACTGTAGTGGATTGAGCATGTTAATTATCAGTCTTCTTCTCTACACTGTCATGAAAGAATTGGGAAGGCAAATGTACTTTAGTGACAGGTCACTCTATACTTTGCTTCTTTATATATGACCCTATCTTTAACTTGCTTGATTTGTACATTTGCCCCTCTGAAAATGACAGTTCAGATTTCTATTTCTTTTAAAACTTTACTCTGTAGGGAAGATAAGAAATAGCACTTTGTCAGGTAAAATGTAAAAGAAATAGTAATCCTATAAAAAAAGGAAATGAGGGTTTGAGTCTTTCTAGACTCAAACTCCCAGACATCGCTAGAATGGGACCCAAATATCCAGCTGGTCAATCAATGACACATAAAGTTAGATGCTTGCCTTACCTCTAGACATGCATGAGAGTAAAACTGTAAGCAACTAGGGGTATATTTTTTTGCTGGGGGAGAAACCCCATTAAAAAAAACAACAAAAATTCCTTTCATATTCATGAGCTCTCTGACAAGCAGTGTAGATATCACTGAGTTGTCTCTGGGAGTGGAAGCAAACCAGCTTCACCAGCACAGTAGCTCTGCGCACTTCTGCACTGTGTTGTGTGCTCACCCTCGTTCCTGTAGAACCAGCTTGGGTATCTTCCACAGCTCTGAGAGCAAATTACACGTACAAATTTTGTCCATTCAACTAAAATCTTTTTTTTCCTCTGAACTGGATGGCCTCATCTGCTCTACACATTGGGGAAATTCTCTGCATCATGCTATACCTTAAAATGTGCCCAGATGTTTTCTGGAAGGGTGTTAGCTGGCATATGCCAAAACTTTGGCAGGCAGTTGGATTGTAATTAAACAGTATGGGTAATCATGTCCCAGGTTCAGCCTTGAATTCATGAACTGCCCGAGTTGGACCTACTGTAATAAACATAGTAACAGTGTGCACATGCCTGTAGGGCACAGTAGCAGTTTTAACGATCTCTCTGACTTAGCCACATATGTGCCATCTGTATAGCACCATAACTGCCCACAGGAGTCTTCAAATTATCAACCTAAACATCTCCACCTTAAGCTAAACACTATCTAGAGAAATGAATATTATCATGATGTGGTCTGGCTCCCTACTTTGACAAATAATATGTAATTTTTAGGGGATTTGAGACAAACAGGAAGAAAATTGGGGATGAGTTGGGCACTTTCTGAGGCCAAGTACAGCATAAAGATGCCCTGCAAGCTGAGAACTATAGTCAACTGTAATAATATATGGAAGAACACATATGTTCACGCACAGCCACTACACACTTTAGAAGAGCAAATTAAATAGTCTCTGCTATCACGTAGCTGTGAAATGGGAGCTGAGAGGTAGGATCTGGCCAGTGTTTGTTTAGGTAAGTTACACTGTACTGGAACCCTGCAGAACTAGAAGATATTGATGGATTATTCCTCCACACAATATACATTCTGAATACATATAACTGCTTTAGGTTCCAGTTATAATATCAGTTTATCACTCAAAATCTATACCAACCCTTTTTATTGTAGTTTTTGGGATAATGTAGACATATCCTCCATATTTTCTTTAAATGGGGCATTGCTTCATAGGATTCTGCAGTGTTGTTCAGGAAAAAATGCATTAAACATGTAAGCTAACTAAATAGATTTCCTTGATCTATCAGTTCAGATATATTGAGCTTATCTAAAATGGAAGAAGGCACAGATCAGAGAATCTAAAAATATTTTAAAGTCACTTTTAGTGACAATTCCATAATTAAAAGAAAAACAATTGGAATTGTGGCATACACAATAATAATAAAAAAATATAGTGCTGTACTTTAAAATACCACAAACCAGACACTTTCCTTCAGCTGAAAAAAGAAAAAAAGTGTTTTGTATTAAATAAAAGAATGTAAGCTAGCAGCTTTCATTGAAATTGTACCCTGGTATGTAAATTAAGTATACAGTACTTATAAGGGCCACGACATATTATAGTATACTCTGAGACTATCCAAGTGTTCAATCATAAGGTCAATATGAGCAAAAGGAAGGCTGGAAAGATAAAAGTTTTCTGCTGAGACTGGTAATTGGCTGGAAGCTGAGGTCTCGGGAAGCTGCCTCGCTTTCTCTTAATGGGAAAAGTAACTTCAGCGTCAATGATTTACTCACTTTGACAGAAGTCAGCCCTGTTAATGTTGTGTTTGTTACGTCTTGAAGCATGACAGCAACTCAGGTCTCAGTGCAGCTATTGCCTGTCACGCTGCAGGTGCATTTTGACTGCATCCCCTTTTTCCATTGCCCAAAAATGCAGCTGGCAGTACAAGTGAGGCACATTCCCACCTCTCCTCTAGAATCATAGAAACATAGAATCATTTAGGTTGGAAAATACCATTAAGATCATTGAGTCCAACTGTTAACCCAGCACTACCAAGTCCACCACCAAACCATGTCCCTAAGCACCACATCTACATGTCTTTTAAATACCTCCAGGGATGGTCACTCAGCCACTTCCCTGGGCAGCCTGTGCCATTGCTTCATAGCCCTTTAGGTGAAGAAATTTTTCCTAATATCCAATCTAAACCTCCCCTGCTGCAACTTGAGGCCATTTTGTCTTGTCCTATCGCTTGTTACTTGATAGAAGAGACCAGCATCCACCTCACTACACCCTCCTTTCAGGTAGTTGTAGAGAGCGATGAGGTCTCCCCTCAGCCTCCTTTTCTCCAGGCTAAACAACCCCAGTTCCCTCAGCCGCTCCTCACAAGACTTGTTCTCTAGACCCTTCACCAGCTTCGTTGCCCTTCTCTGGACACGCTCCAGCACCTCCATGTCTTTCCTGTAGTGAGGGGCCCAAAACTGAACACAGGACTCGAGGTGCGGCCTCACCAGTGCCCAGTACAGGGGAATAACCACCTCCCTGCTCCTGCTGGCCACACTATTTCTGATACAGGCCAGGATGCCATTGACCCTCTTGGCCACCTGGGCACACTGCTGGCTCGTATCCAGCCGGCTGTCGACCAGCACCCCCAGGTCCTTTTCCGCCGGGCAGCTTTCCAGCCACTCTTCCCCAAGCCTGTAGTGCTGCATGGGGTTGTTGTGACCCAAGTGCAGAACCCAGCAATTGGCCTTGTTGAAGCTCATACAATTGGCCTCGGCCCATCGATCCAGCCTGTCCAGACCCCTCTGTAGAGCCTTCCTACCCTCAAGCCTGATCACCTGGTTGTCCTTTACATGCTGCGTGATGGCACTCAAGGTGATCTTCTCCATAACCTTTCCTGGCACTGACGTCAGACCAACAGGCCTGTAGTTCCCTGGGTCCTCCTTCCAGCTCTTCTTGCAGATGGACATCACATGTGCTAACCTCCAGTCAACTGGGACCTCCCCGGTTAACCAGGACTGCTGATAAATGGTGGAAAGTGGCTTGCTGAGCACTTCTGCCAGCTCCCTCAGTACCCTTGGGTGGATCCCATCCGGCCCCATAGACTTGTGTGTGTCTGAGTGGTGTAGCAGGTCACTAACCATTTCCCCTTGGATTATGGGGCTTCATTCTGCTCCCCATCCCTGTCTGCCAGCTCAGGGGGCTGGGTACCCCAAGAACAACTGGTCTTACTATTAAAGACTGAGGCAAAGAAGGCATTAAGTACCTCAGCCTTTTCCTCATCCTCTGTCACTATGTTTTCCCCCTCATCCAATAAAACATGGAGAGTCTCCTTAGCCATCCTTTTGTTGCTAATGTCTTTATAGAAACATTTTTTATGTCTTTTACAGAGGTAGCCAGTAATTTCTAATTTCAGGCTGGGCTTTGGCCTTTCTGATTTTCTCCTTGCATAACCTTATGACACCCTTGTAGTCCTCCTGAGTTGCCTGCCCCTTCTTCAAAAGATCATAATCTCTCTTTTTTTTTCCTGAGTTCCAGCCAAGCTCTCTTGTCAGCCAGGCTGGTGTTCTTCCCCGCCAGCTTGTCTTTCAGCACATGGGGATGGTCTGCTGCTGTGCCTTTAAGATTGCCTTCTTGAAGAAGATTACCTCCGATCAACTTGTGCTCAAGCAGGACATGTCTGGGTTATTACCTGACAATGACAGCAAAAGGACTGCGTATTTTTAGGGGGTGAATATATGAGGAGATGAAATCTTCTCAGGAGGAGGTTAGTAAATCTTCAATTGAAGAACTAATGTTTCTCTTATTGCAAAGAATTGTTTCTCTTACTGTAAAGAGTTCTTCAAGAAACACTATTCTGGAACAACAAACCAGCTCCTGAAAGATGCTGCTTAGCCAGCATGCTGTAAGTAAGTGACCTACCTCCGGAGTGACAGGGTACATGAGCGATTAGCTGAATGTCTCGGGCAGTGAGTAATGGAAATTTATGTGAGAGCCTGACAAATATGCAACTGGAGGAAAATGATGCATGCTTGAAAGAGTTTTTATCAGGTTTTTAATATAAAAAACCCCTTTTTTACTTCCGCTTTGTAAATGTAAGAAGAATGCTTACTTTGGACTGACTTTCCTCTTCGTTGATTGTGGGTGCAACACAATTACCACATCCAGAGAGCAATGGTGGAGCTGAAAGTCTGCTGAAAAGAGCTGAAAGTCTGCTGAAAACATTATTTTATCCAGGGTAGTAAGAATGAAAGAAAACTGTGAAGAGCTGAAGAAGGACTTATGACACTGGGAGACTGGTCAATAAAATAGGTGCAGAGAAGGACAACAAGGTGTGGAATAACATCTGCAAGATGGAGGCATAAGTAGGCTGGGACTATTTGGCATAAAAAGGAGAAGAGTTAGAGACAAGAGAGGCATGGAGAGGACAGGTAGAATTTAACTGCTCCTTGTCTGTTCCAACACAAAAGGCAGAAGTCATTAAGTGTTGCTATGAGGATTAAGTTTCAAACATTAAAAAAAAAAAGGCAAAAAAACCCAAGGAAGTGATTCTTCAATCACTGAGGATAAAATGATATTGTGGATGAAGAAATTTACCCAGGTTTAATGGGAAACTGAACAAGTACTTGGAAGAGAGATCTATTGGAGGTTACTAGAAAGACAAATATCAACAGCCTAAAGTAGAAGAGCATCACAAGGCAACACACACATATACTCAGTCTTACCTAGGCATGCATCTCTGATCTACCTGAACGCAGGGGACTGGGCTAGATAAACCCCTGGGCTAAGCTAGTATAACCTTTCTTCTGAATTTTATTCAACCTGTTCACCTCAAAACGATACTATGAAAATGTACCTATTCAATCACATTCTACACAAATTATTTCCATGGCTTTATTCTCCCTGTTCCCCCTGATTCAGAGTGGCAGAATATAACTGCAGCAAAGCAGGATTAGAAACTGAAGCCATACATCCACCTGTGATATGCATCTTTGGGTCCTTTTCTGACCTTTTCTATTTAATTACTTGTCTGTGTTCACCTGGTTTCACAGTAGGGATCTTTCTCTTTTTCTCTTTTTTTTTTTTTGGGGGGGGGGTTGGGTGTCAGTCTGGTTTTTCCTCTGAAGGTTTCATTTTTGTGAGGAAAATCTCAACTGGTTCTAATCTTTTTTCCTTAATATGCTTATTATCTTTATTCTTTATTGATTTAATCTTTATTGATTTCCCTTTGCTTATGTTTTATTAAATCTTCCTATGACCAGAATCCTGTCACATTTATTCTGCATCATCCCAGGGAGATTTCCTGGGGAATAAGTGGAAAGACTTCATGAAAACATCACTGGAGCTATTTGGTGAATAATATTGTTCTATTAGATCTGAATCTCAATTCAGCAATATCACCGCTTATCTGAGAACTTCTTGCCCACCGAAATTTTTATTCACTTAGTCCTTCTGTGTTCTGGTGACTGAAGTGAGACTAAATATTTCTATATAGAAAGCAGATCTGAGATTTCTCTTTTCTCAGAGAGTCATGAGATCATTATGCTCTGATAGCCACCCAGAATTTGTACAGACTCAGTAGTCCTGTGTTGAGCCTGATTTAATATTTTTCAGTGAGGTTTATTATAAGGAAATTTCATTCCATCTTGGACTTCAATTCTTCTGGTTGGCTTGGAGTTGGGCAGTTTGCTATATCTGACCATAAAAGGTTGTAGACAGACAATTCCAGCTGGAATAGTGAGGTATGAGTTTGTTGTATGGCCCCCAATAAACCTGCTGTCCTTGGTTTATACAGCCTACTCTGTTACATGGAAGGATTTGTTCAGCTTCAAAGGGTGAGGAGGGATTGAGTCATGATGGAAGAAAATACTTTCCCATGAATAAACATCTCTATTTGGAAGATTTTTTTTGAGACATTCTCTTCCAAATCTCTTTTTAAATATTGATGCAAATGTCCAGGCTTATATTTAGAGAAGAAAAGGAGCTTAGATCTAAAAGCATATCATCTTGCATTCAGGCCAGTTAAGAATATTGGTAATTATTTTTATGCATATTCTAATTAAATATGTATGTATCACTTTAAATTCAAATAGCACTTCACAGAGATTTAAAAACCCAGACCTTCACACCCCAGGGTTTACATCAGACAATATGAGGAGCAGAGACGAAAGAATGTGCAATGCAAGATGGGGTAAGTGATACAATGAAGATAATGAGAGTCTTGTTCTGTTGTAAATGAAACATGGCAATGCTGATGGTTTAATTTAAGAACATGTAAGGCGTGAGGGAGAAAAGCAGATAATGATGGAAAGCTTAAGAGGAGGGATTTGAAAGAAAAAGGGAGAGCATGTACCCTTCTGCAAAATAGATCTCATATCAAGGTAACTCCTTTGAAGTTGCTCAAGTCATTAAACCAGGACTAAGCTTGGCCTACAATGCCTAAAATACAGCTGTGACACAAAGCCACGGCCCAAGGCAAGGTTCTGTGCATAAGCAGGCACAGCCAGCAGGAAATTCCAGCATGTATTGGATATGCCCGTATTGTCTTCGGAGAGCCTGAAAGTGCAGGTTGTCGTGGCCCAAGGTGCAGTAGGCTCAGCACTTGAGCGTTTCTAGACAGAGAGACAGACAGACAAATGGACAGTAGGTGATGGGGCGGGAGCAGCATGCCCTGTGATAATTGCTATTCTTACGCTCATTTTGAGTCTGATAGACCTCTCTTCATGAGAACGATGGTTGCATGGGTGAAAAGGAAGGATTGTTTATGAATATCACTTAGAGAAAATGCAGTGGTGCCTGTTCTGCTCTTTAATACACACACAGTCCTGCTGCACATCACTGTAGGGCTGAGAGCACTGTATCTTGCCAAAATTCTTTTTTTCTCTTCGGAGTCTCATACTTTCTGATTGCAAAGATCTTTCTGATGAGATTGAGATTCTCTTTATGTCAGTAGCTCATAAAGGGACTCAGTAAGATTCTCTGTGGTTTCTAATCTTCCCCTTGCTCACATAATTGACCCTAAAATAGAGAAAACTGTATAGCAGAGATTATTGAACAATACTACCTTTACAGAGATTTTAGGAAACGTTTTATTTCTCATCTTTATTTTTGGAGAGACATAGGTAGACACACAAATGTTCAGTCAATTATTGCAAAGAAAACAGTTTTCTTTCTTTGGGAAAAGTAAAACTTTGTTTTTCCTATTAGTTACGGAGTGCACTGATACATAATTTTGTTTCTTTGAAGTGTGCAGGCAGTAACATAATTCTAACAAAGTATGTTTTCTTTTCTATTCCGTTGCTTTGTAGTTATTGACCTGATATAATATAGCACAGTATTTATTGTGTTGCATTTTGTTTTGACACACTGTATGAGCAGCTTCAAATGCAGTTATATAAGTGGGTGATTTCTTACAAATGGTGGATATGTTTGTCAGGTGTTTGACCTCAGCTTGCTTTATTTGTAACAGGCACATAACGGTAGTTGGAGACAATACACATACATGAGGAAGCACACAAATACAGAAAATGTTTCAAGTACATATTTCCCTCTCTCTTCGTACGTTCTCCTCTAGCTCGGAGGTACTTGGAAGGGTATCACTAGGGCTAACAAAAAGTGTTCAACTCAGCTGAAAGTACTTGAATTCTTGCTTAGTTGAAGTTCAGCTCAATTTCATGAGTTTAAGAAAGGCGGATGCTGGTTGACTAACCCAATCTCCTTCTATGACAAGGCAACCCGCTTCGTGGATGAGGGAAAGGCTGTGGATGTTGCCTACCTGGACTCCAGTAAAGCCTTTGAGACCA
Organism: Buteo buteo; assembly: GCF_964188355.1. Lineage (NCBI taxonomy): Eukaryota > Metazoa > Chordata > Aves > Accipitriformes > Accipitridae > Buteo > Buteo buteo. Next base: position 27,709,673 of record NC_134184.1, on the reverse strand, counting down.
TTTCCCACAGCATTCTCCTGGAGAAACTGGCTGCTCATGGCTTAGATGGGCGTACTCTTCGCTGGGTAAAAAACTATCTGGGTGACCAAGCCCAAAGTGTGGTGGTGAATGGAGTTAAATCCAGTTGGTGGCCAGTCACAAGTGGTGTTCCCCAGGGCTCAGTACTGGGGCCAGTTCTGTTTAATATCTTTATCAATGATCTGGACAAGGGGATTGAGTGCACCCTCAGTTAGTTTGCAGACAACACCAGGTTGGGCGGGAGTGTTGATCTGCTCGAGGGTAGGAAGGTTCTACAGAGGGACCTGGACAGGCTGGATCAATGGGCCAAGGACAATTGTACGAGATTCAACAAGGCCAAGTGCCTGGTCCTGCACTTGGGTCACAGCAACCCCATGCAGCGCTACAGGCTTGGGGAAGAGTGGCTGGAAAGCTGCCCGGCAGAAAAGGACATTTAAAAGTGTCAGTTGACTGTGAGGTTTGAGGTATTTTGGCCATCTTTGTCTTGCCCAGCTCCTACTGGTCCTGCTGGAGTACTGTGTTTCAGAATTGAACATGTTCCATGCTGTAATACATGGAAGGAGCTATTGTTTCATCCCACTGATGGTCAGTATTCCTATCAAGTTCATACAACAAACTTGTAATTCTCATTATTAAATTTCAACTCTGGATCCGTGTCTAAAACAAGCAAGACATCAGAGAACCCATATTCTATACTGATCTATGTCACAGTACATTTGGGCTTAATTTTAATCAAAACAAAAATGCAAAGGACGCATCCTTAACCTTAAGTTTATACATTTCAACAAAGATGCACTGAAGAAATAATAATAAGAAAAAAAAACCCCACACCACAAATAAAGAATAGGATCTCTGGATTACGGAAAAAAAACAATGTACAATTTAAGAGTGAAAATGTATGTGCAGGTTTCCATAATTCCATTCATCCATGGAAGAAAATCTGTATCACAGTGTCTTTAAGACAAGACTAGGATTCTAAGGCTTTACTACAGAAAAATTAAGACACTGAAATATTTTCATCAACTGATTATATTTATAAAATCCATATGGAAAGTGCAAACAGTCAGGGGAAATAATTTGGGATGCCTGGGAGTGTAGGGAAAATTAAGAATTCCATCTTAACTGTTGATTTAACATTTGATAGAATAATTTTATCTTCTGATAGATATTGTTTGCTCCTGGGACTAACTTGTCAACTCTGTGTCAATTTCTAAATGTACTAAATACAAATACTAATGTGTCTGAGAGTTTTAATTGAAAAATGATGGAAAATACTGAAAAAGTTAAAAACTGACATGTACCAGCAGGCCAGACCTGCAGTAAGAGGTCAGGAAGATGTAGTGTTGTGGGGAAACTAAGCCAGGGAGCTACACCTCATTCCAGCCTTGTCCTTTAGGAACATTAGATGCTCTAGTGAACCTAACCAATAACATAGTACTGCTCTCACTTTACTAAAAAGTAGGCTGGACCCTTCCATACCTGTCTACATAAAGCAAACACAGAAATATCAGGTCCTTAGTAAATGCTCATAGAGTTTTCAAGCAATACTTTCAAAAAATTAAGCATTAAAAGAGGAGCTTTTGAGCAAATTGAAATGGGAGTTGATAATTTTTCCTGAAAACTCTTTAATATGTGGGAGGTGCTTGGATATTTTAATAATGAACTTTATTAAAAACACTATATATGTAAATAAACAAACTCTGAAGGTACTTAAGAAAATTAGGCAATTCGACAACCCAGTGGCCAAAGAGGATTATTTTAGAAGATTATTGTAGCTTAGTGGAAAATATGGTGCATTAGAATGAATAGTGCAAGCTACCCCTACACATTGATGGATTTGTAATTAGCTGGAGCCATTTAGGGAACAGACCTGGGTGTCACTGGAGCAGTTGAATGAAACCCTCCACTCTGTGCTCTATAACCACCAGAGATACCTGAAAGACATACCATTGTTTGAAGAGTAAGATATAGAATAGAACAATACTGATGACACGTATTTCAAAAATTCAGTATTCATTGCTGCAGTGTTCATTTTGACATGAAAAGATATAGCAGAAGAGAAACAGTCCAAAGAAGGGAAATGAGAATTCTTATAGGTTTAGAAAACTTCTATCAGAAAAGAGATCAAAAAGATTAAGTCAATTTAGTTTATAGAAGAGATGAATAAAAGGTGGCAGACTAGAGTTATATATAATAATAATAGTATAGTGAATGACATCCCATTTGGTCATATGCCTGTCTCCCTTTCACATAACTTAAGAACAAGGAAATACCTAATAAAATTAACACCACTGGAATAATTTTGCTGCAGGATTTTAAATATTCTTAGTGCATGCTAAACTTTTATTTCACATGTTTTTCTTGTAGGTTTTGATATTTTTCCTGACAGGGTCTTTTTGATTTAAGTGAAAATCTATCTTAATGTAAATGAACTCTTTTATGACCAGTAAGCATAAGCAATGAAAGTTTAAACTTTGCATTTTGCAAATAACACATATTCAAAGCTTTTATTTGTGAAGGAAAACAAAAGTTAATGTCATCATAATCCTAAATAGATGAAGCAGTGGCAAAGAAAACTGCAAAGCAAATATGAAATTTAATAATGGCCCTCCGACAGCTTGCTCTCAGATTGTTAGGAATTCATTAAACAATGGTTGAGCAGAACAGACAATTAAATTATTCTCATATGAAGTATCTATCCATATTATGAATATTGCATACGACAGTACACATTTCTGAAGGGAAGTAGTCAACAAATTTCATTTCAGAGAATCAGCAAGAGGCTTGATTTCAGCCTCCAGATATACTCTTCTTTGTTTCCCAGACAAAATAATAATAATAACAACAATAATTGGGATGCTGATGTATAAACAGAATATACAGAATCTTAAGAACATAATGTAACCTTTCGATAACTGTAGACAGACGCTTATGCCAGTCACTCGACAGATATTTCAGATACACATTTTCTGTACACTTCTTAAACAAGTACAGGAGGGGCTGGTAAAATGATCATGGCAGCATTAAAAAAAGTCAATAAGATTAAAAGTCAGACAAAACAAAGAGAAACACAAATAGAATTTACAGTGCTGTATATCATGATGTGGCATGAACGCCAAACTGTGAGAAATTTATCTCATACTAGCATTCAATCTCGTTGTCATGTTTTGCTAATTTTAAACTTGACTTATGACTGATGAGCACTAATCAAAAAAGAATCTGAGAAAATAAAATTTCTGTTTTACTGGGCACCTCTGTATAGACCACGTATTTATTAGGAATCAAATAAGTCACTGAAAATCACTGGTAAATTTTAAACCTATCTAAAATAGGTTTTAAGAGAATTTTGGATTCCTTTAAGATGAGAAACTGGAATACAAAAGACACTTTATGTAGTGTTTAAAGCCAAAAATAAAGCCTGTTACATCAGTTGGTGGCAAGAATTTTGTAATCATTAGATTAATGATCTACAGCTAAGATCAAGATGACTAAAAGTAATATAAGTAACATAGTAAGTAATACATTCAAAAGACCTTCGAGATGATATGTTCCTAAATCAAAAAAGGAAAAGCTATGCGCAAAATACAGATATGTCTATTGTGCAGATTTGTTTCTATTGTGTCCAGATTGCAGAGTTAATGAACACAGGCAGGGACGGGACTGTTATCTAAACTTTGAAGTTTGACTGTTCAGGTTATAATTCAAAACGTAAACGGTGTGATCATCTGGCAACTTGATGGGATATTATTCATAAAAATTTATTGATCTCTTAATAGGCCAGAGATTGGACCCAACCTATAGAATATATTAGTCCATGCCATCAGGTTTATATCAGATTAAGCAAGAGAAATAATCAGGGCAGTGACTGAAGACCCACAGTTAAATGTTTCTGACTCCGGTGCACGCTTCAAGAACTGCCTCAGAAGCTTTCCTTGATGCCTCCTCCTGCTCCTCCACTGCTCCTCTGTGCTCTTCACACTCCAGCACTCTGGATATTCAGCTGTGTGTAGCCACAGCAACAAGTCTTAGTACGTTCTCCCAGCAGCCCCTACGGCATGACAGGCTCACTGAACGCTAAGGAGTGACAGATCGACCACTTCCAATTGAGATGCTGAGATCCAGACTCGGTTCAAGATTTGCAAGGCTTTCCCATTTCTTTAATAAATCTAAAACTCATTAGGCTGTCTCTTGTTTCAGTATGAATAACATTATTTTCCCTAGCCTTGACAAATGCAATATTGCCCCATTTATATCCATTTATAATGATTATTTTCCTAGCCTGTCACTTGATCCTGCCATGACCCTAACATACCTTTGCTGGTGTCTTCCTGCTCTGCTCAGTTAAACTACTTCTCCCCACCACCCTTATTTTTTGCATTTCTCTACTCCGTGTATTGCCTTTTATTCAGTGTCAGGCATTAAGACTTAGTCTATCTATTGACACATTCTGTCCATCTCCATTTTGCACTTAGTATATTTTCAGAAAATCACTTTAGCATGTGCTTTTGCCTTCAGAATGCAAGGCTATGTCAGTGTATGACTAAAAGCGAACCAGTAACACCAGCGAGCTTTTCAGTTTTCTAGACTGTGTGTTTTAAAAAGTTCAACTGTTCTAAAATGTTTTTATCTGGGTTGACTTTGTTTTAAGCAGGACGATGAAGTGTTCTGCTAATTGAGGTAAGTTGGCATCAGGTACAGAAATATGCATGCCAGCTGCGCAACTGTTGTCTGTACTGGTGATACATTCTCGTTAAAGAAAAAAAAAAATGCATCTGTGCTTATCAGAGCTAGAATGCACTGAGTAGACGCAAGGCAGGTTGATGTTTTTAACCTGGTTCAAGCAACCCAGAAATTCTCTCATCACTGTGGCTGGGTGCAGGCCAAGTAATGGAAATAAAGTATGCCTTGTGCTCCTGTGTCCTCACTTTGCAGAGTGGTAGAGAGGAAGGAATGTGATTCTGGGTTCTGTTCAGGCGTGGATTTGCTGGGGATGGGGGAGGAGGGAGGGTGAGAAAACATCATTAGCCTGTGGATTCATAGTCCTTGGTGTGAAGTGCCTGCTCACCCCTGTGTGAGACAGTTGTCAATGTGTAGCCTACTCCTCTGGTTGGACTTGGAGGAAATTTTCATTCTTTTCTGTTACAGCATCTGGTCTTAAATCTTGGGTTATAGATTCTTTGTTTATCTATCAGGAGAGGAAGAAAAATGAGAGTGAAACCCCTTCTTCAGGACAATGAATCAGGAGGCAAGGTACACAATTTATTCTAGACAGAAGCGAGAGGAAGAAACATCTTAAATCTTACAGCTCTTGGACAAAGGACAGACCTTCGCAACCACCCCACGCACTGTCACAGAGGCTCACACAATCAAATTAAACAGGTGTTCAACTCAACGAAACTTATTCTTCAATCAAAATCATTTGGAACTCTGACAACATTAGTAAACCACAGGTTCAATGATGCAAGGGGAAATTAATACTGCACAACTGACTTAAGAATTCTTAAGTTTTAGAAATGATGACTCAAAATGCGCATAACACTCACTTAAGAGTTGAGGGTTTTCAACCTCGAGGAGTTACCTTGGGCGGTGTCCCAACCCAAGGGAAGAGTCCCTGACTGCTCTGAGACGGACCGACTCAATTTGCCCTCCAGTGGGGCTCCATTTATACCCTGGTCGAATCTGATCTGTGGTCAAATAAGGCCATGTTAGTCTTCACTGGCCGAGGGCCAACACTTTCTTATTCCTGACCGAAGTGTGTACCTGGTGGTCATAACCCAACCCCACCCTATGGGTGGGGTGGCTTGACCCCCAAACCGTGGCTTCTACATTTTTTTTCTTTTCCACAGTTTCACTCTCTGTCAGGGTAGGTGTACCTGCCACATGCAATTGATTCGGACTTCTGTCATGGATTTTCACCAGAGGTCAAGGCAGTGTGGACAGCTAAGGAAACTGGTCATGCCAGTATAGGAAAGTCTAAAAGTAATGATTAGATCGGTGCACGCTTCTGAAAGTGCTGGAGCAGGTCCTTGGGAAGTATCTCAGGGAAAAACATCTCATGACTTTTGACACAAAGGGTTTTCGCAGAAACAATTTGGAAAGACGTGTCATTAGTAAAAAAAACTAGAGCAATAAAACAGTGAAGTTAGTTCCAATAACCAAATCTTGAGCAAAATTATTAGTGTTTTATCATCAAAATAGAAGGACTGAGTGGGATTCTCATGTGCACAATGACGTTGTAAAAAATAGCATGTATTCTACTACAAGGTGTGAATAAAAGTATAACCTGCAAGATGTATGAAGTGATCCTTCTGCCTTACTCAGGAAAGTTTTTGCTGGGGTATTCTATCCAGTTTGGGGCTCTGCTTTTCTAAACAGGAGTTGTTTTCCCCAGACTCTTTCGACATGAATATTCAGAGCTCTAGAAATCAGCTCCTGTTTAAAGGACTGTGATATTTCAGGTCGTTTAGCTCAGAGATACAGAATCTTAAAGCTGACAGAGGTAGGACATGATAGCAACACTAATTTCTGACCAGTTAGAAGAGGAGAAGATGGAAGGAAGGAAATGATCAAGTGAATGCAGAAGTGTTACTCCCCAAATCCCACAATACTGGAGCTAGGATGCTCAGTGGAAGTAATAGAAGACCAGTTAAAAACATAAAAGAAGGAAGATTTTTGCATGAAGTACAATGAATTCCTGGAACTTTCTCCTGTAGGAGATTTTGGTGGAAGGCAGGATCATCAAGTTCAAGAAGGGATTGAACAAATTCCTGGATAGCAAATCCATAAAGGGATACCAAGAGGACTAGGGACGGATTTTCCCTCCAGCATCCCTAGTACAATATTTCTAGATATAAGAGAAGTACAACAGGGGTGGGCTGCAGAAAATGAGCAAGCTTACATACTCTCTTTAAATAGCCTTTCTCATTGCGATTGTCTGAGACAGACTACTGAACTTGATGTACTATTAGTCTGATCCAACAGAAAATTTCCTGCATTTTTAAGATAGATCTCTATTTTAGCCATAGGAGGACAAAAAGAAAATTAAGCCTTTCTCCCTCTCCCCTGAAAACATAATATTTTCATGATGACAGGATACCTTTGAACAATTTGGATTATGGAATGTTCAGATACTCCTTCTGGATATATAAGCAAAGACAATGATATTAATACTTCAAAATTTAATTTGTTTAGAGAGTTATATTTTGAGGGGTTTTAATTTTGTGGGTCAGGCCAAATCTGACCAGGGAACCTGTTATTCTTATTCTTTCAATGTTATTTAAGGCTAGGCAAGCCTTGGAGGGCATTAATCTTCTGCAAGTCCCAGAGGGAGACAACACATTTTCCAGGCTACTGGTGGAATCCATCTATCTCTGCAGAGGAGATTTTTCATTGCTTACTCGCTGAACAGCCTAACGAGGAATAGAGGACTGCAAAGCTATCAATGGATTCTGGAAGTGTGCCTTGCCCAGAAATCACATTTAAGCATCTTATGATCCTCCCGCACAAACAAATAGAAAATCCTACACTAGAGATTTTGATCAAAAGCAAAGTGGTTTTAGAAAAAGATATATAGGTCTGCAAACTGACCCCTCCCTCCTTTTCGGTGTCCATACTTGACTACCTGCCATAGCTGACATATGCAAGGAAATTTTCCAACTACCGTAGCCATTGGGACAGAAAGTCTGTAGTGATTTGTCCAACATTTGAATGTTAATAAAAATGCAATGCATTCAACTCATGTAACATAACTGTGAAAGAAAAGGCAGGTACTGCCGTTGCTCATGAAAAAGACTACTGGCTTCCTGCTTGAAGACATAGAGAGCATTTATTTAATCTCTTTTTGACCGCAGTTTCTGGAATTGCTCTTACCATTCTGAATTTTATCGTATGCTGTCTTCTGCTATACCTGTGCTTGGGTTCAGGATGGAACTAGTAAAACCAAGAGTGCACATACTTCTTCGAGAGGCCAACTGTGAGCGAATGCCTACCCTGTGCTTAGGTTTTTGTCTTCTTAGAATGTAATTTGGTTTGTTCCAAACAGGAACTGGGGTGTAAGAAAATACATGTAGCATGTATGCTCAAGGAGTTTGGGTCAATGGCAAGCCAAAGCTCAAACCTAGTTTGAGAATAACATTATCCGTCTTTGCTCGCATTGTACGGCAATTAATTAAGCTCCTTTCTCGTCTTTAAATTGTCTTCATACAAATGCAGATATGGTGCATATCAACAGAAAAAAGTCATCCCTCTGGAAAAAATCCTGAGTTTTCCCTCCAGCTAAGTAATAATAGCTGAGCATTAGCCATCTTCTCAGTGTTGTTTGGCACTCCAGGGACTAGGGCTGCAGAAACTAGAATAGAGCCCATGAAAGCAAAGATGCAAACACCAAACAGGTGTTCACAGTCTGACGGACTAATTCTGCTAAAGGCAAGTTGGCTGACCTTGGAGGCTATATATTTTGGAGCCTATATGTTTTGATGGAGGTGACTTGTGCTGAGGAGTCCCTACTGTATAATAAATTACCAGAAAATGAGAAGCAATATGCTCTGTTTACAGATGGGTCCTGTTGTATTGTGGGAAAACAATGGAGGTGGAAAGCTGCTGTGTGGAGTCCTACAGGTCAAATCACAGAAACTGTTCAAGGAAAAGGTGAAACAAGACAGTTTGCAGAAGTGAAAGCCATCCAGCTGGCTTTATATACTGCTGAATGAGAAAGATGGCCAGTACTTTATCTCTATACTGACTCACGAATGGTGGCAAATGTTCTGTGAGGGTGGCTACAGCAATGGAAGCAGAGCAACTGGCAGCGCAGCAGTAAACCCATCTGGGCTGCTGAACTGTGGCAAGATATCACTGCCCCAGTAGAGAACCTGGTTGTAAAAGTAGGTCATGTAGATGCTCACATACTGAAGAGTCATGCCACTGAAGAACATCAAAACAACAAGCAGGTGGTCCAGGCTGCCACAATTGAAATGACTTAGGTGGATCTGGACTGGAAATAGAAGGATGAGCTACTTATAGATTGATGGGTCCGTGACACATCAGGACATCTAGGAAGAGATGCAACATACAGATGGGCTCGTGATCAAAGGTTAACCTGGCCCTACCCAATCAAAACGTCTACATACTATAAAAGGAGATAAGGTCCCCATAGTATTCATAGGGAACTGGCTTGGAAAGACAGTCTGGGTTATTCTTTCCTTGGGAAAAGGCAACCTCATATGTAGGATTGCTTCTTTTCCAGGATCTGGGTTTACTTGGTGGGTAATGTGGAAGGATGAGGAAGTTCAATGTGTACCTCAAAGAAATTTAATCCTGGGTGAGAACAACCCATGATTTGAGTTGCATGATGCCATTGCTATATGATGCCAGTGTTATATGATGTTGCATGTCACCACTGCTGTGGTTGCCATATGTCAAAGGTATTACAGCAGGAACCTCTTGCTGCTAACCAAGCTAGAAGCAAGGGGAGGAATTAATTGCAATATTAAACCCTATGACCTGGTCCAAAGTGTCCAAGGGCAAATACTGTAATGGATATACCTTTAAATTATTGTAACGCATGATTTAAATTTCATGTTATAGGAAGTACTATAGCAGGAACCACCGGCACCGTGGAGGATGAGCCTCACAAGAAACAGTGCAAGAGGGGCACTGACCTGACCTGAGTTGGCTTTGGTGCCCAGTAACACCACACAACACACCACCTCTCCTGTCTGGAGTAAGCACCATAACAGCTGGAGCCCAAAGTCATGGACTAAACAAACTCAAGGAACTTTTTGTGAATATTATATTTTATGGTCATTTTATGGACATTTTACAGGAATGGTCCATAGACTAAAGGAATGATACCTGTGAATATATCAAAGGATGGGACAGGAGGTGATGGTTAATAGGGAACTATTGTATAGTGTGGGACATGAACATGACATACATGGTATGGTATAAGGGGTGGAGATTGTACTGGTTTTGGCTAAATTAAAGCTGAATCTCTTCATAGTAGCTTGTATGGGGCTATGTTTTGGATCTGTGATGAAAACAGTGTTGATAACAGAAGGACATTTTACTTACTGCTGAAGAGCTCTTAGACAGTGTCAAGGCCTTTTCTGCTTCTCACACTGCCCCACCAGTGAGTAGGCTGAGAGTGCACAAGTTGTGAGGGGACACAGCTGGGACAGCTGATCCCAGCTGACCAAAGGACTATTCCAGACCATATGACATCACACTCAGCAATAAAACTGGGTGGTGGAGAGAGGCTGGCCATGGCTGATGTTGCTCAGGGACTGGCTGGGCATTAGTGGGTTGATGCTGAGCAGCTGGGTTCTTTCACATCACTTGTTTTTCTTAGTTTTGTTTCTTTTCCTCTTTTTTTTTTTTTTTATTATTAAACTGTCTTTATCTCAACCCATGACTTTTCTCACTTTTGGCCTTCTGATTCTCTCCTCCATCCCACTAGGGGAGAGTGAGTGAGCAGCTGTGTGGTCCTTAGTTGCCTACTGGGGTTAAACTATGACAACTGAACATACAGAATCCAGGTCACTTAGAGACTTGGCTGACCTGAACACTGTAGATTATGAAACCTTTACTATCTCAGATTATATTGCTTTTCCACAGAGGTGGCTGTCATTTACATTAAAACTCCTTACATTGCCAAAGCAACTTAGAGTACATGTTAATACATGCCACACAGCTCCCAGTGAGGGTGATCAAAGTAACCTTACCATGAGGAGGAATTAACCTCGTAAAAGTTTTATTGCCAGGGAAACAGCAAGTCCCATCAAACACATAGGACTACACACCTTATTCCCTGTGAAACTGTTTTAAATAAAACCTACAAACTCCCCCTCCCTAAGACTGAGACTAAATCTAGACCTGATTGTCATGGAAAAACTGTTTCCAGAGAAATAATTAAGTTTATGAATTTAAAAGATCTAGGTTTCCAATTGTCTTTGTCTTCCTTCTTAAAGACAAAAATATTCTCAAATGTTGATATATTTGCAAATAAGGTACCACTTGCCACCTTTGTGGCAAGGGCATCTTGCTGGCTCCTTCTCAGCTTTCCAGGACCCCCAGGGCCTTTTCTGTCAAGTTGCTTTCTGGCAGCTTTACCAAGCTGGAGCTGGTCACGAGTATGTATGGATATTTCCCTGGATGCTTCATACCCAGGCTGGTGCCATCCGCAGTCGGTCCCACTCTCTTTCTGCAGGTCTCCCTGTGCCACTGCTGTGAAGTTTAGAAGAGCATGTTTTCCCTAGCAAAAGCAGTGGTCCAAGTGGAAAGGCTCTCTGTTGTCAGGGCACAGGGAGAAAGAGGATGAACCTCGGTGACAGAGTCCAGAGATGGAGTTTCAGCAAAACTTCATCTTTTTTTCTGATCTCCAACTTTTTAACGCTGACTTTGTTCTTATTCTTTTAATGCTTGTGTAGAAGGTGGTGGTTGGCACTCTCCTGGAATACTAGAGAGGAGTTTCCCCTTTGCTGGCTGCAAAAAAGACAGCAGCTGCATGGCTGCCTTCGGAGCGAGCAGCTGTCTGCAGAATCCCAGCATCTAAAACACGCTCCAGGAAGCAGAGCAAACCCAAATAGTGCACCCCAGGGGGCTGCCCACACATCCTGCTCACTTCCCACTCTTCCTGAGATGCTTTACATGGTCAGCAGAGAGAACGAAGCAGGACTTCTGCCTGCTCAAACCAGCCCGGCTGTTTCTTTGGCTCCATATGCTTAAAGCAGCAGCAGAAGAAGCTAAAAGCTGACAACCAAGCTGTTCTGTGAGCTTGCTTTGACATTTTATTGAAGGAAAAAGAGAAAGGAAGGAAGGAAGAAAAGAAGGAAGAAAAGAAGGAAGGAAGGAAAAGTAGAAAGAAATAAAGAAATAAAGCAAGAAAGAAAAAGAAAGAAAAAAATGAAACAAAGAAAGAAAAAAAAGAAACAAAGAATGAGTCAGCTATACTCCCTGTAAGCCCCCTATGAGTAGGGCTTGCAAAGAGTTTCAAGGCCTGCAATAACTCCTGCTTACACAGTGCGTATTTACAAAGGTATGTGTCCGAAGAAGGACATATTGGATAGCTGAAAATGGAGATAGGGGAGCACACATATTTTATCTTAGCATCAGCCACTGGCATTTAACAAGGGTTTCTGAGCACTGTTTCATCTGGCTTTTTCAAATCCTCCTTCCCTTCAATCCCTTGGTATATATTGTGCCTCAAAGCAAAGCCTCACCACTTTATGCAGCAAGAGAAAGGCAGTATCGCGCTCAGGACCCAGACCTGTTCCCAGTTCACAGATGCTGTTTAAGAAGATGAGGATATGTTTGGTAACTCCTACAATAATTGGATGTAGGTGTATATAGAGAATGCATGGTTCAAGTACGAACACAGCTTTTGCAGCTGGGTGATCAAAGGTGGATACTCACAGTGAAAAACAGCTGAGTCCTGTTGTATGATACCAGTGAGAGTAAAGTTCCATTCTTTGCACTCAAAGTTACTTTATAGAGTGGTGGCTGACTATCCGGGTGACTGAGATTTTGGAAGTTCTCCTGATTTTTTGGCACTGCAGAGAAACCAAAGCACCCACCAAAAAGCAGCCACAGGTGTTTCTAGCTTCTCTGGTGCCCTCTTGGCCGAGGTAGGAAGGGCTGCTCTTTTCTGCTTTAAGAACTTCACGAGCCAAAATGGACATTGACATATGAACTGCCTCCAGCAACAGTAGCAACAAATGGATCTTGCAGTTTGAGGGACCAGTGACATTACCGGTTACCATGGCCTGAGACAGAGAAGTGTATTTCAACAACGGCTAAGGCTAATTTGTAAACATTGCCATGACTTTTCAAACATGATGGAGAGTGGCTTGGCAACTACATCAGCCAATTCCCTCAGGGCTCTGGGATGCATCTCGTCAAGTCCCATGGACATGTGCACATTCAGGTTCCTCAGGTGGTCTCAAACCTGATCTTTACGGACTATGGGAGGGACTTAATTCCCCCAGTCCCTGCCTTGAGGTACAGGCACTGACTTGACAAATGTCTTGGCCTTTGTTTAGAATTGGAGCTTTTGAATATCAAGCTCACATTTGGACCTCTGCAATAGGTGCCTAAATGTAGGTATTCTCTTTTCCAACTGAATTACATTATTGAATTTAGAGTAACTACTGCAACTCCAAAGTCTGTAGCTCTCCCACAAATCCTGTGTCATATTCCCTAGCCTTGTGGACAAGCCCTATACGTTCCAGGCATTTCAAATGCTGCAGTCTAAAGCTGGCAAACTAGATCCTATGCATTATGCCTGGCTCAGATTTCAACCTGTTTCTGATAAGTAGATTACTGTCAAATTGACAGAGGCCAAATAGCTCAAAATAAGACCCTTTAAAAGTTGCATTTAAAAGCTATCAAAACAGGGCTTTTATTTGTATTTGTGAATAATGAATTCTTCTCACCAAAGATGATGAGAGTGAACATGTGATTACCTAGTGTGAAAGGTAATGAGATAACTACTTGACCCCTAGGTGTTGGACTCTCTTTTTAGGATTGGTGTTACAGTGTGCAACCCCATAAGTCCTAGCCTGAGGTTTAGCTACCAGGTCCAAACATGAAAAACTATGGGACAGGATTTGTGAAGTGTCTGGCCAAAACAAATAAGTGAGAGAGAAGCTATAACAAAAGTCATAGATAGTGCTGTGATGTTGGGTTGGCCACATTTGTGGTTGCTGTGGGTTGACGAATAGAAGGATTTGATAGATACCATAACAGTGTACAGGTGACGATATCACACCAACCAAGATTCCCTGGTTGCCATTCATAAGCTGATTCAGCAATTGGAAAGCCAAGGTTTGATCAGCAAGACTCGCTTGCTCTTTAATAGTGCCATATGGCCAACATGAAAATCTAACAGTGGAGGCTAACGGTGGACTACCATGGCCTGAAGGAAGTCATGCCATCACTAAGTGCTGCCATACTTGACATGCTAGAACTCCAGTACAAACTGGAGTCAAAGCCAGCTAAATGACATGTCACAACTGATAGTGCTAACACATTTTTTCTTGATTCCTTTGGCAGCAGAGTGCCAGTCGTAGTGTGCTTTCACTTGGAGGGGTGTCCAGTACACCTGAAATCGACTGAACCCCCGGATGGAAACACAGCTCTACCATTTGCCAGGGACTGATACAGACTGCACTGGAACAGGGTGAAGCTCCAGAACACCTGCAATACATGGGTGACATCATCGTGTGGGGCAACACAACAGAGGAACTGTTTGTGAAGAAAGGGAAAAGAATAATAAAGCAAGCTGGTTCTGTCATAAAACAAAGGTCAAAGCACCTGCACAGGAGATCCAGTTTTTAAGAATAAAATGTCAAGATGGGTGTCATCATATCCCAATGGATGTAATCCGTAAAATAACAGCTGTGTCTCCGCCAACTAACAAAAGAGAAACACAAGCTTTCTTAGGTGTTGTGGAGAATGCATATTCTAGGTTACAGTTTGACTGTAAGCCCTCTCTATCGAGTGACCTGGAAGAAGATTCATTTCGAACGGGGCCCTGAGCAGCAACAAGCCTTTGAACAAATTAAACAGGACATCGTTCATGAAGTAGAACTTGGTCTGGACAGGACAAAATGTGAGAAGCATGTTTTACACCGCAGCTAGGGACCTCAGCCCCACCTGGAGCCCCTGGCAGAAAACACCTGGAGAAACTCGAGGTTGACCTCTAGGGTTTTGGAGATGGGGATATAGAGGATCCGAGGCCTACCACATTCCAGCTGAAAAAGAAATATTAGCAGCATATGAAGGGGTTTGAGACACTTCAGAAGTAGTTGGTACTGAACTACAGCTCCTTTTGGCGCCTTGATTGCCCTTGCTGGGCTGGATGTTCAGAAGGAGGGTCCCTTCTATGCATCATGCAACTGATGCTACATTCAGTCAAACTGATCACACGATGTGCTCAAATGAGCATCCCCGACTGCCCAGGAATCCTGGAAGTGATCATGGACTGGCCAGAAAGAAGAAACTTCAGAGTACCACTGAAGGAGGTCGAAACACATAGGCTGCGAAAATTGTTGAATATTGCTGCGAGATTATCTGAATATGAACATAGGTACACACTAACATCTTGGTATGCCGTACAACAGTATGAACTCTTTGCTCCATACACAAAGAAAGATTCGACATATGCATTGGTTTAGGGGTTTTTTTCTTTTCTGTGGATGTGAGATGGTGTAAACATTCAAAAGTTCAGGCTAGACGTATTTTTAGTATTTATAAACCAGAAATTGTGTGAAGAATTGAGAGTTTGAGGTATTTAATACAAGTACTGTAGAGAAAAAGGGGGAGGATTCAGTTCTAATTTGGATTCACCAAATTTAGTTGCCTCTGCAGACGTCTCTAAATGGGAGATAGGTTTCTAAAATTTCATTAGAGCCAATGGGAAGGGATTCAGTGGCATTGTGGTGTGTCCTAGTTAGTCTCCAGACGCCACTCTGAAACATGGAGAGCTTCTGTAGGTCCTGTATCATATCTGTCAGCTCTCTGCAGATGTTTTGAATATCCTAAGATATTTCATATGGCACTGGGTGCCTTTGTTTCGATAACTGAATCTCACTTGTGGAGGTACTAAAAATATTCACAGTTTAGTGCTCTACCATAAGGCTTACTTCAGTGGCCTAAACATAAGTTTCTACTGCAATTTCAGAAACCCTAGAGTATCCAAGACATCTGCGCAGGGCTGACAGATATGACACAGGACCTGTGGGAGATTCATGCCCTTCTGAAGTACCCATTAGAGGCTAGACAGGATATGACTGGTGTTTGAAATGGCATAGACATCTGTGTTTAGGCAATAGAATCAACATCCTAAATGTAGATATCTTAATCTCAGATTGAATTCCACCCAAATAGCCTATGTTTAGAAATTTAATTAAGTAAACTGATTTGCAAAAGTTACTGGGAAACCAGCATCTCCTGCTGAAGTCATACTTGTATTCGGAGGTGGGGGGGAAAAGGATCTGATTAGTGAATAGACATATGGAGAGAAAAAAAGAGATGCCTATCCAGCTTTCTCTCCCTTTCTCTCTAAAAAATAAATGGATAAAAAATAAAAAGATCTTGAAATGCAGTAAACATTCTTGGGGAAATTGTAATTATGGGGGGAGAATACTCAGATTGCATGAATATTCACATTTGTAGATGATTCTGCTTTACCTATGTTTGCGTCTCTTAACTAACTTGAATATCTTCAGGCAATCAAATTTAGCAGGCAGGATCACACACACAAGCAAATTTCAAAGTCACAAGTATTTTCACAAACTGATTGGCACACAGAGGGATTTCTTACAGAATTGCTTCTATGCTCATCCAAACACGAACAATGATGTGCAATTTTATCTGACCTATGCTAGGGAATGAATTTTAAACATGAATACTGATCCATGCAGTAAAAGAATCTATCTAAAAATAATAATCATAACAACAGAAATCAAATTCCATTTAAATATTGCTGGTCTGCTTACAGATATTACATGCAGAAAACAGGCTAAATTGATTTTATGGATTTGTTTCAAAATAGACACTATTCTGTGTTAGTAATACACAGAGCTAATGACTACTATGCGATGAATGCAGTTCAAACCAGTTTTGGTGTACATGAAGAGCCGGCTGGCAGAGTGGAGGTATAAGGAGTTTGTGCTTTCAAAAGATACATCAGTTAATGCAGAATAACTGTATATGTTCCATGTCACATGACAACACTACTGCCTCACACACACTGTACAGACTCTCCTGCCACCCCTTGCGAGATCTCATTTTCCTCTTCCCTGCTGGCAGTCTCCACCTCTGTGGGGTGTTTTGGTGGCTTTTTATCACCTCAGTTTGTACTGGGAATAACTGGTGGGGTTGAGGGGTGGCGTGTACGGAGGAGGCTGGTTCTGCAAGCAGGCAGAGGAGCCCATGGAGCTCCAGCTCACGCATGTTTACACCAGAGCGTCAACTGCTTGGGGCAAGAGACATGGGTGAGATGCTCTTGGGGCAGACAGGTGGGGAAAGGTGCTCAGGGAGACATGGAGAAAAGGTCTTTGCTGGAGGAGTCTGAAGGGGAGACGGTCTTGGGAAGATATGTAGGAGAGAGGCTTTTGGGGCAGGCACGTGGAGGAGATGGTCCTGGAGGTAGACTTGGGGAGAGGTTTTGGGGAAGACACAGAGAGTAGGTGCTCTGAAAGATGCTCTTGGAGACATGCAGGTGGCAAGATTTCAGGGGTAGATGAAAGAAACTGCAAGAATACACGAGAGACTCCAGAAATCCCTGAGAAAGATCCAAAGAGACTGGAAGAGAGAGCACCGAAGTGACTTCCAGGGGACCTCATGGCCTGGGCCCAGGACCGTGCACTGCACAGCTGGGATGCTGAGCTGACCCCCCCAGCCTTCCTCCCAGGTTTTGCCATCTCCCTGGCTGCATGATAGGGCGGTTGTGTAATATTTAAAATGGCGAGCATATCCGTAACTAAACTGTTTTGATATCCAAGTCCATTTAAATTCCACGTTAGCAATTTGGTCTTAAACCATGACAGGGTATCCTGCAATCTCTTTGTGTTAGTTTAGAACCAAAATGGCCTTCTCTTTTTTGATATATTTCAATAACTTACTTTCTTTCCAACAGAAGATGGTAGAACTTAAACCTCTTTACACACTTTAAAGCCTGTTGCTTTGACAAGCTTAGGGCAATGTACTCTTCTGCTTCTGTACACAATTTATAAATATCCTTTTCTTGACAGCAGTGCTTACCGTCATCTGTATAGGACCTCTTCAACAGAAAACACCACCAGGTCCTCTGGCAGATCACATTGCTCACCATGAAAGTAATCATTCCCAGCGAGCCTAGGATGCTGGGCTTTCTTATGTTTGTCCGTCATCCCAAACCTGCATGAGTGTTGAAAATGTTTCCTTTGGAAACACAAACTCCTTATGCTTCCTTTGCCAATTCACTCTTCATATACACCAGAACTGGTTTGAGCTGCATTCACTGCACAGTAGTCATTAGTCCAACTCTAGTTCTTTATAGCCTATGACTAGGTGGAAGACAGCTGGACAAATTCACAGTACAAACATCCAGTAAATTGCAATCCTTTTATTCTGGAGTGAAATGGTCAGTGATAGATGACTATAAACTACACTGGGGTAGCAGAGACAAAAGGTCCAACCAGTATTGTGAATACTGAGGTCTCTAGCATATACTAAAGCAATATGAAGGAAGACATTACTAAAAGAATATATTATTTTGCTTGTCAATTTGTTTGGTTTTAATATCACAGAATAAAGTGATCATTTTATCCTTCTTCACTGTTGTATTCTAATTCATATACAGCAAATGGGTGCATCAATTTTTTTTTACTTTACTACTGAGCTAAGATCACTACCTCTGCTGTACAGTCCAGTAATAACACTACAGGACTTTAAACTCACATAAGCTCATGTCCTGGTTTCAGCTGGGATAGAGTTCATTTTCTTCCTAGTAGCTGGTATAGCGTGTTTTGGATTTAGTGTGAGAATAATGCTGATAATACACTGATGTTCTGGCTAAGTAGCGCTTATCCTAAGTTAAGGATTTTTCTGTTTCCCATGGTCTGCCAGCGAGCAGGTGAACAAGAAGCTGGGAGGGAGCACAGCCAGGACAGCTGACCCCAACTGATCAAAGGGATATTCCAGACCATAGAACGTCACACTCAGTATATAAACTGGGGGGATTTGGCCAGGAGGAGGGGATCGCTGCCTGGGCATTGGTCAGCAGGTGATGAGCAATTGCATTGTGCATCACTTGTCTTTTCTTGGGTTTTACTTCTCTTTTTTTTTTTTTAATTCCTTTTAATTAATATTATTATTATATTTTATTATTATATTTTTTTTACTTTGGTTATTAAACCATTCTTATCTCAATGCACAAGTTTTACTTCTTTTTTTCAAATCTCCTCCCCATCCCACTGGGAGCAGGAAGGAGTGAGCAAGAGGCTGCGTGGTGCTTAGTTGCTGGCTGGGGTTAAGCCACGACAGCTGGCATCAGCATTCACCAATATCTATGCAACCTGCATAATTATTTCTTTTGTTTATCTAGAAAACATGACCCAGCAGTTATTATTATAGATCTGCTTTCCTAACCAAACTATTTAGATGCTGTTAAACTAGAGTTTTTATTGTCTCACTAAGATTTTATTATTACATACTACATATTCCAGGGCCTGTCACACTTAACCTTGTCCAATTACACCTCGTGGTTATGCTGTTAAAAAGGTGGATTAAAGGGTATTTTTGGTTGTATGTGATCTTTTAAGTAAAAAGCCATCAGAGACGGTCTCAGGTTTTCAGATGGCCTTTATCATGCTGTCGTACCCCTTCACTTATCATTAGCGCTTCTTGTCTTTAACCTTCAGATCGTAATCGACTTTGATTCCATCTTCATAAATCTACTTCCCCTTCCCCCCCCCACCACATGGTACTTCTGTCACTGACCTCATCCTTCTTTTAACTAATCATTATTCTTTTTCAGCATCCCAAACAAATAAGAAAGGCTTTTCTCTCTGTATTTATATACTTTTGTTTCTAGGGGTAATGTGGAAGATGATTTCTTGACCACAGAAGTACTAGATAACTCTGTTGCATTTTCAACATCATTTACAAACCCGTTTCAAACATAGCAAATGAGTTCTTTATCTTGTCATTAGGTTACGTTAGTGGAATTGAATGTCACTTCTATCTTTTCATTTTCCGGCTATTGATTTGTCAAGTGTAAGGTAACTATTTTATATAGAAGCATTTGATTTCTCTATTTGTTAAGTTCATTGACAGGAATAAGAATAGTGGAAAGAAGTGGATTTTAGCCAGGTTGCTCTTTGGCTGTACGTACGCAGAAAGCTTTGCAAAGCATCCAGCTAGTAAGTTCAGTAACATGTGTGCCAGTTCTACAACTGTATTGTAAGATTTCCTCTAAAAGATGCTGTTTGAGATACAGTGCCTGAGGCACTAATTTAATGCTGTATCTATATCTTTATTAGCCATCTCATTCTGTGGGATCCTCCTAAAGCAAATATATATATATTTGCTTATATATATTTCTGAAGACTTTCAGATGGCTATCAGGTCCATCAAACACAGGTGATATAAGGAACAAGGAGCAATGCTGGGAGTACATATCCACTTGGGTTCCAGTCTGCCATGGTTTCAAATGGAACAGGATCAATTCTGAAAAAAGAAAGAAGATAGCATTTCAGGTCCCACATTTTGCAGAATACCCTAGTGGTTAAAGCTTTTTCCCCATAAGTGGGAGGACATGGTTCTATATCTGATTCGAACTGAGGGTCCTGGAATTCACATCTCCTATATGGGAAATTTTGAGAGTGGATATCCTTGGCATTTTCTGTTGAAATATTATGCAATGAGGAGGACAGTAATGGCATGGTGCCACTTAGAGTGCATAGGTCATGGAGACTGCACAAAAGCAAGAAGAAGGAGACTTTTGCCTCATCAGATGATCAAGATTTCAGCTAGCTGATCTTCCCTAGGGTAGACCTATAAAATCTATTTGCTTATTAGGATAGGCTACACCTTTGTCCTGTGGAGCTTCTGTAAGGATGGAGGATCATCAAGGTTGAACACAGATGTTGAATGTGGTGTGAAAGAAAGAAAAGACAACAGAAATATAGGTAAGCAATACTTTCAAAATAAAGCATGATGCCTGACATAGTTGCAAAGAGACAATTGCCACTATTATGCATGATGCATAAGTTATGCACAGATACAACCTCAAAGCATTAAAGCTTCCATCACTGGGTTAATTAAGAGCTTAGAGATATGTCCTAATTCTCAATTTGGAGCTTTAATTATAAGACTGCAATGATGTTAAAATCAGTCATTGACCACCATGGTAATTTCATGTCCATTAGGACATGCCTTTGCTCTTGATGAAATAATGATCGTTCAGTGTATTTCCATCCATCATTATTTGATTAATGAAGAAATGCCAGTTTTCTTTTAACTAGCAATGTCAGTCTGTCTTAGAGTGCTTTAAATTATGAAAAGCAAAATCAGTCCTTATCGAATACCGGAACACCATAAAATCATACCATATTGCTGAAAAAACAAAAGCTCACAAGGAAAGGTGCTGAACAGATTCAGTTGAAGAATACTTATCAAGAACATCATATATTTCTAATTAGAGTGACATATATTTTAATTTAAGAGATCTGAACTGGGGTTTATATGTATAATTAAGTATGGGTTCTGACAAAACTGTTATTACTATTACAAATTTACTAGCTAATAGCTTCAGGATGAAGTCATTGACAGTTAATGATATCTATGACATATTTTCATAACTTCTGTAACTGCTGCTCCAGAGGAGCTTGTTACCATTATAAATCTTAAAAGCAAGTCTCACTTTTCAACTCTGTTTCCCCTTTACAGCTAAATGTTATGCAAAGGAGTGGACACAGCTCAGCAGGGTCATTTAGTTTTATAGAGCTGCTTGGAGAGAAGGAGACTTTTATCTGTTAGGGTATGATATATTGTTCTGCTGTTCCACATACTAAAGTAAAAATGGCATGAAAGTGGAACGAAAGCAGGGATAGGATGGGCAACAGAGCTGAGGAATCCAGATTCCTCCAAAAGATTGTGTCTGTCTATCTGGAACTCCAACCCTCTGTTTATGTGTGTGCACCCTTGGTTCGTGAAGTCTTCAGGGGTTTCTGAAGACCTTTCAAACAAACTAGGACATAATTGTTTGTATCTCCCATTTCCCCTGAGTTGCCTAGAAACAGTTGTCTAAGGCATATAACTTGTAGAAATTTGTGTATTTTCCATGATGTTTGTTCTGTAGCCATTTACATGCAGGTAGAAGTAGTAAAGTAAGCATAAAAGTACATATTGGAGACAAGGTTTAACCAGTGACAGAGATATGACATCTAATCAGTTATTTACCTGGAAAATGGCTGTGTGTTTCTTTGGCAGTCTTCTCAAAGCAAGGCCACTGATTTCTGGTAATACAGCTGGTCACAGCAAACAGTAGCAAAATGCTTCTAAAGGTAACACTCTAATTGATGGCTTACGTAATGAACTATAAAAAGTAATTAAGCTGCCTTTTAGCTGCAGGTATAAAATAATGTTTTACTATTTTGTCATCCATCATTCACTTCTGGGTGATGAGCAATCGTGATTTAATAACACCTGGTTTAGTCATTCTCATTCTATAAATCACATGAACAATAGAAAAGTAATTTGCAACTGAGTACAGTAGCTTATCAAAATAACCTGAAAAACCATAGGACCATAAATTGTCTAACGATGGTGAAATCATCTGCACAGAATCATACAATGGTTGAGGCTGGAAAAGACCTCTGGAGATTATCTAGTCCCCGTCCCCCCCCATTTCAATAAAATATGCAATAGTTTCAATAAAATGCAATAGCTTTCAGTAAAATATGTAGCAGACTAAATCCTCAAAGCAAACTTAAACCAGTTAAGTCCCATTTATTTGATTTCACCTTCTCCACCTGTAAGTAGTCTATTAATTTTCTTTCTAATTCATCTTTTCACCTCCTGATTTTGTCTGGGACCAAGAGCTGGGCTGCTAAAAGATTACAGAAGCCCAGAAATATTGCAAAAGCTTTTCAGATTAATCTGCAAGGTTGAATCTGGGAAGATACAATGGAATTAAGATACAATACATACAATGGAACTATTTAATTTCCCTTGATTGTTTTTTTTCTGATTTTCATTAATACACATTGTGGTTTTGATCTGGTAGACCAGATGATCAAGTGGGAAAATCACATTGTTTCATCTTTCCTATCAGATTGTTATTACTCTGAGTTTTGGACTGGTTTGGGTTTTTTGGGGTTTGTTTTTTTTTGTTGTGTACTTTTTGAAAGACAATTACATTATCACTGACTAAACACCTCTGTCTCATTCAGGCACATAGCTGACTCAGTAAAACAACTCCTACTGATTTCAGCAACACAGGGTCAGAACTATAGAGCCAAAGTCCATCCCACCTAAATCTAGTTGCTGAAACATATATATACTAGGAATGCCAAGCCAGGTGTTTAAGAGGTCATTGCCAAAGCCCAAACTAGTCCAAATCAGCTTCCTTTTCAGTTAATGGAGGGAAAAAGGCATCCTCAGAGGGTGATTCACTTCATCCCAGGACACTTGTCTGGCACTGATGAGGAAATATCACTCTTCTGCTTGATCTGATATGGGGTAGGGTGGGGTGAGCGCCAGTGCATGGAGACTCTCCAGAGGACTGGTGGGCAATGTGGTCAGCTGCATCATGCTCTAGGTATATTTTTTTTTTCTCTTTCTGTCCTTATTGACCACAGAGGGACCCCCAAACCTTTACACTCCTAACGTAGGTGCTTCAGCCAGAAGCCTGATGTGAAGCAGAATTAATTTGGACTAGGCAGCCTTCCACTCAGATGTTATGTGAATTTCCATTTTGCACCTTCTTTCAAGTTGTTTATACACAATTGCCTGAATCTTTCCATGTGGTTCCCTTTTCTTTTTCTTCTACTTTTTTTTTTTTTTTTTTTAATCCCCACTGCCTGACTTCTGTTCTACCATATCTGGTGTATGGGTTAAATCAACACCTTTTTTCTCAGAGTAAGCTCAGCATAGACTGTGCTTGTCTCAGCTCATTTTATGAAAATACTCACACGCTAATTAAACAAACAAACAAACCCAAACACTAAGACAACTAAAGCAAAACTTTCACAAGTGTCTAGTGATTTGAGTCTGACTTAAGCATTAGAAGCTTGACCTACTGTTTCTTAAAGGGTTCTAATTTTCGGTGTGGCTCACTGAAAATTATGATGGTTTTATCTACTCCCCAACCCAAACACATTCAGCTGTTGATGTCCCACTTCTGTAATTGCCTGCAAGCAGTTACACTGACTTTCCCACTCTCATTCCCTCTTCAGTACTCTCTCCCAGCCCTGAGTACCTCTTGTGTACAGTAATGGGCACATACCCAACAGCCTGGGAAACTCTAACCTAGTTCACTTAAAGCTGTCTTGCAAGTTGATTGTGAATGTGTTATCAGGCTAAGGTCATTATAGCTCCTGCACTTATCTTTAAAAATGTCTTATTTCACCCTCCTTTTAAGTGTTACAGCAGAGAGGGCTGCATTTATTGTCTGAAAAGGAATGAAAACTGTTTGTTACTTGGGTTTTTTTTTGCTACTGATCAAAGTACAGCTCCTCCCACATAGTTTAGCACATTTGTAATCATCTTTCTGTCTTGCTTCTCCTTCCACCATTCCACCATTAGTTTCTTTTCTTTTCTTTTTTTTTTTTTTTTTTCATATCTCCATGCATTTGTTTACATGAAGTACTCTTCTTTTTCACCCAAGGGTACTGTAGTATCCTGGGGTGTCTTAAGATGTCAACTAAGTGTGTTAATACTTTTTGACATTCCGTGACCCCTGAGGAAACGTGTGGAAATGTATTCTGGTTTTACATTAACTAAGACTTCAGTTTATGCAAAACTGACAGACAAATGGAGTGGAAGTGATACATAAGACAAATATAACTAGACACCCTGTTTAATGAACTGACATTTCATTTGCCATCTCTATGAAAGAGGGTGATTCCAACAGGAGGTTGAAGTATGAAATTTTGCTTTTTTCTAGATAGAAGACAGTGTTAGGGTTCAAGAGAATCCTTTGCAAACAAGGACATAAATTTATATAACACAAATACCCAATCCTTTTCTGATGATGACAGGACTGACAAGGGAATGTATTGAGTTGGATATTGACTTACAGATCTTCGGGTTTCTTTTATTCTGCACTGTACCGTATGTAAATATTTGTATTTTTGAAGAAAGGGTATAAAATGTTACCATTAAGAAAGGCATGGATGATTCACAGAGGAATAGTATGACTCACATTATCATAAAATAAGAAGTATCCAATATAACAGTTGTGGAGGAACGTGTCTGTCTGCATTGGCTATGGAAGGAAATTAAATGACTCCTGTAGACTGTGCTGCAGCTTTCAGATGGCTAACTTAGTTAAGGAGATTACCAACCCTAAAGTCTACCTAGAATGAGATTTAAGTCAAAGTTAGGTGAAGCAAATCCACCCTTAGGCCTTTAAGTCCCTTCGTTGCTTTTGAAAATCTTAGAATTAATCAGATTCTTTTCAAAAAGTTAAAAGGGACTCAACTTTTGGCAGAACTCAGCATCTTTTATCTATAACCCCAAAGTTTATGATGTGCCCACAAAGCATAAAATGTGATACCTTTCCAGCATTTCATATCACATTCCTAATTTTCCTCTCAGGTAGATGGATGTTTAAATATCTTTTAAAATTTATTTCATTATATGAGTTTTTCTACTTTGTGGCTCATCCTTTCCCTTGATCACGAGTTTGTTTGCTAGCCTCTATTCACTTGCAATTTTGTATTTGCCTGCCTCCATTATCTCTGTGCTTGTGTAAAGCTTTTTGAACTTTCAGTCACTCTTCCCATTAATAACTGTGATATGACACATTCCCTAAAATGAAACTTTGTATATAAACATTTCAAAATCTTGAAAAATGACTCAAGGTTTGAGTAACTGAATATACTGTATAATACCACTAATCTGTCTTTCCCCTTAATGCTAGCTGCAGCTCCACAAGACAACTTCTTCAGCCTGGAAAATTATGTTCTGAGGGAACCAGACATTTCAGTGAGTCTAAATTTAAACTTAGAAGATTATCACTAAAGCCGATCTATTGGAATTACTTATCTGAGCCAAAGTAATTCAGGTGCAGTGAAACACTTCTAATTTTAAATTTAGGAGCACTGAACAGTGAGTGGGATTCTTTGGCATAGCACTTAGATGCTACGACTCTCTCCCTCTCATTCTTTCTGCTTTCCAACTTCATCCTTTTAAAGCCAATGTTTCCAAAACCCAAGTGCTGATGGTGTTAGATAAAAATTGTATCACTATATAATAATGAAAACAAAGACATTGACTGTTAAATATTATAGACCTATTAAAAAATGGATAAAGTACACGTTATTTCTAAAATGCTGTAATGCATTACACCAAGGAACACTATATGTGATGCAAAGATTACTCTTGGGAAAACAGTATAGTATGGTGATAAACCTATCAAATGGCTGGTAAAGTGAGACTTGTAGGGGTTTTCATTAAAGGTGAATTTGAAAAGATTGAAGTAAATAGACTCTGTTGGACTATTCAGGCACAACAGGGGCAGGAGAAATGTAGGCAGGTTGTTTTAATATGGGCAGACTGAGGGGTCACACATTTATTTGTTTCTCAAATACCTTGGAAGAGGCTAGGAGCCACTAATGATGCTCTGATGGTGTTTGATGATTAAATTCTTCACAAGCTCACAAAGATCAATACTCCCAGTAACATGCACATGAAAATGTTACTTGTGAGTTCCCTCACCATTGCCAGTGAGGTGCACAATGCATTTATCACCATTCCTTTAAGAGCTATTTGGAATTTTGTAGTTAAAACCATGAAGATCCTTCATTAATATATTATTTACAGTTCTAAGATTAAGGCAAGACAAGGTGAGATATAAGCAATTTTTGAGAGTCACAGTTCTGTATTCCTGATGAAACACTACAGAATGGAGTTATACCATATTTTTATTGTGTTACATCTTCTCCAGCAATGAAGTTCCTAAAGGACAGAATTTGAATGCTGAAAGATGTTTTCTTTCATTTAAAAACAAACCAGAAAAACACAATTCTACTGCCACAGCCTGGAAATTCTGACTTTCAGCTATTGTAATAACTGAAGATATCAAAAGAAAGTTAAGGGCATGATCATTAGCATCAGGCAGTGTGTTCTTGCAACGTGTGACGTGCTGTACAGTTGCACCCCATGGATGCCCAGTTTAAACGGGGAATGCATCCTGTCACAGGGATTATTGCATAGAGTCAAATAGTCTCAGGAACATAAATGAAAATTTGATTAGGAGAAAAAAAAAAAAGATTTGATATTGCAAGTACATTACTGAAATAATCGCAGAGCCACAGTGTGCACAGATCAGACATGGTGATTCTTTAAACAAATGTATAGTTTTGTACTTTGACAGGCTGTCCACTGTCATACTGGGCAGACTCAGGAAAAGAGAATTTCAGGATCCTTTTTACTTTTGGAAATTGAATATTGATCAACAGAAATCTTGACTCTTTGTATAGAAGTAGATCCAAGGCTAATAAAAACCCACATGCATTTGTTAAAAAAACCCAAACCCAACCAAACCTAAAACCCCAAAACCAAACAAAAAACATTCTGAGATGTCTTCAATGCATTCATCCTATCAAGCTTTAGGTAGTCAACTGAAATGCTTGACTATGGACCAGACTTGCCTTAAGGACACTCTACAGTCAGTGGATTGAAATGGCCACCTCCAAAGTGATTCCTTCAGATGCAAATTCCTTCTAGAGGTTCTTGCTGTCTTTTGAGCAATTAGATGATACCTTGAGCAACACCTCTTCTAACGCAGAGATGACAATTCAGTTACAAAACTAGGCAGGGTGCATTTGTGCCTTTACGTTTTTCTGAAAAGAATAACTTCATTCCAAATTTCCACATAGAAATGCGTTCAACTCTTAACCTCCGTGCTGGACTTACTGGTTAACACAGTTTCAGGCAGAAGGAAACTACATTTCTAAAGGTAAGTTAATAATATTGATAAATTTACTACAGCTTTACTGAAGGGACAGAATGTTATAAAGGGTAATTCAAAATAGTATTCTATGTACTGGCTGTTATTTTATGCTAGCGTTCTTGTTGTAGAGGGCATGGCTAACCTCTCTCAACATCCATTCTCTCAGACTTCGTTTCATAATTAATAAATAAAATTAGTAAGCACCTCTCAGGCTGCTTTTTAAAATGAAATATGACACAGCTTTGTAATAAGGGTTGACATTCCATGATTCATTCTAATCCTTTCTAAAATAGGCACGGGTCTACATGACATATGGGTAAATATGTTTGAAGATGCCTTGAATTGCAAAAATAGTCAAGGCCATCAACGTATTCGACAATTAATGTAGAATCTACCCATTTTTTCATGAATAAAAAAGTGAATAGCTACATTAAGTACATGTACCCTGTCACAAAATGACTTATGCCTTCCCGTGGGTAAGTCCTGCTTACGTGCTCTGCTCATTCAATTCCATAATACATTTTTAATAATAAATAACAAATTCAATAATAAATTTGGATGTCAGGTGCTGAACTTAGGAACTTGTCTTTTTCATTTCTCAGTGTTAATATCTTTTGCATCTAGCAGGTAAAATCAGGGAGGAAACAGACATGGGATGAGAAATTTAAGGACTGTGATAGATAGAAAGAAATAAAAAGAAATTTAAAACATAGAATCCAATTAGGAGAAAGACTGAGATAAAATGTTTGAATCCTGTAAATTTTCCAAGAGTATTTAATAAAGGAAATAAATTAACAAAAAATCCAAACAAAACAAAAAAAAAAGAAAGAAAGAAAGAAAGAAAGAAAGAAAGAAAGAAAGAAAGAAAGAAAGAAAGAAAGAAAGAAAATGTGGTCTATTAGCCAAAATCTTCTATTTAAAAGCACTTGGGCACCCCAAATAAAGACCTAGTAACTAATAGGCAAACTCAGCAAAGACAGTAATGAGGTTTTAAAAATTATTGAAT
This sequence comes from Buteo buteo, assembly GCF_964188355.1. Classification (NCBI taxonomy): domain Eukaryota; kingdom Metazoa; phylum Chordata; class Aves; order Accipitriformes; family Accipitridae; genus Buteo; species Buteo buteo. The sequence goes on along the minus strand of NC_134184.1, from coordinate 27,680,988 downwards.
GAATTGTGGTATATATTCTCCTTTAAAACAAATGAAAATTAGTTGCCCAAGTCTTTTCAATGATTTTGAAAATATAAGCTGCCAAATTTTGTAAGAATTCCTTTTGGCATACAAATAATCAAAAAGCACAGAAATGAGTGGTGGAACTTCTATGGAACAAGAATGTGATCAGGATTAAAGTTAATGACTCAGAACCTCAATAAATGCTTCATCTTGGTTTTCAGTAAAGATGAGGTTGAGAATGGGGCAAAGACAGCCTTTCTAATGGGTTGGAGGATATGGAAAAGAGAACTGTAACAACCAAGGTGGAAACCAAACTTGAAGACATTTGTGTTCAAACTGGAGGTCATCCCAACATCCTGATGGAATACATGGAGTTGTAAGTTTAGTAACAAACATCACAAAATAGAGGGGGACACTGTATAATGAGAAAATAAAAATGCACTATGTCTGTTTTAAAATGCTATATCTGTGAAAAGTTATCTGGACAGCTAATGACTGTTAGACTGACATTGGCTTAGACAGGATTTTGAGGAAAAGTATAAAAAAATATGCAGACGTAGACACAAATTAGGATAAAATATAATTTATTCTCTATTACAGATTACAGAGGACTTATCAGATTTTTTTTGATTTTTTTTTTTTAAATGATAAATTATTTTCTAGACCAGCAGCTCTCTTAAATGAGTGGAATATTTGATATGGTAACATGGGAAGAACCTACTTAACCTGGAGTTTATAAAGGTCTGGAGAAGAACTGTAAGGTGGGTTAGTAACTTTAAATGGAGATGGTAAGGACTTATGGTGAAAAATTAACTACTAAGTTGGAGGGAGTGTGTTAGTTGATTCCTTATGGTCTGATATAGTTTAACTTTTTTTAACAACCCTGGTTTTAACTAAGTATAGTATTGATAGGGGTTAAAAACACACTGTTGGAAAGTAGTGTCAGTGCAGATACATTATAAAGAGAATTAGGCAACTCTGAGACCTCACCAGCAATAATAAATAGGATGACATGTAATACTACAAAGATTAAGGTCAAGAACTTAAAAAAGACTGCCATGATAATTATGGAAAAGGAAAGCTTGTCATGTTGTTAGAAAAGAACTGGTAAAACCATCTAGCAAAATGGAAATGTTTGTAAATACATCTAGGAGAGGGGTAAACAGAGCAGCAAGAAGAACTATCGAAGCTCAGGTACTATACTGGCACAGTGGCTAACAGACATATCCAGGTCTTAATTGCATTTAACCTGGAAATTATAATTCCTGTCTTTCCAACAGATATTGCACAGGAAGAAATGCTAGCTAGTTTAAGATACACCTTGGTCCACTAATGTATTTAATGATGTGATTTGGTCATTTACAGTGTCAGAAATCTTCAGCCAGTGACTTGAACAGCCCCTTCTAGTCTCTCTCTTACAGAATCACACTTAAAGTTTGTCCTTGGGTCTTCTTTTGCAAAACCAATCTCCTCTCTCTTTCTAGCTTTGAAAGAATCGCCCAGGGCTGGTGTACTGAAACACTTAGAATTTTAAAGAAAGTGAATTCCTCTCATCTTTTCTTGTTTCCCCTTATTCTTGAATAATTTACATCTGTGAGTCTTGAGACTCTCTTACATCCTACTTCTTCTTTCAAGTGGTGTCATTACAATATTGTCATCTGTCCATGCGTTGGGCACTCTATGGCTCTCTTCAAAAGGAATATGAAAACTGAACTGCAATGAGTCAAAAGGTATGAAGTGGAGCCTTGGTCTGAGGTTTTATTTTTCAAAGTATGTTCTATGAACTTCCTTATTTGTGAATGGTCCAAAAATTGAGGGACGTTAATAGCTAAAGATGATGCTAGGACAGTTCATTGTTTTCCTAGGAAAAAAAGAAACAGGATATTCAACGTTGTTGAGGCAATGAAGTCATAATGTGAATTGTTTGTTGACATCCGCTGGCCTAAATAGGCATACCGTCATCCTAAGTAATCATAATGACATCTTGCGGCAAAAAAAAACCCCACCCCATAAATATATGACACCCCCCCCAGTGTGATATTCAGTTGATTTCCCTTCTTGAAATTCCAGCGCTTCTGTTAATGATTTATCAACACTTCCCCTTTCATGTCAAAATAGATTGCTAACAATGAAAATGGGAATAATGTGGAAAAACAGAGAAGTATTTCTTTACTAAGAGGGAAGAAGAGAAAATGATAGAAAGAAAAAGATAATAAAATATGTAGCAAATTTCAGTTCCTCAACTGATCAGCAACTGCAATAAACTGTGTGTGTTGCCATGTACTTCTATTTACGAAGAGAAAAATACTATCTCCAGTCAAGCAACATGGGATTCACTGGAAAGGAAGGGGTCTCAGTTTCAGGCTTCTTTGAAGTCAATGCTTTACATTTAATTCAGACTGCTAAATTTAATTTCAGCAGACATTTGGTCTGGCATCAACAAGGTTCTCCTTTGAAATATACCTGGCACACAATACCAAAAAGGTTTGCCATCGCTGTCTGAGCTCACAGAGTCATATTAATCAGTTCTTATTTTTGTCTGTATCAAAGAATATTTGCTGACATGTCTCTTAGATTGAACGGCCTAAAAAAAAGAGAGAAATATGTAATTTACTTCCTCCCATCCCTGAATACTTCACAGTAAGGGGACTTGGAGAATCTTCTGGAACATGAAGGCTGTGCGGTCAAATCCTCTTGGGCAGACATGGGATGGACAGCTCATGTTTCCATGCCCAGGCTGAGTGGAGTGCTTTAGTTGCTGAGATGTTGCACAGAAAAATGGAGGCAGCACCTTGTTCTTCTGCCATTTTGAAGAAAAGTTTTGCCCATTCATTTTCTTTCTAAGGAAAGGACTGACCCGCCAAACCTAAGCAGGAGAAAGTTCTTGGGAATGTCATTCCCACAAAAAAAGAGGCATTTTTCTATAGTAGCAGACTAAAATATTTATAATCTGGAGGAGTTTGGAATAATATCTATGGTTTTGTCCTCCATGTTTTTATTAATTAACTTGGGTTTCCCTGTCAGTATGTTAGCTGTTGTGAATCACATACTCGGGTCTTACTTCTCTCCGTCCATTGCATTTGCTGGCATCCTACCAGGCCATTACGAATCCCATTGGGAAGGTACTTCTCTGAAATGCACACAGATATTGCAGCACTCAGTGCTACGAGGCCAAAGTCTCTTCTGTACATCTACTCTTACACATCTTTGTTCAATCTTTCCAGCCAAGTGCTCATGTCAATAGATGGATCTTGCTGACATTTGCGCTATTCTATTTGTTGAACAGTCACTACCACTGCTTAGTCCTTTTTATTTTGCAGTGAACCTGGACTGTGATTTATATTAAGAAAATTGTCATAAAATTCTCTCTTCTGTTATCGGAAGACCTACACAGGAAATGATAAGGGTAAAGTCATTATAGAATTCTAAATGGATTTGAGAGGTCTTGATAGAAATGACTTATAAAGAACTATCAAATTGAATCGATAATGACACATTTTCATAGGTTATTAGAGCTTTCCTGTAGTATTCTACAGAGAAAATACTCTGTGCTGAATCCTATAAATTTCTGCACACTTTTTATTTGATGGAGAGATAATATGATTTAGTAAGTGGAATGGAAGGGGAAAGAAGAATGCTGATTAAGTTTTACTGTATATCACAACTGTGATTTTTCACTGTAGCTAACAAAAATATAAAATAAAAGAAAAATAAATTTTTTAAGGGCTTTTTTTTTTTTTAGCTTTGGACAAATGTTTATGACTTTGTGATCTTGAAGTGACCTCTCACCCACAAATTTTAGACATTTTCACTGTAGACATGGTATGCTTATATATATAATAAACAGCAACTTCTGATGTTTGTTCAAAAAATTATTTCTTAACTTTCTGAAGTAACTTTGTTTGTCTATCAAGTGTGCTTCTATACTTACGTCTACTATCATGTCCTGAGTAATTTTCTATTAAGAATCGATGAGTTTCATATGCTTCTGAAGATGCCAAAGTTGAAGCATTATGTGAAGCTTGAGACAGCATGCAAAATTTGTCAGATCATCTTGATAGAAAGGTATCAACATTTAGCTATATTCGTTCAGACCCTCTGGAATAAAAAAAAAGCTTGTTATGCTTATGATCACTATATAGTGGGAAGAAAATATATACAAGTATTTTATAGATTAGAAAGGGTTTTATCACAGCTGCTAAGCTATTAGAAGCATACAAAAGAATTATCTGAGGCACTCTACATTTGAAATTCACATTTAACTTATTCAACCATTAGATTGCTGAGATAAATGACTAAGAAATCACAAGAAAAGATGCAGAAACAATTTCATTTTTAATTGAGAGAAAATCAGAGCTCAAAACTGATTGAAACTAACCATATGAGCAATTTCCATTTAGCAAATGGAAATGAAAAAACAAACAAACAAACAAAAATGTAAATCATATTCTATCTTCTTTAGGAAATTTACCTGTATCTGCCTTGTGTTTGAACCTGGTAACTGTCGAAATGCATTACCTTTACTTGAGATGCGTGATCTACAATGAACAAAAAAATAGAAATAAAAAATTAGCTTTAACTTCTGCAAATATAGACAGCTCTGCGAAATATAAACATTTCATAATGACTTAGAATGAGGTAATTTTATGTGCAAGGAATTATGCAACTCAAACTGTCACTAATAAAACAGATATCGCCATGGTCTTCCCAGCAACCTTGTGCATTGATCCTCTCAAGTGAGAATACAGCTAGCCCCGTGCTGAGGGACTCTGGTTTAAAATTCTGATGAAAAATATTCGGGTGGTGAAGAACAGTTAATCTCTTGTGTTATGATTGCCACATGCTGGTTTCCTATAAATAAAGATGATGTCAGGTATTAGAATTTTTTTCTTCTTTTTTTTTCCTGCTTGAGAAACAAATAGTGTGCATGTACCTGGAATAATTTTTGTGCTGTTTATGGCAATGAAGAAGTTGTGAGGCCCAGATTTATTCTGTGATTTGTTAAATTGGGAACATTAGTTCAAAATACATACTTTAGAAACTGGGCGAAAGTACTCTTATTGAGCAATGGGTATGATAAATATCTGAATATATGACAATTCACCTTAATGTATGATTTATTACATTATCAAAGAACATTTGAAATAATAACTTCTGAAAAAGAAGATCTTGAAAAACATGCATTGTAATACTCTTTCAAAATTCTTAAACGCCTTGGATACTAGAAGAAGAAAACAGACTCCCAAAAAACAGAAATTTGAAAACACGGAGCACAGTAACTACAGGCCTACGTCAAAACAATTGTGTCCTGATGAAATCTTAGCAAACCTTAGCAAACTACTGCAATCCCAAATTAAGCTTACTGCTAACTATAAAGCTGTGCAGTGAAGATGGTAATGGGGCATGACATAATGACCAAAAGCATGGAGAATGAGATCTTTGCCAATGAAGCTTTTGCATTCTCAGAAGCTTGATCATGTTTGAATTTACTGCCCATAAAGAGAGATTTATTGGGATAGTTCATTCTTGCCATAGCAACCCAAACATGTAGAATCATAAAGTGATATACAAAGTAATGCTGCTTGAAGACTGATGTCGAAACAATTCAAATGTTTCAGTGTGACAGGACAGCCTTTCATATCTGCTAAATAAGTATGTAGCAGAAGCAATGCATGTTGCTATTTGGAAGGCAGCTGGGGACCACAGGAAAAATCTGTTACCACAGGCAAACTGTTAGTGGCAAAGCTGGGAAGAGACTGTGCTGTTTTGATTTCATTTTCTATATGAAAATAATGCCTTGATACTCAAACCCTATAAAAAATGACTTTTATTATTTTATAGTTACTGCCATTTCATCAGAAATGTGAAGCTTTTCTTGAAAAAAAAGTACACCCCCACCCTCACCCCCACCCCACCAAGCAAAGAGGGAAAGAAAGGAGAAAAGAAATAAAATTTCCAGATGTGTTGAAAAATCCCTGTGTAATTCAGATATAGGAATACTCTTGATCTTTTCTTTAGACTCGCAGAATAAACTTCACCAATCACGCTCAGAAAATAACTACTGGGAATACAGTTATGCTTCCCTGTTGGGACTTGCCTGAAGACATGAACAGTTGGAAGGGCTTTCTCTAGGAGCCATAAACAGTTGGTGAGTGGTTTGTTTAAAATTATCTTCATAAAGGTGGTGTCATGAAAGAACTGGCATCTTGGCTTATAAGAGGAAAAATTAAGATAACAATGATAAAATTTATCACTATTAGAAGTCAGTAACAGTATCTTAATGAAGCAAGCAAGTTGTCCAAACAGACAGTACTTTTTCTTTTTGTTAAACATGCTTTATGACAGATTTAGATACTGATGAGATCTCAGAGGCGCAGCATAGCCTAAAGACAATCAGATTTGTTATCCGTCTTCATCTATCTAATGAAGTCTTATAGCCCTTTAATACCTGTACAAAAGTAAGTGATTCTTTACATCTCTTCTTGTATCAAGTCTGTCTAAATGAATAAAGTTGTGACAAAGATTGCTGAAAGCATAAATGTCTAATATTTGGTATGACTGTCATTATCAAAGTAGATGAACCTTCAACTTTTCTTTAGGGCAGCAGCTGGCTTTCTGCTTTCCTTGACTTTCTCTCATGTGAGATGAGCAGGATTTATTCACATCTGTGGAAATCCAGCATACGAATAAGAGATATTTCTTGCTGATGGTTAAATCTGCTGAGGAAAATGGAAAAATCAATGGGAAATGCACATCAGGTTTACTTAGGGAAGGCTGCTGTGTTGCACCCATGGCATAGAAAATAAATAGCTCTTTAGCCTGGAGATGTTGATCTTGAAATTTTGGAGCAATTTCTCCCTCAGCATGTATTCATTCCCAATCCCACTCAAGGGCTGGCACCTGGAGCTGTTGCTAAGTGGTGTATCTGCCACATGGTGGAAACATAATATTGATTTTTAGGAAAATCAATTCCCAGTTTTACAAGATCAAAACCAGAAGATAGCAAAAGAGAGACTGGACTTTATTTTATAATGATAATCATTATACTATACAGATTCTTGAAAGAGATGCATGGCTAAGAGACATCATATTGATTTACTAGTAATAAACTCTGCCTGTTATGGTTCTAACTGAGCTGCTTGAATCTCTAGATATAACACTATTGATCACAAGCAGTGAGTATCTTCTTATCTGTAAATAAAGAATCTCGTTCTATTTTTCAGGTCTTTCAAATCGGTGAAAATGTGGAAAAGCATAAAAGTATGGCAGGTGTCACTGCAACAGTTTATTTTTAGGAGAAAAATTAAAAGGCTTTGAGTTTTCTCAAAACTAGGAGCATCAAGCTTGGAAATGGATTCTTTGGGCAACATTATTAAAAAAGCTAACCTGGCCATTTCTGGTGAATACCAATCTTTCATCAGAAAAAATATTATTAATTTATTATCTTTCTTTAACTTATTTAATAATGACTTATTTAATATGTGGCTCACTTCTTTAATAATGGCTTAAAGAATGGGTGAAATAAGAAAGGCTCTTATATTGAAAAGGACATACTGTCAGCAAAAACAACTTAAATGGGAAATAATAACAATGCATATGTCAATCCAACATTATTATATATACTGGAATACATCTTTGATAATAGTTTTAGCAAACTATTTATTATGCCATTGAAAATATTGTTTTCCATGTGATTAGTGCATACAAGAAAAGTTGCAACCAGAGTAGCAATACAATCTTAAAAACAATTTAGTTAAGCCAGGCAGACTCTCCTCTGCAAAAACATTTAAACAAGTTTACATAGTAGTCTAACATTTTATTACCATAGTTTAACACAATTTTGTCACTTATAGAAACAAGCCAAACTATTTAGGCAAGCAATAGACATGCTTATGTACACTTATCTAAGTGCATTAAACCAAAATAATTTGTTTTAAAATTGTTTTGACTCTGAAATAAACTATCCTAATTCAGATTTCTCTGTTAAGATCCTGTTTCAAAGCTCACTGAATTATTTGAACTATTCTTATAGACTTTAATAGGTTATGCATCAGTTCCAGACCAGTGAATGCTTATAGTGTATTTTGAGCTTCCTGGATGAAAGAAGCCATCTAATCACAACCTACAATCATTTTATTATAATACAGAATTATTCTTGCTTTTTTTCCCCCACCTTACTGTGAAAGTATTATGCTGTGCAAACATCATTACTCTCTTTTTTTTTTTTTTTTTTTTTTCAGATATGTATCAACAAAAGTAACTAAAAGGGAAAAGGAAGTATACAAAGTAATTCACCTTGTCAGCGTTTGTGCCTTTGGTACAATATGGAGATTGACAGCAGCAATATTTTAAAAGTGCTATTTTTTCCTTCCTGAATACCTGTAATATAGTACCTGACACTAATTTAGAGGCAGAGAATTCTAAATAGCAGTTTAGAAGATATTGAGGCTGAGTAAAAGTTCTTACCCTTACTCAAATACTGGACAGTAAATAATGCCAATATTACCAGTATATTTAACTTTTGCTACTCAATTCCAATATGTCTATCCCCAAGCTGATTTCATTTTCCCTTTGAGGAACTTGTAGCTATCCCTGGGAGAATGATGAGATGAGTCAGAGGATTTTGTATGTTCTGTGAAAAATTTCCCTGGTCTTGTGTCAGATCCATCATGTACCGTTAAATAACTTTTAGCAATATCCAGTCTCACATTCTGTTACTTTCAAGTTTGACAACCGTTTTGTGAAGACACAGATAAAATTCACAGAGGCAGACCAGCTAACACATTTCGAATTGGTTTACTAGTTTAGCTTATGGTAATTAGGCATCGTAGAACCATAGAATCATAGAATTACTTAAGCCAAAAAAGACCTTTAAGATCATGGAGTCCAACTGTTAACCTAAAACTGCCAAGTCCACCACTAAACCATGTCCCTAAGCACAACATCTACACATCTTTTAAATACCTCCAGGGATGGTCACTCAGCCACTGCCCTGGGCAGCCTGTGGCAATGCTTCATAGCCTTTAGGTGAAGAAATTTTTCCTAATATCCAATCTAAACCTCCCCTGCTGCAACTTGATGCCATTTCCTCTTGTCCTATCACTTGTTACTTGGCAGAAGAGACCAGCACCCACCTCACTACACCCTCCTTTCAGGTAGTTGTAGAGAGCGATGAGGTCTCCCCTCAGCCTCCTTTTCTCCAGGCTAAACAACCCCAGTTCCCTCAGCTTCACCTCGTAAGACTTGTGCTCCAGACCCTTCACCAGCTTCGTTGCCCTTCTCTGGACACGCTCCAGCACCTCCATGTCTTTCTTGTAGTGAGGGACCCAAAACTGAACACAGTGTTCAAGGTACGGCCTCACCAGTGCCCAGTACAGGGCAACGATCACCTCCCTGCTCCTGCTGGCCACACTATTTCTGATACAGGCCAGGATGCCGTTGGCCTTCTTGGCCACCTGGGCACACTGCCGGCTCATATCCAGCCGGCTGTCGACCAGCACCCCCAGGTCCTTTTCCACCGGGCAGCTTTCCAGCCACTCTTCCCCAAGCCTGTAGCGCTGCGTGGGGTTGTTGTGACCCAAGTGCAGGACCCGGCACTTGGCCTTGTTGAAGCTCATACAATTGGCCTCGGCCCATCGATCCAGTTTTATGTCAAATAATGTAAGCCACATTGAGTTATGTGTTGGCCTTTGAATGAACCAGGCATGTCATTGTTCCACCAAGCCATCCTTTCTGGCCAATACAATGCTGTAAAAGCAGGAGCTATTTGGCCAAGTGTCTATGGCTTCCTTGTGATTGCATTTGAGGGTGCTGAAGTGCACTCAAGGGCCATCTACATCAGTGCATGGTAAAAGCAAAACTGGGGCTCCCACAGGGGCTGTGAACTAAAGTCACTTTATTAAAGAAATCAGGGACTGGGGAGAGAAACTCTTGTATTTTTGGATCTAACCTCCCATGTATGCTTTTGGGGAGTGCCTTTAGGTTATGCTGAGGTTCAGAAGCCCCAAAGCGGTTCCAATTTTCACAGTATGGATATTGCTTCTACAAGAATCTGCCTAAAAAGGCAAGAAACACTTGTAAGGAAACAGTTTGACACTGAAGATGAACTGAGAGCAGCTACAGTGCATGCTCCATGCAGAGGTACAGGAGTTCACCTATGTAGCTGTCAGCGGGAAACTGCAGAGATCTTACTGCAGTGTCTTTCACCTGAAGCGGAGAAAAGAGAGTAGATTGCAAATATCTTTAGTACTGATTCCTTCTCCATAGTTTTAGACCACCCAGCACAGCTGGGACTGTCACATCCACCTGCACCATTAGAATACAAGCACGTATTACTGTTGTTGCGCATGTGTGCCTTTGAACAAGTTAACAGTCCGTGACAAACTATTGAACAACTGAGCAAACACGTAAATGCCGCAGAAAGTTTTCAATATCTTTGATACTCCATGAGGCAGATATTCAGACAAATCATTATTGCCCTATGACATCAGCAGAAATAGGACAACACATTTCATTTCCATTCATCTCTTGCAGAGGGCAATCTGACAAATTCCTGCCCTAAAATTTGTGAAAACGGTTCCTGTAGTCCCTATTTCCAAGTCACAGAGTTAATTGGCTTTCAGCACCAAACTGATCTTTGCTGCTCAGTATTACCTGTACAGGAAGAAAAACTAAGCGACAGCACAGACTTCATGTTTTGGGCTTTCATAGTAAAAAATTTTCTTGTGCATTTACAAGTGCCTCTCTAGAGTGCTGTTCCTTGACGTAAGCAATTAATGATTCCCAGGCAAGGCACAGCTCCTTGTGAACCCAAGAGATGCCTGCCTTTGGCTCAGAGGACAGAGTTTTTCTTCACAGACTATTAACTAAATCCATTCTTGGCATAGGGAGATGCAATTCCACCAAGTGGTACTCTATTTGGCTGGCAGCAAAGGTACTTTTCTACAGGATACCCTATTACAATTGTATTTGCAGAATCAGGCCCTTCCTTGATAATCCATGTAAATAGCTTATATATTAGGTTGTTCATTAAGAATGGTGTGACTGCCCCAAATGAAATGCAGTAGAAGAATAAGGAATGTTTGCTAATTACAACAACTTGAGGGCTTGAGCCAACCATAGATGTAAGTAGTTAAAGGTAAGGGACTTGAAAGCTGTGGTTAAGGTGCTGGAGTACTGGAAGCTCAGCATCTCTATTGCTAAATCATTACAGCTGTCCCTGACACAGGCATTGCCTGCGCCAAATGTCATCCTCCCAAACCATTTCTAGGAATAGATGATGACTTAAGGTGGAGGTGGGAGCATTCCCTATTTGCACCACAGTCACTACGACCTGGAGGAAATAGTGTGGCTGCAGGCTGTCCCTTGACAGCTGGCCTCAGGGTCAGAGAGGATCTCTCAGGCATGTTTAATGCTGGAGTATAGACACAGCTGCAGAAAACAGACTCCAGAATCCTGGAATTCTACATACTCAGCAAAGACTTCCTCTTCCCCATGTGTGTCTCAGCACAGGATTTACGATGGGTGATGGTAGAAGGAGGGACTGCTGTACAGCACTGGTGGAGAACTCGGCATGTGGAACTAAAAAGGACTACAAAAGGGTGTGTGACTAAACAATAAATGTAAAACTGATCCTGGGAATGTGGATTAGAGCTTCAGCTACCATTTTTTCCCCCAGTTATTACCAGGTAATAAGGTTAAATGATCTTACCTGCTTAATAAGCTTTACAAAGAAAATAAAAAATAAAAGCAGATATATTGATTAGGTTTTGTTGGGCTGACACAAATGTCTTCCACACTAATGTGTAATGTCTCAGTGTATTCTTAAATTCTTCTAACTCATGTCCTGTTGCTTATACCTTGCTTTTATACTCCTTAGGTTTGTACAGTGCCTAGCACAAAGCTATTCTGGAACATAAAATACGGCCATTAAATGCTGGATGGTGCTGATAATGCTAATAATAAATGTATCATTTGATTAATTATATCATTCTTTATTTGCATGAAACAGGCTTACATTTCCTTCTGCATTTTATTAACACAGTAATGGTTATTGTAATGAACTCATTAAATCTGAGAGTCAATATTAATGGACTATGAGAAGGATCTTTATGAACTTCATTGGCAGGCTACAAATAGTGGATTAATATAAACTACAGAATGAGTCAATTGGTTGTATAGTTATGAGTAATCAATTTATATTACTAAAAGTGCCTTAAGTTAGAAGCAAACAATTTAAAATACGGGGCTGGATCCTTGTTAGATGTAAATCAATAAAGGGAGGTCAGTCTAAACCAGCTGCAGTTTTGGAACAGGATTTTAGCGAAGGAAATGTTGTTTGTATTGATAAAAATATTGTCAATACTAAATCATCAGGCATCCCCCAGAATATAATCATACTGCATTGATATAATGTGCTTTTAATGGATATCTGTATGTTTTAATTGGTATAACTGTGTATCTGTAAAATAATTTCATGCAATTTTAATTCTTCTTGTTTCTGTGTAGCTGCATATACTTTGATTTTTATTTTTTTTTCAATTTAGGTACCATTTGCAAACTTTTCTTCAGGCTGCAAGAGTTAATCACTTACTTTATTATTTTAAATTACAACTGAGTTAATTTTGTTGTGCAATTGCTTGTGTTTAATAGCTGTTGCAACAAAAATTATAAGAGCTGTATTAAAATTGGAAAAGCTGACAAAGTGGCAGTAATTCAATTATCGAAATCCAAACAAAGAAGAACTTCTAATGCCCATGGAAATGTTATCCTTCAAAATAATGGTTTTATTAAAAGGAGGAGTGTCATAAGTTGCCACAAAATGTTTGTAACCCCTTCTTGTTATGCCCTTAGCTGGGATGTCGAGATATTGCAGCGAGACTCCCCCTATAGCAGAGATGGCCAACAGGGCACCGAACTTGACCTTTCTTAGTGCTGCCAAAGGTTTCTATTTCCTGGTTTATACCTTCGTTAGTGCTGAGATTTTTGCAATATTGCTGTGCCCAGAGATGTGGTAAGGCACCCAGGAGGCTGGCATGATGACCTAGTACATGAGACAGTGAGCCAGGTAAGTAGGGGACCAATTTCTCTGTTTCTCCTGGATTTGCTGGCACCTACTAACACATAGTCTCCACCTGAAGCTTTACCAACAACTGGGGCCTTGTCACTGACTTTCTTCTATCTGAAGTCTTTCACGTCTGATAAGTACTGTACTTATCTCAGGACCTTTACCTCAGACTCTTTCTGGCTGCCTATTTTCATAAAAACTGTGGGAACTTAACAACCACCCCTGAGACTTAAATGCCTCTGTTGAATTTGGCTGAATGCTAGCTGGTAAGTTAAAATGTGGAGAGACAGACACAAACCCCCACGCACAAATAAGAGAAAATAAATCTCATTTCTTCATTAAGTGAGGAAATAACCCCAAAGTAAATAGTATGCAAAAGGAAGTTTAGCCAGCTAATCCTTTCTCTCTTTTTCAGTTTTTATTATTGTGTGCTGCTCTGCAATATATTTTCTTGAAAAGCACTGAAAAACAGTTCTTTGGTTTACTTTTCTCAATCCAATTTGAATTAGAGTAACTTTTCTCCCCCCACTCCTTGACCCTAAAGTCAATAAGGACTACATATAAGAGTTTCTGATCATCAGTCTGAGTCAGAGTTTCAAAGTGTTTGAATAGAGAACTTTGATGTCAGCAAAAAAAAAAAAAAAATACTGAAATGGTCTTGGGATGTGCCACAATGAGTGAATCACCTCCGATTTCATGATTGCCTCTTTCCATATCCTTGTCTTACTCAGCAGGTTTCACCTTGCTGAATGTATTTTTTACAGGCAAGTACTGGTTCAAAATGCACGCACACACATCGTAGCAGCCACAGCAAGTCTCTGCTCAGAGGCAAGAAACAAGCAAACAAACAAAAAGAATAGATACCTCAACCCACTCACACAGATCTCTCTCTGGAGCATTGCATGTTTTTGTAATGCAGCTCAAATAGAGAAAGAGAGAGAAGAAAAGAAAAAAACCAACCCAACCCCAACCCACAGTATTTACTGACCTCAGGTATAGTCTTTTATCTTGGCAGTGTTCTGCCCTTTCACTTTTCTCCTAGACATTTGACCAAATGACCAAGCCTATGAATTTCATTATTAAGACCCATTCTTGTCTCATGGGCAGAAGAAACTCTCTTAGCTGATCTTTCATGTTATTTTCACAGTCATTCCAACGTCTATAAAAATCTGTAAAATATCTATAAAAATAAAAGTAATAACTTATTTCCTTTTCCAAAGTTTGGTTGTGGTTTTCGTGGTTGGTTTTTTTTGGGGGGTGGGGTGGGTTGTTTTTTTCTTTTACTTGTGCATATTTGACAAGGCACAGAATTTACTGATTTGGAGAGATTTTAAAGTATATGAACTTTTAACATCTACCAACCACCGTGAAAAACTATGTTGATGCCAGCTAGTAAGATTATATCTGTGTACTGGGGGTAGAGGGTTTTATTCTTCATATGTTAGAGTAGCAGGGGCCGAGTAAACTGACAAATTCTCCAAAGATACACTTGCAGCAGGCAAAAGTTGGAGATTCAAGTTGAAGGAACCATAGTATCTCATGCCAGTAGTGGTCATGACCAAGAGCAACTCTTGTGAATCCAAAGAAAGTCACTAGTTTCTAATTCAACACAAGCTGTGCTAAGCTCATAAAAATAATTCAATTTTTTATTAATTATAATATGAATATTATAAGTGAAATGTGGCAGATTTGGGCTCTGTAGGCCAAACAATGACTGAAGCTCAGGATGGGAGCGATTTCTTCCAGAGTCAGGATACAACTCTAGGGTGATTCGTGTACGTCCTCTTTGTGTTTCCAAACTGGAAAGCTGGATTCCCAGGGCTTACAGGTTGAAATTTTGCTGAATTGTGCACCCAGACTAGATGACCGTATGCAATGGACCTATCCTTTGCAGCTGTAAAATTTAACGTCTAGAACTGCTGATTTCCTCTTACAAATAAACTTCTATCTAGTGTGGCTTAATGTGGAGCTGCCGCGTCCCATGGTCATGCAACAGCTCTGATGTCTCCACTGTACTACCATCAGCTCTGTTTCTAGTTATTCTGTCTTCCCTCAGAGCTGGTTTGAGGACTGGTGTGGTCAGGGTAGGATACACAAACCCCATGGCACTGACAACCGTGATTCGGAACCTCTGTGAAAGGATAAAAAATTTCCTAAAGGACTGGACGGCTTAGCCGCGGGCGCTCATCGGCACTGCCTTACGGGAGTGCTAATCTCCCTTCTGGGAGATTAGTTGGCTGAGTCAAGGAGTTTAGCAGGTTGAGTCCAAGGTAAAAGCTGTTGAGAAGAAGCTCAAAGTGAGGTCCTGCCCCACTTTTCCCATGGGATCTACTTTTAAGCTGTGGCCGTGCCGCCAGCCCCTGCCTGGGCTCCGTCGCAGGTGTGTTGCAGCTGCAGCTGCGCTGGGGTTTGTGCCTCCTCAATCCGGACCCGGTGCTGGGCGATCGCTGGGTGTTTCTGACCCTGGCCACCGTCTCTGGCCCTGATCCTCACCTGGACTTGCCACTTCTTATGTTCCTGCCTGCCTTGTTATCCCCTCTGATCCCAGCTCCCTTTTCTGGAGGATCAACTGGCCCTTGTTACTCCCTGAAAGCTAAGGTCTGAAGCTGACTAGAGAGAGAGAAGGCCAAGCATTTTAATTAACTGTACAAGAACTTTGCATTCAGCCTGGCTGCAAAGGTCCGCGGAAGCCTCCAGCTCCAGTGGACCATGCTCGTCCCCAAATTGGGTGGTCGGTTCTCAACAGCCAATGTGACAGCTCTGAACAGGACACATTACTGTGATTTAAATATTTAATGGACAGCTTTCATCTGGCTAATCAAATCAGATACTTCAAAGTAGGATGTATTTTCCTTTTTTTATACATAAAATGCTAGCTATTTTAATGTTATATCCCTCTATTATTCTCTAACAGTGTGGGGCTACATGATTCCCTGCAGTACAAAAAGCTATTAAAAATCAAGAAACAACATGTTTGTCTTACCCTAGATTTCTGGCCTTTTCCCCAAATGAATCTTTCTTTTCTGATTTTGTTTTTCTTTTTATCATATCTTTCAAGCTATCTTGGTACTACAGCTAATCCCTCATTCATATTTACAGTTCCTTCTCTCAGTGGGTATGGGGCAGCAGACAATGGAGTTTTGCTATCTTAAATTAGCTGAGGAGCTATATCAGTTGCTGGTACTGTGGCTCATCTAGAATTTTTTCTTTTCTCATCCTGGTCCTTGAAACATGTGTACACATATGTGAAAGGTCATTACTGTATTTTGCTGAAAAATGATCAAAGCTTTTCAGACATAATTACAGATAGTTACGTGACATAGTCTTTTCCAACATGCTTTAGTTAGGGTGCACTGAAAAAGGAATCTGATATGTGATAACTAAAGAAATTAAACCATCTTCCCCCCCTTCGCAATTCTCTCTTTGTCTACCATCTTTATGTTTCTGCTTTCTTTGCTGCGTATCTTTCCAGAGCTCTGGTGGTGAATGTTAATGATGAAAGGTTTGGTTCTACTCTATCCAACCATTCTCAGAAAATTAAGCCCTGCATAGTGTATACTTTAAGCGTGATGATACATTCCCACTAATGAATAATAATGATATACAAAGCAGCTCAAATTCTGATTAGTGATCATCTCACCAACTGGTCAAGAAAGAATAGCAATTAATAGAAAAAGGCTTGTGGAAGGCACAGTGTTTCCTTTTTTTTTTTTAAAGAAGTCATTTATTGTTGCTAAGAAAAACAGGTTAGAAAAATCCGAGCAGGGAATATGCCAGAAAAAATAAATTAACACCTGCACAACTCTGCCATTTTAAAATGATGTTTTTCTAGGCAGTTCAGCATGAAGAAATGATAGTAGGTGATATTCCTGTTTAGTCAGAAGTGACAGAGCCATTTGATTTCATGAGCAGTAAACAGGACATAAGACCTCAGTAAAAATAACAGCAACCAACTAGCAGATTCAGCAATAAAACTAGATTAACATAATGGGGAAAGAACATTGGCACAAGGTGTGGATATTTTGACTTCCGTTACTCTGGTGTATATCAGGGGGTCAGCTGACAAGTAAAACAATACACATACTTTCATGCATATGAGATGAGAATTTTGGGTCAAAGTTTTAATTACTGTGATCAGAAGACTAGAGATGATTTAGAGATTATGTCTCAGTTTACAATGAGAAAAGATTATTTTCCTGCCTAGAATTTTGCAATTCTGATCTCTGGTAAAGATTATGTGTTGTTTTCTACACTAATAAATCTTTATTCACTCCAAGACCTTTTGCTTTGCAGAGTGTTTCTCTTTAAGAACTTCCTAATTTTTTATGCTGTTCTTTAATTATACT
Organism: Buteo buteo; assembly: GCF_964188355.1. Classification (NCBI taxonomy): domain Eukaryota; kingdom Metazoa; phylum Chordata; class Aves; order Accipitriformes; family Accipitridae; genus Buteo; species Buteo buteo. The sequence goes on along the minus strand of NC_134184.1, from coordinate 27,663,573 downwards.
TTACATTTACATTTAGAAACATTTTAGAAATTATTTGCTGCCCCAGACAGGTGCGACATACCACCAGCTCCTATACTGTTGTTAACAGACTTGAAATTTTGCGAGCTTTACCACCTAATCCCTCTAGGATCACAGAGACTGCTCATGTCCACCGTTGACACAGCTACCCAGGAGACATAAAGATAATGCAGTGTATTAAGTATATGACATTACTCAGAGATGAAAGCAGTGAGTAAAAAAAATATTTCTGACCTTCTCTGTGTCACCTGAGTAAAAAGTAAGGACCATCAAAGCCTATATTTTGGATTATTAAGTCAACCTAACATTCTGGGTACAAATAATTATGGAAGTTCTGTCTGGCTTCCATAGCTCCTCTCTGAGTCAGGCACTTTGACACCAAAGGACAAAAGAAGTATAGAAAATTGCAGAAAGAATGCAAGAAAGGGGTGGAACAGATGGAGCCAGATGACTTTGGCCATGTATAATAGGGTTGTCACAGATATTTAAAGAGAGATAAGAATCTAATTCTGATTTTACTCATTTTTTTGATAGGAAATGTAGGAGCTGGGACAGTAACAGAGGACTTCTTCTTAAACTCATCTTTCTTACCCCTTGCTAAGACAATAAGAGTATTTGATCCGTTATTCTTGAAAATTTGTCACCTTTAACATGAAACAATTATTAACAATTGTGAATTTTTCTGATGACTTAAGATCTCAATGGATGGTATCTGTACACATCAGAAAATTTAAAATGTAAACAAACTTGGATCTGATAACTTTAAAGTCCCACTTTTGCTGTTTATTGCAGAAACCAAATCCAAAATTAAACCTAAATTCGGTGGGGGCGAGGGAAGGAACAAAAAGAAAAAAGGTTAAAGGGGAGGGGGATTAGAGATCCTTGTGGTTCACTGTATGACAGCCAGTATACATGGAATTCTCTTGCCTTGAGGTACACTGATATCTCCTTTTAAATGAAACTGTCTCCCATTAAACACTCAGAACAAAAGAAATATACTAAGTTCCTCTCCCCATCTTCTTTCAGTTCAAGGCCTAAACAAAAAGAAGCATGTTTGAATCATAGAAGTCTCCTGCACACTTATGAAATGAGGAATTGTTCCCCTGTGTGGAGTGAGAACAATCCTTCATTGCATGAGATGAACTGCCTTTTCATCCTGGAGGTTTATGATTCTATCTTATGATTTTCTAAGTGCACACTGTATTCTTGGGAACAAAAACAAGACTGCTGACCAACAGAACTCAGTAAATGAAAAGCCCTGTTGGTGATGGAAAAGTTTGGCGCTGAGAGGTGGCCAGCAATTCCAGTTTGCTCTGCTCATCTGTGCACCAGTGGGTGAATATCCAGACAAGGTCTAATGAACAGATGAAGACTTTAGAGGCAAAGTTAGGATTTTAAGCCTTTGCAGTTTCCTTTGCAACTAGGTTTTTCACATAGTTTTGGCTATGCTTTTCACAGTTCACAATAGCATATCTTCGCTATTCTATTTCACTATTCATTAAGAAATTAACACTCATTTTCCTGAGAATCTGTATGGTGCATGGTGCAGCCCCGCTTCCTTGGCTTACTGCTTACAGAAGGCACCTGGACTGAAAGGCAGTGACAGAATATTTTATTGTTGTTACTGGAGCACGCAAAAAGAAAGCAGTCTTGAGGAAATAGCATTGGGTAGAAAGTAGATCATACTGGCAAGGAGGAGAAGACAGGAAGGGTAGAGATGATATGGTGATCTAAATGTAAGCCTCAGCAGTTTTCAAAAGAGCTCTTTCTCTGAGGAATAAGTGATATTAACAACTGCCATGGGAGACTCCCAACTCACAAAGTGTTCTGGAATCTCTTATCATGAACTTGCAGATTAAAAAAAATATATAATGCTTTTGCTAATATGCTCTGACACCATGATAACACTTCACTAAGGCCACTATACAGTCAAAACACCAGCTGCTCACCGATAGCCTGAAATGGAGCTGAACTAGTGAACTAAGTTAACATTTTCAAAAGCATGTAAATGACCTGCCTTCTTAGCAAGGTTTTAAAATGTGAGAAAGGTGAGGTGCTTAAATATGCAGATACCTGGCTATATTTTTCCCTGCTCAGAAATGTCAGTGAACTTGACTTTTATTGATTTCAATGACATTAATTACAATGAGAGTGGACTAGCAAGACACTTGCAGAAAATCCTACTGAGCTTCTACATGAAAATTAAAGCCCCTAAATACCTTTGTAAATCTGACCCTTTTGTACTTAGAAATACTTAGAATCACAGTGAAGGGCAGTGGGATTTGGACTCTGAATTACCTGTGACTTAGACAAGTAGGTGCTTTGGAAATCCTCAAACATGGGAATGAATTTGTTACTCTATACTCTCCTGTGATATTTTCTTCCTTCAGTCCATTGACATGAACAAATAAAATATGCAGGCATGTGGTTTACAGTAGGATAGCAGTGAAGTAGGACATACATACTGCGGTAAAATAGTAAGTAAGAAACAAATGAAGGTTGTGATTGATATTCATCCTGGCTCAATCTGAATAGAGTACAGGACAATAGAGGCAAATGTACTTGAGAAGAGATATAAAAATTGAAATAGCAACAAAGACTAAAGCTTTTTTTTTTTCATCCAAATATTTTTTTCTGAGAGCCTTATACAATATGAAATCCCCAGTAGTGCTGAGAAATGGCTGGCTGTTATTCCTGTTGGGTACTAAGGAACTAAAACCATGAGATCCTTAAAAGAAAAAGGGGAAAAAATGTGCTTTTCCAAAATGTGCTGCAATTCATTGAAACAGCTAAGGACTGATTTCATGAGTCTCAAACCTCCTAATACACAAGGAAGAGGAGGAGGAACTCCACTCACTCAACACAATCTCAACAAAGCAACAAGAGATCACAGTCTTCAAGGTCCACAAGGGTCCAAGAAAACAAAGAAAATATTATTGTTTTGGTGTCTCTTACAGAGACTGTTTTCTCATAGCCATTTCTTACTGCTTTGCCACTTGAATGGCAAATTAATTTTGTTGCTAACGTAAGACTTAAATGGACATGGCATGTATAAACCTCCTACTGCTAGTTTTACTGGGATTGCCAAGGACATTTGCTCTTTGTCATATTGAGAATAACTTTCATATTCAAATGAAAATTTCTGCAATAATCAATATATACATTTTTAAAATTATGCCTAAACCCCCCAAAATTATTTTGGCAATTGAAAACTGTTACTGCAAATAAATGGTTACTACTTTTATTCATGTCTCAATAATCAATCCATCCCCCACAGTATCAAATAAAATTGCAATAAATATGTAAAAATTTCATATTCATCTTAAAATATTTCCTGCAAGTAAACTTAGGTTTACTGTGGAGTGATCACAATCTCTATGTATCTTTGGGCTTGTGTGACTTCAGTGCAGTTACTTTGGCATCCATACTGTCAGCTGTAGACCATCGTGTCTTCGTCTGCCACTTTCAGAATACTATGTCTATAAATCCCACGTTCTTTGGTTGCATCAATGTCTTTCCAAGAAAGACACCAGGGATGAGCAGTAAAATTTCCAGGGTGGATGGGATGGACTGTGACAGCGGGACTACTAACAATCAATCCAAACTGCTGGCCTCGTAGTGTAGCTAGGTCTGTGCTTGAGTCCAGATTATGGTTTAGTCTTAGATGACTATGGTGTCATCTCAGGTACCCTCCATCCATATGTAAATGCCCTAAAACTTACCTTAAATCTGAACTTTACCATGAGCTGGCCTGCACCTAGTGCAGATTGGCAGTAAGTTTGGATATCACCTGAACTTGATCTGATCTAATTGACCCGAATTTACATTTGATAAATAGGATAAATGCACCCTTACAGGACCAGAGTTTCCTTGTTTGCTTTGGGTTACAGCTTATTCAGCAAGCAATCTACAGGACTTAATGGGGCAACTCTTATGGTGTGGATGCTAAACTTGCCTTCTTTTCTGCTACTGATAGCTAGACTGTGCAGTATCTGTGCTGAGCAGGACATACTCCTAGGAATTATCAGTAGAAACACTCATGAAAGGAAATGATCACATGGATGAGTGACAACTGCACAAATCTGCCTCTGAACCAGCAGTGAACTCCAACTCCAGTTCTTTAACATCTTCTCTTTCCCGTGTCTCGGAGGAGATGATTTTCTCCACAGCAAAACTCCACAAGGTAGATTTGACACTTTTGAGTCTAAATTAAACTACTCAAGGTAGATTTGTCAGATCTGAGTTTAAATTAAACTCTGTTTCAAATAAAATTATAAGTTAGGAACAATGTACGGAGGGTATAGAACAAAAAGCCAATGGTATGATGATAAGATCAAGGGGGTTTTTAAGTTCAGAATAATAGCCTGAAAACTTAAACTTTGGCATTTATTGAAATAAAGTACAAGTTGGTTGTAAATCACAATGTATGGAAACTTTTGTTAAACCTACATATATTTAGCTTTGGGGTTTTAATAGCTCTGTTGCTGGAAAGTACATAGCTTTAGTTTAGCTTTGTTATTTACTGTTTACCCTAGCTGAGACTTTGCTTCAGATCTGATTTCCAGTTCAATACTGTTTCCTGAGGTTTTGTTTCAGTAAATATGACTGATAATATTGTCAAATGTATCTGACAAGAATTTACAAATTTAAGAATGTAGAGTGGGAATCAGTTAGTTTGATACATATGCACACAACCTGGGAGGGGAGGAATTTTTAAAAAAATATATTTGTTTTGGAAAACCTTATAGGTAATGCAGAGAATGATCACATCTGCTTCCTTGTAGCCCTGCACATCTCTGTAGGTTTCTGTATTGCTACAACTCTCTACAGAGTTGGTTATCTCCTTTTGTGCTTAACCGTAGCAGTCAATACAAGTTGAGAATCACCTGTCTCCCACCCACAGTCCTTTGACATCCAGATTTGGATGGAGAACCACCTACACTTTCCCAAAGTCCACCACAGAATCAAGAAAATTTACATTTGATGAGGACTACAGATCCTTTCAGCTCCAGTGATGCAATACAGGTAATGTGTGTTTCTTGCTTAACAGTGTGATGGCTACAGTACAGCATTGTGCCAACAGAATATTCATATATTTCAGTTTAGAGAAAATGCAAAATGTTTCCTAGAAAGAGGGACTTGAACCAGTTAAGTCTGCTTTCTACAGATCTTCCGACACTATTGATCTATAAAGCTGAAAGTAAATCACTAGATGGGGTGAGTCCTAAGTGGACTATCACTAATTACATCCTACCAGTTCCCTGTGTTTTCAGTGGAGAGCTAAACAGATAATTTATGTAAGCAGAATTTCCTCTCTTCAGGCCCTTAAGAGTACTTACAGCTCTCCACGGACTGTACACAAAATCTGTGGTTTTACTTCCCCAAATATCAACAGAGATGATGGCACAAGTTTCACAGCAGGAGGCACAGGCTAGCTCAGCCCCCAGGGTATTGGCTTTGGGACAACACATGGAACTGTGGTGCCATGAGTACTAGAAATATTCCTATTGCTCATCTCATTTAATGCGTATGGTACTGGAGCTGTTAGGCCAAGTATGTGGAGACAATTTACATTTTGACTGTTACACTAAATAAAAATTTTTTAATATATTTGATTAAGAGGAAAAATTGCTTAATTTTTATATGTGAATTCTGGATATGAATGTGGAAAGCAAAATATGATTTTTTTTTCTATCTGAACAATAATGATTTCTTCTAATGTCTTAGACCTTTGCTCTTAGAGCTTTATATGTTTGGGTTTTTTCAGTGCCAAGGATCTCTAAATTACTCTAGTTAAATAAATACTAGCTAAAATGTGTCCATTATTTTTTCTGTACTTAAACATCTGTGATGCTTATTTTGGTTATCTAGCAGGATTCAATGCTCTCTTTTTAAACACCAAATTTTTTCTATATGATTTATTACTTGATTATTGGATTTTTCTTTTGAAGTTATAGCAGTAATTGTTTATGGAACTAAATAAAAATAAAATCAGGGTGAGTAATCCAAGGGCTTACTTTATATGTCACGGTGTCTTACTTCAGAGAGTAAGAAACTTCCCAAGTGTCAATTGCTACATTTACTACTCTACTCTACAAGTTTTTCACTGCAATAGTGGTGCAAATAATGACATATTCAATCTAGTGGATGGCTTTGAGCAAGTACTGCTATGATATTTATACTAAATCTCACCCAACTTTCCCAGCCATCTTACTGCCAAACGTCTTTAAGTTACGTGGAACCACTGGACTCTTGTTGTGGTGCACGTTGTGCCTTCACCATGGCCCACCTCTGCCTAGAACTTCCCCTGGCAATGTGAGCTGGAGTTTGTCTCGTACAGACAACCCATAATAAAGTTACACCACAGCTATACAACTCTATGGGCAGCTACAGGAAAGAACCGCAGCTCATTATTTTTCTTTTGCCCATTACTGTAGTGACTGGGGAGCAAGGGGATGGTAATTTACTGCTGGCAGACATAAGCAGCAGCTTTCTGCCACTTCCACCTCCATCCCTGCCACCCAGAGAGCTGCAGCTCCACCCACTAGCCAGCACCAGTAACGAAATAAACAGGTATACTTTTTTTTTTTTCTTATTTACTTGCAGAATACAGAGAAAAATATAGGATACACTTACTCCCTGAAGTTCAAGGCACTTTATGCCTAAGAAAAAGCCATGACACATAACAAAATAAGAAGTAGAAAAATATGCACTTTTGTTCTTGCTTACAACAGTGCCACTTCATTGGAGCTCTGGTCCCTCATTTTTAAGTGTAATTCTTCAACAGAACCAATAATTGTGACATCCAAAATGATAAAAGGAGGTTAGGACAAAAAAGTGGAGGACAGCAGCGGATACATAGAACAGAATGTAAAAGCATAATCTATTGCCTGCAAATTTTTCCTACATGTTATTCATATTTATTGAAATGTTCCCCTTTTGATTCACAGGCACAGAAAATGGAGAGTCATTAATACATATCTCTATAGAGTTATAAGGAGGCTATAAGAGATGTTATATTGTTATGCAGATGGCCCTTGGTCTAGGAGGCTTGAATAAAGTACCATTGTGCTTCTAATTAACTCTAAAATGACTATGCCAATTGCTTTGCTATGTATGAAACCTTCTGTTCTCATATGTTTTGATGAGTTGTTTATTCACAAAGAATACTTGGATGTTTTGTTGGCCTCAAAGCAGCACTCCGAAAGGTACTGAAGTTGGCAGAATTAGCTTACACCCACTTGTCAGGCTAGCAGAATGCATTAACAAACTTCAGGAAGTCTTCCCTTAGACCATCATTGATTGAAAGGTAAAGTCTATGACTGTAGCCTGTAAATATTTCCTGGCAGTAATTCAATAGAGCTGGAGCTCACTGTTCTGTAATGAACTGCAACTCTAACTTCCTCTTAAACTAAGCTAGCACCCAAGTTCGTTACAGAAGTCTTTATGAAATGAGGCTACCGTGATCCTTACTCAACTCTTTAAAAGATTAGTAGTAAATTAAATACTGGCACACAAAGTAAATTAGAACATCAAAGGATAGTGGAATAATAAACTTTAAACAGTGTACCAAATTATGTTCAGCTTGCAAAAGGCAAGATATGTAAATTAAGCCCAACGCACCAGGCAACCGCTGTGCATATAACTGTGTGAAATGTAATGGGAGGTGCATGTATTTATAGCCGTTTTGAAGTTATTTGACTGATTCCTGCGTAGGTAGCCTCCAGGAGTACATTAAGGCAAATGTTGACATATGGTTTAGTACTGCATTTGCAAACATATACTGCAGAACCACATTAAAACAACAACAACAGCTCACATATGTTTATTTACTGATCAGGTGCTTGGGAAAAAACAGTTTGTTTCTTGGATGTTACTTCACCTAATTTAAAGGATGCTCAGATGTATGCATGGATACCTTTGCTTTCTCCAGGGCTTCCCACAGCTTCTAGTGCTCCCTGCGCAAGGAAAACCTGGGATTTTTGGAAAGGAAGAGATCTTATGTATAAATGATATACATGTAGAGGAAAGGGGGGCAGGGGGAAGGGGAATCTTCCCTTATTTGCATGGCAGAAGTATCAAACCCCATTCCCTCCCCAGGTAAAGGTGCACTGCAGTGCTGGGAGGTGTATATGAAGTATGTGGTTGAGTTTTAATCTAAATAGACTGCATAGGCATACTAGGGGTTGAGAGAAGAGTTATACTTTACAGACAGAGACCAGAAAAACCCAGTTCTTCGGAAATGTATAAGGCAATATCCAGAACTGTATATTTTGGCAGGCATGGTGGCACAGTGATGCCTGAGGACGGTCATGGGATTGCCAGCAGAGCAGCCCAAGCTGTCGGAGGGCATGTCTGCAAATGACGTTTGACCTGAGGTCCTCTGTCCAGTTGGATTAGCAAGAGCTTTGTCTGAGCCTATCTGCATTGCTCCTTACATGTTCTGGCCTGAACGTCCCACACTGTATATCTGAAACAGGATTTATATCAATTTTAAAGCGGGCATATTGAAAAGAGCAGGAGCGCACACACAGTTCTTTTCTACCTCATTCCGGGTGAATGCTTTCACCTTTGGGGAGCAGAGTAGTGCTACCCCTTGCATACTTTTTCCTCTAGCCTCATCATACGCATTCCTGCCAAAACAACATCCTATTTTCACAAGGACAGGCTTGTAGCCCAGTGATCTTGATGAGGTATTGTTCAAACCCTTCGAGGCTAAGGATATTTTAAACCCCACATTTCTTGGCTGAATTCTTTTACGACTAAGCTAACACAAGCAGTACTATTCTTTTCCCTGTACATGTTTTTGAATAAATTCAGTGGTACTGATACGCGTTAGACAAAGCCTTGAGGATGCCTGTATGATTGGCTGCTCACAATTAGGCAGCAAGTTCCTAAACCCTTTCAAAACTGAAGTGCTACTGGACATGTTAAAGAGTATTCTTAAGCTCCTACGGAATATTAATTTGAAAATTGAGGTGTTCATAGAGGGCTTATGTGCAGAGATTTAGGATCCCTAAAGCCCACCTTATGCACTTACGCCCTTGTTCATATCTGATCATACTTATCTCCATTTATGTTTTAGTTCTGAACACTATGCTGAGCATGACATAGAATTGTCAGGAGAGAGACTCACTAGCTAAGCTTCTTTGGTTTTTGTTGGAAAAAAAAAATGGGAAAATGTGTCACACTGAATAGCAAAAACATACTCTCCATAAAGCACCAGAAAGCCATTCTCAGCTTAGAAATATTCAAGAAAAAATACACATTATGAAAACAAACAAAACATGAAGTATGAAATTTAAACCTTCCTACCTGAGAAGGTTTAGCTGCCTCTGAATTTGTGTTCAAGTTTATGTATTATGAGCAATATCATTAGACTTTTTACTCAAGTTGCCTGCAAAGAGTAAGATAGCCGTTGCTATTAAAAAAAAAAGGAGAAAAAAAAAGAGAAGCATCTCAAATCCTTATTTGTTAGTAATGTTTTATTACACTGCATATAGTATTTATATAAAGGATTAAAAAAGTATTAAAACAGAAATGCCTTCTTAATAGCTATTGCTTTGTGAGCGCTGCCCTGCATTAGTACAATCGATTTTCACATAATTTTCATGCTCCTGCAGTAAGTCTACCCTATTTTAAATGCACGGATTTTCTGTAAGGATAGGATATTGTCAACATCCCAAAGACAGCAGCTAGATTTATGGGAACTCTGAAATCAGTTTAAAAACTCCTCAAGTCTCTTCCCGGTGTGATCATTTTCCTCCTGGGTCCAAGATCTCTTTAACTGTTCTAGGGCTCTGTCTTGAGTCTGGAAGAGAAGTTTACCACGATGTTGCCAAGCAGTAACTCATCCATCACTCATGGTATGTTCTGTGAGTACTGATTGCACAATATCATTTTCTCCATGTATTGAGGATGCTTCACTTGTCAGAGGCCTTTGAAAGTCGTCAGCTTTCATCGATGGATCTTGACAACATGGAAAGAATGAGTCACCTGAAGGAAGCGTAGGGCACAGCATTTCAAAAGTGATATCTGAAGACTGATTATTCTTTGTCCTTGACACCCTGCCAAGGGCTAGATACACTGAGCATTTGGGAAGCAATGGAGCCTACAAGTCACTGGTCGCCTACAATCCCACTCAGGCCACAGGAGGCCGGCATGCGTGACTTCAGATTTTATTACATGTTGTAAATTTTTGACTGTTCTGATATGTGTTGTCACTGATGTGGCAAGATTGGGCTCTGACAGGGTGTCTGACCTGATCGAGATCAACAACGCTCTGTGAAAGCTGAAAAAAAAGTCAACCAACACCACTATTGTGGTGGGACCTCCTTTAATCAACCACAGTCAATAGCTGCGCCGTATGGAAACAAAACACAGGGGTCGTGTTAGCATGTAGGAATGCTCCGGTGTGAGATGAGTGGCTGTAGGAACATACTGCCAAAGTGTCCTGTGATGTATGACATACATCTGTGATGTTCCCTTTCTTGTTAGAGAAGCCTTTGTCCTGATGTACTTCCTACTACTCAGTGCTTCAATATTTTAGATGCAAAGAGAAATCACCAAGAAGCTTGGTGGAGTACTGGGGACATTCCCTTGGTACTCATTTAAAATCTTTTATAGGAGAATCAGTGTGCTATGGTTTAGGACTAATCTTCTCTAACATCAATGCTAGCCATCAGCTTGCCCTGTTAAGTGAGAATCTGGTATCAAGTAACTGTTTGGGCTTTTTTCCCTCCACTTTAAAAAAAGCAATTTGTCCTGTAAAAGCTAGAGAAGGTAACAATAATGTTGTTTTCACAGCCATTTAGCAATTCTAAAAAAAGAAAAAGAGGACCAATGAGGCCATATTGCCCCAAAACATGCTTCAGATTTTAATTACAGATCTTTAGGTATAGGATGCCCACTTGTTGTGGATTAACCCCAGCCAGCAACCAAGCCCCACGCAGCCGCTTGCTCACTCACCCCCCCAGCAGGATGGGGGAGAGAATCAGAAGGGTAAAAGTGAGAAAACTCGTGGGCTGAGATAAAGACATATTAATAGGCAAAGCAAAAGCTGCACACAGAAGCAAAGCAGAACCAGGAATCCATTGCCCACTTCCCACGGGCAGGCAGATGTTCAGCATCTCCAGGACAGCAGGGCTCCATCACGCCTGACGGGGACTTGGGAAGACAAACGCCATCACTCCAGAAGTCCCCCCTTCCTTCTTCTTCCCCAGCGTTACATACTGGGCATGACGTCGTATGGTCTGGGATATCCCTTGGGTCAGTTGGGATCAGCTGTCCCAGCTGTGTCCCCTCCCAACTCCTTGTGCCCCCCCAGCCTGCTCGCTGGTGGGGTGGGGGGAGAAGCAGAAGAGCCCTTGGCTCTGGGTAAGCGCTGCTCAGCAGGAACGAAAACATCCCTGTGTTATCAACACTGCTTCCAGCACAAATCCAAATCATAGTCCCTTACCAGCTACTATGAAGAAAATTAACACTATGCCAGCCAAAACCAGCACACCACTCATAAATGGAAAGATGAGACCCCTCCGAAAATGACACCATATCCTTTGAACACCATCTGCAAAAAATACTGTTCCCTAGTTGCGTATCAAGGTTCTGCCAAGTCAAATGAAACATTACAGCACAGCTAACATCCGAACCAAATGAGCATATCTAGAAGATGCCTATGCATGGAGAGTCACAGAGCCATTTTAATGTAGACAGCTGAATCTGCAGGATGTAAACCAGCATGAATTTAAGAACTCATTTTCTTCTGAATATTTAAAGTCAAAGTATATATTTTCTGGAACCGCCAAAGTATTCCAAAAGTTATGGTATTTTTTTTCCTAAGATAGCACTGATGTAAAATAATTTTAAAAGGTTCTATAATCTCTGCACTATCACTACCATTAACCTGTAGTACCATTTAGAAGGAAACATTCAGATATTATTTATCTCACTGGGATCTATAAATCTTTGCAACTACTTAACAATTGAACCAGTATTTATAGCTCTCTTGCTGAATACAGACAAATAGTTCATTCTAACACACAGGAAGGAAAGTAATAATTCACAGATTAAATAAAACCCTTTAAAGTTGCAGATGTTTTTGATCCTGACATAGCATAATGTCCTCTGAAACAACAGAAGTGTCATATGAACCAGTTATTTATATTTCTATAGACTGGAGAAGTTATAAACTGTTGAGATGGAAATTATTTAACACCCGCTCTATCTTTTGATAAACAAAGTGTGACAAACTCAAGTATATTTTTGCACTGTGGCATTATAGACAGAGTTTTTCAGTGACGAAAATTGCCATTAGTGGCTGTTTAATAGATTGACAAAAATTTCCTGGCCTCATCTAGACACGTCCCAAAACCTTATTTTTTGATATGGTGTAATACCCAGCATAGTCTGAAACCACCAAAGTGAATTAGCTACCACTTTTACCACTTAATTCTTTGGGTCAGCACAATCTAAAAAATCAAACATTTGAGAACGTTTCTGTAGTATGTAGCCTGCATTTTCTTTAGTTTAATGTCCGTAGTTCCACATTTTTGTCCTTTACAATAATATAACTCCACCTGCTTTGGTAATGACACCCCTTCAATACTTGTACACAGGCAACGTAACATATCTTTGACATAGATAATTAAGGACAATAGATCAAATTAAAATAAAAATTCTGAAACAAGAAAAAATTACACTGAGAAGAAAAGGACCATGCTATAATTTTGCAATTGATTTGCCATAGTGTCCTAATTTCTTCAAGCAATTAGAAAGTCAAAATATAAAAAAGTTCCAGCACTAGAACCAAAGTAACAGAATAAATCAGCATGGAAGCTTTCCTCCAAATTAGGTAATGAAAATAAAATCAAGCAGTTATCTAAATAACGCAAGATGAATATTAATAAGCAAAAACCTGGCATGTCTGTGAAAAGATACAGAGTTTTTTACTTCAGAGGAAGTAGAATAGTGCATAGTGTGAGGTGAAATGTAACATAGCCCACCCAACTTGTACTGCAGCATTTGAACTTGTTCGCGGTCACAGACTCACAGGACGTTTGAGGTTGGCAGGATGAGCTAGAGCAGATCGCTCAGGGCCGTGTCCAGTAGGGTTTTGAATATCTTTGAAGATGGAGACTCTACAAACTCTTTGGGCAATCTGAGTGCTTGGTCACCCTCACAACAAAAAAGTGTTTCCTTAAGTCTAAGTTGAATATCTGTCATGGTTTAACCGCAGCTGGCAACTTAACCCCACAGAACTGCTTGCCCACTCCCACCATGGTGGGATACAGAAGAGAATCAGAAGGGTAAAAGTGAGAAAACAACTTGTGGGTTGAGATAAAGACAGTTTAATAAGTAAAGCAAAAGCCACGCATGCAAGCAAACCAAGGAATCCATTCCCCACTTCCCACGGGCAGGCAGACGTTCAGCATCTCCAGGACAGCAGGGCTCCATCACGCCTGATGGTGACTTGGGAAGACAAACGCCATCACTCGAGAAGTCCCCCCTTCCTTCTTCTTCCCCAGCTTTTATTGCTGGATATGACATCCTATGGTGTGGGATATCCCTTGGGTCAGTTGGGGTCAGCTGTCCCGGCTGTGTCCCCTCCCAACTCCTTGTGCCCCCCCCAGGCTGCTCGCTGGTGGGGTGGGGGGAGAAGCAGCAAAGCCCTTGGCTCTGGGTAAGCGCTGCTCAGCAGGAACGAAAACATCCCTGTGTTATCAACACTTTTTTCAGCACAAATCCAAAACACAGCCCCATACCAGCTACAATGAAGAAAATTATCCCAGCCAAAACCAGCATAATATCCCATACTTTAATTTGTTTCTTCTTGTCCTGTCAGTGAGCACCACTGAGAAGGGTTTGGCTCCATCTTCTTGACTCCCACTAATCAGGTATTTATGCACATGGATAAGATCCCAGCTAAGCCTTCTTTTCCCCAGGATAGACAATCCCAATCCTTTCAGCCCCTTTTTGTATGCCAGATGCTCCTGTCCCTCAACCATCTCTGCTGCCATTTGCTACGCTTGTTCCAGTACATCCGTGTCTGTCTTGTACAGGGGAACCCAGAACTGAACCCAGCCCTTCAGATGTGTCTCACAAGCGCTGAGCAGTGGGGACGAAGCACCTCCCATGACCTGCTAGCAATGCACAATGTTAGACTTCATGAAATTCCTTTCTGCTCATTTTTCCAGCTCATCAAGGCTCCTCCAAATAGTGTCACATCTACCTGGTGTATCAACCAATCCTCCTGGCTTTGTATCATCTGCAAATTTGCGGGGGGTGCACTTGGTCCCATCATCCATTTCATTAATGAAGAGGTGTTGACCACTTCTTGACCCAGGTATTAACCCTGGGTTACAACACTATTGGCTAGATTGGATTTTGTTCTCCTGATCACATGCCTTCAATCCTGGAAGTTCAGCCTGTTTTCAATCAACATAATTGTCCACTTACCTAGTCCATTCATCAGTTTGACAGTAAGAATTATATGGAAGACAGTGTCAAAACCTTTACTGAAGTCAAGATAAATAGCTGTTCTCACATTATCCATTGAGCTAATAATTTTGTCATAGTAAGCTGTGAGGTTGACCAAGCATGCTTTCCCCTTCATAAATCTATACTGACTACATCTGAGTACCTTCTTGTCCTGAAAATGTTTTGAAAAGCTTTCCAGAAGGATTTGCTTCATTACTTTCCCAGGCATTGAGGTGAGGCTAACCAGCTGGTAGTTTCCCAGATCTTCCTTCTTGTTCTTCTTGAAGATTAGGGTAACATTTTTTTTCCCCCTAGCACTCAAAGAACTTTCCCCAGTCACCACGGCCTTTCAAAGATGATTGAGGGTGGTCCTGTAATGATAGCAGCCAGCTCCCTCAGCTCTTGCGGATACATCCCATTGGGGCCTATGGAATTGTGTATGTTCAGTTTGCTTAAATGTTCCCTAATAGAATCCTCCTCCAGTCAAGGCAAGTCTTCCTTGCTCCAGACTTTTCCACTGGTCACAGGGACCTGGGATTGCTGTGGGAAAAATCATACTAGGAAAGACCAGGGTGAAGAAGGCATTGAGTATCTGGGTTTTTTACACACTGTTTGCCCACTTCAGCAGCCCACATATTCCTCAGTCTTTCTTTTGCTGCTGATGTATCTGTAGAAAGCTTTCTTGTTGCCATTCAAAGGGCTCATCAGATTCAGCACCCGGTGGGCTTTGTCTTTCCTAGTCACATTTTTGTAGTCTTGGACAGGGTATCTGTATTCCTTCTTGGTGACTTCTTCCTGCTTCTCTTTCTAGTACAGTTACTTTCTATCTTTGACTTTTGTTTTGAGCTTCTTGTTCATCTGTGGAGTTCTCTTACTCTCTTTACTTTATTGACAAAACTCCCAGCTCCTCACCTGCTATAAGGGCACTGATCTTGTTCTGTCTTCAGCTTGTGACTAAATGTGATTTCCAAATCCTTTTTCCAGAAAACTGCTATGTTGTCCATCCTATATATTAGCCTTCACTTTGTATTTGCCCCTATTCAGCTTTTTCCTGCTGTTTCTCCCATTTGTCAAGATAATTCTGAATCCTTGAATTCTGCCCTTCAACATCATCCCAGATCCTCCCAGCTTTGGGCTGTTATCCATCAACCAAGTCATTGATTAAATATTTGAGTGGAACTGGGCACAGGATGAAATATCAACCTCCTTCCATTTTGACAGGGAACCACTGATAACTAAAAGAGGACTGTGGTTTTCAATAGTTTTACATATCTTAGAGGAATGTGTTTGCAAAAGTGCATTAATGTGGAACAGTGTAAAAACTAAGCCAAAGCCTCTCATGTAAATGTAAATATCTAGTAGCAACAAAGGGAGGAATTTCTGTGAAAACAATAGTTGTACTGATTAGTGGCTTTTTTATTTATTAACAGTATTCCAATTATGATTTAAAATGTTTTATACTATTTACTGTATTTTATGTATATTTGAAATATTACATTTAAATGAAATGATAGAAATGGGGTTTATTAACACATTACAATTGTCTAGTAAAAAACCTCCAGTATTTGCTGCTGCAAAATCCTAATGTCTAAATCTGTATAATGTTTTGTAAAGCTCTAGAAAAGAGAATTCTGTTTTGGTTTTTGTAATGGTCTTAAGGTGAAATGCCACAGAAAGGGAAATGTAATAGAGTTTCAGGTCAGGTTGTCTGTGTATCCTTCTCCTCATTATACAAAGATAATGACAGAGCAGAATTTAATGGAAAATGAGATTTTTCCTGTGAGAGGATATGGCTGAAAAGTCAACTCGTACAATGTGATGTAATGGTAGCTTTTTCTTTTTAAAGAGTATTCTAATCTAGTTTAGTCCTTAGCTTGTAACTTGACAAGAGATTCAGTTGAAGTAACAGACACAGAAGGTTTAAAGTTAGGATTCATCTCATCTAACTTCAGCTGTCTAGAAGTCAGTTGTCTAATCAGAGTGAATTATTTAGGCGCTCGCTGTCATTAATGGAAAGAGAGAAGCAACTTTACTCCTTTCTAAAATAAGTAGGATTAACCTAACTTTATTAGAGTTGCTTATCTCTCTCAATTGACTAGTGAGAGAATCTCTATACTCTGTTTAAGACAGTACAGTGGACTAAATCTTAGCTTATGCAAAGGGAGGGTATATTTTAAGAATTAGAATAAGCCATTCTCACTCTACAAAACAGGAATCCACCATGAGTAATACAGGAAAAGTCAAAGTTTGAATATGAATTTCTAGTAAAGCCTATGAATTTGAAACGCTTACCAGTGTGAAAAGAATAGGCTTTTCTTTTAGCAGCTTCTTTCCCCCTTTATTAATGAAATGAAACTTCAGGATGCGTATTCAGCACTGTACCTTCCACTGAGATACCACAAAGGCCATATTTATCCTACAGAAGTTACCATCTCACCTATAATGAAACAAAGAAATCTTTCTGCCTATACCTCTAAATCAGTAACTTATAGCAAAATCCTAGAGAGACAGAGGGCTATGCTACCTCGATGCACGCACATTCTGTTATATTGGCTCTTCAGGAGCTTTCTTTCTTCATCAATTATGTTGTTTAAAAATAACAATAATCTTGCCACTCACAAATACAGTTGTATTACAAAACAATCCTTATGTAGACTAGCTTAAGCTAACAAGAAGGAAAAAAATGTGAGAGGCAAATGTATGAGAATAGTTATACCTAAATTCATACCTCCTTCTTGATAAATACCAATACACTTGCAGAACTCAGCCATTATATAGTACAGCATATGAAATATAATTAGATAATAGCCCTTGTAATGTCCTTTAAATGTTCCCTGGTCCTTTCTTGAAAGTTGGAAGGCAGCTTGACATTTACTTCAAGTATTTACTTGTGGCACCTTGGAAAATCTTGAGGAAAAATTATACTTAATAGGTAGCTCATGGTAAAAGTGACTGAATTGCAGTGCATTGCTGTTGATAATATGGATCTATTCACCCAGTACTTGCTTAGAAGAAGAAAGGGGGAGCAGGAGGGTGTCTGGGAGGATTGTCTTCCTAAAATGAAGCAGCTGAGGTGGAGAGAATGCAAAAGGTCAGCAAGGCATCAAGGGAAGTATTTGTAAGAGAGAAAAACAAAACAAACAAACAAAAAAATAGGTATTGCAAGTGAGCCCAGAACTGTCAGACATTTACTTAAAAAAAGAAAAAAGAAATATGTCCAAGAGAAATATTTCTAGCTAGGGAAAAGAGAGAAAAATTCTTGGCTGGTTAATGCTAGGACTGCAACACATACTGAACACATTACTAACATGGGCTGTGGGACTCTTGGCACTTTTCTGTTATTAAACTGAAAGATTATTAAGAAAGTTTTGCATATGACTAGTGTTTACTAGTAAATGTGCAAGGTTGTTACATTGCATGTGGATCAACCACGAGAATAGAATGAGATACGGATTTTACTAGTGAACTGAATTATACAGCTGTTTCTTAGATAGTACTGTGGAGACCAAAAAATAAGGGATATAATTCCAGACTGAAGCGTGGACTTCATCCTGGTGATTTTAGACTCTCCTGACCTTATTCCCTTAGTCTCCTTTCTAGTCCCTCTCTGCTCAAATTCCTCATTTACACTGCTATATAACTAAATATTTCTCTCTTTCTTCCTCAGCATTTACTCCAGCTTCAGCCCTTTCTCCCACGCTTGTCCCTTATTTCTGCCACAGTCTTGCCCCCCCCCCCAACATATTCTTCTTTTTCTCTCCCTGTTGCAAGCCGTGCAAGTCCTACTTTGTTTTACCTCCGTGTCCCATTCTCTCAGTGTGCCGTGTTCCCGGATCCTGCTCCTCTGATCCTGGACCCTCCTCTGGCCACCTACCTCTGCCTCCACCTGATTTCTCCTCCCCTTGCCACAATATTTCTTTCTTGCTAGACTCTGAAAGAGGGAGCAGTGAAACCGCAGAGACGGTTTTCCCCGCTCACAGCCGCTGCGTGGGCTGTGGGGTCGCAGGGGGAGACCAGCCCCGTGTACGGAAGGATGATGCTCTGGTCCTGCGGGGATGCGACATCGGCAGCTCCGTCGGGTGCAGGAGCTGATGGAGAGGACGGCCCTGGTGGAGCAGGCAGAAGGCTCCCCGTCGGACCTCTGCTGCCCACAGCCAAATGCATAAGCATCCAAAGCTTATAGCTTGGCCATATTAAGGGGAAATTTCTGTGCTGACAGTTAACAGCCTGTTCCTCAAACCAGCACCGTTGTCTTGCCCATTCTAGATGGCCAAGGCTTCCTCTAAAACATAGAGGTAAATAAAGCCGTAAAGGTATGAGGAGTGAGAAAACATCTCATTCACTGAATTACCTGTTTAAGGATTCTTCAGTATAAAACAAATAAAATATAGCTAGGAAAGTGACAATGAAGACAACAAAAAAGACCAAAACACTTAAGCCACCAGTTCATTAAATGCACCCCTCAGAGATAGCCTTCGAGAGGGTCAACCTGAACTTGTAACTGATGAGAAGGGAAAAACAAGACTAACAGCAGTATTATCAGGTGTTAAAGTGGGCTTGTGATATTTTGTAAGACTTTTTATAGGGTGTTCAGGGGAAAGGCCAACAGTGGGGAAAGGGAAGGATCAGGGTGGATTGGGAAGAAACAAGCACAGGAAAAAGGAGAGGAGGGGGATAAAGGGACCAGCTACCTATCTTCTTAATAAACCTTTTACCAACCATTTTTTCTGTGTAAAATCACTCCCTATCCCTTATGTGTGAATGCCTAAGGTCTCCATGCCAGCAGCTGGAAAAGGGTTGAAGTGAAAGAACTTATGGATCTATGTGTCAGGAACTGGAGAGGCAAGGATGTATGTATGCGTGAGAGATCTAAATGCCAACAACTGCAAAGACTTGAATATTTTCATTTTCCCCCCATAAATGCAATCCTGTGTGCACGTGTGTGTATGTGTCATTTGCTAGCAAACTTTAAGCTGGAGTAGCAGGCAGGTAGGAAGAGACCTGTATCAGGAAAGATGCAGAGCCTGGGCCAGTGGCTGGGAAAGTGGCTCAGGGTCCAGGCGTAAATGTTCTCCCCTGAAGCCAGGAGAGAAGTGTTGAGGATTTCTTGGCTGGGCAAAGGCATGTGAGCAATCCAGCCGCTATGTGGGAACGAAGCATAAGTTTACAAAATACTGGAGCAGACAAGGACGCTGTGTCCTTGTACGCTGGGAAAAAGGAAGATAAGAAGAGCCTGACAAACAACACCTGGATGCTGAAGAATGAGACAAATAACTGCTGGACGCCTCGTGAAGAAGCTTGCGCAGCCAATAGAGATTAAGATAGTGTCGCATGAAACGGGGTATTGTAGCACTTAGAGTATTGTATAAGGCGCATGGACAAGTCAGTTTTGTATAAATGTCAGAATGTCTGAATAGTAAATGAGCAAGATGTTAACTCACATTGAGTGTGACTCTTGACTACGGCCATTTTTCCCGACAGAGAAGCACCTCTGTCCTGCAAGAGGTGAGCTGTTTTAGAGGAGCTGTGCTGCCAAGTAGAGGAGTTATGGGAAGAGGGGAGCAGGCTGCGCAGCATTGGCAAAGATGAAAGGGAGATGGACAGGATCGTCTCTGAGACTCAACAGCTCGAAGAACCCAAGCTTCCATCTGCAATAGGGAAGCAAGCAGTGTCTAACCCCACTATCAAAGTAAGAGAAACCTCTAGAGAGGGGGAAGGATGGACTCTGATAATTCCTGGCACCACGAATAGGGTTTCTGCCCCACCTGAGGGCTCACAGCTGTATAATAGGTTCACCACCCTCAAAGTTGAAGGGGAGCCGTATGTACCCACAAGCAAAAAAACTGGTTCACTTAACCCTAAACCATGCAAGGAAGAAATGGCGAGTCATCATAATGGGTGACTCCTTGCTGCAGTAGGGAGAGGCACCCAACTGCCAACCCAACGGGTCGTCTGGAGAGGTTTGCTGCCTGGTGGCGGTGAGGATCCGGGGTGTTGTGGAGGGCTCTTTATGTGAGTTTTGGCGGTGTTATACGTGGATGCTGCTAAGGGCAGTGCTTGTCTGCGGCAGTCTGTGTACCTGGCCGTAGTGCCTCTGTGTGTGTGTGTGTCTGTGGGGTACACGCTCAGCTTGGATGCTGGTTGAAAATGCAAACAGGGGCAGCAGCAGCTACCTGCATGGGAGTGGGATGGAGAAACCC
Source organism: Buteo buteo (assembly GCF_964188355.1). Classification (NCBI taxonomy): domain Eukaryota; kingdom Metazoa; phylum Chordata; class Aves; order Accipitriformes; family Accipitridae; genus Buteo; species Buteo buteo. Next base: position 27,642,880 of record NC_134184.1, on the reverse strand, counting down.
CCAGGGTGGCAGAGTGGACCCAGCTGAGCTTCGGCACCCGGGAAAGAGGAATCCAGAAGTCTGGCGCACCTGGCTGGTCTGGTAACATCCTTAACAAAAGATTTGGAAAAAAAAAAACCAACGCTCCCCATCTGTGTGACTTTTATTTCTTTCTAATAGGAAAAGAGAAGAAAAAAAATCTCTAATAATATTTAGTCTTTGGTAAAACCCCAGAATGACATAATTCAGGTTAAACAGTTAAAATTAAACAAAGTTATAAGCAGTGAAAGGGAGAGAGTATGAGACATCCTTATTTTTCCTGCTTATAATGTCATTCATTGTCTCAGAATGCAAAATATATTAATTGTCCTTCTAGTTCAACAGAGACTATGTACACTCTGTTACACCTGTTATGGTAACACAGCATTAAGACACAAAGTGAATGATGATTTGAAGATTTCAGACACTCACACAGAGTCACGGTAAAAACAGACCCCAGATAACTTTGCCTTCAATAAGCAATCCCCAGTACCTGAGAAAAACTGAACCATCTCATGAAGGTTTTTTTATGAAGCCTGTAACTGTAGATTTCCAGAACATGAAATTAATGCTTCTGCTAAAATTAGGGGAGCTCTAATTACTGTTTGTTTTGTTGACAAGGCAAATTATTTCTGAGAGAAAAAAAGCTAGATTATTTCATTTGCTGGAGGCAACAATGAATTGATATGTGGTGGCTTCTGTCTGGTGCTCATTGTCTTTTTTTATCAAGTGGGTGTCAGGTAGATTGATAATTTGGTCCCAGCAAGAAGCAGAAAAACAAGCAACATCACCCCATCCAGAGAATGAAACAAGTAGATAGGTAGAAGAGGCAGGTGAGAGTGGAAGCAAGAGCAGGCTTTACAGGATTACAGCTGTAAGAATTTAAAAACATTTTTGTACAAAAAGCCTAAGGCTGACTTTCAGGTTGTGGAGCAGCACCATGTGTACTGTGCTATGAAGCACATCGCTTTCACACAGCTTTTATTACTGGCACTAGTTTTATGTTGCGCGAATAACTCCCTCTCACCATAAACTTTTGAGGATGCATTGCACTTATCAGATTTGATTCATTTCTTCCAAACGTGAGGTGTTATCTTCTAATCTTCTCTGCTAGCAGAGAAATACCAGGAAATCTGACCCTCTTTTGGATTCCTTGCTTTGCCTGCCTGCTGGGCCCTACTGTTGACAAGCTTGCTTAAATTACATTTTCTTTGGTTGGGAAAGTAACGTGTTGCTTATATCAGGGCTGTGACTGAAGCCCAGCACATCAGAGAAGCACAGCAGCGCTGTGAAGCATCATAAATAAAAACAGGACATATTTGTAAACAGGTTCTGTGAGCCTCTTGGTTTTCATTCACCTGTGGAGAGAGAATGAATGCCTTATAAATAAAGCCAAAGGGGAAGATGCTAAACATCCTGTACTTGCCTTGTAAATATATGCATCCAGAAATGAATTTACTTGCATTTCTTGTGTTTAGCTCTATATTATTACATCAAAATCACTTTCTGCTGTAGCCTGCGAGGCAAATGAAGGGATATCACCGAAAAGGAGGGCAGCCTCTAAAGCAAAATGTATTTTTCAGCACTAAGGTCCGTGGTGAGTTTTTAGCATATGTATACCTGTGCCAGAGAAATTTTGTTGGTTTGTTTCAAGTGAAATGAAAGGCGTTCTGTCCCCCTACCCATATCTCCCACTCTCAGCTTGCACATCTTAGACCCTCAGGAAAAGGAGGCTGGCTCAGCTGAGAGAGATCTCCCTAAACTGCTTTCTGCCCCCTTATGCATAGTGTATAAGGACCCTGCTCCAAAACACCCAGCAGAAAACCTGAAACTCAGTCCAGAGCATGTTCCCTGCATGTTTCATGAACTAATGTAACATGGTAAATACAGACCACATCGTTCCGTCCTGCGGTGTAGCTCCCAACAAGAGGATGTAGGTGAAATATCTCTAAAGTTCCTTCATTTGCCTGGAATTTGCCACATTCGGCTTGGGCATACCTTGGTCTGAGATGGCAGAGATTTCCAGTTGTGCCTTTCTCTGCCCCAGTGCCCCACCAACCTCCTCCTTGGCAGCATGGATGGGATCAATCTTCTCTCCCATTCCCACCTCTCAGCCAGGTGTCCCATTTGTCCCACTAACAGGCACCAGTACAGAGTAAATAATCTGAGTTATTTTAGTCAGTTATCTCGGAAGGAGATGAACTGCCACAGGAGGTGTGCATCAAAGAAGCCTAGGTGACTATTCCAATGAAACACTGAGCTTTCCGATGGTAGCAGTTAGGGGAGATGATTCCCACCACAGGTGAGGCGATTCTGCAGAGCCCTGCCTTGCCTCCAGAGCCATGCAAGAAAAGGAAGCCTCTGGAGAAGCAGAATAAAAAATAAGTGAACAAAAGCATTTTCCAGCAGGCTGTTAAAAGCCAAAACTGTAACAAGATGAATATTTTTTTTGTTATTGCTCTGCTATTGCTGCTCTGTTACGTTCTTCCTCTGTCCTCTCCCCCTCCTTCCCCCACACCTCCGGCATCTTTCCTGGGATAAGTGGCATAATCCCATGCTGAAGAGAGCAGAACTACACTAAGATAAAAGAAAAGTTGTCATAGGAATTTTCTTTTTTAATTAGTATCAGATGTTCATTGCTACGCCCCTTCAGCCATGCAATATCCTTCTTGCAGGGCTGTTGCTCCTTCTAGTAAGGAGAGGAAAAGACGATCTCACCTTAGTGTTCATTTACACTGAATTTTGTACTGGTTTTGTTAGGGGCTAATGACACTGGCTGCAGCAGCCCCATTTTCCATTATGTGCCTCTTGACTGCTTTTGGGAAGGTTTCTGTCTGGTCATATCAAAAGTCTTGGTCTTCCCTTATGCACATGTGCCTCACGCTGTTTTCTGATATGTGAAGTTCTTGCTGCTGTCATCTAGTGATAAGGAAGGAACACAAAGGTTACCTGAAAATCATTTTTAAAGGATCTCTGTAATAAACTTCACGTAATTGTTTGGAGTCCTAAAGGAAAATTGTTTTTGGCTATTCCTTTTAGTGATGTATAAAAAAGGTGATTGTAGCAGAGGGTTCATCATGTCTTCACAAAATAAATGGTCATAATGACCTCTTAATAAATGCATATTGCATCGTATTACAGCAGAACTTCTTCTGAGATAACATGTTATATAGATATGAAAAACCCTATTGTGAATTTCAGTTTTAAAGATTTAAATGTCAGCCTTTAGGAAAAATGTTTTTTAAAAGCTGAAAAAAAGGCAACAGACCCTTAAATGAACTGACCTCAAATGAAGTTCTTTCTAGAAAGGAAAAAAAAAAAGTTTTAAATGTTAAAATAAAAGAAAGGGGATTGATTGTATTTTAAAAGTTGGGGGTTTTGAAGTTATCAAAGTATATATAATTTTCTTCTATACAGGCTCATAGCTTGTTTGTAATTCTTAGTTATATCTGCATACAGATGGAGTGGAAAGCAACTATTTCTCTCCTAAAATTATTAGTTTGATACAAGTAGATTTCCAGTACATTGAAAAAGGTTAGTGAGGATTATAAGACGTTGGCAGATATTCCACATTAGACCAAACTTAAACATTTACAGTGCCCTCTGATCCAGAGGTAAAAATTAACTGTATTAAAAATACTGTGCTCCTGGGTTAATGCTTATCTCATGGTCCTCAGAGGGTAGTAAATGGGCCTATTTTCAAGCTGAAAAATAGAGCTGGAATTGAGATTGGGTTTGTCTCTCAGGAGGCATGCTTCCTTTCAGTAATGAATAGACAAGCAACAACCACTTGGTCACTGGCTATTTAAATCAGAGAGGCCAGCTTTGCCAAGCTTGTCCCTTCCTATTTGTGTGGGACATAGGAGGAAAGGTATTTTAGTAAATAAATAGGCAAGTCCACCTGCATGCAACGCTGCACTTCATAGAACTTGTCAGTGTTAAACATCATGTTTGAAAATGAACTAGAAGCTTCATAAATGGAAACCTCTCAACAGTCACACACACATTTGCTAAGATAACCAGTGATGGTAGACAGGAGGCTGAGACGCCTTTTCCAGTGTCCCGATCTGCCTGACAGCAAGTCTTATTAGAGCATATGAGCCATTGAAAGCAGAAAGCTGAGGGGATGTGCATTGCCTGTCACCAGAAATCAGTTAGGAGCTTCAGGACAAGAGTCTGGGTAAACTCAGAAAATGGAAGTGAAAGGCGTTGGGATGGTTAAGGCACTAATTCACCAAAGGGGAAACAAATGTTCGAGTTCCCTGTTTAGAACAAGTGTTCTGCAGTGATTGCAGCAATTTGTGTTTCTGCAGTTTGCTTTCATAGGAAAGCCTCTCTCTCCTTTCTTCAAAATCATGCAGAAATTTTTGAAATCTCAGTAATTTTTGAAGCAGAACAGTTCCTAGGCCAGTCCTGTGTAGGGTGTTTTGTTGTAAAATGCAACATAAGCATTTATTTGTATATTTTGGAGTTATTGCCTCTTTGTCTCAGATCTTAAGACAGGCTGTTCATTCCCAATGTGTATCTATATACAACACAAAGCATAATTACGGTCTCGATGTTTTACAGTCACAAGGAATGCTGCTTTCTGAAGGTGCTGATAGATGCATCCCCTCTCACTCACACAACTAGAGAAAGATACATGGTATTTCAGATCCAATTTTCCAACTCTATTCTATTTCATTGGTTAGTTTCATTGATATAATGATTGAAGGTGTAAAATTAGCAAGATTGATGAAGATATTAGTAGCTGTCGAAAGGGACTGTGCAGGATGCATCTTCTCTTGGGAGATCCGGGATAAATAACAAAGCTGACACCTCAAACCCTCTCACAACAACGTGTCTGTTTCTGTAGTATTATTAACAGCAGATTGAAGTCCTGAGACCTAATGACTGTCAGTTTTGAATGCGGACAGTGCAGGCAAGCAGTTTTGTGAAGACTCCCTCAACGGTCAATGGAGACCAAACCCATCTCAATAGAGTATTCAGCTGACCTGTTGTACACGACTATTTCAGGGTGTGATGAATCACCGTACGTCTGTGCTCAACTCTTGACTGCCATTTGTGGGAGCTTGGGTAACTTAGACTAGAAGTTTAACTTTTCAATGGTTGCAGTTAGGTGACTTGAATCCCATCCAAAGCGATGGGATCCTACTGAATTCAAGGAGAATGCTCACATCAGCATTTGTTGCTAATTCTTCTACCAGATGCAGAATCAGACCTTGCTTTACGATACAGCATGCTGTAACATGTTTGAGAGTACTTACAATTAGGTGCCACATACGAAGCCGACAAAGCCTTAGCTTTGACAATATGTCTCTATCTGCATTTTATGGCAGTTTGTCATAATTTTGCCTCCCTATAGCAGTTTATGGTCATAATAAGATATTGACACATTTAACAGCAGCTGTTTAAAATTTCATAAATATCATAAACGCCAACCATTCCATTAAAACAAAACCAGAAACAAGAGGTATACAAATTTGGTGAGAGGCAGATTCCTAATGTTTTAAAAAATAAAAACAGTGTTTCAACTACTTTATTGTGGCTGGCAGGGCCAGTAGCTTATTGTTATAGCAATATACTGCAAATATAATAGTTAAGTAAGAAAAGTCCACGTAGGAAAAAATTCCAAGTGAAATAAAAAACATCCACAAACTGTAAAATTACAACATTTATGAGAAGTCTTAAGATGAAAGGATTCCAGGATTAAAAAGAAATTGTCCAAGCTTTATTTTTCCTCTAGAGCTTTTGAGTCCCATTCAGTAATGAAAAAACCCTAGATCTGTCAAAATATTTTTTCGTATTGAAAATTAATCAATCATATGAAGAAAATATACCAGTTGTGTACAGTGACTGCTGTTTAGTAAGACTAGACTAGAATCTTATGATTATGTACACAAACAGCTTGTTAATCTCATCTCTGTATGTACATATTCAGAGCTATTATAACAGTGGATTACAAAACTACAGGGAGGGGTTTTTTGGTTTTTTTTTTTTTTTTTACCTTAGCAATCTAGAAGTATGATGGCTTCCTCTGTGAAATCATTTTATCCTGCACTCCAGGATAAGTTCTGTCTTTCCCTATCACATAACCTAGAAGATGAAGTGATCTGCAACAGAATTTGTAACTATACTATTGATGTATCCACGCAGAGGCCGATCTTAATGACAGCAGGGTTCCTTCAAGAACACGTATGGATCATTTACTTTTACAGTTCTTTCACTTATTAGAAGCTTACAGTCATCATTACAGATGTGCTTGTGAGCAGATGCTTTCCCAGTTAACACGTTAGCTCCCAGGGAAGTATTGACTGTTTAGTGCAAATGCATTTGTGTTGTCATCCAAACCCAGAGAAGAGTCCCACTGATATAAATAGGATCAAATGCGTGCTAGCTTTTAAATCCATTTTTATAGAGAATAGATCTTCTAGAAAATTGGTTGCAGAAACAATTAATTACTTTGAAAGTAATAAGGTTTGGAAGCCTATTTCTTAAATGTTTGAAACATGGGGGTTTTAATCTTTTTTAAAAGGTATCTCATATATAGAGAAGATCATTACTGATATTCTGATAGAATTAGTTAATACGTTGTCACACTTTTTGTCTTTCATGCAGTAACTCCTATGTGGCTTAGCATTTATTGAGGAAATGGTTTCAGTCTATTTAGCCATAGCAGACTGAAGCCCTTTACGTTCATAGTCCAGGTAAACATCTCAAGCACCAGTTCATCGTTCTAGCCGACAGTGTTGCCGATCTACCCATTCCTATGTCACTGTGCATATGGGCATACAGGGTATGGGGACCAGGAGGAGAGAGAGAAAAGGCACAGCTTATTCACCTGGAAACACAGTTGAAAATATGACTTTTTAAAGAAATTTAGACATCTAATTCTATCTTCCAGACCCCAGTTGAGTAGCAAGAACATTTTTTGTAGGCAGGTAAATTGATATATTGGGTGTAGTCTTGCGGTGTCTTATGTTACAGAGCCAGGGGCAATAAGTTACAATAGGAAATTCTCCGTGTACTAATCTGCAAACAAAATGAACTTATCAAAATAAAGAAATAAATGAAATGGAGGCTTCAACTCTTTTAATCTTTTAATCAAAGGCTTAGTGGCAGAATGTTATAATGAAGACCCCACATTACCAAGTCTTCATTACTTGAACGCTAAATTCATTAGTGTTACTATGAAGTTTCATAAATTATTTAAACTAGTCTTGTCAATATAAATGAACAAAGTACATTCTGTGATACTCTAGCACTTTTTTTTCCTTTTTCCTTTTTTTTTTTTTTTTCCGCCTTCACATTGTGCTTGCTTGCGTGCTTGATAGTTCACAGAATTGGTTGATTCACAGTGGAGACCTGCTTCAATGCCTATTAATGTTAGTGGGAGTCTTACAACTAAGCTTGGTGGGAGTCTGAGTGGGCACTGAGTGTCCCAGTATCAATGAAAATAAGTCATGTTCTATTGTTATCGCTAATTAGCCTGCAAGCATTACAGAGCAGGGCCTGTCTTTGACTCTGTGATTGTACAGCACTTAACACAACAGGGCCTCCATTCTGATTGGAATATCTCCATTAATATAATAGTTCTCTTGTGAATGCAACTATTTTAAATCTCTGCCATGTGTTCAGGGTATTTTTTTTATTAATTACCTGCTTTTCAGAAGTTCTAATCTGTGCAAGACAATGGATAAATAAAACATGTACTGTAAAATCTGTCAAGTAGCTGTTATCAAGAATTATGACAATATTTTAAGAACATTTTTAATAATAGTCAAATGGCATGAAGAGGAAAAAAATACAATGTTTGAGAGGGAATTTAATATATTTGTTTAAAGCATACACACATACATAAATAAATATATAAACATATACATAAATATATGTATTTTTGTTTAGGCACACTTACATAAAAACTTTGGACCAGATTGTAATCTGCTACTTCAACAGATAACCACCTGGCTGTGAGCTCCATTAGAAGTGTTATTTCGTACAAAACTGACACAGCAGACACCCCAAAAGGACCAAGGAGGAGATGGGAAAATATTGCATGGCTGAAGGGGTGTAGCAATGAACATCTGATACTAATTAAAAAAAGAAAATTCCTATGACAGCTTTTCTTTTATGTTAGTGTAGTTCTGCTCTCTTCAGCATGGGGTTCTGCCCAATAGTCATACTGCGTGGAAACAGTATGAGAATTTTATTACACGAGGCATAAATGGAGAAGCTCAACTCCGATTATTCCTGCAGAACACTTGGTACTGCAGACCCTTCAATTTCTATGACATTCTCATGTAAGGTAGAGAGAAAACTTAGTATTTGAACTTGATCTGCAAGAAGGCAAAATCAGACTTTGTTCCCAAATATAAAGAAAAAAAAAAAAAAGAAAAAGGAAAAATAAAGATAATATACATCTTTCTAAATAAAAAGAGTCTCAGAAAATATTTTAGTGAAGAAAATTAAATATTCCAGGTCTATGTGCATCATCTGCATTTCAGTGATGTAAAGTACTCTTTTACTGAATTTATTCATCTTTGGAATTCCACTGGATAATCATGTACTGAGTGTGAGTCCTGGGGAAAGGGTGTTATCCTTAAATTATAATGGCTCTGTTTTGTTTGGTTGGATAAATTCCTATCAGAGTGTGCGTGCGTGTGTAAGAGAGAAGCTGCTGATACTTTTCTCAGTTCTTCAGCAACCCCAGTTTCAAAGTCTCAGAAAAGCCTAGCTGTTGGGGTTTTGTTGTTGTTGTTGTTGCTGGTGATACAGCAAATACTGCTGGCCAAAAATATCACTGTTCTTCATAGCCAACATTCTATTGATGTGACAGGAAAACATTCCCCCTTCTTTAGAGTTAAATGCTGAACCATCTCGCTGTCACTCCGACACCTTCATAGTGCATATGCATAACCTCTAACCTGACTATGCACTTTAGCAGCCGATTAAATCAAAGTCCTGTTTCACAGGGGCAGTAAGGCTCTGCAGTCACAGAGTGGTAGATCCAAAAGCAATTTTCTCTGTACTGCAAAATGAATTTGTGGGGAGTCCCATCATGTGTCCAAGCCCTTGGAAAATAGAATTGCAGCAACACGTTTCATGCTTTTTATTTGTGTGGCACAGTGAAGGGACAGTTGCTTCCCAAAAGCACTGTTTCAATCTGTTTATTTGGAGACTCAGCCCTGCATTGCTACCTGTCTGGAACACTCTCATCCCGAACAGTAAGAACACAAGATTTCTTTCTCGTGAAAGTTTGTATTCTGCAGAAATTGATAAGTATACCGGAGAAGCCTGGCATGGTATAATGCCACATTCTGGCTCAGTTTGAACCCTTATAGCAGATAAATATGAAATGTCATACCAGATGTCTGCTTAAAATGCAAGGGCTCTGCTTGTGAATCTTATGTAAGGTTCAGCATCGCTTGTTCTCACAGTTGACTGTGAAGTGGGTCTGGCTCCCAGCCCAGGTCTCTCACACAATGATTAACCTGAGACTACATGGCACCATCTGGTACTGTCTCAGGTAGGAAACATATATAAATGACTGAACAGTTACGCTTTTCCCTCTGTAAGCAGAGTAATATTTGAGGAATGGCACCTTTTTCTTTTCCCCAGCAGAACTGCCTTGAAATATTTAATGTACAGATAAAACTTAAACTCAGTACTAAACCCCCTCCCCAAAACCTGTCTGGAAGACTTTGCTTCCTGCCTTCTTTTTTATACTCTTTCCTTCTTTCTCCCTGTCTCTCTTCTTCTCTCCCACTCTTCCTCCCTCTCACCTTTTCTCTTTTGTTTCTTCCTTCTTTCCTTCTTTTTCCTTCTTTCTTTTGCTTTCTCTTGCACTTTTGCTCAGTCTTTCCTGAACGTTAATCTTGAGCCTGGGGGCTTGAGTCAGCTGGAGACCTAGATTTGCTACGTTTTCTGGTTTTGGCTGGAGAAGTACTTCTGTAGGAGCTTTTGGTAAGTCAGTAGGTGAAGTAAACAACTAGATCAGAAAGAGTGATGACCCAGCGCTGACATGACAGTATCACCCCCATTTCTATCATCTAAGCAGAAAATCCTAGACATGGCTCTTTGGAAATGACCCATGGACAATTTAAACAAATGTTCACTCAAGGTAGCAACGTTAAAGGGGCGAAAATGCAAACAAAAAGGATCATGGGCTTCCATCTTTTCCTTATCTCTGTTTCTTCCTTGGGTGGACATATGTTTCAGTGGCTTAAGAACCGTAGGGCATGATCCTCTGATGCCCTTCTATGTTTTAAAACACAAAAGCTGACCCTCTCACACTCCTCTGTGCTTCTAATGAATCTGTTCTAAGATGCCCCACGAAAATCATAAAGCGTGAAATATGAAGACCATAAAATGTGAAATAGCTGAGGATTTGAGATTTCCTGGATTCCAGATTTCGCAGGCCCAGGTTTCTATAACGCCTGCTTTGGGGCCAGCAACACCAAAGATATTAGAGCAGGGGCTGAAGTGTAGAGTGGCAGCCACTTCACCAGCCAGCAGCAGCTAGGAGGGATCTCCCTACAGAGGTGGAGCTGAGTCACCCTCTAAAATGGCTCTCATGACTTTTTTTCCCCTGTACCTGTGTATTTCATAAGCAGGAAATCTGAAATAGGAGCAAACTTGCAGGGTTTATAGACCTTGTGGCTAGAGTTCTAACTCTTCATGAGAACCAAAACCCATGGAAATGAAAATAGTGAAGACACAGGATACTATAATGGAGCAGTTGCTGCAGAAAGTAATATCCCCAGAATGAGTTTAAGGCCACGAAACTGGCTCAGATATAGTTTGGCCACTTGATGCTATTAAATATTTGGGAATGATTGATTCTTTCTTCCTCTGCAAATTTTGTCAATGTACTGTCTTTTTCATAACTATTACATACATTCTTTCTTTTTTTTTTAATAAATAAAATATTTTAAAAGCACATGCATTACTAGAAAATATTTAAATGCTCTGTGTAGGGTTATTCTGGGTGTTGGGAACTATTAACATTTGGGCAGGTATGATTACGACTCTGCTCTTCGTTATGTTCTGCTCCAGCAGCCAGACTTAACTGGTAAACTACTTTGTACTTTGACTTCTGCTCCTAGAGGTTCCTAAAGAAAGGAGGTAACGTTCAGAGATCTGTTGAACCATTCAGGTAGCTAAAGATAGCTAAGCCAGCAAGGAACCACATCAAGGTGGGCTGTGATGCTGGAACTTAAAAAGGCATCCCCAGCAGATGGGGAGCAGTCCCATACTGCAGCAGGGTAGATGGAACAGTTCCCAGCTTCTTAACCAAAAGTGTATGTCTCTTCATATCTAGGAAACTCTTAATTTTTTTTTATTATTTTATTAGAAGTATAAATTCCTCAGAAAGAGACAGTAACGCTGGATAAGGTTTGACATTACAGACCACAAAGCAAGCATTGTACCTGTCCCTGGATGTTCACATCAAGAAAAAGAGGAAATATTTACAGAGGTGTAAGGGTTATGACCACATTTAATGGGATGGAATTAAGAACAGACAGATGTAGGCTGAAAAGCATCAAAAAATTCCCCACACTGATATGTCTGATAATACAGAAGAGACTCCAAAGGGAAGTTGTAAAAGAATCATCAATGCTAAAAAATAGACTATAATGATCAATTCTTCATTGGCAGCAACATGAACTAGGCAGCCCAACAGGGCTTTTCTGTCCTTGGCTTCCATTATTCTATGGTAAAATTAGAAGGCAAATAAGCAGAACTGTTCATGACAGCCTTATCTTTTATTGCCAGTAGGAGAATGCTCACTGTTACCCAAGCTAATCATGCTGCAATATAACTTCAACATTTTATATTGGATATTATTATAGGTACATATCACTATAACATAGTGCTTTCATTTTGAGCCCATCATGGTGCTGTAACAGTTTTCTAGCAAAACACGTTAAATTTAAAGGGGAAAAATGAGTGGGAAGTATAGTACTCAATTATATCTACTGTGGCTTCTGTTTTAGGGGTTTTATCGTTAGACTTGGTTTTCATTACTAGTTCACAATAGCAGCTAGGATTTACTTTGTGTGTGTGTGTGATTTTAGTTTGAGGGTCTCCAGGGCTTTGAAATGCATTCAGCCTTTCCTATACTGTGGTTTTTATTTTGCTTGCCTGCTTTTCTGTAGGTTTTAATTTCATTGAAATTAATTATTGTTTAGATCAATGATTTGCAAATGTCAGTATACTGATGGGACGCTGGGGAGGAAAAAAGTTTTCACTGAGCTTTCATGAGTTGTGGGGACACTTACTACATACAAGTCATTACTAAAACTCAAGCAACTCCTTTATTTGAGGTTGTAAAAAGAAACTTTTAACCTTTGCATGCAATACTAGAAATCAGGTCCAGATTACACAGAAGGAATAATGCTCCTTAAATTGTTTATCATGTTCCTGGGAGTGAATGGATGCCTTTATGGAGTCAAAGTTATCCTGTTTTCTTGACTGCTGCTTATTTTGGGGAAGAAATTTTTTGAAATGCCAGAAATTATTTATGTAAGACCGAAGCTCTTGTTCATCAAGGAATTCATCCACCACTCTAAATACAGATGCAGCTAGCAACTAGACATGTGTTTCTGTAAGGATTTAAAATAATTTAGAGCCTAGATATCCCCCCCTAAAAAAAAAATATATAAAAAAATATTAATACATACATAAGCTTCGCCAAAATGCAAGGTTGGCAGATTGAGGGGCAGAGCACTGAGGTGCTTAAAAATATGAGCTCAGAACTACAGTTATAACTCTTCTTCCAGATGTACTCACACATATACACCCACTTCAGATTTGTCAAGAAGTAAGAACTCTGCCAAAGAAAAGCCTGTGTATTCCTCTGGGTTTCAGAAGATACGATTTCCATCTGAGAAGAGTTGTTTTAGTCTCTCAGTGTTTCATTAAGAAAGTTTACCACAAAAGAACAGTAGAATCACTTTTCCTGTCCTAAAGGATGCAGTAGATACGCATAGATCAAATTAGGTAAGATCTGATTTTGAATTTTTTCTTCTGGCAAATTTCTATTTTCTACAAAATTTCTGTCACAATGTGCATGTCAGTTGGCCTTGCTAATCCAGAAGCAAAGGGCTAATTCAACTATAATATAGTGCCAATAGATCTTAATTTAATTTAGTTAAATACTAGGTTAAAGAGAGGCCCAGGTGTATGTGTTTCTATGACACTCTTGTTCACTTGGCAATCACCAATGGATAACGTGAACCTTCACTGGAGGAAGCTACACCTACCTGAAAACAAGCTAGGACCTCTCTTTAATAATCATTTGGTTATAACCCAAGGACTTTGACTTTTTTCCAGTAGCTGAGGAAAGCTCTTTTGATGGCTAACTTCAATGGCTAGTACATCTGGGTCCTCTGAGGCACTACATGGATACACCACTACTTGTACTAGTACAAAATGAGATTTTACAACAACAGTTTGAATTATATAAAAAATATACACAGTTTCTATCACTGCTGCTAGTATCTGGTACTTTTAACCAAAAATTTCAACTGACAAGTTCACAATGATGCCTTATTCTTGTAAACATTCTATTTTGTCCAACACAGAAGAGGATGCAAAGTTGTATTAGGGGTCTGAATTAGATGAGAAAGATAGAACTGAGGGTTAATTTGGTTTCCATTTATTTCTAGTGACATACGTCATGTGGAGCTTATTGACTACCAGTGATAGCCAATGCTATCTGAAGTCTATCTTTGTGGTTGTTACCAGGGGAAGAACTATGCTATCAGAAATTATTGAGGTACATAATTAAACTGTGATAATTTGTTGGGAGGTTAATCAGGAATGAGTCAGCATTTGAGAGTTTGGATCACCATCATAACACCTCCTCTTCCCACAGTCCTGCTCCCTGCAAGCACCTGCAGGTGTCAGAACCTTTGGTGGGACAAGGAAGGAGTGTGAGTGTGTGTGGACAGGGAGAGACATCAAAAACTGGCTTCATCTTCTCCTTACCCAAATACCTGCCTAGAGAGGTCTCAGGAATATGAAGGAGAGCTATGGAGATGGTGGGGAGGAAAAGATCATTATAGGGTTGTAATGGAGCTGGCTAATAGTGCTGGGCACAAAACTAGGCTGGGCAGAACTGTGGTTCCATGGTATTGACATAATAGCAAGCTTAATAACGTTAGCATTATTTAGCCCTAAATACAGTTAGAAGTGTAATATTACCAAAGGTAAAAGTGTGTATGTATATATACATATAGCTATATATACACATACATCTTTGTGGTTACAGTTGAATATGTGTAGATATACTCATCGTATATACACACATACAAATCCATATTCCTTTAAGTGCAGAAAATAGGCCTGACATCTACATCAAACAGGAGTATTTCTCAATATGCACAACCTTAGCTAGTACTTTTGATAAGATGTTAAGTCCAATGGGATGGGAACAGAAGAGAAGGGCTATATAGCTGTGATCCATTGCCCTGTATCGTTTCTGTAGTGACAGAATAGCAGTGTATCACAGCTTGTAAAAAAACTTACGATGCACAGAGAGTATTTGAAGAAAACATCAGCTAAGTCTTTCTTTTCAAATGTTACTACTTACAGAAACTCACCAGTATGATAAGAATTTTAAATCCTATTAGGCAATTGAGATTTTTTTTCCTGTAATTTGACATGAAAGTCTTTTTGTTAGTGACTTTCATATTGTATTAGCTATAAAGAGGGAATGAAGAAGTAGGCTCTGGCTGCTAGCCAAGTCTGAGCCACAGTCCTACCACAGTAAATTCCAGGGTGAATGGCAGAAGCATGCAAATGAGCTAAGAACTCCGATGAGCAGACGTGGCACAGACAAGCTGATAGGAAAGTGCAACGTAAACCTCCCATTTCCACTATGACAAAATTACTTGAAATTTGGGGGGCAGAGCACTGGCTCAGAGCCGGATTTTATCCTTTAGCCTCATACGCCGACGTAAATTCTTCTTTAGCAGGTTGGACAATGTCTGTTCCACCTTATTAGGGATCATTCTTACATAAATCCTCTTCTTCTCCCAATTCATGGGTATAATGCCATCTTTCCATTGTAATTTGCTTCAGGCGGCTTACTGTCTAATATTTCTATTTTCTTAGAAACCTCAAATATTTAGCAGAGTAGTGTATCTCAACACCTCGCAATCCTTCTTTGTGTGTGGGGAAAGAGAATAAAATTTGTGCATTGTCTAAATTAGGTTTCAGAATGAGGTATTTTCTTTTTAAGCAATAAATGGAAGGAGGGAATCAAAAGGTTATGATTCTACTTAGTACACCTATCTGGAGAAAGACCTAACTAGAAAAGAAAATCCATATCTAATTAAATCGAAAATTGCAGGGCAAATTATACATGAAGAAAAGAAGAAATGATGAATGTGTGTATTTACATCCAGTGCTTAATGAAAACATCTGGTCTTGGGTGGGTGTGGGCGTGTCTGTTTTCCTGGGTTTTTTTGGTGTGTGCATTGCAGCATTTATAAAGGCTCTTCCCCCCTACAGCCTACAACAGAAATTCAAAGTTTAAATGGCATAATGAACAGATTTATGCAATTCAACTGTGGTGTCACTAAACCTTAACATAAAATTATACTGCTGAAAGTGAAAAGAGCTCAGAGGAGACAGCAGCCAGCATTTATCCGGTAATCAAGG
The DNA here is from genome assembly GCF_964188355.1 of Buteo buteo. Taxonomy (NCBI): domain Eukaryota; kingdom Metazoa; phylum Chordata; class Aves; order Accipitriformes; family Accipitridae; genus Buteo; species Buteo buteo. Next base: position 27,627,193 of record NC_134184.1, on the reverse strand, counting down.
TACTGTACTGATAGTGCTATGAATGCATGATATAGGCCAAGTATTGCAAAACTATTTCTTCTTCTTTGTCCACGTTCAAAAATAACAGATTTAAAATAGTACTCAATAATGTAGAAATCAAAGAAGTATACACACATATAATCACATTTTCTAAATCCTGTTTTTTAACGGGTTTGAAGTTATTTTCTAGTTTACTATAAAATGGACTTGGGATATAAAGGTAGCATCCTATCTAACTCAAATTTTAGCACTTTATTTGAGTATTTGTTGCTAGTGACTGAAAGTACAGACCTGGACAAAGTTGACTTGCATCCTGTTCATGGCTTTCCCAGTAATTAACCTAGTGAACTGCAAATTGCTTTCAAGTGCCTCAGTGTCCCCACTTCTAAAACGAGAATAATGCTTCTCATGAAAATATATGACTGAAAAGCACAACTGGAAACCTAGATGTAGTAATATGCGCTTTGAGTGGAAGAGACTATGAGAAATGAGAAAGAAGAAAAAAATCTTTATAATGATATTACCAGGAGAAATCACTAAGAGATTTGGGGTAAGCTCTGGTTAGTCACTGGGCTTTCTGATTTAACATCTGCAAGACCAGACCATTTATCTTAAATAATGTTAATTGACAGCTACTGATCTAAACTGCTGATTAGAGTATTTCTTTAACATGGAAATAGATATATAATTATAAATATGTATATGCCAGGGGGTAGCAAAAATTAGCTGTAAAAGGTAATGCTAAATAGAAGTGTGGGGAAGGAGGGAAAATAAATGGAAGAGAGAGTTCATGCCTCAAAGTAAAACTGATTTTTTTTCAAAGCACTTTAATATATATATTATTTTCTGAGATAGAGAACTTCAAAGACTTTGGTAAAAATGTAGATAAATAGATTATTTTTATGCTGCTGAAGTGACTCATCATTTCAACAACGCTTGCGATGTTTTTATGGATTTCCACCTCAAATTACTTGAGTTCTGTCTTATAAAAGATGTGTTCCTTTTATCTACATTATTTTTATCTTCTTACTGAACAGAACCCCCCCTACTTTATAATCACCTACAGTACATTGTTTGATGTCATCACTAGACGACTCAACAAATGTAGAAAGGTATGATTACTACAGTATATGAAAGACTGATGATAGTCACTACAATGGTTTTTACTTATCTGAAAGAAAATCAAACATAAAAAGTAGAATAATTACTTTAAAAAAGAGTTTATTACAATCTTGGAACAAAAGTGGAGGCTCCATATTTTGTTAGTTGGTTTGTTATTGCTACAGGGCAGCTATACCGGTTGATTTTACAACCTTTTCTATTTGGAAGCCACCTGGCAACCCCCGCCTTTTTCTCTGTCCTAGAAGTCGCTGTTTGGTGCTGTGAGTAGCACACAAGACTTACTACATCTTGAGATGCACTTTGCATTAGCTGGAAAAGTTAGCTGGCAGTTAATGTAAAAGGTAATACAGATCTGAGGCTTGAACCTGACCGACCCACAGATTCAAGTGGAAATTAGGCACCCGGCTCCTCTCGGCATCAGTAGGATATAGGTACCTGAATACCTTTGAGGACCTGGCTTTGGCATTTTAGGGGACTACTTGCCTGTTTAGGACATGCGATCCCACATGCCATTAGGTTTTAGGAAGCAATAAAGTGGGAGAACAATCACAGCTTTAGTTTTCCTTATTGTTCTGGATATTTTGGTGTGTCTGTTATAGACGGTGTTGCCACTGATTGCATGGTATGATTTCCTCCATAAACACTGTTTTAATAACACAGAATGCTTTTGAAAAAAGTATTTAAAATATATCTTCAGATAGATCATATCTTTTCAATACATTATAATCCTTCCAGGAGATAGCAAGCATGAGTGCTAGCAGAAGCTTTCAAACACACTATAACAGATCCAAGTAATGACAGTTCTTTCAAAACACATTTTTTTCATTAAAATCCTCTGTATAGTTTGTGGAGAATATTACATTCAGAACCACGCTCCCCACCTCAAAAAACAGGCATCATCATGCCACGGGAGAGTATAACAAAATGGATATTTCCATAAAAATCAAAACAAATAAATAATCCCCCCCCCGCCCCCCGCAGATTAAAAAAATCCTCCTTTACTTCCCAAACTTTTATCAACTGAAGATATTCACATGGTTATTATCATTTCCTTCTAGAAATATGGATAAAATCTTTTCAGAAATTTTATTCACATAGCTATTCTTCCAAGAACAATAGGGGAAAAAAACCTTCAGTTACTTACTATTCACAACATTAGCAAAATTGATATTTATAGCAAATGCATGGGCGCAATCTAGATCTGAATATGACGTCCTGTCACAGTATACCACTTGCATCAAAAATGCTTTTATTGACAGTTTCGCTTGCTTTCTGGATTCATCTTTTCTCTTTATAATCTCAGAAAAATCCCCACTGAAAAAAGAACAGTATAAAACCTTCTGAAAAATTAGTAAAATGCTCCGAGATGATCCACCTGCTTTAAAGCTGAAGATATAGCAACGTTTATATAATCAGCTTTCTGAGGGAAAACTTCAAAGCTTCCGAGCTACCTGCAAAACAACACTGCCTGTAGCAGTGGGGTGAGGAGAAGGGGAGATGATTGACAAGAAGAAGGACAGATGGTAGGTGGGAAAAGGAATTACAGGCTTTTGCTGCCTCATGGTTAAACCTAGCAGTATTTACTATTAGAAAATAAAAAAATAATAATGCTGCTGTTGTTTTTATCAACAGTCTTAACTAATACGGATGATGTGCTCTGAGCTGTTTGTGGATTTTGGTGAAAAGGGTGCAAGAAAACATCTCCCACCACCTGCTCAACTTGCGGTCCCCACTTCAGTACAGCTGCAGTCCCCCTGCCCTACGTAAAAGAAGAATTTTATTCCAGACAGCACTCTCTCTTATCCTCTGAGAAAAAGTAATAATTTGTCTCCCTTCTGTATAGTACCTGGTGCATCTTGGTGGTAAGGACTGTGTTGTCTCAGTGGGTGGAGAAGCGAAAGGCGGCATTGCCTGGTAGGGAGGAGAGACACCGACCGCCCCCAGCTTCCTCGGAGGAAGGATGCTCTGCTTTACATCTGGCTGCGGCCTCTGCCTTAGGCATATTTTTTTCCCTTTGTAAGTGAGCTGAGTTGGTGGTGAGGCAGACTTTGTTTCGGAGATTTACCACTAAAAAACACAATCATCGAATAAGAGCGCAGCTTTGAGAAACACGTGCACAAAAGCATCTTTTTCTGTTGGATGTTTTTGCAGCTGGTGCTTACACAAAGAACCGCACAGAGAATAATAGGAATACCCTTTGGTGACTTGTGTACTGGGGTATGTATTCTCGGGGTGGGCTTCATCGACACTCATTAACACAGCCCAAGTCATTTTAAAAAATGGCAGCATGCCCCCTTTTTGTTTATACTTATTTTTAACCTAACTGTCTCTTGCTTCCTCTCCTGGTAAAACAAGGTCTATGTTTTGGGTGGGCTGGAGATTTGAGCCAGTTCCTCAGCTGGCCTAGTTAGAGCCCATTTACATGAAGTCAATGGGGCTAAGCCAATTTGCACCAGCTGTGAAGCCAGACCTCCATGTATTTGTATTCATAGGAATGAATGCCTGGTGCAGTTTTGACTGGTGATTGAATACTGCCAGGTTCTAAAACACTGGGTTCTCATTAATCACAGCAGAGATAATTATTACTCTAGGCTTGATTCAGGCTCTCTTAAATCATTTATAAATTGTAATTTGGTTGGATCTATGTACTTAAAGGTATGTCTGTGTAGATAAGTGCAGCCAAATACACATATTTTGCCCAGCAAGCTGAACTGGCTGGACATGTCCAGCTATGGTCATATGTACTGTGTCCTGTACCACCTTTGGGCAGGATGGTGCCCTACCTTGCAGTAAGGTTGCACAAACTTACAGCATAGCTTCTGAACCACAGCTACTTTCTGCAGGTCAAGCATACAGTGGGGACAGACTAAAGAAGCATCTGCTCGCATTTGTCTCTAGGTATTTCAGACAAGGTTTCAAGAAGCCCATTTACAAACCTCTCCTAGTCCGTGGATGCACCTAAAACTCTCACACTGTTGGTGATGAATCACAAGTATCTACCTTATCCTTCAGGTCTTTTCTGATTTGGGGCATGTAGCCTCTCCCCAGAGGGCTCCATCAACCCGATGCTCCCACACAACGCTTAGGTCCCTCAGGAAATACTAAGCTCTCCAAGAAACTCCCGAAGTCATATTCCTTAGAAAATGCAACGCATGCTCAGGAGCTTGCTGGTTTGGGCATTCCCACAGTAGACTGGTGACCCCTGACTTCTGGTGCTCCTGTCTGTCTGTCGGGCTTTGCAGCTGCTCTGCTAATGAGATTACCAACAAGATCGGTATGAGCTTGTGCTCAGCCTGTCCTATTTAAACCGGGTTCATAGACAACCAGGAGTGCAAGAGATTAAATGGTAGGCAGAGATTAAAGAATGGACAGGCTGTCTGATTTGATTTTCTTTTGTTGTTGTTAATGTAGGTATTACCGCAATCATGAGACCAGCCTTGAAGAACTGATCAAAGGTGCAACAGTCCATTCAACAAAATTGAACGCAGCATCCTCCGGTGCAGGAGAAGACTGCTCCCTGCCTCAGCAGCCTCCTTCTTTATCTTTCTTAACGACACTGAGAACTTTTACAATATTTGGTTTATAAGCCTCTTCAGTCTGGCATGAAGCAGAGCATGCTGTTTTCATGCTCCATAGGCTACCTCATGACGATGGTGTTGTATTCAATCTGTGAATTTAACAAATTTATTGAGGCACTGGATGTTGGAAACTTTGTGCTGATCCACATAATGTTCAATAACAATCGCCATTTTTCACTACTAACCTGTGGTGATGTTGTCTAGTAGTTCCATGTTAAGCTTGGGGGGCGGGGGGAAGATGTGTAAGCGCTGAATAAAGAGCTCCGAAGTTGTAATTGATGCTTCCAAGATGGGAGATATGCATTTCTCTGTTTCTGAGAATATTTGTTTTATCCATTCAGTTTAAAACACCAGGAAGGAGAAAGTGGGATGTAAGCTTTAAAAATTCTGCAGTTTTATTTGACTTCTAAGAAGAATACAGAAAAGAAATGTAAGGATTAAGGGAAAAATATAAATGGGAATGAATATATAAAGCCAGCTTTGAGTCTGCGAGGCTCTACCAGAATTATCAGGTATGCTTGCAAAGGAGGTATTAGCATATGCATTGCAAAGCAGTGAAAGCATAATTGTGATGACAGTTATAAGCCCATAAGAAATATACAGAGAAAGATAGGACTTTGGGGGGAAATTCAATTTTAGCACAGAACAGCCTGGTTCCATCTCTAATACTGAGTATTTTTTTAGCTAGTGCATTTGGATTATGGCTTTCCTGATTCTTCAGTCTGCTTCCAGCCTCTGCAAAAATTATGATGGCTGTGGGGCTGATATATCTTGCACCAGCTGGCAAGGGGCTGCTGAAGAATCTGTCAGAATAACCCCAGCCAGGGTGCATTCTGTCCTGACCGCTCCTGCCCTGTCTCTGATATGCTTCTGAGATGCCTTCAAGGCAGGCAGGCAGGGAAGAGGGTTGTTGGGGAAGTGATGTGATGTTCTGCTGCCACTGCCTCTCCCTATGCAGAAGGAGATTACCTGAGCAGGAATCTGTACATTCTTGCTTACACCTGCTAAAGGCAGGAGGACTGGAGCGCTGAAGGGATTTGGTTACTGGCATTGCAAAACCTGAAGGCAAACGCGAATACATTTCGTGCGGAAAGGCAGGGACTTGTGTGAGAACAGTCGGAATGCTAAACCCAAGACATACTGATGCAAAAGAAAGGCAAGGACACAGAAAAAAGGACTGGTATTCACTGCAGTCTCCTGAGATACCTAAGTTTAGCCCCAAGAGGCTGAAGAATGTGTTTTACTTCCCGACGCAAGCTGTTTTAACACTACATTTCTGTGCAAAATATGTCAACAACAGGAGCCTTGTCCTGCTTGGACATCATCTCAGACATGCCTCAAGAGTGGATGCCCCAGGCAGAAAGGCAGAATATAGTGCCAGCTAACAGCCCTGGGGAGCAGGTAGGCAGCAAGATGCTCACCTGTTCCACAGTGGAAAGGAGAAGAGCAAAGCTCGAGGTGCCTCTTGCGGCGAAACCACCCAAACACCTCAGCAGTATGTTCTGTGGATCGTTTGGTCAGCTAGGTACTATCAGTCAGTGGTGAGACTTCAAAGCCTAATTCTCTTTGTATATCTAGACTAGACCTTACCTTAGGATACAGGTTATAAAAAACTGGCAGCGAGGTGGAGGGATGAAATGGGATACTGTAATCTCCCTCTCTACCACCTACCTTTATCTCCTTGTATTTCTTCTTTATTTGCATTTTTACCTAGTGGCTGCTCTTGTTCCCTCCTGGTCCTCCCCCTCCCCTAGCTGCACTTTTCCTTACCCTAGTTGCTCTGCTCTGTATGCACAACTTGGCTGGAAGCAAAACTAATAAGATTTTCAATCTACAAAGCACAGATGGCACTTTCCGTGCTTCAGAGACTGTCAATCTTGTTCGTCTCACTTCCTGGTCATTAGCAGAGGGAAGGGAGGAATGGGAGGTGCAGCAAGTCTCCTGCTAGGCTCGGAGAGGAAAATCCCCCCTATCAGCATTGCTGAGGACTGAAGGTAGATGAGGAATAGGGAGAAGAATAGAGAAGCAAGATTCAGTGCACAGTTCAGGAGTCTTTTCTAGTAACGACGTAGGAAAGAAAATATAAAACTATAAAAAGGAAACGCACTAAAAAGAGAATAAAGTATATTTTAAGGAAATAAATAGGGTAAATACAGAGGATATGAAGAACGTTTGGAGAAGCAAGAGCCATGTGTTGGGAGATGGAAGAGATGCAGAGGCTTACGGCACGAACAAGAACTGTACAGTAATGTCAGCTAGTTGTGTGGGTGGGTGTGACATTCATGGGGCTGGAGCTGTGAATGGGAAGGCAGAAAGCTGGTGTGAGAGGAATGAAGATGTGGCAAAAAAGAGCCAATTCTATATTGAAAATGGCCTATATTATTGCTCAGGAAGGAAACTTATTGTGCTTTTTCCTCTAGCCTAGTTTTTTAAAAAAATGTTGTTCTTTGCCTCTGTAAAGCACGTATATTACTGTCAGATTTTTCCTAATAGCTTTGGGTCTCCTAACCAATTGCAAACAACTTTAAAATATGGGTAAAGGCCTCAAATAATATTTTTCTAGAGATGTGGAAAAAAAAAAAAAGCCAGAAATAGGAGTAGCCTTATGTGCTGGGCTAAAGTGAACCCCAGCATGGGGTTGCAATGGAAATGAGACTGAGAACTAACCCTATCCCTTCTTCCAGTCAACAGAGCCGACCTGTTGAGAAGGTGTTCAGGGCCCACACTGGGGAAGGAAATGCCTCCAGTCCCACTAGCACTACTAAGAAAGATTGCTGAACCAGGCATTGAACCTTCCTCCGACGCTCTTCACTCAACTTCACTCTCTTCTCCTCATCTTGAAAAAAGTGCAGAAAACCATCCTAAAAACATCTCTTTCTTTGTTTCTTGTACCTTGTGATTTGTGTTTGGTTATTTGCATGAAATATAAAAACAACTCTTGTGAAACAGAAAAAGGTAGGTATCATGTTATCATTTTTAAGACATACCGATAGGAAATTAGGCTGGGGTGGGTTGACCTTGGCTAGCTGCCAGGTGCCCACTGAGCCACACTCTCACTCCCCCTCCTCCGCAGGACAGGGAGAGAAAATAAGGTGAAAAACTTGTGGGTTGAGATAAAGGCAGTTTAATGTAATAAAGCAAAGGCCACATGTGGAAGCAAAGCAAAAAAAAAAATCCAGAAGATTTATTCTAGACAACCCATCAGCAGGCAATGTCCAGCAACTTCCTGGGAAGGAGGGCCTCAGTACATGTAAGGGTTGCTTTGGAAGACAAATAACAAATAAAAAAAGCCTTAATAACAAATGCCCCATCCCCATCCTTTCTCTTAGCTTTTATTCCTGAGCATAACGTCATATGATACGGAATATCTCTTTGGTTACATTGGGTCAACTGTCCCAGCTATGTTCTCTCACAACCCCTTGCCCACCCCCAGCCTACTGGTCTTTGATGTGGCGGCTGGAGAGGGAGCCTTGATGCCGTGCAGGGACTGCTCAGCAATAGCCAACACACTGGTGTGTTATCAACACTTTCTAGCTAAAAATACAAAGCACAGGACTGTATGGATCGCTATGAGGAAAGACAGCTCCACTCCAGCCAGACCCCGTAGGCCAAACTCAACAGTGATCATAAAGCCCTAGAAATGTTTGTTGGAAGGGACCTCTAGAGTCATCTCTTCCAGTCTCCCACACAAAGCAAGACTAGATGAAGTGAGCTGTGGCTTTGCTTAACCAAGTGTTGAAACCTTCCAAGGCAGGAGGTTCCACAACCCCTCTGGACAGCCCAGTCCAGTGCTGTGCTATATTCCTAGTGGTGGTTTTTTTTCCTAATGTCCGATCTGAACGTCCTAAGCCACAGCCTGTGGCCATTGCCCTTTGTTGTACCATCTGTCGTCTTTAAGAGGAGTTTGACGTGTACCCTCACCTCAAAATATCAATTGCCTTAATAAATGACTATACTGATTCTGAGCCCATGGTGCTCAACTCTCACTGCATTAGTGCTCTACAGCTACTGATAAAGGATGGCTTCATGATGAGCTGGAGATGGAGCCCTATGTATTTTCACCTCCTTCTTATTTAGGACCAGAGACTTCTTACCTAACATTACCCTTCCACAAGCTAGCTGTCAGACCTAAGATCTGGTCTTCTTTTGTAATTGCTGAAAAGAAAAGCCCTCCCATAATATGATTAACTACACCTATCTTACTTTGCACCTAAAATTAGGCGGTGTGTCCCTTATTGTTAGGGTTATCTGCATACATAGAATGTGCTACTTCAGCTGAAAAAAACAGGTCTTTGTTGTAAATTCTTTCAAAACTAATTGGGACTAAACTGGCAGATAGAAAGCAGACATATAAAATGACTACCTTATTGCTTTAGAAAACAGAACTAAAGGAAAATGCACAATATCTATTCTTTCTGCTCAGTACTGCATGTCTTATACCACTTGGCTTATTGAGGGTTAAACTCTGAAGGCAACTGGGGTACAATAAAATGTTTCTGTAAACTAAATACACAAAATATGACTACTGCTTCCTTGCTCTGTAACTTCCACTGACACTGATGTCCTGTATATAAATAGGAAACATGCTACAGTTTATGTGCATGTCTGTGTTCTATCTATTCAAATCTATACCACAAAATAAAAAGCATTATATTCCTCTTCTTCTGTTGATGATTGATACTAAATCTGTACATTCAAAATATTTCAAAGAAATATAAGTTATTTGTTAATTCAGCATGCATTTAAAAAGTACAACCAAACCTTCACTTGTTTCCTTCTGCATTAAATTAGCCTGTCATCATTTCTAACTCCTCATTGTAATTCAAGATGTGATCACTGAGAAATATCTTCATCTATTCCTGGAAAAAATGTCTACTTAAAATAGACAACATCCTTTAGTCTACACATTTTGTCATTATTATTTTGCTCATTTTTAGTGTTACACATAAATATTGATTTTTGCTGTGCTGAAATGTTCAAAAAAGTATTTGATATATTCCCCAAAATATTCCAGAATACAAAAGAAATTTCAGAATTAAGATTTGAGAAGAAATGTCTGTAAAATGATCTGTATCTTTGTTGTTGTGTTTGTGTAAGATGAAATAGATTCAACAAATCTAAGAACTTTGTTGGAACCAGTAGATTGCAAAACATTCTCAAGGATAAGAAAAAATAAAATATCTATATGGTTCAGCAAAGTTTTCTTGAGTCTGTGTTAGACTATCTTAGGTGTAAGAGGTTCCCTATTTTAGAACAGTTAATAACTCACTGTTCAGGCTGAACATTGGATATAATTCAGAGCAGCAATATGAGCGTGAATTATTCTATCTCAAATTTCTCAGCTACCTATGAGTCTCTTCTGTTCTAATAATTATTTAATTACAAAAAGTTGATTAGCTCCCAAAGGGAAGACAGCAATTGTCAGATTCATCTCACCTGATGTAGGGTGACTATAATGTAGAATATTATATTTGAGCTGCGTTGCAGTCTCCAGTCAGTGAATAAAAATAGGTACTAAGAGGTCATGACCTTATCCATTTGTTCTACCATAGAAGGGGAGGGAGATTTTGATTTTATCCTAACACAGAATGACAGCAAATATTGAAAACACAAAAAGGTTTTGTGAAATAGATGATCTTTTTTTCCAAGCCAATCCAAACTTTAAATCAACTATATTAGCCAAAGAAATAAAGTAAAATATGTTGAATGGATACCTAGATCAAATACATGTAAGAAGATGAAAGGTGTTTGGTTTTAACACAGTTTGGCCATTTTAACATTTTTCTGTCCGATAGACGTAACACTCAAATGAGTTTGGGGTTTGGTTTTTTTTTCTGTTTTCTGTTGTGCCATGTTCCTGTTGGCCTAAGCAAGTGACCCAGTTGGAGCAACTTTAGAAGTTATCATCTTCAGTAGTGAAAGTGCTCCAGTGCAGATAGATCCAGAAGATGAAAATCGTGGTTGATACAGCCTGGTATCCATTCCCTCCCAATATGTCCTCGTTCATTACATCTTTGGAAATCTCTTCCTTTTCATTCTCCTGCTGACAACCAAGGATCAACAAGAGTCTGAAAGTTATCTTTAAGCAAATGAGAGAGACTTTTGCTTCCCCCAGTTTAAATGTTACATTTTCCTTTTCCAAACTGGATAGCAATGGAGAGTATATTCTGGGCAGAAGAGGATAATCTAATTAATAAAACCGGTTAGGAATTTTTCAGTTAACTGTTCTCATTTGAAAAATGTTGCTTTATTGAATTGAAACAGACTGCTTGGTTCACAAATCTCCTCTCAAATCCATTTTGGAAAAATACTTTAGAAATGGTCAAACTATTCCACACCCACAGTTTTTGAAGTAAGCAAAACTAGTTGATTTTGATTATTTTTTTTAAAGTGGAATAAAATGTTGATAACAGTCAATATAAAAGTGAAATATTTAGAAATAAAGAAGGAAATATGCACACATATACTTATAACATACATGTGTATATATAGGATACACATTTCTAAATGTAAGTAGAAATAAAATTTTACCTTTTAACTCAAAATTTATTATCTCAGATATTTTTATAAACCAGGAAAAAAAATTTACACAAACCCAAGCCTTAAATCTACTTCTTATTTCTTCTATTCAGCTCATATATATAATTTTTTTAAACACATAATTAATGAAAATTCACATAGTCTGTTAAGGCCAATGTACAGTTCACAATAGTGGAGTCTTCAATTCACCTGCTCTTGAGGAAGGGAAAAATACTCGTTTAAAATTGTTCTGTATTATTGAACAGACGTGCTCTGCAGTGCAGTTATTTTCTTCAAGGACAGATTGAATTTTAAGCCTCTATGATTATTTATAGAGCTAGATTCTCTGCTGTTTTTTTGCCTTGATTGTCATTTACATTGATGCAGAGTCATTGCTACATGGGTGTAAAATACTGTCATTCTGAGCTGGTTGATATTTATCCTACTTTGCACATATATGCATCACTAGACGTAGAGCAAAATGCTGCAGAATTAGGCCAGCAGTTTTAAAGATACTGTTAGGAGAACATTAAGGTTATTTTTCACTGTGTTTTTGTACTTATAAAATACATGTTACCTTTTCTAAAAGAGGTAATATATCTTTTTTCACTGTGTGAAAAAAAATCCCAAACCTCCAAGACCTCCAGCAACAGAAACCCAAACAGAATTAGGTTACTGTCTTTTAAATTCTTACAGACACAGTTTACAGACATCACACTAAATATCTTTTCATATCCCTCAGTAGCATCTCTGTTCTGTAGGTGTTAGGCATTCCCCTAATTCATCGGTGCAGCGTGGGAGAGAATAAACCCAAATGAAGGAAGAAAACATTAACTTTGATCTTAGCCTTTTTCACATTTTTGCTAGATTCAGCCTTTAAAGGCTCAACTCAGTTACCTAAAGACAGGAATCTATTAATGTTTGAAATGCCACACACCATATGAGATACCCACACAAGGCTGTAAGATAAAATAGAAAACTGTACCTTACTGGAAGGGCAGCTGAAGGACAGGCAGGACAGCTTAGGTCATCTCAATTGCACCTATGTACCGATGTTTATGCAGCTCAAAACCACCCTAAGAGTTTCAGAAATACAGACAAAAAGTAGTAGTGTATGTTGTCATTTAAAGGGAAATGTTGCCTTAGAATAATCCTGGCTCTCTGAAGCCAAATCAAAGAGTTCTTTCGTTAGAGATCTGATCTCAGTCTGTCAGGAGAGGTAAAAACATAAACTTAAAGCACCTTTGTGTGTTTTATTTCATAACTGGAGCAGACTTTAAGGATGCACACAGTCAGCTAATACGACGCAGCTGACAACCGGTCTTGATAACTCCATAAGGTGACCAAACGCTTCTGATAAAACTACTGCCCCATTTTGAAGCATGCAGAACACGAAGCACATCGGGATTTCAGTAGCTGTGCTGAATATAAAGTTGCCATAGATCAGTTTTTCCACTAGGGAATGAAGCAGGATTAATGGAAAAGTCTCAAGGCAGGATATGACCAGATCTAAATCAATTTTTTTTTTTTTGTCCTGCAGCTAGTACTGTAGCTTGCAATCAAGAGACATCCCTCTCCCTGGTATACCCAATGTATTTCTCCAGATTATCAGTCATTTTTAAGTAAAGCTGAGGCTGGCTCTGAATCTGGACTGTAGACCCAGCTGTAGTTCCTCTTCCTCACGCTGAACGCTGTGCTGTTTGGGAGAGAAATGGCTGGAAAGCAGCCCTGCAGAAAGGGATCTGGGGGTGCTGGTCGACAGCAGGCTCTATATGAGTCAGCTGTGTGACCTGGCAGCCAAGAGGGCAAAACGCATCCTGGGGTGCATCAAACACATCATAACCAGTCAAAAGAGGGGATTATCCCGCTGTATTCAGTGCTGGTGCGACCTTGAATACTGCGCGCAGTCCTGGGCCCCATAATTTCAGAAGGATGTGAAGGTCCTTGAATGTGTCCAGAGGAGGGCAACGAAGCTGGTGAAAGGGCTGGAAGGAATGTCCTGTGAGGAGCAGCTAAGGGCTTTGGGTTTGTCTAGTTTGGAGAAAAGGAGGCTGAAGGGTGACCTCATTGCTCCCTATATCTTCCTAAAGTCTGCAGTCAGGTGGTATCCATTTCTTGCATGTAGCCCCCGGGAGAACTTGCCATCCACAGGGTAATTTTAGTATCCAAAGCAAATGTAATTGATGTTATAAATTCTTGCAAGATTTGAAGGTTGTAAAATTTGAATTCTTGTAAGATTTGTAGACCAGAGAAAGTTTGACTAAGCATCTCAATCACCCAAGATTCTCTAACTGCTGATATTAATGTATTTACCTTGAAAAGATAGAACTATGTTTTATAGAGGGACTTCTGTCTTCAAACAAAATTAGACTACTTGCCTAAGGCTTTCACTACTGTTCTACTTTCAAAAAATCAGCAGGCCAGCAAAATACCTTTGATGCTGGTGTCAGTCCAAACCATATTGACAGCATTTTCAGTCATCTTAAGGTTTTCTTATCTAACTCTATCATATTTCTGTCATTGTTAATGGGTTCTCTTTTCTTTCTTTTCTCTTTTCTTTTCTTTTCTTTTCACTTCTCTTCTTCCCTTCCCTTCCCTTCCCTTCCCTTCCCTTCCCTTCCCTTCCCTTCCCTTCCCTTCCCTTCCCTTCCCTTCCCTTCCCTTCCCTTCCCTTCCCTTCCCTTCCCTTCCCTTCCCTTCCCTTCCCTTCCCTTCCCTTCCCTTCCCTTCCCTTCCCTCACTGCTTACAGACTTCTTGTCTACACTGCTTATAGGATTTGAGGAGAGGATCTGACATCTCATATGGGTCCCAAATGGTGTCAGACAACTGTAGGACATGATTATCAATTTAGAGCATGAGGTGGGATTTTTTGCAGTTCCAAGTGTCCAAAATAATGTGCAGGCTGTGCTGCAGTCACCAGACTGGAACTTTTACGGCATGATACTGAGGATATGTGTTCTATGCCGAGAAGACGCTGATGGAGGTATGTGTATGCATTCAAAGCATTCTCCTACAGCCTGCGTGGACAGCTATATAGGACACAGAAAGACAAACTTGGTGCGGAGTTGTTCATACTGCCTGTAGGGAGTGAAGCATTCCCAAAAGCACATCTGAGTTTCACCTGAGCTATTCACTTCAGAGAGAGCTTGTGGTCAGGCAGAGGAGTTTGGGACAAGCAGTGGGACTAACCTGGGCCAAGACTAGGGGCAAGTCTAATCTGTTTGTGTCTAATGACTCAAACACCCATCGTGATGGACAGAGACCGGGGCCGGGCTTTTGCTGTTCAGGGAAGGAATGGAACTTTTTTGCAAGGCCCCGCAATGAGATTAAGTTCTGCATAGCCACACCGTGTGTGACACGGGACGCCGGAGGTGTGTCGCAGGATGCGCAGTCCTCCGTCCTGATGAACGGGGTGGAACAACTCCCCGTATATGGCCAGGGGTGACCCAGAGTTTATTTGGGGAAGGGGCTCACGACCACCCCCGTGATGGCACCTGCGCAGAAAATCAAGAGTTACATTAAGTCCTTACAGGCGGTGTGCAGAAAATCAAGACGGGTGTGACTGACGTGAGAAAAGACGGGAACTGGGCTATAAAAGACGCAGACACGAGGAGTACCGCACGCACCCATCACCGGAGGATTACCACAACTGCCAGCATCACTGACCGCTAACTTCATCGCGGGATCCATGGGTGGTGATCTCTCTCTCTTTTTTGTATTTTCCTCTCTCTTTTCTTCATTCACCTTACCTTTGTAGATGTTTCAATAGGAACCACGTCGCCTACTCTTAAACCTTTCAAGTGTATGGCTTCTGCCATAAATAAAACGTTTAACTGATTTTTTGGTGTCGCTTCACCTTAATTTAGCTGGAGAGAATTCCAAACTCACCACAATCCCTCCCTGGTCTGTCCAGCACGGGTTGTGACACAGGTGTTCAAGCAACATTGCTTCTCTCCTGCTGTTTCCAAGGAATGGCTACACCTCAGTTTCCCTACTAATCAGTTGTCTGCCTTTTCTTCAACAGCAGTTTTATATAGCTGTTTGATTAAATTAGAGAAATAACACACCTGCCAGGGTAAATAAACAAAGTCCAGGGAAACAAATAACCCTTTCCCACTGGCTTCTGTGTCCTCTTCTTCCCTGCTCTACTCCAATTTTTCACCTGAAAATATTGATTTTGCTAAAATTACTTGTTATTTCCATTGGGAAAATTGAAATTAAATGTTTTGTGCCAGCTTCACATTCATTTGTTCTGGCTGAGCTCCCTTGGAGCCTCACGGGAGATGGAGCTTGCGCACTTTATGCCCCCTTCCTCCCCATGGGCTGGGCTTCCCATCTAAACTACATCTTCTGTAAGAAGAAACCAAACACCATTCCTTTCAATCAGTGCGTGCCTTTGTATCTCCTTGTCTTGCTCTGTTTCTTCCTAGAGAGATCCCATTCCTCCTTTTCCTCAGAATTTCCTTTTTTCTTTGGGAAAACAGATTTTTTTCCTGCCTCTGCCTCATGTCTCTCAGCTTCACTGCTGTCAGGTCCACAAGAGCTTTACCTTCCACCAAATTTATTCTTCTGAAGGATACTTTGTTCCGGGCTGATAATGAGGACAGGCTTTGCTCAACAGAACCCTTTATATGTCAAATATATCTTTGGCATTGCCACAAAAGGGTTTGGTGTATCAAAGGTTTGAAAGGAGATTTGATCACTCCTTGTATTGCACTTATCTTGAGATTCAGAACATCTGCTGTAGCCTGGAAAAAAAAAATCTCACCTTTGGATAATTTGGGGTTTTGTCTGCATGAGATTTTTGTTTGTTTTCCTTTTAAATGTTTTTACTGAAGCTCTATAGATCGGTCACATCTGGGACTGATATCTCTGATGGCAGTACTTCTACACACATACAAGCATGGATAAACCAGTTGCCAGATGTGGTGTCAAGAGAATATTTTTCTCAGATTAGACTCACAGGGATTGCTTTTTCCCTCCTTCTGCCATGCATGGCATGGATTGCTTTCTAGCCTCATCTGTGAACTTCCTTTATGAATAAATGTGTATTCATATCCTGTTATAAGGTCGACAAATGGGAATGCCCTTGTCCTTCTCTGATTTCTTTTTTCTTTTTTCCCTCCTTTTTTCCCCCTCTAGTACATCTCACTGAATTAAGTCCTTCCTTTACCATCTCCTGCAATTCCATTTCTGTCTCTAGAAGTGCCCTCTCCTTATTTCCTAGTGCAAATAGCTCTACTGGGACTAGAGTCAGTTGCATTGTTTTCCGAAGAACCCCATTAAGTTCTGAACATTTTGGATAAGGATGTACTTAAGGGTATTTGGTTTAGATATATTCAAGTTCTACTACTTTTTTGTTAGGCAGTCTTTACTGGTTTTGTCAGGTGAACTTGGCTTCAGATGTTTGGATTTTTGCTTTTTGTTGCTTCCCCTCACTCCGCCCACCCTTTAGTTTTATTTTTGCTTTTTGGGGTGGGTTTTTTTGCTTTTCTTAAATCAAACTGAATTGAGTCTGGTGACGACAGTAAACATTAATCATTGCTTGGGAAACCTTTATAGAAGGAAGTCTATTCATTGATCTCAATGGCACAGGAATAGCAGTGAAGTGGCTGTCTGAGCCTTGGTTCAAAGCTAACAATAATGTAGTCTATCTGTTGTTTATGTACACTATTTGCCCCCTTCAGTAAAGACACCAGGATTTGGCCCTTAATTACATACCATGATTGTGGCTAGGGAATGAGTTGCACTAAAAAAAGCAATTTTTTTTTTGCAATAAGACTACAAACCTAAAGTTTATAAAACATGTTTGTGGCAGTTGAAATAAAAATTATATGTATTTGGGATGTATTTTTTGTTCTCTAGTACCTTGATAAACAATTTTTTTTTACCCTCTGGCTCACAACATTGACAATGCAAAGCAAAACATCTCATATACCATGATTAACTACAATACATTCTTTAACATGGATCTTTCCATGTTCAGTTGAACTGGTTGATTTGAACAATTTTACAGCATAGCTCAGAAGTTCAAAAATTTATTATAAAATGTTGATTTTGGAAAAAAAAAAGTAAATAATCTTTAGTGAGGGAACAAAATTGCTTTTCTGAAACAAACACTTTTTTACCCTGAGGATAATATTTATGCTCAGCCTCTAAGTATGAGACATATGTACCTGGATGTTTTGGGAAATTGAAGAGAATTAGACTACACTGAGTGCTTATCTGGACATCCATTCCAAACACAGAGGAGATCCAATTTGATCTCAGAAATCACAGATTTGACATAAGGTCTTCAGCTTTAACCTAATAACATTTAAGGATAAATAAATAAAAGTGCAGGAGTTGTGTGTGTGTGTCTTTAGTGAAGGTATAGTGCACATTTTACATTTTGTGTCCTTTTTTTTCTTCTCTGCAGGAGGGTTAGAAACTTCTGGAAATGGGGGGGGGGGGAAGGAAAGAGAAAAGATTTGTCTGCAACCACATGACTCTAAGCACTTTAATTATAACAGTGTGGTGGGTCGACCCTGTCTGGATGCCAGGTGCCCACCAAACCACTCAGTCACTCCCCCCCTCATCTGGACAGGGGAGAGAAAATGTAATGAAAGGCTCGTGGGATGAGATATGGAGAGGGAGAGATCACTCACCAGTTACTGTCATAGGCAAAACAGACTCGATTTGGGGAGATTAGTTTGATTTGTTACCAATCAAATCAGAGTAGGATAATGAGAAATAAAACCAAATTTTAAAAACACCTCCCCACCTCTCCCTTCTTCCTGGCTCAACTCCACTCCCAGTTTTCTCTACCAGCAGTGCAGGGGGACGGGGAATGGGGGTTGGGGTCAGTTCCTCACACACTGTCTCTGCCGCTCCTTCCTCCTCAGGGGGAGGAGGACTCCACACTCGTCCCCTGCTCCACCACGGCGTCCCTCCCATGGGATACAGTTCTCCATGAACTTCTCCATGTCCTTCCCACGGGCTGCAGTCCTTCACGAACTGCTCCAGCGTGGGTCCCTTCCCCGGGCTGCAGTCCTTCAGGCACAGCCTGCTCCAGCGTGGGTCCCCCGCGGGGTCACAAGTCCTCCCAGAAAACCTGCTCCAGAGTGGGATCCTCTCTCCACAGATCTGCAGGTGGAGATCTGGTCCCCCGTGGACCTCCCTGGGCTGCAGGGACACAGCCTGCCTCACCAGGGTCTTCATCACCACAGGCTGCAGGGGAATCTCTGCTCCGGCGCCTGGAGCACCTCCTGCCCTCCTGCTGCACTGACCAGGGGATCTGCAGGGCTGGTGCTCTCATATATTCTCACTCCTCTCTCCGGCTGCAGTTGGGCAGTGTTTTTTCCCCTCTTCTTAAATCTGTTCTCCCAGAGGCACTAACACCATCAGTGATGGGCTCAGCTTTGGCCAGCAGTGGGTTTGTCTTGGAGCCGGCTGGTATTGGCTCTGTCAGACATGGGGGAAGCTTCTAGCAGCTTCTCACTGGAGCCACCCTTGCAGCTCACCTGCTACCAAAACCTTGCCATGCAAACCCAAAACAAGCAAAACCATCAGACTGTGGTAATACTTAAAAAAAAGAGAGTGATCTTTCAGTGCTATTGTTTATCCTGCGATAGTGTAGTACAATTACACATAGCACTGCATGATAGTTTAAAAGCTATGTTTATTCAGAGATATTTTACCCTGTAAATCAACAGGATTTTAAAAGGAACCTCCCAGAAAAATATTCAGGTAGAATTTCAGTATTTTGTATACTATTTCCAACTTAGGAAGTACACCAAAAAGATGTCCTCCAGGTATTGGACTCAGGGTCATTAACTCTAGTCAAGGAAGAAGAAAAAGATGTAGCAGCACAGAAAATAAATAAATACACAAACTTTGTAATTCAACAAATACTCTTGCTCATAAAAAAGCCTTCTTTTTGTTTTTCTATTATGTCCATATGTTTATGCATATGTGAATGACACAAATGTGTTGTGAGTTACAAATTTACCCAAATTCTCGGGTATAATCACATAAGCAGGTTGCCTCTATCAGTGGAACAGGGTATGTGAGCAAAGCAGACGACATGGGGCTGTTGTTTTCATCCCTGCACAAGGGGACATTGAGAGAACAGAAAAAGGTAAGGAGTGTGAAACAACAAAGCTCAGAGCATGCCAGCATACAGAAGGAATTAATATACACCAGAGAATAGTTGGTTGAAAAGATGTTTTTATCAGCAACAGGCAAAGAGAATCAATTCTTAACTATTGTTCAAGGCTGAGAGAGTATGGACAAAAAAATAGCACTTCAGGACAGATAAATCAGTACATGCTAGTGGTTCATACACCAATAAAATTAAACTTATTCATTCAGATGAAATAATAAAAGAAATAATAATAATAATAATAATAAAGATTGTGACATCATGGAAAAGAAGGATGTCTGAAAAAGTAAAGAAAATGTGTTAATGCCATGCCTGAAAGCATAAGGAGAAGGAACAATATTTAAGCAAAGCCAGAAAATATGCATGTTGTCTGACTGAAGCTTATGAAGAAGTCTCTGCTGAGTTTACCAAACACAAATGTCAGATGTAGTTTGGAAAGGAGTGCTGGTAAATCCAGGTTAAAAGTCACTATTTGGATGTTATTCATTTCAGCGAGTACACTTCAGTGGAAGTTCTACTCCCAAGATATTTCTGAGATTAATTGGGTAGATCTAAGAGAGCTAGAAAGTTTTCAGAGTTTGTAATGGATGATGTTTTAATTTGGCTTAGAGAGTTTAAATTATGCAATGAGAGATTTTGGCAAGGTTTTCAGAGAGTAAGAAGAAAGAAGTACACCAAAGACTTAGATTAATCTAACAAATGTTCTACACATTAGACAGAGAAAGACTAATCTTTCACTGTTTTGTGCCCTCAGTGCAACTTTGTGTAACTGCAAGGAGAACTTTGCTTTAATAGCATCCACATTCCTAGTTCCAAACAAGTATGTCAAATATGAGACAGCCAAAAACTGTGCTGAGTGTCAATCACTACCCACTGATCCAGGTGAAACTGAACTCTGAGCTTTTCTCTCACTACAGTCTCTTTGCAATGCCATACTAGTACAAAGGTCATTACAGGCATTTTAAGTATAATGTAGGTTTACAGAGTAATAAACAAAAGTATTTTAAATTTCACTTTTTGGGGAAAAAAAAAATCTATCTTTTTCTGTTTGAAATACATTTTATTTGTGTGGTAAACTGGAATGGAAAAGTCTAGAATCCATCATTAAAATCCATTTAAAACTGCATGAATTCTAGACAGCAAACTAACAAAATGGTCTTTCCACAATGGGTTACAGAGAAATTATTTAAATAACTGCGTGAGATGAGACAGCTCCATCTGTAAAAAAACAATTTCTTTTAAGTAAAGTATCAGAACAAATCTGATATCACCATTTCAGCACCAAACTGCCTCTCTCCAGCTATTTACAGTGTAATTGCCATCCCAATTTCAGTGAAGTTCTAAAATATTTTTCTTTCATGCTGTTTCAAAGAGTTGTAAGGGTTTTATGACACTTCAAACACAGCTGCATTTGGGGGAGTAGGGGATAGGAGGAAAGCAACCAGCACCATTGCCCAAGGCCATAGGCCGTAGGAGGCTATGTTGGATAGAAGTACAATCACTCCGCCCTTGGATGGAAGGAGAAAGAAATGCTTCCTATGGTGTCTTCCTAGGTCTCACTGAGTCATCTCTGTCCCCAAATCTCCCTTGGCTCTGGAAAGCTGGGGAGAAATGTGTAATAAAGACTTTAGCATCCGAAAAGTGCTTAAAAAGGTAGTCTCCCTATTTTCTTATGTTACAAAATATAATTTAAATAAGAAATAAGTTAAATAATTGGTATGTATGGAAAACAAATAGCTATCCACAATTCAGTACTATAAATATTTCCAATTAACATTTTAGCATGAAGCATATGGTTAAGAACTTAGGTTCAATTCAAGCAGAACACCATTTGGGATTTAACTGATAGGTATTCAGTAAAACTCTACAGCATGTTTAGCAAACAGCAGCAAAAAATGTGTGACCAATTTAATCAGCGTGTGCATTGGGAGTGGCTATAAATATGTTTCTAATGAATACCCAACTACCCTTGTGAAATCAACATTTATGTGCTGCTTTTTCTCTCCCCCCTCCACCTGCCTTCTGAACCTTGCAGTCTGTGTGTATTCACCGGCGAACACAAAACCAAACAAACAAAAGCAAAACCTATATGCAAGGGCAAGAGAGGAGCTCTTGCAGTTGAGCAACCTGACGGAAAGGAAGGCAGGTTCCCTCCTCACTACCTTCGGTTGGATTAACGTACACACATACCTGCATGCAGACGTTTACATTTGTAAATAGAGGTGTGTGAAGTAGTGCCAAAGCTTCTCTTGCCTCTGGAGGTTTGCAAATCTTGGTTCTAACCTGCGGATTAGACTCATGATGGGACAGGCATCAGGGAAGTAGTCCACGGGCTCTGTTCCTCCGAGAGAAACAGGGTCAGAATAGAGCCCTGATCCTACTGGGAGTGGGGAAGGGATTTATGTCACCACTCCTCGCTAGATCTTTTCAGAAGAGGACAGCTGTCTGTAGGCTGATTTCCTACACTGGCTATTGCGAAAGATTTGTCCCGGATCTACTGCCAAAACGCCAACAGCCTTTTCATGTACTCTGATGCGTTTCTACAGTCTTGGTAGTAGAGCAATATTCCATTTACTCTGAATAGCAGAGCACCGTTCTGAAGGTCTTCCGTCTTAGCGATGCCACAGCAAAAGCTGGTTGTGCTGGAGAGGTTTCTGGTACTGGGAAAACACGGCGTCACCGCTGCCGTGCGGCTGCGGGCTGGAGTAGGGAAGGGAGAGGACTAAGTAGCTGTTGAGGAATGAGACTGTGCTTTTCATATTCACTGACATTAAGCAAAATCTTCTTGCTCGGGAGAAGAACTTAATCAATCAAGAAATGATTTTAAGTACTTTTAAAATCGCTTGTTGTCTCAATTCTATATGCTAATGCAATGATTCATGTGGCTTCAGTACTGCAGGTTGCAATCAGTCTTTCCAGTAACTAAACACAATCCTTTTAACTAGCATCCTGTAAAATCCACATTAAGAGGCTGCAAGCCTACTTCATTAATCTTTTCATTAATTTACCATTCACCCATCAGACAAGAGGGGTACTAGGCATCTGTGGGCCATTTTATGCAGATTTTACCCCTTAAATTCCTAGAACTCATCATAGTAATAACTCAGTGTGCATTGTTGCTAACATGTCTGACAGCATTTCTATCTTCATCTGATCAAAAAAAGCATATAAGCCAACATAAAGTTCTATTCTGTGGATTGGTTCATATCTAAAAATTTTCTGCAGTATTTAAAGCATTTTTCTTTTAGGAAAAAATATGAAATATAGGTTGACAGCTTGTATGACAAGTTTTAACCCAATGGGATTTTAAAAAGCTGATAAATTAATCCTGAAAATCCAGGTTTATAACGGAAAGCCTTATAGGCTCTTACCTGTATTGCTTGTGAGGGCTGTTAGAATACTAACACTTTTTTTAAAAAGCCTTTCAAAATGGTTTATTTTCAAAATTCAAACTTTAAAATACTTTAGTTGTAACCAAGTGCCAAAGCTATAGCATTGGGAAGGAGAAAAATCCCTCTATTAGATTTTTTTTTTGTAAAATTCACTTTATTCATCAGAAACATTTTCAAACCATTTTTAAAGTAAAATTCTGCATAAAAAATAATCATTTTGCTTCTGTGCAGCATTCCAACTAAAGATCTTGAGACTTTGCAAACATTCATGAACTTAGGTTCTCATCCTTTATGTGGAATATATAATTTCTCTCATTTCACAAATGGATAAACTGAGTCACAGAATGAATGTGGCTTAGATATTGCAGTTCTGCTTCTTCTCCCTTCAACTTCCACTATGCATTTCAGTAATTACTTATTCATTGCCCCAGAATTCACATGAAAATGATTTATAAACCCATTCATCTAGGAGATTAATTCATCTACTACATTTATCTGGAAGATTTGGTCTCCATTCCATGTTTCAGAAGAGACGCAGCAACGTACCATCCGTAATAGACACTAGGGAGCATTAAGCATCTTGACTAAACAGAGATTTCAGTCAACAAATATTCAAAGGCTGAGGTTCATTCCACCTTGCTTGTGAGCTGTCCAAACTAGAAGCTTAACTGCCCTGCACTTCTATAGGTAGCAGAGGAAGATGATGATTGAAGTCACAGGTGAAGAAGGTCTTCAGCCACAAAGTGAATGTTTGAAAGGAAAATTTTATTTTTTTTTTTTTTTTCCCCTGTTGGTTATCTTAGGTAGCACCTCAGTGTGCCAAAGTGCAGTGGCTTTCAGTTTAGCACATTATTTTTGTGGATAGAATACTAGGATGCTTTTTCTTCCTATAAACTTATGCAAAGAAGCCCAAGCATCTCACTGAGGGTTTTAGGGTCCTACCATAGCCCTGGTATTTCTCAATGGTATGATACCTTTGTTCAGAGCTCAAGCTAAAGTCATACACAGAGAAGTGGCAACATGAGGGATGGGATGGGATGGGATGGGATGGGATGGGATGGGATGGGATGGGATGGGATGGGAAAGGAAAGGAAAGGAAAGGAAAGGAAAGGAAAGGAAAGGAAAGGAAAGGAAAGGAAAGGAAAGGAAAGGAAAGGAAAGGAAAGGAAAGGAAAGGAAAGGAAAGGAAAGGAAAGGAAAGGAAAGGAAAGGAAAGGAAAGGAAAGGAAGAATAATTAGTCTTGCTTATTCCTGCTTTTGTCTTAGTTCTAAAAGACATGAAATGGCTTTGACTGTGGTAGCTGTCATTTTGAATGTGACATTTACTTCCTACTCTTACTAGTGATATAGCGTAGGAGTCTACTGTCTACTTTCTATTTCAGCCCTTTCTGCCCCTTACCTAACTTCCAAACAGTCCCAAAGACTCTATCTTTACTACTAAATCAAAGTGAAATTACTTACTCAAGCTTTGTTCCCCTACTCAAAAAACTTGACCCTTCCTAAGTAGCTGCAAAGACTTGAACTTTCTTAAGTAACTGGAATCAAGCAGAAAAAAAGAGAAATCTGATCTCCTTATACACCTCTATGGGTACAAATATAGTTAACGGCATAAACTTGGTGCATTTTCACTGTCCAGAAAGGCAGCACTGCTAGATTTATTCCATCTATACACTGCAGAGCTGTGCCCGTGTTAAGTGGGTATTTGATTGTATTCAGCAATTGCTGCCTGATCATCAATGTCTGTGAATCCATTTGTGGCACCACATAAAATTCTCCCTCACTACCAGCATTTCCAGCTATTGTAATTTCCCCAAAGAGATAGGAGATTTATTTTACCCAGCTACAGTACTTGAGAGATTTATCAGCACTGGACATTGTACAACTGCTAAATGACCCTCCTGGAATACATGACAAACCAAATCTTTTCTCCCTCCCTCCCTCTTTCCCTACCTTTCTTCCTTTTTCTTTCTTTTCTTTTTCTTTTTTTTTTTCTTTCCTCCTTCCTTCCTTCTTTCCTCTCTCTTTCTCCCTCCCTCTTTCTCTCTCTTTTTTTTCTGCTTTCAGTTTTTCCTTTCTTGTTGAGAATGACTTAAGAAAAATGGAAATGTATGAGAGCCTAAATAAATGTTCAAAGCATCACACTTGGCCATTATGTTCCTTCAGTGCTCCATTGTGTTGACATTCGGGTGCATATTGTCATTTACAACGCACTCAGGCATTCGGTGGATCATATGATGATCTGAATCTCATGACTTACAGTCCATGTGTCAGTTGCTCCAGTTGACAGGGATTTTTTTGAAGCAGAATGTCAGCTAGTGAGGGATGTCAGAGTGTTAGAAAGACTATGTCATTGTTCCAACCACATTAAACAAAAATGTTTTCAGAGTTTCTGTGGCTCCTCTGCTGTCACCAGTCAGCATCTACCTGCCAAGTGGCTGAGAACTTGAGGAAAGGCGAGATGAGAGCACAAAAAAAGGCATTTCTAAAGATTGTGGGACTAGCGTAATTGCTCATGACTGTTTAAAGGGGACAATTTTTCATTTTCAGGTAATGTTTTACTATTGTATGAGGGTTTCTCCTTTCCTAAAACATTACAGAGAAACAAAATACGTTCAGAAATCTAAATATATGCACTGAGTATTAATTTTCAAAACCACCTGGAAAAAGGGCTTATATAAGCAGTTTCCCATTAATGCACCTCTAAATATTGAGAAACTTGTATTTGTGACTTTTTGACAAGAAATATCATTATTTTACTCAGCACCCCTTCCACAGTTGTAAAATGCCACTCTTGCATCCCCTTTATTCCAATGATTGTTTCATGCTGTCCAGAAAGTCTTCAAGTTGGTTTAAATTGATTTGCAAATGCAACTGATTGCTCACACTAGCTCTTTATGCTATATTTTATGCTCAAACTCTTGTTTATGGACAAAGATGAAGCATACTGTATAAGTATATATATCAAGTCAAGATTTTATTGTTAGTATAACTGATATTTTAACACTGTAATTCAAGAAACACTTTTAGTCTAGATCTACTTTTACAGAAAAAGAAAGAAGGAAAAATAATGCAGCTATAATTCTTCTATAGAGAAGAAAGTCTCAATAATATTAATAACACAATTAAAATTGTAACACACACTTCTTAATTTCTATACCTTTTTCTGGTGTTATACCTACCTTTCCACCGCTTTTTGGATCTTAAACTACTGACTACTTAAAGCAGTCTGGCAGAAGTATGTTGTTGATGTTGGTGGCTTCTTCCTCATTCTAGGATCCACTTGGGGTCATTTTATATGTTCACTATCATGCTTTAACAACTTTACTCTGTCTTCACTGGTCAACAGCTCCACGTTACATCCAAATTTAATGTATATGGTGGCTTTTATGTACTAGATGCTATTTTTGTTCTCTTTGCTACCCTTAAACCAGTTTTGCCCAGATCCAGATCCACGTTGCTGTAACTGGCCATGGATGAGTTGTCAATAGCTGTGAGATGTTTACAGCTGTGGGGTTGTCAGTGCCAACCTTTGCCCCATCCCTTATCCCAAGCCTCACTCCTGCAAACCTCATGAAAACTCGAGCAAAACATATGACCTGTTCCTAGCAATGACAATGCCATGTTACAGGGCATACTATTACATGTGACATATATCACAGGGTAGCAAGAGAAAGTCAGGCATTGTTTCAGGCAGACTAACTTGGCTGTGCGAAAACATGACACAGGGTTAATTTTTCACCTCTTCCAGTCTCTCCGGTGTGATCTTGCTCCTCCAGTGTGAGGACACTGATGGGGGATTTGCAGCTCATTCCAGTTAGTGGAAGGATCAAACTTCCAAATGCAAACCCTTTACCATTTCGCATGTGCTTAAAATCTTCCTACAAAACTGTGTAATGAAATCTTTCGTGAAACAAACAGAGGCATTGATGTAAGTGGTTCTAAAATATTCTTATTTCTGTTCTGAATGAAAAGCACTGCTTCAAAATCTGGTACATTGTACCAGGGCTGTGGTCTGACTGAAGAAGCCTCGGTTCTGGTCATTTTATATAGCATAATGATACCATTATTTCAGAGCAACAGGGACCATCTGGTGTCATTTAAACTATGGAGGAGCTGTCTTTTCTAAAAAAAAGTAAAAAAAAAATACTTTTTGCATTAATTATTAGAATGATGTGGGCTTTTTGTGCCTTTTTTCCTCGTCTCTCTTTCTGTCTTTCTGTCTTTCTCTTTTTCTTTCCTGAATGCAGCAACTGATATAATAAATAATAAAATAACCTGTGGATTGGAAGATGGCCCTATGCATCCATGGTTCCTGATGAAACATTTGTGGCATTTCTTATTTCTGCTTAACGTATGAATTCATCCTGGTCCCTGATGAGATTCTATATAGCATAAAAACATCCATCTTAAATAAGGTTTTTATGGAAACACCTCGTATCTCCTATCTAGTTGTTGTTAGGTTTTATCAGTTATGACTGAGCTCCCTAAGGACGTAAACATATGACTTGAACTAATTTAATGCACTTACTTATACACCCTCTCCATCTCTGAATAAACCTGCTATTACTGGTAGAGGTGACATGCATCGAGATTACCTCTTTCTCAACATCAAACGAGACCTGCTACATAACATTTAAATGCTTTTGTCACAGCCTCATTCTGTGTCTCTTTTTATTTGTTTTTTTTTAAAAATTTTCATGCTAGTTAAAATTGCAAAATAGTAGGAAAAAGCAAGAAGAATATTACTCTTAAGCTTGGCAGAGGCGAATCAGCCAAATCTGAGGCTGAAATGACAAGCACATCAGTCACTGACACAAACCAGCTGCCAGGCCTCTTTATATGCAAGTCATTCAGTGAGATATCAAAACGTGGAAAATATAATACTCCTACCAACATTTCTTGTTGAATTAATGCCCAGGTGAGTTCTTCTGAAATGCTGCAGTTGTATCTTAGAAAAAACAAGAAGCAGTAAAGCATCATACTTATTAGGACCCAATTTGCCACAGCAGCAGTCAAGTGCTTCAGCCTCTCCCAGTGGCAATGGGGAGGGAGGACTGGGGATAGGGAAACTTAGATTAAATTCATAGTGCAGTGCACATTTAGAATTCAATATTGACAGCTCTAATTACACACACCTTTCCATCACAAGTTCATTAACTAAGAGGAAAACGCTAGAAACAGCAGCATCAACTTCTTGTAAAAATAAATAAATAAGCGCAGAGCCAAGCACCCCAGAGCTTCTGACCTTTCCCCTTTCTTTCTGGCAAAGCCCCACATGTTATTCCCTGCACTTTTTTGTATTAATATAAATATTAATATAAATATAACCTTAAAATGTTACAGTCAGAGTGTAGGGTATGATGTACTCTTAGGGTATTTGCCTTCCAGCAACTTTTTAAAAACAAGGAACCTCAGCTAGTCTTCAGGCTTCCTCTAAAATAAATGAAGAAAAATAAGCACCCTGAGAAGGCAAATATTTTAGAACAGGCTGAACTGTTTCATGGCAATAATTAATTCTCTCCATCAGCAAAAGACAGAGTTTGGACAGCCAAATGCTGGTTGAGGTGAATCTTGCCCCTTCAGAAGATACCACTAAAAACCCAAGAAGTCCATTATTCAGCACAAGCTCAAAGAAAGACCTACCTGTAGGACATTAGCCATACTTACAGCCTCTGTGCAATTGTATGTATGAGCCATAGTTCAGCTGCAGCATTTTACAGCACTGGAACAGGGTGCTACAGTCAGTTAATTTTAAATATGTTTTCCACCAGCATAGAAGCTGATCGAAGTCATTCATCAGCATATCCCAAGTCAAGTAAGTGAGACAACTCACTCAGTCTAGTTACAATTCACAAGTTACAGATAATGAGGGATGGGGTTTTGCCGTATAAGGTACTATTCCATCATATTCACCATAAAGTCTCAGTAAGACGAGCTTATGCATTGTGCCAACAAACAGAGTTTTTATAAGTGTTTACATGTAGATAATTCTAAATGTCCCCAGTGTAGGCACAGCCCCCTGCTTTTCCTCTCCGAGTCTAGTTCTGTATATTTAGTTTGGTAAAATTTGTTGGATTTTGAACCCATACAAAGTACGGATATCCCTTTTCTTTGAGCATCGTGTCTCCAGAGAGATTAAAGCTGTATTTGGAGTTAGGCTACGAATTAACTATCACAAAATCTGGTTTGGTTCTAGCAGCAATTCAAGGGTGTGTAATTCACATAAGCTAAAAGGTCGCAGCCGGTCCTCATGTCAGAAATGGCCTGTGATAAGGATGTATGCCAGGAAATTGGAGGAAAGGGTCACTGGTGCATACTTCCCATCATCGTGTGAGACCATTGGTGGGGAGCCCAAACAGGACTGATACATGCCTAGCTTAGGTCAATATAGGGCAAAGTGACCACAGTCAGTAAAGAATTCCTTGTTCGATTTTCCATTTAATAACCATTTATTCAAAATTTCATAAAATACTGAGGTATTCTAAAACTGCCATGGGTGATCTCTCCAGTCATTCAAATTTTAAATAGTTTGGCCATGTGAATAATAGTGGGATACAAGGTCCTTACATACATTCATGGAAACTATGATGCATTTCCCTTGTCCATTTTACAATATTACTTCTCTAGTGCATGAGTCAGTTTGAAAGATTTGTTTAGTAATGCTAGTAACATGAATAATGGCTTAAAAGGAGAAATATGAATCAATCCTTATTGAGATGCAAATCAGTATTTTATCTACGGATATGGCATGAAATGTATATGACATTTTTCTCTTTATACAAATAGTAGACTGTAGAACTTCACGAGCCAGCAGAAGTTTCTACCTTCAAAAATGTCCAAGGCTTTGCTATATCTTATGAAAAAATAATCCCTTTATAGGCATTATGAATATTTTAATATGCATATGATTCAGCTCTTCACAGCTAGTTGCAGGATTCAGCTGTTACCATGCAGACTGCTGTAAAGATTACTACAGTCTTTGCTGTATCTCCTACTAAAAATTTCTTTTTGTCCTCATTCCAGATATTATTCGTTACAAACCACATTTTCTCAATAGGTGCATTAATGTTCTGATATGCCAAGACTATTCTGTTAAGACAGTCTGATACTTGGAGAAAGGGTGCTATTTTTTATTAAAAAGATTGAGCATCACCCATCTAACAGGGTTCCATATTTTGTTTATCTGCCAGTCTTTTTGTTATCTAACAGGCACAAAGTACTTAACAAGGAGCATTCAAACAATTTTCATCAATCGCTTTTCAAGTTAGGTTGTCTGGGGTTGCATTTCTCCTTTTTTTTTTCTTTTTTTTTTTTTTTTTTTTGAATAATGGTATCCATAAATGAATGTCTGGCAGATAAGAAGCTCTCATATGTTCTGGCCATTTACAAATGCTGGGGAAGTGCTGCACTCTCTCTAGGAACAGAATTATGGCCTCAGTCTTCTATGTAAGTGCATGTGTGGCTTGTCTACAGTGTTGCTTGTTTCCAGAAAAAAAAAGATCTTCTTTGATCAATAAATTTCCCATAGCACTGAAGTATCAGTTAGTATTTTTCAGATGCAAGCACTAGACATAATTTTCTTCTTCAAACTGAGTAAATACAGCAGGTCTAAAAAAACATCTGATTTCTTGATCTCATACGTAATAATAACAGTCCCTAAATGTTATACAGACAGCCTAAGTGGGTTCCTCATTCCATGTCCATCCAGGGCCATGAGGAATATGAATACTTGCCAGTTCTGGTTTAAGTGAACATGTTGGCTGCATGGTATGGAGCTGCTCTCTGGTGGGATGTCTCTGCCTCCAAAATAAATAATATGACCATAGTTCAGAATTTCTTTTAAGGAAGTATTTTTAAAATGTCTGCTTTTGAGTGAATTTTTAAAATTTTTTTTTAAATGTCCGTTTATTAGAATAGAAAATGCAAAACAGAACTGCGAGTTTGTGCAATGCATTCAAATAAAGTTTTTTTAATATTTACAGTTTGGTTTATTTATATGTAATTTGACTTTTAAAGAAGTTAGCTGAAGTGTGGGCAAGTCCCAGATTCAAAGCTGCAGCAGCTTTATATTTATCCCCAGGTTAGATTTTGTTTCAGCAAATCTTCATATGGTTTGTATGTGCTCTTATAATTACATCAGTAGTGCCTCTAAAAGCCATTTCCCCTTTTAAATATGCAAAATTTATCAGTGATTAGTAAACATCTGTTACCAGGTCTGTTGTAGAATATTGTCTCTTCATCAGGCTAGGAGGATTGCATTTAATCTGTTCCAATAGCTCAAAAGATTAAAGGTATAAGAACTTTAAGAAAAGATTTTTAGTTTTCTTGTTTACAAGTTTTTCATCATGTAAAATAGTTCCTCAGTAGATCAAATCTTCAAATGCTTAAATAGATATATTATTATGTTGACAAATGCTAGCTGACGATTCCTCTAATCTTTCAGTAACAGTGGAGTGATGCTTTTACTCTCTGTACAGGAAATTAGTTGAGGTGAGAAAGAGAAAGAACGCTATTGATCCTGTATTAGCAATACCTGATGGAGGGTATTTTCCATGTCACAGGATGCCCCTACCACCATGACAGCCCTACCCAGATTGTCAGCATTTTGTTAGAACTGTGTGTCTGGGATAAACGCACAGACAGGTGTCAAAAATGTATTTGCAAAAGCTCTCTGAAGGAGTAGAAGACCTCAAGAAGAATGCAAGACTGGATAAATTAATTCACATTAGCTGCTCTAGTGATACAGCCCAGCAGTAAACGCTGTTTAAACAAATGACTGAAATAGGTTTATAGTTGTTTAACTGTGAACCTGTTCCCCACAATCACAGCATTTCAAGTTTTGAAGTGAACCATATGTTGATAAATGCTCAGATACTTAGACTCTTTGCAGCGTAACAGACACACCAGCTGTATCTGGTTTCATTTTGCTCCGGCGAGGAACTTCCATGTCCCAATTTAGCTAAGCAGTTAAGCACGGTCTTACGTCTTCTTTAAGCATCTTGTTGAATTTAAGCAATGAATTAAAAAATGAAATTCCCATCTACCACGTGTGCTCCCCTAGAGGCCCTAATGAAGTCAGAGGATCATTGCTGGGCTGCAGATTTCCCAGAAGGAGTGGACTGTAAAGCTGATCTTTCTGAAGGATCTATTGTCACAAACCCTTATAGCCATGGGACATCCCAACGCTAGATGCCAGATTTATCTAGCATGCCTAGCACATGTTTGATCCCTGCATGGAAGTCAATATCACTCTATTTGGATGAAGGTGATTGCTCCTGAAAATTCCTGTAAAATACGAGTGCTTTGAGTTCAATTTCTATGATCGACTAAATGTGTGAGCATTTTTTTCATTCTCTCAAATACTGTGCATTTGCTTCCTTCAACTTCATATATAATTTCCTTACAGTTTAAGAGTATATGTGCAGTGGTTCACAAATATAACTCATTTGTCTGTGCTTTCATTATCTTCATTTTAAAGTCAAATTTCTTTCAGTCACTCCAATAGCAACCCCATTTTCCTTAAGGTTAAATACATGTAATTACGTGTATTTAGATGGAATATACTTAACATCACTAATATTTTTAATGCCATATGAAGTAGAAATATCTTTCTTTTTTTTCTCCTAGGTGTGGCAATGATGGACAGAGGTTGTCTCACTTTGACTTCATCCAGAATGTCTTTCTAATGCATGCCAGACAGCTACCTTGATCTCTGTGCTGAAAGTTATTGACTAA
The DNA here is from genome assembly GCF_964188355.1 of Buteo buteo. Lineage (NCBI taxonomy): Eukaryota > Metazoa > Chordata > Aves > Accipitriformes > Accipitridae > Buteo > Buteo buteo. The sequence goes on along the minus strand of NC_134184.1, from coordinate 27,594,703 downwards.
ATCATGTCTTAACATTTTGCTAGCTACAGGCCTTTAGAGATCTTCTAATTTTCCTTTCCAAGGGATCTAGGTGATTTACTTGTACTTGAAAATCCAGAAAAAACTATCCAATGTGGAGGACAAATGGACTGGGATTCTGGGTAAAAAAGGGGGACTGTGTACCTGTCAGTGAAGTTGTACTTTTGAGCGCTTCAGAAGCCCAATTTCAACATTTATGTGTTATTTGGTATCTAAGTAGCTTAGGATGTAAGCTGAGTGTGTTTAGCTTGCATGTCTCTCTGTCTAGCCTCTTTGGTGTGTCAAAACACATTCAAGACAGGTGGAGTACAACAAAGTAAGTGTATTCATTTCCAAGCTAAGTAATGGACAAGGAAATCATTTGGCGTCTGGAGAACCCAAATCAAACCTCAGTTCCATTTGGTAGGTAATTATTTAAGTAAAACAGGGTAAGTTTAGCATAAAACAGATTGAGAGCCACTTATCTCAGAGTCTCCAATAAACTGGGATCTGATGAGGTTAATATATTAGTCTTTGGTCCACATAAGGTACTTTACAGACATGGTTTTTTAAGTCTTCTAGATTCAACTTTTCAGATTATTTGTCTAGTCAGTAAAGTGGGATGAACTAGAGGAGGGATCTGTCAGTATCTGTCTTGTCTTTCAGGAGAAAGCGGTTTTGTCTCTTAGCTACCGAATTTAAGTGTAGGGTTTACATCTGAGAAGGATGAGCAGAGATAAGCAGTTCTTTCCAGCCTCAAGTTAAGAGACCATGTATCTTCAAAGACCAGAACTTAAGACCTGGACCCTGAGCATTCTGGAGTGTATAGCTTGATGCTTACCTGTTCATCATAAACACTTTTACACATTTCATATTCACATTCCAAATTTGATACCTGAAAGTTGGATATTACACCACCTGCTTCTTTTGGCATTTGGCTGAGTAAGCATGTTCACAAAGACTGTTGTAACATCAATAACTACATTCAAATCTTCTGTTTGAGACCACTGTGTTAACCCTTTTGTAGATTTTTCCTACTATCTATGCTTCTGTCTGTTACAGAGCTAGCAAATAGATCTATGCTACCTACAATTTCAACAGTTTATTTCTGTTCTGGTATCTTTGCTCTAAGTGTTCTTCAAACAAAATAATAGGTTGTTGGCTTTCTTATGTTTGTGCATGCACAAAGCACATGAACAGTAAAAAAACCCCTCTGTGGTCTGTTTGGATTATAAAAATGAAGATTATTTCTCTGGTTTGTAAAAATGCAGTCATACCTGCACAGTTTTGACGGGGGTCATGTGCCTGCTAATTAAATTTCATTTTGGAAACACCATCTTAAGGTAACAATCACAGCCAAGAATTACATCTTTATTCAATTTAAATTGTTTGAAATTTAGAAATAGATTTGGCTGTTTCATTCACCTTTACTAAAATTGAAACTTTAAAGATCTATGTAGTTAAAAAAATAAAGAGTTTTTCCTTTGTGTCCACATGTAAATACAACAATTTATAACACATATACCTATGCTCATGCAAACATGGGTTTATCTGACTTAGTTTCAGCCTAATTTGCTTTCTCCTTCCTTCTGAAAATGTCATAACCTTCTCTTATTAGCACACCATGAGCCCTTTTCCTCTGGCATATGTTCTTTTCTTGAGGTCATGACAGGTCATACATTTCCCTTGGAAGATATGGCTATCAAAGCACCAGCCATCTAGCAGAGATATGTTGTAACCATGGAGCAATTCAAGCATGTCACTGTCATAATCCATCGATGAAGGTCACCAGCACCATGATTTGCCTTGTATCAAGATCAGAGTCCCTGAGTACTCCATTAGCAGTTGCATGGTTTGGCTTTCATGGTCCCTGGCAGTGCACCTCATAGCAATAATTAACTACACTGTCAGAAATTCCCTTTGCATGCTTTTACTTCAAACGTTCAGGTTGAGTAATACCAATATTTTTACTGCTGATATTTAACAGTAAAGATACTTTGTCTGAAAGAAGCAGTATATGAGTCTTCAGCTTCCTGCGAAAGGTCATTTTGGCCAATTACATTACAAAAAAGGGGGAAAAAGAATGAAAAAACACTCATTGTAAATCCTAATTGTGGTTCATCATCAAGTAGGTTGCATGTGTGAATGTAATTTTGCTTACTATCCTTACTTATGAGAATGGTTTTATATGTTGAATTGTGCTATTTCTGTAACATATCCAGGTGCAAATGGAAATAAAAGTAGCCAATTAAGTGTAAGTGTATTTTCATTGAGCAATTAAGTATCAATAAGGTGATTTTTTTCCCTTCTTCCCTTCTTTTAATAATTACAGATTTCAAGTTGCATTCTTCCTGAGTTTTATCCCACTAAAAAGGATTTCAGCATGAATTCTTGCAAAAACTGAAATGTTAGTAGAAAATAGCCCTCCAAGAAATTTTGTCATTGTTGAAAATATATTCTTTACAATGTCCATGCAACCTATCTGCATTGGTCAGACTTTGGATGAGAAAGCTAGAAAAAAAAGAGATTGAATAATAAATTTTATGCACAATTAATTGGGTGTTTTAGAGTAGAAAAAACCTTTTGGTAGAAACAAATTAGTCTAAATCAGATCTAAAAATAATATCTCATAAACTTTTTGTTCTTTAAAGAGTTGATGACAGTTTTCCAAATAGTTTAAAAGCTATTCTTGCTTCCTGTACATACTTCAATGAAAGTACTTTCTACCTACCGGAGTCTGTCTGCTTTACTCTTTGGAAGTATTTTTACTCACTGCTTGGCAATTACATTCCTCTTCAGGAGGGGAAAGATATAACACTATGTAAGAGAAGTAGCACTCCTGTTGGCGCGTTGGTGTTGAACAGCTGCTGTAGTCCATACCAGAGGTGTTTGCATTTAAAGCTGAGTGGAATGAACAAGATAATGAATGCAATCACTTTAATTTGTGCGCTTGTATGTCTGTGTGTGGTTAGTGAAAACCGGTGAGAGCTTATTGCTGTTCCTAGGGAATTTTGTTGTTTTTTTAAGAGGAGAACGTATTTGAAAACTGAGGAAAGTCAGCAGTGCAGAACGGTACGAAAAGTGGAGGAGGGGGAGGTGGAGATGATTTTTAGGTGGAACACTGATGTGTAGCCCACTGGTGGTGAAGATGAAGAGCCTGACCAGTGCAGGTGTTCATCTGAAAATTAAAACTGTTTCTGGGCTTTTGGGTTACACAGAAGCTTGTGTTTCTTGCAGATATGTTAATAGCACAAAAAAGGGAAAAGTGCGTATCTTCAGTATGCCTTACGAAAACAACTTTCAGAGATAAAGTGTTCGAGATAATAAATATGTCAGTCACTTTTAGACCGCAAATGGATCTTGCTCTTATTTTGCTATTCTTCCCTTCTGCTTACTGAGCTCAGAGTTCTAAATCGCTGTGAACAGTATGTTGTGTTTGAGTTGGGAATATGTGCATATACTCTACAGTGAGCATAGCCCCCTTCTGTGGTTATTTCCATAGCATACAGGATCTGGGATTCAATCTGTAGTCTTTTACAGCATAATACTCTCATATGGCAGCTTGGCCAAGTTAGTGTCATTTTATTGTGCTGTATTCCAACAGAAACATTTAGAAATTTTGACTCCAACTTGAGGAAATCACAACTTTTAGGATGGCTTTTTGAGTGATTGGAACTGGTAATTCATGTCTTTAAGCTCTTCCTTAACTGTGAAGGCTGTGAATCTGCTTAATGAGAAATTAAAATCTAGCATCTGCTATAATCACTTGATTCCAGGAGCTGAGGTTATAAGAATAAAATAAAATAAAAAACTCAAACAAAAATGTACACCCACATCCCCCCCTACCATTCCCTAACCAACCTGTGAAAAAAGGTAAAGTTGCATCATAAGATGTTCTGATTGCTGTGACTGCCAGCATGGTTTTTTTCTGTTTTTCTCTGCAACATCCCTCAAAACATTACACTATAAAACCTTCCTCACAGTTGTAAGGGAACTTAAGGATTGTCTGTTTCTTATATCCTTATCCCTAAATGATGAATGAGAAAGAAAACCTGTGTCTGACAAAAAGCAGGTTTGATGCCTTGTATCATTTTTAGCTCTTTTCATATTATTATTAATGCAGTATTGAAACATAAAACAGTAATATAAAATAAATCACTTTCCTGTACAAGAAGAGAAGAACTAAAAAACATTTGGAATGAAAATGGAGAACAAGATAACTCTGCACCTTTTTCTTTTATGAGGAAACACTACATTGGCCTCATTTTAAAGAAAAGATCTATGAAGATCACCCTAATTTTCAGGATGGTTAGAGTAAGAAGCATTTTCTCCCTTTTTTATGCTGGACAAATAAATCAATACTCACTTTACATTTTAAAAGAACTTACTTCAGTAAAGTGATGTCGATACAGCAGAACCTAAGAGCACATCCCAGTTCCCAGGTTTTTGTGGCTGTGCTGGGAATGTCCTGAATCCACACTGGGGTGACGCATGCATTGAATCACTCCTCTCTGCCATGGTTTCAGCATAAAAAAAAAGTATGCACCGGGATTAGGCTGAAACTGTGATGTACGGTGGCCATGTCTATATTACTGATTAAAAGAGGATTAGAAACCACACCATGTGGCTGAGGATTGTTTGGTATCCATCCTACTTAAACCCACCTGCTTTTGTTAGCAGATGTGTCTTGGAGAGACAGTCGGAACAATGAGCAATCCGACGATTCAGCGGTGTGGATGAGTCAGGATCTCTGGCTCAGGTTCACACCCGGGCAGTTTTTATTTAACAACGCCTGTGTACCCCTCTGCTTGTTCTGAATGGTCAGTGAACCCAAGTTGGGTCACAGCAGGCATCAGCAAATATAGCCAAAGCTGAAGATGTGGCCCTATAGAAGACAAAATAGTGGTCTGGTTCAAAGCTCTGAATGTAAACAGCAGAAATATAATTGGTTTGGACCTCAGTATGTGCAGAGAGAACACAGTTTCTATATTTGTATTGCATTCACATCTGAAAGTCTTGGCTTAGAGTTAGCCTGAGTGAGGAGCCACTGGCCTGCACCCCTGACCGCTGTGGGTACAGGCGGCTTGACGGGCATGTGGGGAGAAAAGGAGATGTAAGAGAAGAGCTTGGACTCTTAAGGTATTCTGATTCTCCCTTATCTTTAAGCACGCGTGGGACCTGAGCTGTCAAGAAACCAAAATCACGGTCTCTGAAGAAATCAGGCTGGAGTCAAACCACTTCTGCATCTGTTTAAAATGCACTTAAGTTTCAATAGCTCCACAAAATTTAACTGAAAATGTTCTCCTCCTGTGGGTAGCTACATGGCTTTTGAATTCATTTTTTGGAATCGTTTCAATGAGTCTGAATATCGGGTTTACAAGCCTGATCTATCAAACCTTTCTGTCTGACCTGGTTCTATGTAATCGGGGGTGTGATAGGTGGATGCTTTGGGAAATTGCAGCTTTGCTGAGCTTGCAGGCAGAGCCCTGTCAGAATTTTTCCAACATGCCTCAAAGTTTTGCCTAGCTCTTGTCCCACTTGCCTCTGTGCTTGTTACACTGCTTAGAAATAAAAATGGTAAGGCAAACTCACTGGAAAAGGGAGCCAAGGCATCCGTTCCTGGGCAAGTAATGATGTATGATGTGAAGATGGCACCAGCGTACGCCCTGCCATTGCTCCTTTGCCCCGAGCAAAATGAGAGCATCTTGTGAATGTAGGGAAAAGCTGCTTCAAATTATGTGTTAAATTATGCTCTAAATTACACACATTTATTAGATGTTGCTGGAGGCCTGTTCTCCCTCTTCTTCCGAGATATGATCTGAGCACAGGTCAGTCAGACCTAAAGTCTGTTCCAGTAAACTGAGCTCATCTCAGTATAATCCCCCGAGTATTGAGTCAGCTAAGTAATTATTTTCCGCACAGTGTCAATGCTCTTCTGTTTTGGTTTGCGTTTGCTTTTCTTTTTTGTGGGTTTGGTTTTGTGTTTGGTTTTTTTAAATAAAGATACCTAGTAACATTTACTTCTTTTGTGGTTGGAGATCAGGGGCATTTTCCTTGCTTGATCCGTTCAATTTTATTTTGAGCAACAGAGCAGCACTATGAAATCTGAACTCAGTATAAATCAACATAGTTAATTTTATGAGACACTTAAAGGAAGTAGTTACACTGCACGCAATCTCTATGCGTATGTGTCAGCTGTGATTTTCAGTGCTTCTGTGTAAAACATTTCTGGGCTTAAATTTAGTCATTACTTCTCGTAATAAAGTATTTTAAATTTACAGATGAGGTGAAGTCTGAATTTTTAGAACATGGTTTATACAACGGTAGTGACTTACTTAAGAGTCTCTCCCTTAGCAATCAGTGGGATTTCTCCAGGCTAGGATGTCTGTTATCAACTTGAGTCATCACTGCAGCCGGTCATTGCAGCTCTTTGGTGAGTATCTCTGGACTCTCTAATGAAGCTGATGCTATCTTTGTGCTTGCTACCTGCAAAACAAGGATTATTTGTTTATAAGCAGTTAGAACATTAAAAGGCACAGAAATATCTTACATGTCAGTAGCGTAAGGAAGAGGTTTTTCTTACACTACAGTTGTGAAAGCCAACGTACTATTCTTAACTACCTACAAAGATCAGTAGACATGATTTGAAGAATTTGTTTTTGCTGAGCTTTCAAATTCAAATGTTTTCTCCGAAAGACAAATATAATCTCCTTTGTAATTTAAGATCCTGGATGATATCATTAGGCCCAATAACAACTGTGATTTCTTCAGGGAGAGGTTAATCACTTTATTGTGACATGGTACCAGGAACTCAATTGTGATTGATCACTACTGTTCAAGAAGGGAGTCTACTGGCCAGAAGGGAGTCTGAGCAAATCATTTCAACAGTGCTTTGGAGCTGCAGAACCTCAGACAATGAGAGGCCTCTTGAAGCTGACAGAAATATTAGCAGGCTGCAGGAATGGAAGGGTTTCCAGCGACTCTGTAAATACTGCCTTTGGCATGGCCTGGGGAACTTCTGTTATCCTATTACTCAGTGCATTGGTTCTCAAGATTGGATGAGGGGTAAAATAGATCACTCTCTAAAGCTGCCTTACTACTAGTAGTAAAGTGTCAGTGAATTTTCAGGGAATTTTAAAAACATTCTTTCTATGAAAAATAAATTTTTTGTGGTTCTGCAGGTCTGTACCAGGTTTTCTTTTTCCTTTTCATAGACCCAGATAACCAAAGAGGCCCTTTCGCTTATTCATGTGTAAGTAACATATATCCTGGCCATAAAATTTCATCAGTGATGCTTATATTAAATCAATATGTCATGGCTGATCTAGAGAACACCCTTTAAAACAACATTGAATCCAAGGCATCAAGTCATTGAACAAATTAATAGTCCACCAAATCCCAATGTAAATTATTTTAGTGCATATTTGCCTTTTTATTGATTACGTAGTGGCTCTTACTTTCAGTCACTAGATCTTGTTACACTTCTTGCCTTCGACGACTTGGTTTTACTATAAGAAATCTTCTTTGATGTAACTATTCATAACAACCAAGATTCCTGTAGGGTTTTTCTCTGCTTGCTAGCACATACTAATATCTGTGTCATCATACCTTAATCAGTATTGTTACCAGTGTTGTAAAACAGTTTGCTGCAGGCTCCTTCTTTTGACATGACCCAAAATCATTTTACTGTAAAATATCCTAATATGGAGAGAATCGTGACTTCAACATTCGCCCCATGCCCCTCAGAAACTTTTTGTTTCCCAACAGGTTGTCAGCACATACTACCGTCATTTCACCAATTTGCTGACAGTGATCAAATCTGTCTTTTTTAGGTAATGTAAACGAATCAAAGTCCTTTAATAACTGATTGAAAAAATGTTTTCCTGATCTCAAATATTTTTTTCTAAGCCCTAATTTTCACTTCTTTCTAATTTTTTTTTTTTTGATGTGGACACTAGAATCACATATAATATTCTGGTAGTAGTTTTCTAGTGCAGTAGAACAATTTTCTACTTCTATTCAGTATTCCTTTGCTTATACATCCAAGGATCACAGCTGCTTATCCAGATGTCATATTAAAGTAAGAGCTCATCACCATGAGCTATTTAGTTTTCCCAATTATCCGTTTCCCAAGTCATTTAGTTCCAAAATATTGTCCTTTATGCTGTATATTCTTTGTCTCAAAATGGTAAAACATATAAATGGTGAGAAAAAAAACACTGAAAAGAATAAATATTGAAAAATTTTAAAGGCCAGGTTTTTTAAAAAAAAAAAAAAGAGTGGGGTGGGGGAAAGCATTTTCATATGTAAGAGAGGTAAAACTACTTGGGTGCTCACCTTTCCAAAAGAAGGAAGGAAGGAGCTATATGCTTGCACTTCTTCCCAAAATGATTTAGTATAAGTGTTTGGAAGGCTAAAAAACATTAGGAGTAGGATGACTGCAATCTTCTATTCCATTTTCTGTGGAACAAATATTTAGCTCCCTCTACCAATTTCATCTTCTCCTAGGTTGTTAATTTTACATAATACAATTTGAGTTTTATATATTAAAAATAGATACTTTTATATATATTATAAAAACTTACACATCTTGGCAAACATCATGACTGGTCTGAAATGAAATGTTCTCAATATATTCCAACCAGGTCTAAGTGGAAAAGAGCAGCTTTCTAGCTCCCCGCTGGAAGCACTTGTACAAGCAGATAACAGAGGACAAGCTCAAAAAGATATTACCAGAGTAACAATATGGCACACTGAATTGTGAAGCTATGGTAGCAAATGTTCCAGACAACCCTACAGAGATACAGAGAAAAAGAGGGAGAAGCAGAAAAGAAAAAGATATTAGCCAAACTTTTCAGAATAGTTAAATTGAGATGAGGGGAAAAATACAGAAAAATTTGATTGGGCTAGGAGGACCGAAAAATATCAATATCACAGTCATCTATTTTTCATTAGATGAATCCAATCCTTTTATTTCTCCTGTTAGAATTGGACGCTAGTCTATTCACAGATTACTTTGGTAGCTTTCTGCCCATTTATTTCCATGATATTCAAAATTACATTTCTTGGAAGCTATTGATTAGATGATTCTTTATGTTTCCTGACTGAATGAAGTAATACTTTTGGTGTGGGTTTGCTTAATGAAGAAATGTAGAATTTGGTCTTTTATAGTTTGACAGGAATATCTTTCTTTTGAGAACGCTTATTTGTAAGTACCCTACTGCTCCCAAAAAGTGAGCTCAACATTTGGCATAACCTTTTCCAGGTTGTGAAGTGGTGATTGTGAAGACAGAGAAAAAGAGCAGAGATGAGCACGTAGGTGAGTTTATGAGGCAATGCGTATGCGTTTGGCAGCTAACAAAAATACTGGCAACAGGACTCTGTATCACAGTCTGTATCAGAATTCAGATGAGTGCCTAGGAAAATGTTTTCTATTATGGACAAGATCCAAAGCCCACTGAAGTTGATTTAGTGTTTTTCTTGTGACTTCACAGAGCTAACGAAGCACCTTGTATACTTAGTTTATTAAAAAATAGGGATAATAAATTTCCTGTGCAGCTAGATGTGATATGACACACACACGTTTTCAACACACTCTGGATCTCCTTCAGATGAAAGGAGATAAGTAAACTATCTTCATTGACGCCATCACTATTAAGTTATTTGAACTGAGATTGGCAGATTTTCAATAATTTGATTCTTAAGATATGCATTTCCTATAGAAAACATGATAGATCAGCAGGTGGCTGGCATGGAAGAGACATATGGTAGAATATGTCATAAGTAAAGCCTTATAAAGAAGCAGAGAAAATAGATTAGAAAAAAGAAGTAATTTTCTTTACTCCTACTGGAAGTTATTTGAACCACATGGGCCAAAAGGCCAAAAGGTGCCAAGGAACAGATTAAAAAAAAAAAACTATTGCTAATAGAATGGGCAGATTAGAAAGTGATGACCTTCAGATAGATAGAGAGAAAGAGAGAGAAAGAAGGGAAAAGTTATCACGTTTCTGAGGGAATTCATATGTGTTTGGCAACTAATAAAAATATTGGCAATAGTAAGTAGAACTCTGAAGCTAAGGCTGGCAAAGAGGAAGCAAAAAAAGATTAGCTCTTGGCAGAGAAAAGAAAGGGAAACTGAGCCTGCCATCTGAGAACGGACTGGTAGAGAAAGACAAATCCATTATGTCAGTGAGCAAGGCCTGATGCCTGAAGGAACAAATACGGGTTTGAAAGGATGAAAGACATGGATAGATGTACCTGATTAGAAGGATAAGGCCTACAGTAAAGTATGGAGATTAGAGCAGAATAAGAAAGTTTATGATTTTAAAGTAGCTAGCTAGGAAGTTGTCTGACATGGAGCAGGAAGAGACTGTAACTCTTTAAAAGGAAAAAGTTAACTGAATAGGGAGAAGAGCACATGTCTGGTGAGAAGTAACCAGTGAAACCATGACAGAAGATGAAAGAATGGCATACAGGAGATGAGAGATCTGAAAACCAGAAGCTGGAAAAAGAAATTAAAGCTAGGGGAAAACCTGAAAAGCTGAAAAAAAAAAAAAAATTTTGTTACCTGGTGCTAGGTCACAAAATAGTTGAAATGCTCAAAAATAGAAAAAAAAACTAACAAAAAAACCCCCAAAACCAAAAAACAAACCAAACCCACAGATAAAGAAGCTGTAAGATACAGACTCTCAAACAGTTTTGTTACAGAAGACATGCCAGCCTATGGGAGGGTGAAACCTTAGGATATGGTCATTGCTGAAAAAGGACAAAAATAGGAAATATTACAGTGAAACACTCGATATATCTTCACCAATCTGTTTTATAATCTACTACAGAAATTGCAAAATGCTAGTTGTGTGGTTTCAAGAAGACACCATGATCACAGACGCTTTTGAGCTCATCCAAAACTGTTATGCAATATCTAGTCTCTGTAAGTAAATAACCCTTTACTACCCAAAGGTTAACTTTCTGAAGTCATCTAAGTGTTATTATTATTTTAATATATGACCCAGAGTGCATTATTTATATGTCCCAAGAGCACTGGAAAAAAAATGGTCTTATGTATGCATATTGTGACTTGGAATACCTCCAAAATTAGCTGGACTAAGGGCATGAAAGTACCAACATGATATATCATTCTCATAGTGAGACTGAGCTTTCGTGTATGTTATTCTTGCACCAAGCATTTTCCTGCTGCATAATGAAATGTACCTTTGCAGTCAGAATGAAGTGATTTCTAAGGAGCTTAGCTCTTAAGTGCTGCCTTTTCAGACTTGAGAAGATACTTGGAATTTTGAAGTGACTTAAACAAACATTTCTTAAAGAAATCAGTTTAATGACATTTTCTGTCTCTCTCCTGCTGTGTAATCATTCAGACATTTTCATCCATGTCAGGAGGGATGCAGTATGTATAACATATGCACCTAGCCAACAATCAGGATCCACTGGAGACCCACGTCCTCCTAGGGCAGATGTTCGAAGCTGCACATTCAAAATGGTACCAGAGACCTTTAAATGAACTGAGGCTGTTTTTAATAGTCAGTGATGTCTGGAGAGCTGAAGATCTGACCAAATCTAAGTGACTATGTTGGGTTGGGACAAGTAGCTCAGCAATCTGTATTAACAGTAATCACTACATCTCCACTGTCTATAGTAGAAGTTTAAATGCTATAGCTGACAAGTAGACATCTACATTGGGACACCTCAAGTGTCTAAAATCTGCACATGAATCTGGAGAGTGCCCAACAACAGCATCTAATGTCCTTTGAGATATCCCAAAGTAGCCCAGCTGTGCTTCAGCTGCCATTTCAGAAAGTGGCCTATGGGCATCGCCCATAGGCCCAATTTTCCATTTCTGTTCATTTAAGGGTGAATCTACATTAAAGTCTTCGCTTGGATCAGTAATGCACGTTTGGAATGTGTCTCCTGGTTGTGCCCACCTGCTGGGTTTCAGGTTGAATTATGAAGCTGTCCCAGAGTACATGAATCTGTTTCCTTTCTGATTAAATTTAACTATAATATGCCTTCAGTAAGTGTATTTAATACTTTCTAGCCAGAAATGTGGATTTTGTCACCAGAACACATTATAAAACTCTGAAATGTGTGCTCACTGCTGTCGTGACCCATGCTGGACAGACGGAGGAGGAACCATGGTGAGTAAGGAATTCCCTCGGGCTAAATTAAGGTGAAGCCACACCAAACAATCAGTGGACCATTTTATTCATGGCAGAATCAGCCTGAACTTGGAAGGTGTAACAGTAGGTGTTGGGGCTTCTCACAACAGGACCTGGCACAAACCTACCTCAGCAAACCGTGTAACCCGCTGTAACCACACAGGGAAGACAACAAGGAGATCCCTCCCATTGGGTCACGAGGTTCAGAGCAGACCCCCTACGATCCACTTCTAGTCCCAGACTTGGTCAACAGTTTATGTCTAAAGGGATGAGGTATAGGGATTATGGAAAAAAAAAAGTGAGATGGAAAAAAAAAAAAGAAAAGAGAAAGACTTCACCAGTCCAGGGTCCAGCATTGATCCTGCCAGCTGAGGGGTCCAGTTCTGGAGGGCGCTTGGACATGGGGCTTCAGTTCGTGTCCTTTTATCATCTCCTTGCCCCTCCTTTTGGCAGGCACTCAAACTCATTAGGCTAATTAGGTGTGATGGGTGGTTTGTGCTTTCAGACCCTTTAGGGAAATGGCTGTGTGGGCTTGGGGGTCATTTGGGGAGTAACTTCCCCCTCCCTGCAGGCTTGACCCTTGTTTGATCTTTGGCCATCCATGGCGAGCTGCCCCGCTCAGCGTATCCCAACAGGGAACTGCGCACCCTCCAGCACGCCCTCGAGTCCTGTTGCTGACCAGCTTCTTCACCTGGGGTTCCTTGTTCTGCAGAACTTACCCCTGCCACAGTGGCTGAGACATTAACTCTTTCAGTCCCTCACATGTGGTGTTGCTATGCAGCCTTGCAAGCAAGTTCCATTCTTCCCCTCAACCGCAAAAGCCAGGCCCCAGTGTCTGTCCATCACCACGGGTGTTTGAGGCGTTAATTCTGTCCAGTCTTTCACAACCACCCACTGGTTCACTTTGCAGATGTCCCTATAAGTTGGGACTGTATCCTGAGCTGCATAAAAAGAAGTGTGACCAACAGGTTGAGGGACGTGATTCTCTCCCTCTACTCCACTTTCATGACACGCCACCTGAAGTCCCCAGCACAAGAAAGACATGAACCTACTAGAGCAGGGCCAGAGGAGGGCCATGAAAATGATCAGAGGCCTGGAGCACCTCTCCTATGAAGACAGGCTGAGAGAGTTGGGGTTGTTCAACCTGGAGAAGAGAAGGCTCTGGGGAGACCTTATTGTGTCCATCCAATATATAAAGGGGGTTTATAAGAAAGATAGTGAGACACTTTTTACCAAGGCCTGTAGTGACCAGACAAGGGGCAATGGTTTTAAACTGAAAGGGGGTAGGTTTAGACTGGACTAGAGGAAGACATTTTTTACACTGGCCCAGGTTGCCCAGGGAAGTTGTCCATGCCCCATCATTGGAATTGTTCAAGGTCAGGTTGGGTGGGGCTTCGAACAACCTGATCCAGTGAAAGATGTTTCTGCCCATAGCAAGAGTGTTGGACTAGATGATTTTTAAAGTTGTCTTCCAACCCAAACCATTCTATGTTTCTATGATTCTGTGATACTTGCTAATGTATCTTGGGTAGTTAGGTTTGTTCAAATACAACTAGATGTCCATAGCTCATCAGCTTACCAACCAGATTCCATTCACTGTGTTCACCAGGGGTTTAATTTAGTTGCCTAAACATAGCTATTTAGTGATGTTTGAACTGCCTAAAACATTGGCACAGGGATGGCAGACATGACAGAAAGCCATCAAGGATATCAGCTCCTTTCTGGAGGAGCAACTTGAGGCTGTAGGAGTCACTCCAGGAAATCTAAAGTGGCACTAGATGTGTCCTCTTAGGTGAGAGAGTTTAGGCTGCACTGACATCTGCATTGCTTACACCACTTTTGGAGTCTATATATGTCACTCAGACAACTATGAGCATGGTAGTACCTCTGTATATAACTTTGTGAAAAAATCCACTGAATGCAAGTTATATCTGGATAATGGTTAACGAGCAGGACCAGGCATTAAGTGTTCAAGTGTCCTTGTTTTTTCTTTCCCTCCTTTGTTTCCCCTGTAGTCACTTGCCAATGACTTAATTATCCATTACTTCTCTGCTGTTCATCACACTGTGTTGATGGAGACATCCAACCAACAATGCATATTTCTACATATTTTCTTCTACTGCTTCTTGTTATTCCTCCCACCACTTCTAACTCATGCATTTCTACTGCAGCAACAAAGATTACAAGGTAAATATATAATTTTCAAAATAAGGAGACCTTCAGCAAAGACCCGTGCTTATCATTTTCTTAACAAAAATTGCTTGTGTTACTATAATTAAAACTTGAAGTGCAATTTTCCTTCACTTATCAAGCACACATTGTCTTTGCTGGAGGTAATTTCTGTTGCCTGCTACTTCCTATCAGTATCTTGATTTCCTGAGCGGTGGGAACCCGCTACTAGAGAAAAGCAAAGGGAGTTTTCATATTGTATCTTTTCTTTCTTATAAGTTTCCTACTTTTGAAGAAACATTGTGCTGGTATCCTTGCTGAGAAGTGTATTAGCATTTAAAAGCCAAACATATGCTAGTGCTTATATCATGCACATAGTTTACACTACCTGAGGGTGTTTACACTACCTGAGGGTTTTCACACTTCAGAGACTGATTGTGTCTTCAGGCAGTTAGTTCCCAATTGAGCAAAATAATTATTCAAACTTAAGAGTATAGCATATAATTAAGGGCGTTAACTTTACCAAAACTAACATACAATAAGGGAAATGGGTACTGGTCAGGACTCTTGATTCAACAAACCAGTTGTATATGTTGCCACACACTTATATGACCTTATACAACTTAGATCTAAATGTATGTGTCTGTAAGTAATAAAACCAGTTTAACCTAAAAATGCTTGTAAAGCAAATGTGAAGATTTTAATGACTTAACAGCACTTTTTCAGTTTAAGAAACAGAGATTGGTTCAGTACTGCTGAAAACAACATGTTAGTGTTCCCATCTTTTGTTACTCACAGTAATCTTTTGGACAAAAATATAGTCGTGGCAGGTGGGTGCCTAAGTTGCAGGCTGTCTTTGACGACTTTTTTCTACTTCACATCTCCAGGGACAGCACTTTCATTAAAACATTATGGAAAAGACTGGGATTCTTTCTTCAACCTGCCAGGAAAAAGTCAGATTCACAGTGCCAATGCCTAGATCTTGCTCAGAAATGCAGCTGGGTTATGGCTAGGCACTCACCAGAAATGATGAATGTAGAAGTGCAGCCAAGTCTCATATGACAGACTTTGTGAGTCCACTAAAAAAGTATGAGTGATAATGGTTTCCAATCCTAAAGGAGCATTGCAAAGACAACTATGTTAAAATGGGCTATTCATAGACACTAGCATGTTTGAAGGGGTGTAAATGTCTAAGAAAGATACGTATTTGAGTGCTAATATAAATGCAAACTTAAATGTTAATGTAAAGTGACTGTAAATGTATCAAATCAGAAGACAGTGTCTTACCTCCAGTTTATATTTAGACTGTTTAGGACTACAGGCAGAATAGCAGATGAAGTGAAAATGTCATTCAGTATCTGGAGAAAAAAATGTTGGGTTGTTTGTTTTGGTTTTTTGTTGTTTTTTTTTTTGAATACCACTATTTCTCACTGAATGTTTACTCTGGAACCTAAAAGGATGATTCACCACGGAATACCTTAGTTTTTCTGCTAGTGTAGCTTGTTGATATCACTTGGCAAAGGCAAAGACTTTGATCTTGACCTTTGAAAATCTTACCTATATACTTAATGTTAGTGTGAAGTTAAGCATTTCATTGGTTAAAGTGCTGTAGGTTTGCTTTTGGGGCTGTACGTCTAAGGTGGGGGAAAAGCTACTCGAAGAAACAGTGATAACTAGGTCTGCAAAATGTACTGATGTATAATCAGTGGAGAAATATACTGGTGGCAGCCCTTGAGCGGTTTTTCCCTCTGCAAAACAAAGGAAATGGCTCCTACGTTGCTGTGCAAAGCACTTTTCAGTGAATTGAAAAAAACACCAAAAATTTGTAAAAGCTAGGCATTATCAAGCACATACATTTTGGGTTTTTTCTAGTATACCCAGTGTCCTCTATCCTTATCTACATGATGGTCATGGATTTAGAAAACTTTTCAAGGAGCAGCTATGTAGTCAGAATTGTACTTTGCTTGTTAATATGCATGCCTCCGCCAAACTTCTTCTCTCATTTGCATTTTATAAACTGTTTCTCACAGATTATTTCCCCTTATTCAAACAAACAATGACCTTTGTAACACTGAAATATATTAGCAGAAGGAAAGTTATTTTGTGACAGAAAGGACCAATTTTTTAACAAGTCTATGACCAATGTTTTTTCTCCTCTAATTCCTCACAAATAAGTTGAGGCTTTTGTTTTTGTTCTCTCAGGGGTATTTTCTGCTCATTCAAAAGATGACAAAATTAGGTCTTTCTCAGTGTATTTCACACTTTTCAGGATGAGTAGTAACATATGAAACACTGGATTTTATATAGAAAGGTTTAGCAATCTTTCCATACCGATTTGGACTTTGAGAAAGAAGTGCATTTGTTTGTGCCTGTCTCAAACCATTTGTTTTGGGAATAACAGTTCATGATTAATTTACAGGAGGAGTATTGCTCTTCTGGTAACCAGATAAACAAGTGCAAAGTGAGCGTAAAAAAGATCCTTTCTCATTTGCTTTCCTAGACATGGTAAGGAATCAGAAATTCTGGCTCAAGTACTTTCAGAGATATTTTTTAATTTGTGATTTTTGTCTTTGCTCTTTGGTATTTTTTATGAAGATGACTTGATCTGATGTTTAACTGATGAAATTGGTGGATTTCCCTCAGTTCCATTTCAGTAGAACTTTACCCATTTGCTCCTAGAAATGAACGCAAGTTCTCTGTTCAAAGAAATAAACAAACACTTCCACAGTAAAGAAGTAGCTGAACACTCATTCATTGATAAAATATGTAATTACTGGTATATTCTGTAAGTACAGCTTCTGTCTTCTAGGTTCTTTCATGAGGAGAAAACCTATCCCTGGAAAATAAAAAAAAAGAAAACCAAAACCAAGCAAACTCAATTTAAATATGAAGCATTTTAGTATGAAGACCTGAAGAGCTTGCAGCTTTCCAGAAAGCTCAGAACGGAGGTTAATATTTTGATTACAGCAACTGCATTTAAATATACACATTAACTCAATTATATGACTGTTTTTATGGACCGTTAGAGTGTGTGACTGACATTATTGGTTGATGTTTATCATAATACTGCTATGCATCATGTAGATCCACACTCACAAATCACCTGTCATTGATGACCTGAATTCTTTCTAAAGGATGCCGCGAGTAAGGAGAAAGCTATTCGTCATAAGCTGTGAATTTTGTTCTAGTTAAGCTTTCCTGAGAGTAAATGCAGAAGTGAGCCATTTGGAATATGCCTGTGGATAATTTGTTAGGCAGCAATTTTAAAGCATTCATAGCTTTAATATAAATTTAAAATGAATTTTGGTAAACATGTTGAGGTTGTGTGAAAATTAATGCATTTTTAGCAGGTAATTCCGCCTTCCTGAACAGAGCATCACTTGTTGAAAAGTGAAGGAGAAATTGGTTTTGTACTTTTCTCCTTGTTTTTCTTGAGCACAATATATTGTAAAAAAATTATAATAATGTAGTCTGAAGAAAATGACAGGGGATGTTGTGCATAGGCCAGATTATACTTGCTCAGTCATATGGAGGAAAACAAAAAAGAAAACTGGAGAAAATAGTTCCAAGCCTCTCAGTAGTTTGCCTCTTGACAATTTGCTAATCGTAAATTTATAATTTTCCCAGAGTAAACATCACTGAAAATCAGCGTAAGCGCATGCTCATTAAATGGTCAAATGAAATTAGGCAGCTCCAAATCATCAAGTAGTGAAATAATGTATAAACATCTAAATCTAAATTGGAGATTAGCCCTGAATTCGAGAATTCCCTTCTAACCTGAATTATTCTGCTGAAAAATCCCACCCCTAAAGTATAGCACCTTGAAGAGATTTTTTTTTTTTTTTAATGTGCTACTAATAGTTATTTAGCTACAGTTCCTAAATGAGGGGGTTGGAAAGAGGTAAGACAATTGTTCCTTTAGTAGAGCAGGAGGTACAATAGATTTCTTTAGTGCTATATCCATTTAAGAAAATACGTGTCCTTTAAACTGAGTTCTGTTTTCACTAGTGACAGGTGCCATTTTTACACAAAAGGAGTTACCACTGCGTGAAATCTGGTAGGAAAAAAAAGCAATATACTTTGTAAGTTAGATATAGCTATTGTTCTAGCTTTTACTCAATATCTAGGGTTATTCAATTGAGGTAAGTCATATGTGTTCCAGCCTGGTATTTGTAGGCAGATCTCTTGCAAACTGTGGAAGATTAGCATATTTTCTAATTGGGGTGAATTAACTGATGAGTCTGACATAAAAGTGCCCTAAAAGAAGTTACATCTATTTAACTGAAGCTGTTTCTAAACCACTTCAAGCTGTGTATGTATGAAAATGGCAAGATTATTTAACTGGCATAAATTTTTAAAATTAAACTAGGGTATCTCCCATTATAGACATTCTCACAGACATTTTTGAGAATACATTAAACTGATATGTAATCAGCTTAGGCTACACTGAAATGAACCTGATTTAAGTGAAAATTGTTCACTTTCCTATTATTCATAAAATTTAAAAAAAACCACAAACAACTGGGGAAAACATTGTGGTGTACCTTAGAGATCATAAAGGAGTAGAAAGGGAATGAAAAATTTCCTGGTGATTACGACTAACAGCACAGGTCTGTGCAAAGCCTATGCTAAAAATACGATGTAAAGAAAGGCAAATATATTTTTTTCAGTGTCCTAAAGCTATAATAATATTAAAATAAAGCTAGGACGCCATACTGAACTGAGAACATGTGAACACTATACACATGTGGGCTTCTGTACTTTAGAAATTAATTACTAGATTCAGAGAATTGAGATGCATGGGGATTGAGTGCACCCTCAGTAAGTTTGCAGAGGACACTAAGTTGGGCAGGAGTGTTGATCTGCTCAAGGGTGGGAAGGGTCTACAGAGGGATCTGGACATGCTGGATCAATAAGCTGAGGCCAATTGTATGAGGTTCAACAAGGCCAAGTGCTGTGTCTTGGGTGACTTGGGTCACAACAACCCCATGCAGCGCTACAGGTTTGGGGAAGAGTGGCTGGAAAGCTGCCCGGCAGAAAAGGACCTGGGGGTGCTGGTTGACAGCCGGCTGGATATGAGCCAGCAGTGTGCCCAGGTGGCCAAGAAGGCCAACGGCATCCTGGCCTGTATCAGAAATAGTGTGGCCAGCAGGAGCAGGGAGGTGATCATTGCCCTGTACTGGGCACTGGTGAGGCCGCCCCTCGAGTCCTGTGTTCAGTTTTGGGCCCCTCACTACAGGAAAGACATGGAGGTGCTGGAACATGTCCAGGGCAATCAAGCTGGTGAAGGATTTAGAGCACAAGTCTTATGAGGAGTGGCTGAAGGAACTGGGTTGTTTAGCCTGGAGAAAAGGAGGCTGAGGGGAGACCTTATTGCTCTCTACAACTGCCTGAAAGGAGGGTGTAGTGAGGTGGGTGCTGGTCTCTTCTCCCAAGTAACAAGTGAAAGGACAAGAGGAAATGACCTGAAGTTGAGCCAAGGGAGGTTTAGATTGCATATTAGGAAAAATTTGCTCACCAAAAAGGTTGTCAAGTATTGAGACAGGCTGCCCAAGGAAGTGGTTGAGTCACCATCCCTGGAGGTATTTAAAAGACATGCAGACATGGCGCTTTGGCACATGGTTTAGTGGTGGAATTGGCAGTGCTAGGTTAACTGTTGGACTCAATGATCTTAAAGGTCTTTGCCAACCTAAATGTTTCTATGATTCTATGGCATGGCTTCAAAAAGAAAAGTAAGACACCTAGAAGAATGGATGCCCCATCCTTTTCCTTATTTGCTTAATAAATCAAATATTGCTCTGAACAGTGGGAGATGCTGTGACACCTTGAGGGTTGAAGAACATAAACTCAAGACTAAATGTCCATCGTATGCAAGATCTGCAACCATGAAGCTATCATTGAAGGTGGATGTCTTGTCCTTCCTCTGTTCTTCTAAATGAAAGCTGAATGCGGCTTCCAAGTGTAGCACAGACCCTAATACAGGTTCCTTGGATGTTTTAAACACAAGGTTCTCATTATTTACTCCTTAATGAAGTTAGGACAAAGTTGGCAGCCATATGGTACTTTGGGACAAGCAGAGTAGCAGGACTTTACTGGAAAGAAGTTTTTTTCAGTAAAAATCTGCAGCACCATAGCCATCTGATAAGGCTTGGGGCAAACTAAAACCTATGTGACTAACTTCATAAAGAATAATCAGTTGAAATAGTGTCCCAAAAAGACACTAACCTTCCCGGTTTAAAATCTCATATAAGTACAGTCTCAAGATTAGTTTCTTCAAAATATTACTCTCCCCATTACCTCACCCATACTACTCTGCGCCTTTGAGGAAACAGAATTGCTTATCTCCTTCCTGACATGATCCACAACTGAATCAAAGGCACGATTTGTAAATGAAGGGTTCTAGTCCTCTGTGCTAACTCCAAATTCACAGCAACAAGTTTTAAAAATATTTCTTTTTTTTTCTGATTACCGGTTTCCTGTTTATCCGGTAGTGATCAGTCTCCTCGGGACCATTTACTGGATTAGCTTTGTTCCTCTAATCTCTGTGAAGTTTCAAACACCTTACAAGTGCTTGTGATTATTAAATCTTGGGAAGAGGTTGGTTTTTTTTTGGGGGGAAGTGTCTTTTTGACAAAGTTGATGAAAGCAGTGAAATGTTCCAGTGATTCTACTTGATTTTCATTAATATTTCTGCTGCATTTTAGTATAAAGCAATCATCCCATTTCATATGGACAATCCGCATTTTGAATGAGCCTAATGATTTGATACTCTTGATCAGAGTTTAACACACATCCTTCTTATCTGAAAATACTGTTAAAAACATTATTTGGATTATAAGCTAAGCTTTCATTTGTACAGCCCATGGCTGTCTGTGTCATAAATATGCACATATCTCTGCCTCAGCAAGACTTGTCTAAGTACATTTCATGGTATTTTTCATATGCACCAGATTTGATTTGTTTTAGGGCATAATATAAATTCTTGCTGTGATACAGGATAGAAAAAAAAAATCCTTTAAAAAACTGGCTTAGTTACAAGGCTGCACTCATCCTACAGAACCCTAAGTTTTATTAACTGTCCAAATAACCTGTTATCGTTGTTTATGCACAGAGCCCTCATTTGGTTCTGAGTATTGTATCTACCTTTTCTTGAAATATCTTCAAGTCTATGCATTTGCCCTCAGTTACTAGTATGAATTTCTTCAGCACATAATGATAGCGTTTCACATTCCAAACCATGAGTCCACGTTACATGCCACAGAATACAAATGTGTGCAAGGTGGTAGTTTCATTATCTTAGGGTCAGTAGAATTTCAAGAGCTCCAAAATTACCTCTATCAGTGATGCAAGTGTCAACTTAGTTTTAATAAATCTTTGGAAACAGTCATGAGTTACTTCTAGGACATCTTCCCATTTCCGGAAATACATCATTCAGCTGCCAAACCTGCTATCAGTTTGTAGCAAATAGAATTTCATCCATTAAATGCAAAGTCTCACTTCAGCTTCTGCATGCCATCAGTCTATGATAGCTAAAAGTGTGATTAACCTGAAGTTTAGCTGATATCAAGCCAAATGTATGCTATTCCACTTAAACTGGAACAAGGTCTTGAAAAATTGTATTTTCTCCAGCATATGCAAAGGGAATGTTATATTTACCATACTTCTGATTATTCCACAGTACCAGCTCTGGATGCCATTAACATTGTGTACAGAGATTTTGACAGTTTCTCAGTTTTCATTTATTCTTTTTTTTTTTTTTTTGCTTTTAAAAAGCCACACAAAACATCAAATCAAACAGGAAAGAAAATCCAGCCTCCTATTAATAGGAGAATCAAAATATAGCAGAACATCTTGTCTGATGATAAAAAACTAATATTACATTATGTATTCAGGCAAAAATCCAACTGAAGTTAATGGGAAAGCTATGGTATTTTACTCAATGCTGACTTAGAAATAGCAAAGACTTTTTTAGACCTGGTAGCTATGCTAATTAATCCTGACAACAGCTCATTGAGTGAAAAAATTATTACTGTACTTCTTTTGTAAACGTGAAAACTGATATATATGGTTATTAAGGGTTTTTCCTAAAATGGTAGAGACAATCTGACACACACAAAAAAAAAAAAAAAAAAAAAAAAAAATCAGGATGGAGAATAACAAAATGAAAAAAAGATCCTAACCCTGAGTGTGACATGCCAACCACCAGAGTATTTTACACACCTGATATATCAAGTTGATGTAAATCAAGAGATTTTTCCTATTAACTTCAATGAATCCTTTTTATGTGAAATTTCTTTAAATTGAAAAAGACTGTCTTTTGGCCTGTTTATAAATCCTTGAAAAGTGAGGGCAAGCCTTAAGTAGTACTGTTTTCTAAACATATCAGATCTCAAATCATCTTATACGTGAAAAAAGTTTCTGAAGTTCCTTATGGTAAGTTAAGTCCTGTTCGCAACTGTGTTCCTATTTTGCAAAGATTTCAGTGAATGTTGTCTTATTATGTGTGGCATTTATTTCCCAGACTTTTTTCTTACTTTGGTTGAGTAATTAATGACAATAAATAAGTGGATCTCTGGAAGTCATACAGTTCCACCTCCCTTTAAGTGGGACTATTGCTGGCAATAGATGATATCACTGTGGCTTTGTTCAGGCAAATCTTGAAAACGCCTTAGGATGGAAATTCTACAGTCTTCTTAGATAATGTCTCACAAGAAGTCATGTTAAACTGAGACAATAAATTTCTTTATTGAAAAAACAAGAATGCTTCACAAAATACACTGTTTTCAATGATCTATTGCGAAGTGTTTTGTAATTAGAAAGAGGTATAGAAAAAATCAAAATCTGTTAATAATTTCTTCAGTGGAATGTTGTATATACTCAGTGGACAGGTTTTAACCTTGATTCATTATATTAAATACTATTATGACTATCAGGGATATAATTAACCATTAATATTTAAATTAATAAGGTCTCTTATTTTATTTACTGTGTACTTACTAATTAACATTTTAAAGTTTTTGTGATATACGTTAGCTGCTGTGCTGGTTTTGGCTGGGATAGAGTTAATTTTCATCATAGTAGCTGGTGTGGGGCTGTGTTTTGGATTTGTGCTGGAAGCAGTGTTGATAACACAGGGATGTTTTCGTTCCTGCTGGGCAGTGCTTACCCAGAGCCAAGGCTTTCAGCCAGCAGGCTGGGGGGGCACAAGGAGTTGGGAGGGGACACAGCCGGGACAGCTAACCCCAATCGACCCAAGGGATATCCCACACCATACGATGTCATGCCCAGTATGTAAAGCTGGGGAAGAAGAAGGAAGGGGGGACTTCTGGAATGATGGTGTTTGTCTTCCCAATTCACCATCAGGCGTGATGGAGCCCTGCTGTCCTGGAGATGCTGAACGTCTGCCTGCCCATGGGAAGTGGGGAATGAATTCCTGGTTTTTCTCTGCTTGCAAGCACAGCTTTTGCTTTACCTCTTAAACTGTCTTTATCTCAACCCATGACTTGTTTTCTCACTTTTACCCTTCCGATTCTCTCCCCCACCCCACTGTGGGGGGAGTGGGTAAGCAGCTGTGTGGGGCTTGGTTGCCAGCTGGGGTTAAACCATGACAGCTGCAAATATACCTTACCATAAATATTGTATGTGAGAAATTTTTTTGAGGGGAAAATCTGTTTGGAATGGACGGAAGGGCAAATATTCAAATTGTCCTACAGGTATTCCACATTACCTTGTAAAGCTCTGCATTACCTTCTCTGTCTTACCTTCTTCACCCTTATTGTAGCCTCACTAATCATGACTTAGGTTGCCACTATTCCAGATTGTACAGGGTTTCAGGTTTATTTTTCAGGTTTATTTTCCTTCTCCCTCTCTCTCCAAAGATTGCATTGTGTTAAACACCTCTAAACAGTCATTACCATCCTGGTTCAAAACAGCACTTAAGCCAACATTCAACTTCAAGAATTAGGCTAAACTTTCTCAGTATTTCAGTGTTTTCTTATATAAAAGTACCCTTTTCTTCATAATGAACAGCCTTAATAAACTTTTTACTGTATTTCTCTAGCATAATTTAATTACTTAGCAGTAATACCACTATTTTTATTACTACTAGACTGTTCAATGCCACAAAGGGCAGCCTGCAGCCTGCATGTGGTCTATGAAAAATTTTAAGTAGCTTACAAAGAGACTTCTCAGTTGTGGTCCCTTCTGGCCAGAACCAGTTGACTGTTATTGTTGCGATAATTAGAGGACCCTTTTCAGCTCAGCTGCAATGGGCAGCTGTTCAGGTCCAAAACCTGCAGGAGCTGCCAGTCACTCCGAGCCTGGGACTGACTCTTCTCGGGATTTGTCAATCGGTGAAGGACCCCACTTCACACTCCGCAACATGCTCTTCTGCCCTTCCAGTTCAACCTACACAGTGGCTAAGAGCTCCTGAAATTACTATTTTAGCAATGCCAAATTGCTGGAGTCATAGAGGAATACATTTTGGACTCTAGGGACATCAAAGCAAATGTACTCACAGTATTAAGGATATGGAGAATTGCAATTCTGAGGTATTCAAAGTCTAAACAGCTATGCTGTGAAAAAGAAAAATATAAAAAATACAGATTAGTGAGACTGAAGTACATGAACTACTCAGATATTGTGGAGTCAGTTATGTATGTATGTCTTTGGTGACATTTGATATTGGTTTATGCTGACGAATTACAAAAAGAAAAAGAAAAAAGTTCTGTATGTTTGAAGTAATTGGATTTGGGTTATACCTTAGTGGGGTTTTTTATTATTTTTTAAGGCAACTTACCAATTTTCTCAAGATGTAATAAAATAATTCAAAATATCACCTAGTGAAAGGTAAAGATATTGCCAAATTCTGTTGAATTCTTCTTCCCTATTTGTTTTAACTGTGAGAAGAATTATACACAGTGTAATAAATTAACTGTGAATTTAATTAGAGCTTGAATGCGTGTGAGTCCCTGACATGAACTACTATAGCATATACAGTTTTATATTTTTGACCTTTACATTAAATTACTGACTATCAAGAACTGCAATAACGAAATATTAGTATCTTTCTGTATCATTAACTGGAAAAATATAGGAGACCTATGCTGAGAGTAAAATAATGTATCTATAAATTCTAAAAAATGGCAAGCACAGACTAGGAGGACTTATGTATGAATGTCAATATCATAGCTGAAAGACAGCGGATTGTTCAAATCCTGTTAAGGTTGTAGTTATTAAAATTTGAGTGTCTCCATCAAGGCAATTACAGATTAATCCTTTCTACTTCTGTAGAGAAAAGAAATATCAGATTAGAACATTTCATATGGAAAGAAGCTAAGCAAGAATATGATCTCTGAGACCATTTAAATAGGTTATATCTGCACTATGTTCAAAAGAATGGACTGGCTGTTTAACCAATATAACCTGCCTGAAGTTTTAGGCCAACTTCGTTTATGAACTCCCCAAGAAGTTGAAGAAACTGATTCCTTCGGAATCTATATGGAACTGAAGGCAGCATTACCCTGTTACATGATCCAGACTGAGTTTATAACCATGTGGCAGATGACACATCACAATGTCTGGAGCTAATGTAAGAGTTATACCATACAGTATAAGATTATTCTAGCAGACTGCAAAGCATTCTATCTTTACCTTTGTGATGGGTTGACCATGGCTAGCTGCTAGGTGCCCACCAAACAGCTCTATCGCTCCTCCTCCTTAACTGGACTAGGGGAGAGAAAATATGATGAAAGCCTCAGGGGTCAAGATAGGGACAGGGAGATCACTCAGCAATTACTGTCATGGGCAAAACAGACTCAACTTAGGGAAATTAATTTATTGCCAGTTTAAATCAGAGTAGGATAATGAGAAATAAAACTGAATCTTAAAACACCTTCCCCCCAACCCTCCCTTCTTCTCAGTCTCAACTTGTCTCCCAATTTCTCTGCTTCTCCTGCCGAGTAGCACAATGGGACAGGGAATGGGGGTTGCGGTCAGTTCATCACATGTCTCTGCTGCTCTTTCCTCCTCACACCCTTCCCCTGCTCCAGTGTGGGGTCCCTCCCATGGGAGACAGTCCTCCATGAACTTCTCCAACTTGGGTCCCTCCCACGGGCTGCAGTTCTTCACAAACTGCTCCAGCGTGGGTCCCTTCCCCAGGCTGCAGTCCTTCAGGCACAGCCTGCTCCAGCGTGGGTCCCCCGCGGGGTCACAAGTCCTGCCAGAAAACCTGCTCTGGTGTGGGCTCCTCTCTCCCCGGGCTGCAGGTGGAGATCTGCTCCCCCATGGACCTCCCTGGGCTGCAGGGACACAGCCTGCCTCACCAGGGTCTTCCCCATGGGCTGCAGGGGAATCTCTGCTCCTCCTCCTCCTCCTTCTTTACTGACCTTAGTGCAGTTGCACAGTTGTTTCTCTCATATATTTTCACTCCTCTCTCCCAGCTGCTGTTACACAGCAGTTATTACCCCTTCTTAAATACGTTATCACAGAGGTGCTAACACTGTTGCTGATTGGATCAGCCATGGCTAGCGGCGGGGCTGTTTTGGAGTTGACTGGAGCTGGCTTGATCAGACATGGGGGAAGCTTCTGGCATCTTCTCACAGAAACCACCCCTGCAGCCCCCCAACTACCAAAACTTTGCCACATAAACCCAATACAACCTTGAAGAGTGACTAGTGCTATTGATAGCTGCAGATGAGATAGAGCACTCTTCTATATGATCTGATATGAGACACTACAATCATTAAGAACCTGGAAGGAAGAGGGGCCAAGAAAGTTGGTTAATATTCAAGCATCACCTCCTCCAAACTCAACAGTAGTCCATCCCAAAGAGCAGGAGGTCAGGCAAAAATGGCAGGAGGCCTAGATGAATGAAAAAAGAACTCCTTACCACACTCAAACACAAAAAGAAGTAAAAATAAAGTAGAAGTAGGGACAGGTAATCTGGGAGGAATACAGAGATACTATCTGACCATGCAGAAATGCAGTTAGGAAAGCCAAAGCCCAGGTGGAATTAAGTCTGG
Source organism: Buteo buteo (assembly GCF_964188355.1). Taxonomy (NCBI): domain Eukaryota; kingdom Metazoa; phylum Chordata; class Aves; order Accipitriformes; family Accipitridae; genus Buteo; species Buteo buteo. Next base: position 27,567,342 of record NC_134184.1, on the reverse strand, counting down.
TTGGGGCTGTCAAAGATAGCAATGAAAGGCTTTTATAAGTACACAGAAGACAAAAAGAAGATTAGGGAAAATATAGGTCTGTTGGTCAATGAGATGGGAGACCTGGTTACACAGGACATGGGAAGGGCTGGGGTACTGAATGCCTTCTTTGCCTCAGTCTTTTGTAGCAAGACTAGCCTTCAGGAATCCCAGGTCCCAGAGATCAGGAGGAAAGGCTGGAACAAGAAAGATTTATCCTTGGTGGAAGAGGATCAGGTCAGAGAATAACTAGGCAAACTGGACATACATAATTCTATGGGCCCTGATGAGATGCACCCATTCTCGATAATCTTTGATTGATCATGTCAACTGGGAGAAGTACCTGAGAAATGGAGGAAAACAAATGTCACTTCTCTCTTCAAAAAGAACAAGAAGGAAGACCCTGGGAACTACTGGTGAGTCAACCTCACCTTGATCGCTGGGAAGGTGATGGGGCAGCTAACACTGGAAATCACTTCCAGGCACGTTAAGGGCAAGAAAATCATCAGTTGTAGACAGCACTGGTTTAACCAAGGGGAAGTCATGCTTGATCAACTTGACAACCTCCTATGAGGAAATGACAGGCTTGACGGCTGAAGGGAGAGCGGTGGCTACTGTCTACAGACTTCAGTAAGGCTTTCAACACTGTCTCCCATAAGATCCTTATAGAGAAGCCAAGAAAGTATGGGCTGGATGAGCAGTGACGTGGACTGAAAACTGGCTGAATGGCTGAGCCCAGAGGTGGTGACTTGGGGAACAAAGTCTAGTTGGAGACAAGCGACTAGTGGTGTACCCCAGGGGTCAATACTGGCTCCAGTCCTGTTTAACATCTTCATTAATGAGCTGGATGATGGGGCAGAGGGTTCCCTCAGTAGTTTGTTCATGATTTCCCTAGCTCTGTTGTAGCACATGAAAGTAGGAGAAGTGGCTCATATACCAGAGGTTTGCACTGCCATCCAGAGGGACCTCGACAGGCTGGAGAAACGGGCTGACAGAAAACTGATAAAGTTCAACAAGGGGAAGTGCAAAGTCCTGCACCTGGGGAGGAACACCACCAATGCACCGATGTCTGCTGGGGGCTAGCCATCTGGAAAGTAGCTCTGCAAAAAAAGCCCTGGTGATCCTGGTAAACAACAAATCAAACATGAGCCTGCAAATGTGCCCTTGACACAAAGGCAGGCAATGGTATCCTGGGCTTCATTAGGAGAAGTGTTGCAAGCAGGTAGAGGGAGGTGATCCTTCTCCTCTATTCAGCACTGGTGAGGACACACCTGGAGTACTGTGTCCAGTTCTGGGCTTTCCACTACAAGAGAGACATGGCCATACTGGAGAGAGTCCAACGAAGGGCCATGAAAATGATGACGGGACTGGAGTATCTCTTCTATGCAGAAAGGCTGAGAGACTGTTCATCTGAGAGAAGAGAAGGCTCAGGGGGATTTTATCATTGCATATAAATACCTGAAGGGAGGATCGAAAGAGAGATGGAGCCAGGCTCTTTGCAGTGGTGCCAGTGCCAGGACCAGAGGCAATGGGCACAAACTGAAACACAGGAGGTCCCCCCTGAACATCAGAAAACATTCCCCCAGAGGTCCCCTCCAACCTCAACTGTTCTTTGATTCTGTGATTCTGTGATTTGTCCTTTGTGCCTAAGTAAACAAATCTAAGTATTCTGGATAGTTTAGGAGGCTGTGTGCCTGGGATACACAGTCCACTTCATCTAATATGCCTCACTTTCTCATTAGTCAATTTCGTTATCTTTATGGTCAAGTGAAATAATACCCAGTTATGATTGCCTAATATGCATAGTGTTGACATAATTAGCTCAGATTCTCTGTCCTTTTGTTTTTATTTAATTAAGAACACTTGCACAGCTTACCGCTTTCTATGTGAGAAGGAAATATGATAATATAACTGAATTTATTATCTGTTATTAATTTGCTGTCTGCCCAATAGTTCAGTTTTTTTCATATCAGAATAAATTAACTAAGATATTCTTATACTTCCATTGCAGTTGGAGAAGAAATTTCAGATTCTGTAGGGGATAATGGAGTTATCTTTGCCTTTGGGACAGGTAGCACACAGCCATTGCAGCATAGACTTCAATGCACAGTGTATTTTGAAGCCTGGGTTTAAGCCAGTGGCAAGACAGTTTCATCACTGAGGGTCCCTGGACTAGTTAAAGGAAAGGTAACTGAGGCATATTTGACCCTGTTTCTTATTCACGTCTCTGACTGCTATGTAGATGTGCCCGTAGAGAATTACAGACCTAGTCTGTATCATCCTTACCATCTACAATCACTTCCAAATGCAGCTAAAAAAATGACTGTCTGTATTTACAAATATTTATTCTTTTCTGCTCATTTTCTCTGTATCTCTGTCCCTTGATGTCCTGGAAATCCATCTCAGAATTTGACAGTTCTGCTCCCTGGAATGTACATGAAAAAAATATAGCTATTGTGTTGTCCAGTAAAAAGAAAAAGTCAAAAGTTTGAAAGCTGTTATAGCATCGTCATCTGCTTATTTTATATAAATGTTTATTATTGTAATGAAATTACTTGTATTCTGATGAAGGATTTTGATTTTTTTTTTCTCTGCCATTTAGTACAGAAGCAAACTAACAAAGAAACTAAGGAACAACGCCTATTGCAGATAGTCAAACAGTTCTTTAACATGAAGAATTTGATCCTGATAGATGTTAATGCATGTGAATAGATTATCTGCTTTAGGGTTGCTTAAATCCTATATAATGTGTTTGACAACTAGATCTCAAATGAAGTACAGACCAAGAGAGCTACTGCAGTAGCAGAACAGTATTCTTTGGAGTTTGTAATGTCTGCAAGTTCTAGCAGATCCTATCTGCCAGACAAATGCAACAAATACATTTGTTACAACTGACAAGCATAAATCTTCAAGTAAAGCACACCTTCAATTTGCTGCTGAGCAACAACAAAACGTTGCAGCAGGAAATTTCATGATAGCTTGAATTTCAAATTGATATTAAGGTTGGAAAGTTTTTAGGGTCTCAGAGATATTACTTTAGGGGTGAATTTATGTTCTGGAATGCAGACGCTTTACTGTATGAATTAACGTTGATTGTCTAACCTTGTGATGTGACTGGCAGAGCGGAGCAGGAGTGCTGTAATTCTCATGCACTACAGAAGGCATGGTGTTATCCAAATCCCAATGGTACTCCACTGAATTGATGAAATGACCGGGAAGGCCTAATTAAAGCTGTTCAGCTCAAATGTATTGATGTATTACATCTATTACGGTTTGGTTCAATAGGTCTACCCTATGAATGCTGCCATGCCTGTAAAGCAAACTAAACAGACTGCATAAATAATGCTGGAAGGAAAAGAGACACCCATGGAATCAAAGCTGAATCATGCAAAATGCAACAGGCTGCCCTGTGAGCTTATTTTCATGTAATCTTATATAAATAAGAATACTGCTTATATTTTATCAAGTGAGAAAAGAGACAAGCTCTGGAATTGGAAACTGCTATGTATTTGGCAAACATGGTATTTTTGACTCTGTTATTCTAAATGTAGTTCCTGAAAATGAAAAAGTTCTTCAGACATAACTTCTCTTTCTGTGATTAAAATATCTCTGAATAGTAAATCCATTATAATGAACAGGAATTCTACTTGTACAGCGTTTCATTTATGTCTGACTTCTTTGGGTAATAAGTTGTTAAGGGTTTATATTGTGTTAATCATTTCCACAGATATATGTAACTTCAACTTTATTTATAGTTTGGCTGCACATTCTTAGCAGAAAACTGATGTAGAAAATAAGTTAACATACTCTGCTGATGAGTATTCACCAAATATATAGAGAGTGAGAAGGAGCAGTACTATTCACAAAATGAGACTGAATTAATTTGCTTGTCTTTGTCTACAAGAAGTTGGAGGAACCTCATCAAAAAGTATCAAATATGGAACTTTGATTTGAGATTTAGATTTTGAAAAATGTGAAAACATTTCTCCTTACTGTTTAAAATAAGTATGAGAACTCTTTTCTTCTTTATAAGTTGGTATATGTCTAAAAAAAGAAAAATTTTATAAAAATAGTTAGCCTGAAAATGAGAAAAAACCCCAACATTTCATTTCAAATAGACCAGACCAGCTGTGAAACTTTCAGGCTCAATTTTTGTATTTGCTAATTTAAAAAGCTTACATATGGAAGTTTTGCTTCAACTTAAATTAGGTTTCTCTTGCTTTATTTGGCCGGTCAAACTGAAAAATTCATTATTTCCCTAGCTCTTCTGTACAGTCTGTTATAGAATTGTAAGTATGTATATCTATATCTAATTTGAGCAATTTTATAAGTCTCTCTTAGGGGCAGGCTGCATACATATAGCTGAAAAGAAATTTTAAAAATAAAATTAATAAAATATATGATTTACAATTTTTTTTTTCCTCCCTGAGGTATGGCTCTTTAACATAACAGAGAGAGACTTCCCAGATATCTAAGTTCTTGAACTTTTGGGGGTTTGTACTTGGGCTAAAAAGGAACTTATAATGAAACCATGACTATAATAGCCTGGGACTACCAATTTTCCATAATTTATTCTGTTCTGTCATACCAAGAAGTTTTAGCCCTATATACTGGCAGTTTAGGATCAGGTTATAGATAATAGAATATCACAAGTTAGGGTCTACAAAAAACTAGAGACTTAGGAACATGGCTAGATTCTATGGTTTTTAGGAGCCAAAAGCAGTATGGTAAAAATTTCTTGACCTGAAATATAGAATGTGGCCCCTTGTGAACACAGTGGTATTCCCCCTTTTGCCTCCTGAGAAGTCTGGCTTTCTGATAAGCTGTGTTCCCTCTCATTTAATGACAGTGATGTTAGCAATTATCTCTTTCCCAGAATTTCTCTCAATTATCTCAATCCCAGAATTGGTCTCTCACTTGAAAAATCCCCGTGACTGATGGAAGGTGGGTTTTCAAAGATCAACCCACTGAAACAGTGAATCACAGGACTGCTGAAATTGGAAGGTACCTTAAGAAATCACGTAGTCCAACCCCTCTGCTCAAAGCAGGGTCAACTACAGCAGGTTGCTCAGGGCCATGTCCAGTCAGAATCTGAGTATCTCTGAGGATCGAGACTCCACAACTTCTCTGGGCAACCCAGAATTGCTCACAGAAGCCTTGAGTTACACATCTTTCTCATCAGTTGATTTCAGTAATAAAGGAATGCGCAGAGGATGAGTTTGTTTCTGGTTGAAGAGTCTGCTGTCAGGATGAAAAGGGATTGAGGTGAATCATCAAAGAATACTCAGATTTACTGGCAATATGTGTTATTATTGACCAAATGGTGACTTCGAGGCATAACACAGCTGTGGCAGATGTTCACTACTGATGTGTTTGGGGAGTAAACAAACTGTTTTTCTTCTATTTGTTCTATACTGCAAGCTGGCCCTGTAATTCCTCTGCCATGAGTTTTGTGGTGGGACTGGTGTTGTGGTTGGTACTTAAGTGGACTAGAAACAGAATGGAGAACTATCCTTGCAACCTTATCTTTATATATTCCTGTGAGGCAACCACTACCTGGACCTTAAATTTCAGACCTTTCTAAGTACATCAGTTGACAGGCAGAACTAGATTTAGAATAGGTGTTCCATTAACTTCTAGAGAAAAGCTTATGTCCTTGGTCAAATAATTGAGAAACAAATGTCTTTTAAAATCTGAGTGGACAGCAGGCTTTAAGAAAGGTGTAAAAATGATCATACAGAAATAGTTGTTAACATAAGTGCCCCAACAAAACCTGCTAACACAGACAAAGCATTGCAGAAGGCATACACAACCTGAAAAACCAGGACAGTAATTCTAGAAACGCTCTCCATCGTCTACAAATTCCCTAAAGGAAATGGGAATGGTAATTCTGACTTAAATGGCTAAAAATTTAGGTCAAAGATTTTTTGGAAACAAAAATGCTTTTAAAATCATCTCTTTGATCCTGGCCTTCTGTATGTTTTTCTGTTTCTTTTCTGTACAGAAGGATTTTTGATCCAGATTGTTTTATTATCATAGACCTCATATGGAAATACATATATCATTATAAGGTGTCCTATTTTGCCTATTTTTGATTCTACTCAGTGGGAAAAACATGTTATACTGATATAAGTGCCTTTTCAGTATACGTGCCCATATCAAGAAGTTTTCTTTAATCAAATTCTGTTCGATATTGTGGGCAGATTTAGAACTTGTAGAGTTTCTCTAATATTGAAGAAAGCCTCTATAAATACAGTCTAACAGTGTTGTGTTCTCTGTAAATAAAATGGCTACTTGGAAAGCCATATGGGATTCAGTTGGGTTACCTGGAATATGCCAATTACAGTAGCTCTCCCTTTGTGGAGAGGAAAAAGAGGAGGTTATTGCTAAGTAAAACAGTCAAATGAGAGGATGCTAAAAAAGAATGAATTAATTATGATCTGGAGTAAACCAAACCAAACCAAAACCCAACATACACATGGATTAAGAAATGTCACTTTATTTAAAAACTCCAAATCATTCCAGATGACCTTGATTGTTTTATATTAGGAATATGACATGTTTTTTTATTATTATGTTAATAAATACAATTCAGTAAATCTAACATACGTGTTTCTTTTGAATCAGTTTTATAGTCTTATCTGAAATTATGTCAACCTGCTTTGGATACCTGCATTTGTGTGGGCTGAGGACAGGAAATTCATAACAACACAGCAATGACAAACCTCGGTGTAATATATAGTGCTGTAAATTTTACCTTTGGATTTCTTCACCAAATTTAATAATTGTCTAGAAGAAGCAGTAAATAGGTTTATGAGATGACAAAACATAGAAATGATACTAATAGGGGTAAGAACTGGGAAACTACATGCCTGTCAGTCTGACCTTGGTGCCAGGGAAGGTTACGGAGCAGATCATCTTGAGTGCCATCACATGGCACGTACAGGACAGCTAGGTGATCAGGCCCAGTGAGCATGAATTTATGAAAGGCAGGTGCTTGACTAACCTGGTTTCCTTCTATGACAAGGTGATCCACTCAGTGGATGAGGGAAAGGCTGTGGATGTTGTCTACCTAGGCTTCAGTAAAGCTCTTGACACCATTTCCCACAGCATTCTCCTGGAGAAACTGGCTGCTCATGGCTTGGATGGGCGTACTCTTCATTGGGTAAAAAACTATCTGGGTGACCAAGCCCAAAGAGTGGTGATGAAAGGAGTTAAATCCAGTTGGTGGCCGGTCACAAGTGGTGTTCCCCAGGGCTCAGTACTGGGGCCAGTTCTGTTTAATATCTTTATCAATGGTCTGGAAAAGGACATCAAGTGCACCCTCAGTAAGTTTGCAGAGGACACCAAGTTGGGCAGAATTGTTGATCTGCTCGAGGGTAGGAAGGGTCTACAAAGGGGTCTGGACAGGCTGGATCAATGGGCCAAGGACAATTCTATAAGATTCAACAAGGCCAAGTGCCGGGTCCTGCACTTGGGTCACAACAACCCCATGCAGCGCTACAGGCTTGGGGAAGAGTGGCTGGAAAACTGCCCAGCGGAAAAGGACCTGGGGGTGCTGGTCGACAGCCGGCTGGATATGAGCCGGCAGTGTGCCCAGGTGGCCAAGAAGGCCAACGGCATCCTGGCCTGTATCAGAAATAGTGTGGCCAGCAGGAGCAGGGAGGTGATTGTTCCCTTGGTGAGGCCAAAACCTGAGTCCTGTGTTCAGTTTTGGGCCCCTCACTGCAGGAAAGACATGGAGGTGCTGGAGCGTGTCCAGAGAAGGGCGGCCAAGTTGGTGAGGGGTCTGGAGAACAAATCTTACAAGGAGCAGCTGAGGGAACTGGGGTTATTTAGCCTGGAGAAAAGGAGGCTGAGGGGAGACCTTATCGCTCCCTACAACTACCTGAAAGGAGGTGGTAGTGAGGTGGGGGTCAGTCTCTTCTCCCAAGTAACAGGTGGTAGGACAAGAGGAAATGGCCTCAGGTTGCACCAGGGGAGGTTTAGATTAGATATTAGAAAAAATTTGCTCACCAAAGAGGTTGTTAAGCATTGGAACAGGCTGCCCAGGGAAATGGTTGAGTGACCATCCCTGGAGGTATTTAAAAGATGTGTAGATGAGGTGCTCAGGGACACAATTTAGTGGTGGACTTGGCAGTGCTAGGTTAACAGTCGGAGGTGATGGTATTAAAGGTCTTTGCTAACCTAAATGATTCTATGATTTTATGATTCTAAGAGTGATAAACATCATGGAGGTCAGATAAGAAAGAGACAAATTTTATTGTTGGACACACAATAGCTAAACAGGATTTCAGAGAGTATGGGCCAAAGAGAAACTCACGTATAACATGCCTGTAGAATACATAAGGAAAATTTTTAATGACTATACTGAAAGAGACCCTGGAAATGATAATGAATATCCATGCCCATTTGCAGATATTGCAATATAAGCTCAGTATGTGTTTGAGCTCTATCTTTTTCTAAGATAGGACACCTCTTACATATGACTTTAGTTTTAAGCAGAAGAGCTGATTTGAGCATATATGTAGAAACATCCTGTCACTCAAGTGGAAGGTAATTCTTTCTTTGTAGAATACCAAATCCACCTCTTTAAAAGCCGGTAGGAGTCTTTCGCTGTTTGGTTTTTTGGGTTTTTTTGTTTTTTTTTTTTTTTTAATGATTGACTCAGGATTACATTTCTTGTAAATAAAATGTTAATTTGATTTTTAGTGGGCTCTGATAATCTATAAGGATTTCAGTATTGAAGTATGTCTTTATATGATGACAAAGACTTTTAAAAGGGGTTAGCAATTTCGAGTACCTCAACATTTGAGTTGCCAGGCAAACGTATTTAAAGGAACTGATTTTCAGATGAGATTGCTTGGAATCTTTCTGGATAAAGAGCTCGTTAAAATCACCTCAAACTGGGACCAAGTTCATACACTACCTGCCTTCTGAAGAACATAGAGTTTCAGTTGGCTCCCTCCCTCCTCCTCTCTCTCCTTTCCTCCTTCTTCTGCTCCCTTTACCATGGCTGTGGTGGTGACAATCATTATTCCACTATTGCAGTACCCAGTGGGAATTTCCATCTTTGAGTCCTGTCTGTGTTATGAATGGAAATAATACCTCACTTTGTTTCAACCTTCTTCTAAAAAACATCCACTGCTTGACACAACTTGATGAATTTGTTCTCTATTCAGTTGTTCATGTGGCAATGTGCTTATAGCACATTTTGTTTTGAAAAGTTTCCTAAATGGCTCAGTAGGGGTCAGGACTCTTAGAATTACACACATAATTATTAATAAAACTGATTACTAATTTTTCAGTTCTGTTAGCTGGATGTTATAATTGTATTTGTATCAATATTCAAGCTGTGCCAGTTCTGAACAATCCTACCTCCAGCTGAGATCACAGAAAATGATGCACAACCTCAAGCTAACATATTCTTCATCTCCATATCAAGTACAATGACACTACAGTACACGCTAATGTAAAATTACTCAATAACATTTTGAAAGGTACCATCTGCCTTTTCTTTAAACCTTTCAAGATGTACTAGTACAGAAGGGTGGCAGGGAAGGAAGAGGAGAGAGAAGGCAGAACTAGAGTTTCATTTTATTCAAAAGGGGGTTTTAAAATTTCAGTCAGAGGACATTCATGCTTCTAGCCTTGTCTAAAAATCCACTCACCACATGACCCAAATTTAATTCAAACTATTCATTTAAGCTCTAATCAATATGTCACTTGGAGGTGTTATGCCGTGATGTTGTTCATATATTCAGTTTGAACTGTTTTTTCACTTCTATGTAATAATGCTTGGAAAACAGGGCTGTTTATGAACTTCATAGATATCACCTGTCATGGACAAATAGCTTCCAAAGTGTGGCCAATTAGATTAATATTTATGTTTATTCACACTTATTAGGGTCTCATAAAACTAACCAGAAAGTTGTTTCCTTGCGTGTTTCTCCTTCACAAAACATGAGTCAGGAAGTCACTCTCGTTGCCCAGCTGCTCAGTTCATTCCCTAAGGATCCTCTTCAAAAATGGGAAATAAGACACCACTCTATCATGCGGAATAAGCCACCAATGCACATGCAAAAGTCTGATAAGAATGTCTTTCTAATAACCACAGTTGCACAGAGAGCATCCATTTTATATTGGCAGTGATTTGGTAATGATCACAGAACAAGAATTAACCTTGCTTTGACAGTGGATTTTTCTTATTTGCATTACAGGTCAGCAACTGAATGATACCTGTCAAACTGTATACAATCACATCTGAGTAAATAATGATTTCTGCATGTCAGGCTTTGCTTAACCGTATTTTTGTCTGAGAAACGCCAGCAGCAAAATGCCCATTAACTGCTTCCACCCACTGTTCTTAGATAATTATCTGTATCTTTGCTTTCTGGGGTGATGGGGAGCATCAGGGACACAAGCCATTTGTTCTGATTTTGTTACAGGCTTCACATTTCTGTGGGTTAGAGTCTGCTTGGTCACATCACATGGCACAATGCAGCCTAAGACATTAGGACATGTCATGGTTTCATCTTGCTTAAGAAATATAAGGTGACATCATGGCAATTTTTTATTTATTGAAATAGGCAGCCACTTCTGCACGATGCAAAACTGAACTACAAAAGTAAATTAGAACACAAAATCAACACCTCTGAGTTTCCAACAGCTGTGGTATGGATTTTTCTTATATTATAAAGATGCTTAGTGCTAGAATAACGATGAGAAATTACTGGCTGCCTAGTCATGGATGCTTCTATAAGTCTCACTTTCATTAACAGGCAATCTGTGCCTCTGGCTTACAGTAAATCCACGTGGGGAACAATTACATCCCTGTCACATTGGTACCCAAAAGAACTTAGAGAATACATGTGAATTGCCAACAATCTCTCAAGAGATTTGGGTAACTTACTGAAATACTTAACACTAGCTCTTACAATGCATATTTATTTCTTCCTTTAAAATCTCATTCCCCACAGCAAATACATTTAGGTATATTAGTAAGTGGCCGAAACCAGAACTGTTTATTCTACCAACTAATCCTATGGATTTTACTGCAGTGGGATTCAGCCGTGTACCATCCATGATTAACATTTGGCTCTGCAAAATAAAACCCCCAGTTGCCAAAGCTAATCAAAGTATAATCTAATACATTTTTTTCTTCAGTCCCAAGTCATCAAAAGTAAATATTAAAATAGATAAAATGATTACAGCTATCTTAGAACAAGGTAGGTGGACCTGTGTTGCACGTAATTTTTATATAAAGTTGTGGTCCATTTAATTTATCTTCACAAAACTTCTTGTTACATTGACTGATGCTTTAATCTAAAGTTAATGCCTCTGAAACCAATGGCATAGATTGTTGTTTGGGCTTTGATCTTTTTCGGATACAGACTCGTTTGGTACTTATTTATAAATCTTTGTGTGCAAAACCGGACTTCGTGAATCAGATGCTTTTTACTCACTGAAGTGCGTGAGTAAGAATGGCATAAGAGACTCCAGAGATCTATTTGGTTTTCCAAATACAAAGATACCTGCTGCCTTTTGAAAGACCCTTAGCTATCCTTCCTGGCCTTCAGCTGCTGCTGCTCCAGGAGTTCAGAAATCTCCATGCCAGCCTTGTGTAGGTGTCTCATACCTATACAAAGGTATTCTGCACATCCCGTGATCATCACCAGTTCTGTGCATCTCTTGGATACCTTAAGACATCTCAGACGATAGCTCAAGATGCCTATGTTTTAGCAGATGACTCAAGTCATAGATCTCCGTTGCTTACGTCGGGTATTTGCATACACGGCCCACATGTTGATACATAAAATGTGCATGGATGTCTGAATTTGGCACTAAACTCCCATATTCCTCTGTACAACAAAAAGTATCCTCGTAAAGGTTATTGTAAAGAGGTGTAAAGCTGACTGAGGAATGAAATACTGCCTTAACTCTCCAGCAGGAACTGTGGTATCGAGGTAGTGTAAGGTCGTCTCTACTACACACAAGAGTGACCATTTGAGAATACTGGCAATTTTTCAATCTCACTTTGCACTGAATAATCTAGATGTAATTCTGGCAAATGCTTGCAAGGATCAAATCATGGAAGAAAAATATAATATATATGTTAGCCTTCTGCTCTTTCAGGAACACCAAAACCACACCCAATTTGCAAATTCAGCCCAAAACTCAATCATGCTTGTGTAGTTTGATTTGGGCATGTTACACAGTACTAATTCTTACTTCCTTCCAAAATTATTTGGGCCTTGATTTAGCAGAACACATAATCCCTTGTTTAATATTTTACATATGATTCATTTCATTGCCTAATTTAGGACTTTTAGGACAGATTAAGGTCACCTAAGTGGCTATAGATTCAGACAGCTAAAGGTACGTATTCATGGTGTACACGGCTATATAATACACATAGTTTGGTGTCTAAACCCCCTTTATAGAATCATAGGATCATTTAGGTAAGAAGAGACATTTAAGATCATCGAGTCCAACCATAAACCTAACACTGTTAAGTCCACCACTAAACCATGTGCCTAAGTGCCACATCTACACAGAAGTAGATGTGGCTCCTTATAGTCAAGGAGAGTGTAAAACTTGATTTAATGAGCTAAACATTGGCATCTAAAGACCTTTGAGTTTTCCTAAATTACACAGCTGGGCTATCAACTGCTTCTTGAGAAGATCAGGACTCTTCTGTATATTCTGTGTCTCATGAGCAGGTAATTTATGGAGATCTCAGCTATATTTGGGTATTTTGAATGGCACTAAATACTTACATATGGGCAACAGAATAAGCAATCAGTTGAAAGAAGAAGAAATCTGCAGAGGGTAACTAAGCCCTCCTATTTTACAATGGGATTAATCATCCTTTGGAAATGTCTCTCTCTTGCTCTGGATGTATGAGGAACATGGACAGCTAACTTAGTCTTAGATGGGAAAGCTTAGGTGACCTGAATCTCTCCCTTAGATAGTAAAACATAACAAATGAATTGTCTTTGTGCCAGCGTTATTTTTTCTTTCTCAGTGGAAAGGACTTTTGTTTTAAGGGACCAAATTGCTATAGCAATTCATGAATAAGCATTAGTGCCATCTGGCAAGCTTTCAAGATGACTTGTTTTACTACATAATGCTTGCACTGGTTTTGATACAGTCACCCGCATAGCGTTATTTTTGACCCAGCTTAAGTGAGCAGAAACAGTACCAAAAATTACATTACTCATTTACCTGAGAAAGCAATTTTATAAGGTGAGACAAGATAATAACATTATATCATGATCTGAGGTTTGGTGCATTAGAAATAATAATAATAAAAAATGTTCTCTGACTCTAATTTAAACTCTTACATGGTATGAATTCCTTCATTTAACTGCAAAGGTGACTTATAGCATAAAATTTCAAAACTGTACTTGAGTAGATAAGGGATTTTCTGTAAATATCAGTGCACTAAATTTCAAATTGGCAATTTTTTCTATGATAAATAATACTTTAGAAGGAAGGAACTGGACCCTGATATGATTAGCTTAAGTAAAAATTATCTTTCTTTTTTTTTTAACAAAAAGAATGAAATTATTTTGGCAATACAGTATATACTAATGAACGTGTGATCCATCAAGTGTTAAATTCACAGGTACATCTCTGCAAATAGGTTGGACAAGATCCAGGAATTTAAGCGAGAAATCATATTTTATCACTGCCTTGAGGAAGGTCTCATGCATGGCTCCTTTGATTCCACTGCACAAGAGAAGGATCTCTGGAGTCTTTAGGTCCACCCTCTAGACTCTTAGAGGATGACTGACCTGTGATCCATCTTATTTACTAGAGTGTTAATGTGCCTGTTCTACTTCAGGGATGAGATACTACAGAAAGTTCCACTGCGTTCAGTGGGAGGTTTTGGTACAGCTATATGTGAATACTGCATGAGAGTAAACCTTAATGTATACCCTTTGCAACTGTTACAACAAATCAAAGTTAATTGTCCTCATTTATTTTTAAATAAAAAGCATGGAGCATAAGTACTTCAGTTGGTGTTGTAGAAAGCCACCATAGTAAAGATATAGAGACTTTCGTAGAGTGCATTAGTAATAAAATGACCAGTCTGCATCAAATAAAGCCCTCAGCTATGCTTCATGCTTAATTACGCTCAAAGTGATTCAAAGCTATTTGCTAGCTGTGTCTACTCTAATTTCTAAACTGATGTTTGCAGGGCTGACGGAATGCTAAAAACCAGCACACGCTGCTGAGCAGGATGACCAGCCGCAGCACCAGAAACCAGAGGAGTTTGCTTTTTTGTATTTCGCTTTCACCGATGGCGGTTATCTGGTGTATGGCTTAGCCGTCAAACAGCGTAAGTCCTTATGGCGCACTTGCAGCAGAATGGGCGCGATGTGACTTGGAAGAAATCAGCTGACATAAGGTGGAATGGTCTGTGAAAGGGAAGAGGTCGTTATTGGCTAGTTTTGTTAGATGTCTCAGGAAGAGAAAGAAAAGCGTCAGTCTCTGCATGGATCCTTACGGCTCTCCAGGATGGCAAGCCATTGACAATGACAAGGTGCCATCTGTTAAGAAGTTATTCTGGAAGAAAACCGGAGCTGCTGGAGGATTTTGCTGCACTGCAGTCAGCAAGTGGCATGTTTGTCATATCAGGGGCCCGTGGATGTCTGCAGGCAAGCGTGACCTTACACACACCAGCTTTCTGACTCAACTAGATAACAAGAGTGGTGAATTTATCATAATTATTTCAGGAATTCTGGCAGTTATTCTAAATATAAATAGCTGTGTTAAATTAGTAATCTCCACTTCTAATATCTTCTGGGAACAACACATTCTTTCAGCTGGGAGTATTATAAAAATCACAGGCCTCTCTGTTGCGGGTGGTTGATTTAATACTTATTGCATGTGAAAAAAAAAAAAAAAAAAGTCACACTATCCAGCCAATCAATATCTTACGTATTCCTTTTGGATTCATTTCTGTCAAATTTTCTTATAAACATGGCAAACTTTCAATATTAAATCCCAAGCAAATCTATTTTGCTATTTATGTATGTGAGACTTGAAAAATATCAGATAAATGAAATATGTTTGCCTAAACAAGTTGATGGTTTGCAGATATATCTGCATATTGCTTATTTCATCTCACAAAACAACCAGTTATGCTTTGTATCTTTGATTATTTAAGTTTAAGGAAAATAAAATTCAATAAAATTTCAATTCTGCCACTCCCTGTATTATAAATATGAATTAAAGAAACCTGTATTTCATATGGAAAAAAAAATCATATGTAGAGTATGCTAATGAGCTTTTTATTAGGGCAGGTTTTGCATTTAAAATATTCTGTAGACAGCAAGAATAATGATATTACTGTAATGTAGACCGTGATACAATGAATATGACTGCGATTAGACGCTCTCTGCTACTGATGTTTTAAAGTCCTCTCAAGTCTGAATTGCACAGTACTAATACATAATAATATCACTAATACTTTAAAATTACGTGTTACTCCAGACAGACTGGAATCGTTCTGAGCTGGAATTGTCTTTGTACCTTAACAGATCTTTGTAAACTTTCCACTGCTTCCTTTGCATGTCTGAGTTTGCTAGTTTGTTTAGAGATCACAGACTCAAGAATCCAGCAATTACATTATCAAATCTCAGACCTGTCAGCATCAGGAGACCTCTTTCACTTTGGTTAAGGAGATTCATATGCTCTTGACTAACTGATAGTCTTAAACTCTGTGTTGAGGCACAATAACTGGAACAAAGCTGTGACTTTTTTATGGTAAAGCTACAAATAAAGATTCTGCTTAGCAACATATGAAATGTCTTTGCACTTCTTTAGCACAGCAGTTTTCAAGGAGCTCTGAAAAAACATTTTAATCCCAAAGGTTACTTAACATTAATACTATAACTCAGGCATCGTGTTTTTCACAACCACTTTAGGTGCAACATTGAAAAGTCCAACAATACTTAAATCAGTAAGTGCTCAGCTGTAGAACTTGTTAGACTCTACTGGTGATCTCTCAAGCATGGGAATTGTCCTACTGAGCTGCTACTTAATTACTTTCACCTTATTATTCATATTTTCATTAAACTAGTAGACTGTCTTTTCTGTAGTGTGTTCCATATCTTTTCTCTCTGGATCTGTATTAAATTACTGTACTTTACCTCATCCAGAATGTTTTACAGTTGCACTCTAATCACTTTAAGACATTTCATTTTTGCATAACCTTTTAATGGTACTGACATATTTTGTATTATATTGCATACATATATTAAACATGTACGTTTGGGATAAGCTGTTTGGGGCCTGGTTCTGCTGCACATGCTCAGTCAGTGGGACTAATCTTATAAAAGAATACTCTTCAGGGGAATAACATCAGGTCTTTAAGTTGACACCCTGAATTCCATAGAATGGGTAAATAGTTAATCAGGTTTTGCTGTTTAGGGAACAAGCTGAGGAATCCCAGTCTAGCAGAATTCCAAATAAATATGCTTCACAACATATGGATAGGTAAATCTCTCATGCACATGTATGTTTCTGATTATTTCAGTGCTTGTTAGTTTCCCAAAGCATAATTAGGCAGACCCCACCCTAGTATTTCCAAATTATTTTCAGGGAAACATCTAATTCTCCTACACTAATTCAGCAATGAAATGTCCTTCCTTATAGTCCCTACTCTACACATGTCCAATCTTAGGAACAGAACTGTTGTTACTGGAGATATTATTTAGCTGTATTATGCACCAAGGGTGGGGCATTTATTCTGGACAGAAGAAATTTTAAGGTTTCAGGTAGTTCTTTTCAAAAACACCACTGAAGTGGGTATTATAAGCAGAACAAAGTATATATGGACTCTTACCTTTGTCACTTGTTCCAGTTGCCCAATGAATGTCCACTGAGCATTCACAGAATCACAGAATCAGACAATGGTTGAGGTTGGAAAGGACCTCTAGAAGTCATCTGGTCCAACCCCCCTGCTCAAGCATGGCTGCCTACAGCCAGTTGCCCAGGACTGTAACCAGACAGCTTTTGATATCTCCGAGGATGGAGACTGCACAACCTCACTGGGAAACTTGTACCAGTGCTTGGTTGCCCTCATAGTAAAAAAAGTGTTTCCTGATGTTCAGGAAGAATGTCCTGTGTTTCAGGCTGTGCCTGTTGCTTCTTGTCCTGTCATTGGACAGCACTGAGAAGAGCCTGGCTTTGTCTCCTTTAGACCCTCTTTTCAGGTATTTATATACAATGATAAAATCCCCCTGAGCCTTCTCTGCTCTAGACTAAACTGTCCCAGCTCTCTCAACCTTTCCTCATACAAGAGATGTTCCAGTCCCTTCATCATCTTCGTGGCCCTTTTCTGGACTATCTCTAGTATGTCCATGTCTTTCTACTGAGAAGCCCGGGGCTGGACACAGTAATCCCAGTGTGGACTCACCAGTGCTGAAGGGAGGGATCACCTCCTTCAACCTGCTGGCAACTGTCCTCCTTATGTAGCCCAGGATACCATTGGCCACCTTTGCAGCAAGGGCACATTGCTGGCTCATGTTCCATTTGTTGTCCATGAGGAACCCCAAGGCCTTTTCTGCCAAGCTGCTTTCCAGCTGGGCAGCCCAACTATGTACTGGTGCATGAGGTTGTTCCTCCCTAGGTGCAGGACTTTACACTTCCCCTTTCCACTTGGTTGAACTCCATGAGGTTCCTGTCAGCCCATTTCTCCAGCCTGTCCATATCCCTGTGGATGGGAGCACAACCCTCTGGAGTATTAAGTCACTCCTTCCAGTTTTGTGTCATTGGCAAACTTGCTGAGGGAACCCTCTGCCCCATCATCTAGATCATTAATAGAGATGTTGAAAAGGACTGGATCCAGCCCTGATCCCTGGGGTATAGCACTAGTTGCTGGCCTCCAACCGGACTTCATGCCCCTAATCACCACCCTCAGGACCCACTTCCTCCCAAGAGACATTCCTCCCTTTTTGCACTCATCTATAGAGACATACTATGTATTTGACTTATCTTTGTAAAGATCTTGACAACTGGAGTGCATTCCCCTACTGTCCTTTAAGTTTCTGTTATAAACTGAAATAACGTCAATAAATATATTTCTGTGCTCAACACTGTTTTAGGACATGATCTGAAGATGTTTGTCTGTAGATACAGAGTTAGACATAAATATAATTAACAATACAGAACTAGATATACAATACTTTATGAAATAGATAGATGATAAACCTTTGTTAAAGATGAATAGAAACATGCCATTTATACCTCCAATAAAGCACTTTGTATTAAATCCATGTAGTGATTACATCCAGTACGGCAAATATGGCACCAAATTTAGTTAATGTGAAGACATATTAATACAGAAAACTGTGGGGTTTGGTTTTTTTTTCAGATTAAGAATATATTTTAAAGACCTTGTCATATAGTTTGTAATGGAACAGATCATATGCATTGCTAAAAAGTTTTAAATAAAAACAAACAAAAATATAAAAAGTCTTTTCTTCACAACCTTACATCAACAAATTAGCATTATAATGTCTCTCCTATATGCCATAAAATCATATAGAGGTTCTAGAAATTATTTTTGGGAAGGACTTGCATAGACTTTCTGATTCCTGTACCTCTGAGAAGGCCTTGGAATTGTAAAATATCTCTTGAAGAACAGGATCCAGCATACCCTTGTCACAGAGAGTATAGTACATAGGTATATAGTGTCTCCTCACACTTTACAAACCCTGGCCTAGAAATCTTGTTTGCACAGACATGAAGAGTGGAAATGGATTTACAAGTCCACCTTAACTATTGTCTCAATTGCCTTCAGTCATGGCATCCAGTTTATTTGAGAAGTTCCTGGTTTTAGTTTCTAAATGCATGACTTTTCTCCTTGCATGGGTACTGTGTCCTAATATTCCATCCCACTTCTGTGATTCTGGTTTACAAGTTCATCTTGCTCCACTTTTTGTCCCTCAGTACTCACAGCTCTGCCTGGCACTGGAAGCCTACACTGAACCTTTTCACCAAAGGTATGGATAAATATATTACACGGGGCTGACCCAAGAGTCATCCCTGAAGACCACCACTCGTGTCTTCCTCCCATCCTGACATATGTCCCTTCAGTGTAAAACATCACAGTTTCCTATTTATCCTTCTTCCTGACCAGCTTGCAGTTCTGTGTTAATACCTATCAAATTTGACCTTAATAATAATTTATTCTGGGGAACTTTTCCCAGGTTTTTGTTTAAATCCAGATAAATTTACTCCATTACTTTAAAAAATATTAGGCCTTGGAGTGTGATTTCTCCTTTACGGTACTTGGAAGCAGAGCCTTATTTTAGGTAAGATTAATATTAGTTGCCAAATATCCATGGGTTAGAGAGACTAGACTAACTGATGTAGTCATGGGGAAAAAAAGAAAACAAGCTGAAAGACACTCAAGTTTTTTCTTACGGTTTTCAATACCACATGAGATCTCTTGCTCTGATTTTAGCTTCTGTCAATCATTTTAATCTTGCAAGAGCAAAAGATATTGCTAACTGGGGTGCAGAAGGTAATATTAACAAAGGAGAGATTATAAAGTCATTAATTCAATTGTACAAAAAATAGACAGGTAATTGTCACACACTGAGCACAGGGAAAAGGCGTGGAAAATTATGGGGTAACACAATACCAAACTCAAAAGAATTACTTCTAGTTTTCTGTAGTGGCATGACTTTTAGTTCCCATGCTCGTCTTTTGAAGATGTTAATTTTCTTTGAAAATCAGAGTTGAGAAGTCAAAGTTCAGAAGACGTTTTTTTAAAAAATATTCTTCCCTTAGATTTGGGGGTGCAATTCAACTAACATTTTAAAATGCCTACAGTGTAAATGTCTAGTTTAGAATTGATCAGTTAAAAAAATACTAGAGCCACTGGAGAATGGTAAGCACTACAAACTCTTTCACCTGACCTATTTCCTATGACCACTTTAGGATAAAATGAAATCTCTGAATTTATTCTGAAGAAACCTATTTCTGCATATTAGCCGTTAGGGTACTCTGGGCAGCTGGCTGGGGTATAATGTATGCAGCACTGATACATGAATTGAGACAAACACATTTCAGATACATGTATTCTCTTTTATTTGCCCATAAGAGTTCTTTCTGGTTTATAGGGGTGCTTGTTTTCCCCTATATTGTTTTCCTGGAGATGGTCAGTGTATTCTAGAATGTGGATGCATAAAACTAAAACAGGAATCAATGCATTTTGATTATTATGCTTGAGAGGGAAAATCCCCTGTTGAAGCTGTGAAAATATGTTGGAAAATATACATTTGTTGCTGGGATGTTGTTGATTTCCATCCAGTAAGAAGAGCTGCCCACCCAGGAGATTTTCTGATTTTTCAACTACATCAATTATTTTAACAATAAGTACAACCAACCTGCCTTCACCATGTCTCTAGACCTACATGACCACTGCAACAGCCCTACTGCTGCAAGACTAAAGATATATTTGTTTAACTATTGCCTGTAGGGGTATGTGGAAGGAGGAAACATCAGCTCCTTTAAGGGTGTCTGGTCAAGGACCTTTTCAATGCAAAAGGGGATAATAAGAAAAGGAGGAAGCCATAAATGAAAACATTCAGACACACAAACTCAACTGACAAACGATAAGGGAGGGAGTCAGACCTGGTCTGT
The DNA here is from genome assembly GCF_964188355.1 of Buteo buteo. Classification (NCBI taxonomy): domain Eukaryota; kingdom Metazoa; phylum Chordata; class Aves; order Accipitriformes; family Accipitridae; genus Buteo; species Buteo buteo. The sequence continues at coordinate 27,546,657 of NC_134184.1, read as the reverse complement.
CACACTAATTGATGAGGATTTGTGGGAGTGTGGCAACGTTTCTTCCAGCAAGGTTATCTGATCGGAGACCTTGTCAAATAGGAAAGGAAGGAAAGGGGGGAAACCAGGAACAAAATATACAGAGACACAGACCTGACAGGTGAACATAATGGAGACAAAGAGAAGAAACAAACTTGGGTAAGTCATGGTAACAGATGGGCTATCGAGAAGCTGCGGGCAAACCAGGACTTCACAACTGCCAACAATGCAACCCTGAGGGTCCCAGGTGTTGGGGGGTGTCGGTGGGACTATCCCAGCTGATGGGGGAACAGGGAGGATCGGGGAGGAGCAAAGAAGGGGTACACAAAAAGGGATATAAATAGGGCCAGTCACATATAAAATGGCACAAGTCTTGTTTGACTGAGCCCTGTGCTGGGTCACCCCAGCCTGACCAGCTGGTCAGTAGGAGGACCATGGTCCAGGCAGGGTTATCAGGCAGGTGGAGAATCCACACTGGTATTTGGGGGGACCCACGAGAGTGGGGTGCCCGTGGGACGAGTGCGAGTGCTGCGTGTGTGCAGCGAGCACCCAGCGGGACCGGGCGGTGAGTTGGGGACCCATGGGGTGGGTAAGGGGGGACGGGGTGTGGGCAGGCAGAGGGTCCATGATGGTGCTGGGGGGGATCGTCGAAGGTGCTGGTGCAGGTGGAGAGTGCGGTGTGTGTGCTGCAGCAGGGACCTTCTGCCTCTGCCAGCCCCAGAGGAGGGGGGGACGTGGCTGGGCTGAGTCCTGAGGGGGGGGGCTGCTGGAGGCACCCCCTGCTCTGTGGCCGTCTCTCTGCGTGTCCATGGTCCTGTCCTCTGTCTGCGTGTGTCTGCATCTGGGAAATGGGTAGAGACCCTGGGTCCCTAGGGCTAGAGGAGGCTGCTGCTTCTGTCAGTTAACACTGCTGCTCTTGAAGTATATATATAATTCACTCATCTTGAGGAGGAGTGAATTTTCATTAAAAAAAAAAAAAAAGCTAAATAAAGTTAGAAGGTGGGGAGATCTTGATTGTGACAGATTTTTCTCTTATAGACAAAATAGCCTTATAGAATTATGTTAAGAATGACAAACCCATAGGAAAACCAAGCTATAGAAATCCTATGCAGGACTACAGTTCCCTATTATATTGTATGGACTAAAAGATGAATGTATTTGTACCTTTGGTCAATTGATAAGCTTGAGCAATTCCTATATAAATATCCTGGCTCCATCTATTTTATCCTATTAATTATTACAGACCGCTCTAGTTAAGGGAACTTTTTGGAACTCGCTCACTTCATCCTTACTGTAAAGTAGTTATGGAAAGACAAGGGTACAAAGGAATTTATTTTCTGCATGAACCTATGAATAAAGAAAAACTGAAGTGCTCCATTTATCAGAAACCAATTGACAAAAATAATCTCATCCCTGCTGCAAGTTTTCATGCATCAGCAATGAAGAAAGGTCTCCCTTTTATTCAAATTTTAAGGGTAAAAATAATTTGTAGTAACTCCGATGAAAATAAACAGAAGATAAATGAAGTTATTTTGACATATTTTGAAAGTGAAGCTTGGAGGGAGGGGAGACAGTATAACTCAGGCAAAGGAGATGATGACAGTAATGGATGGATGTGCATGGTGGATGAGAAAAACATACATACATATATAATACTCTAACATAACAACCCTAATATATGCATATATGTCTACTTTAAACCCTAAGGGCAATGGGTGCCTTTTCAGCCAATATATGAACATATACAGAGTTGTGGGACTTATTGTAGTACTAAAAATATTTCGGGGTACAGCTGAGCCATTTTCACACTTGGAAAACTGTGTGTAATAGATCGCGGTGGCTTTTTCAAGGTACCTTATCTAAGCATAGCTCCTTTAGAAAGTCTTGTGGGTCAAGAACTGTAGGGCTACTGTTTTCTGCAGCCAACACAACCACGGGAAGATTTTTTTTTTTAAGGTGCACCTCTTCTGTAGATGGCAACAGATATCCTCTAAGACAAAGGCCAAGTAGCAGGTCATGTCAACTGGTAATATGAACTGACCTTTGCTGACACCAGTAACCAATTTATTACCCTTCAGCCCATGCTGTGAAGAAAGAAAAGCTGGGCTGTAGGCCTTGTGGATTCGGGCACAGCCAGCAACTGGGTGCCTTTTAGCTATTGAACCTAGGCACCCTCGTTAGCTGAGCACTTCAGTTAGCTATTGATAAATCCTATTATACTTGCCCTATGACTAATTAGCACTTTAGCCTTCCAGCTCACTGCAGATGAGTACATTCATTCTTGTTCTGTCTGATCAAACGCAAACACTGGTGAAAAGTAATATCTGACACAAAATCAAAGGCTGCTTCCACTCGGTAGCGGACTGGAGAAAGAGGAAGAAAAGAATAATGTTGCACATATAGGACACAATAGGATGGCATAAACATTGAGAAACACTGTCAGGGCAGAACTCACCACTGCAGTGACAACCAGCAACAACTTCCCTGCCAAGTCTAACACAGCATTCTGAGTACAAATGAGCATATGGATATTTTGTCAGCAGTGCAGAGTGAGTCAGTGTGAGCCAGGCAAACTCCTGTTGTGTACTAGCAGGAACAAGTTTCTAGGGGCTGAAGGTACTTTAGTATGTTGGTATGAAGAGAAAACAGATACGGCATGTTTTGAAAAATGTTCTTGCTCTTGACTTTCCTTTCTCAGCGTACAGTATTTCTCAGAAGCCACCTCCTGTGGTGTGTTCTGACATCATGTTTTACACCATCTATTAAGAGCAAGACATTAATTGTCTGCTAAGGGGTATTCACACTACCTGCCCCTACGGTTGCCTTGAGTGATTTATGTGAGTTGCTTTTACTGGCAATATTGTGCATTTTGTCTTCTATTCAAAATCTACTCTAGTCAACAGATTCCTTTGAATGCAGTGGTTTCTAGACCAAGATTTTTTTTTTCCCTTTATGGTTAAAGTCTTACATATGTGCACGTAGGTCTCCCCTCTTCCATTTGCTGCTTTTATCACCTCTAGGGTTTCTAGTGCTGCTCTCTCCACTTACATTTTTCTGGTTCATTGCATATAGTAAATACAGCTAGCTGCTGTACTTCGGGCAGAACCAAAGAGCTGGTGAAGGAATGGGAGAGTAATTGAAGTTTCCATATCCTCACCTGTTAGTTTGTAAGTGTGCCCTTCAGCTGCTTCCAGAAAGAGTCGCATCCTAATTGTGGCTGCCAATAAAATAAAATTTGTTTAATTGCCTCAGGTGATCCCTAACACATCCCTAACACATTTGGGTGATCCCTAAATACATCCTTTAGAAAGGTGCATATGTCTGGTGGGGATGCGTGGGAAGAGAGAGAGGTTTTCTTAATACAGTAGGTGTTACTTCCATGGTTGGCAACTTAAGAAAAATCCCTGGGTATATTTCATCTTGCCCAACTTTAATGTTAACATCTACATCATTTAGTCATATTAGTTATTTCATAAGAATAGATATAAATAAGCATCTCTGAGATCTATTTTGAAGTAGTATATGAAAAAGGCAGAAATGAGATCTATTTTAAAAAGCTAGTTTAGGGTGAGATTAATTGCTCCCCAGTAGCACTTTCCTGCCTGTCTATAAAGGGGGCAGGGGCACAAAGTGATTAGCTCAGATGTAGATGCTCTAATTTGTAGGCACATAACAGTAAGTGTCCAATGTAACATAGGTGGCTGGTGTCTCATTAGATTTAATGGAAATGTAGTGAATAGTACGATAGAGTCCTAGAACAGGTTAGTCTGGAAGACCAGCCTCTGGAGGTTGTCTAATCCAAGCCCCTCCTCAAAGCAAGACTAACATTAAAGTTAGATCAGGCTGATCAGGTGAGTTTGGGAGTTTTTGTAACTTCTATGTTCCACTTCCAAAGAAAACCAAACCAAAAAAACCTATGCATCTGTACTACTTTGCACAAAACCTCATGTACCTTAAGGTGCTTGACCACTAATATTTTTAAGCTTTTTTTTGCTTATAAGTAGTTAGAATTTCTCTTACTGAAACATATGCTCTTATCTTTTTGTTGTGTGCTGCCAAGAATCTGAAGAGTGAAACTAATGTCCCTCTCAGTTTTTTCTTCTTGAGGTTAATTAAACCCAATTCACTCAGCCTCTTCTAATATGCTATGTATGTGCTTTAGTCCCATCTTCCTGATGTCTTGTAATGGGGTACAGAAGCTGGTGCAGTCTGCCAGAGGAAGTCTTGCAAGTCCAGAATGGAGGTAAATAGTCACTTGCCTTGAACTTCTGGCTATGCCTGTAGTAATGCAGAGCGAAATACAGCAAGTTTTTATAACTACAAAGGTGCATTGCTGACTCATGTTTAATATGGTATCCTCTAGAATTCTCCAGCCCCTTTCTGAAAACCTGCTGTCTATCCAGTCAGTCCCTAACCTTTACAGCTATATGGAGTTATTTCAGTTAAGCTGCAGGACTTTACATTTTGTCTTGGTTGACCTTCAGGAATGTTGTCAGTCTGTTCCTCCAGCTTGTTGAGGTTACTTTGAAAGGCGTCCCTATCTCTAGCATATCATTTACTTCCCCAGTTTGATGTCATCTGTGAGCTATTTGAGGTTGCATTCTGTGCCATCATCAAGGCTGTTAAGGCCTTGTATCAACACCCAAGTAACACTAATTTTAGCTGATTGCCAGATTGATCCATTGACCACTATCCTCTCGGTTCAGCTTTCTGCAGTTTTTCACCCACTTTGTAGTCTACCCATCTATAAGAGCCAAAACAGGGTCAATGAGAACTGAAGAGCCTGAGAACTCTAATGCACCTTCTCAACAAGGAAAGAACAGATTTCTTAAGGACTCCTCTACACCTAGGAAACAATCTCCAGTGAATCATTTAAAAACTAGGAGGAAGGGGTTCTGGTATTGAAGATACTAGGAACAAGGTAGCTCTAAACCTGACTCTGATCAGCAGCCAGGAATAATAATGAAAGACTTCTTACAATGCTAAGCAGTGCCAGAGTCACTTAGCAGTATGTTAAATACAAAATGGCTTAAAGCCTAAAAGAAAACATGACTGAAATTAAACACAAACAATTGAACCTTTATTTTGAAAAGTATTAGTTTTCTGGAACAGACTGACAAATTCTAATGAAAGTTCTTAATGATTTTACAGTGGGACAAATCATCTGTGAAAGTAAGGTGCTTATAAAAGACACTTACTGTGCAGTATGAATGCTAAATGAAATCAGACATCCCTATAATCAACATCAATAAAAGTACCATAACTAATTTTACTGCTTCAAAGAACAGCATAATAAAATGTACCAAAAGAAAGAATCTATGGCCTAAAAATATTGCTCACACATACACACAAAGATGTACATGTACCTATACATATATACATTTTCAATGTTGAATAAAATGCTTACAAGGGTAAAATGAAGCTTTTTTCCACGATAGTCTTATCCTATTCATGATTTTGTCTTTTGACCTTGGGGGGGGGGGGACATTCTTAAATAAATATGGAATAACTTTAGTGGATTTGGGATGATATACAGAAGTTAAGTAAATCTTACTCTTCATCCAAAAATAATCTCCTCAGATTGCATAGTCCAAGATCCCACCAAAGGTTTTACAGGTTTTTTAGAGATACACAGTTCAGAGGAACTATACTTAATGATGGTATGAAAAGGAAATGGCAAAGAATAGAAACATTGGAGCAAGAACTGTCTTTTTTGTTTGAGTTTGAGCAAAGGTATTTGAGCAAATGGTGTAGTGGGATTTCCAGGAGTTACTATGATTCAAGAAAACAGTACATGAGGGAAAAGGATAAGCGGGTGGCTAAGGAGTACCTTAGATAATTTCAGTATTCAATGTCTCAAAATTTAAGTACTGTTTGGGGTACAAAAAAAATACTTTGCGGGGTGTGTGTGTGTGTTTTGATTTTATCCAATAGACAAAGAAGATATTTTACCTTCTGTTAGGATGCAAAAACCTAGTTTCTGATTTTTTAAAACAGAGATTTTTCTCTTATGTTACCTCAAATCTGCATAAAAAGGATTCTCTTTCCCCCCCCCCCAAAAATGCTCAAAAGCATTTTTCATATTTTCTTCCGACAGTTATAAATGTATTCTCATTTCAAATTAAGTAGCACGCTAAATTAAAAATTTTGGATGTTATCTTGTCTCCCAAAATTTTCTTTGGATTCAGAAAGCACAGGTATTTTCTGGTTTAACAAGGTACCATTTTATCAGGTCATAAAATGGTTAAGTGCACATTTCTTCAGGAAATTCCAGAATTACTTCACATCACTGGAGTGACAAGACTTGAGAGTCACAAATCTGCAGCCGGTGCTTGCCTTGATGAAAACATGTACATAACCCATGTTGGATGCTTCTGCAGGAGCGTGAGAGCTGATCAGAATTGTCACTGCAAACATTTTGCTGTGAAGAAAGTAAGAGTGATCTTAGGGAGGGAGACAAGGATGGATAAAGTCTTGGCTTTACTCCTGATGGACTAAGGGTGAGAAAAATTGCTATAATTTGCTACAGACATATGTTAGCACAAGTTAAGTTGTTTGCACCAACTGGGAAAAAGGTAGGGTAAGTAGTTTTATCTTGAGCCATAGTGGCTATTAGACACATCCCTGCAGAGATGTGTAATAGGCACATCCTTTAATCAAAACTGTATCTAGGCCATAGTACAGCTGTAGCATTACAATGGTATCTTTAACATTAAAATTAAACCCCTCTTGAGAAAGAGGTGATCTTTTTTTCTACTTGTTTCCTCAATTACAGTTTTTTCTCTCCATAATCCCTTAACACCATTTGTTGCTAGTTGAACAAATATAGGAAATACAAATAGTGAATCCTTCATGTTTTCATGTTTTTTGCTTTAAGAAACTTGTAACTTCTGAACCGTTTGAGCATCCATCGGATTCACAGAATAGCGCAGAACAGTCTTTCTGAGGGAGGTATCCTGCCATTGGCATCTCTCCAGGCCTCTTCAATGAAATACTAATTTCAAATAAATTTAATTACCCCCTTTAGAGTTTTGGCTTTTGCTTAATTTGTATAAATAATTTGGGCATCTAATTAGCTCCCACTTTGTATCACATAAAATAATTGGGATTGCTTTGTCAGGCAAAATCTTCCTTTCAAAATGGATTACTCAAATGCAAGTCCTTGCTCTTAGTTTAGGAATTAAGTCACTTCCAGCTTCATCATCTCTTTTTCTAAAGCTGTCTGATGTTGATCAGTATGGACGCCTCCTCCTCTGCTGCTGGATACAGACACCATTGACTTACTAATATCTCAACAATATTGTAATCCAGCTTCAGCTTTCCTGTGTTTTCCCTTCACCACTGCAGCATCTCGGTCCCTCTCAATCTATAATGCTCTTTTTCTGGAAGCTGTATGTTCTGCGAAGGATAAAAAGGACAAAGTAAAAGGGAGCATGTGTGATATGTTCATTTTAAACTTGAATATTATGTTAATTGAAGAAGAGTAGGTCAGGTGAAACCACTGGGGCGCTGTTCCTTCCCATGTAACTCAGCTTCTTCAGCTAGAGAAGCTTTCAGAGCTTGGGAAGCATGGGTGAGGAGCATGCGGACCCGTCCTTAGGAGATCTAGGAATTCGGAGCTCATGCAGAGGTTGAGAAACCGCTGAGAGGAGCAAAGGCCTCGGGCAGCCTTAGCAGAGGTCAGGCAGCTAGGCCTCGAGCTGGTGTACGGCACCTTCCTGGGCGCTGGTCAGGGCACTGCAGACTTCATCGTGCCGAGGAAGGAAGGCTGCTGAGATGAACGACACCTGTACTGGAGCAAAGACTTGTTTGAAAAGAATGTGGCTGGCAGGAGAAAATTCTTTATAAACCCTTCTCCATTTGTATTGCACCTGATATAGTCGGTTCAGGCTCAATTCACTTGGCATCGTTATTTAGTTCTGTTTGAGATTCCATATCTGACATGTCACAAGATGTCCAGGATACCCATAGCCTTCTAGAGTGACCGGCGGGGCTAGGCACAATACCTCAGAACATCAGAAATTAGACAAGACACCTTGGGTATGCTCAGTTGCTTAGCTGCCTTTGTTGCTTAGGCAACTGAAAAAAGACCTGGAGATTTCTCTGTTTAAAAAAGTTAATTATTTTAGTTTATGGTCTAGTAAAACCTCACTTTCTGGAGCTTAAAAGTCTTCTATTATCTTTTTTTTTTCTCCTCCCCCCCCCCCCCCCCCCCCCTTTTCCCCTGGGAATCTCATTTATAAGGAGACAGTCTAGGCAGATCTGCCTTCAGGCTTTGACCAGCCTTGAGTCCTTTTATGGTAAAAGCCAAACTTTTAGGCATCTATTTAGGCATCTAACATGCTGTTTAGAGCCTAGAGGTATTCTAATAATCATAATAGGTACAAAAGGATTTAAGCATTTATAGTGGTTTCAGAGGAACTTCGAGGGTTTGATTCATTTTCTCCCACATAGACATCTACTGCCATTTGAAATGCCCTATGTTTTATCTATTATGGCTTCTAGGTTTTTTTTTCACAGGAGCACTTTTGGGACAATAAGTGTTGTTTCATATCTACCTGATCTATTCATCCTAAATGGCAATAGATATCTATTTCTATCAGGAGAAGCCAACAGAGTGGGATTCTTGCAAATAAATGGAAGGGATCCAGACACTGTAGCTTGCTAGTGCCTAAACTTCTGAGAGGTCTGCACTTCAGTTCACATTCTTTAGGACTGTTCAAGTACTTTATATTATACAGTCATTAGATTAAAACACAGAAATGAACAAACTAGCATCCCAAAAGGAGAATTATCAGGAGAAAAGCTTTGCTATTACCACCTCCTTATTGGATGAGTTTCTTACATCTGTGTAACACCTGATGCACTACTGGTTACTGTAAAGAAATTACAAGTAATTGTGACTGATTATTTCATATCCAACAACTTCTTCACTGTCAAACTGCCTCCATTTTGAAGGCGCTGCCTTCATGGAATGGGTATTTTGTTGAAGTAAAATAATGACAAAGTTTACATGGTAGCAGTGAAAACTATTAACATACTGGAAGCAGGTACATATATCCTAACAAACTATCTTTCTTACACAGCCATGAAGAAGTCGCCATTGTTTTAGAAATATGAAGGTGATGGTTACCATTGCCAGACCTTTGAGTAACATTTTCTGGCAGAAGACAGGCATCAGGAGCAATAAAAATTTAGTAGGGCTAGTATGCAACTGTGCTGTAACTTATCACCTGGTACCATCCTGTGGAAAAATAAATCTAAATAAGAATTAGAAACACAGGGAATGCACTAGAATCAAACGGGTATTTCTGAAGGTGGTTAGAACCAGATACTGCACTGTGGGTTAGAAAATGCCTATAGTTGGCAATTAAGCAATAAAATACCCATGGTAAAAATCTTGCTAATCCTAAACCATTAGCAGCTGTCTTATGTCTCAGAGCCAAAGTCAAAGTTTATATCCCCTAGACATTTTTATCCTAGGCAGTGTAAGTATAAAAATTCTCAGAGTAAGAGAATTTAGATAAATGTCAGCATTCATTCAGTTCCTACAGTCTTTTAAAAAGATAAGAGTTTTGCAGTGTGAGGTACTGAAATGTAAACTGTCACATAATATATTCTATACATCCTCACCCAGTCTCACCCTAATGACTACTGTCCTTCTTATTCCAATTCCTACATCTTCTCAATATTGACACACTAATAGTTCACCAAAGAGCTTTTTACAGGTCAGCTTCCACTGTATATTTTCCAGAGACTGTTCTCTCGAAATGAGTAATCTTTCTGATTCCTTTCCTATGTAATATACTAAAGGAGGCTTTGGGTTTACTACAGATCTGGTCCTGTGATACTTAACTCTCAAGTTTGCAGTCATTCCAAGATATCGTTATTTAGTATACTGTGTATGTCACAAAGGAACCATCTCTTCAGGTGCAGTGTTGTGGATCTTTCTGTCTTCTGAAATACTTACTCTTCTTAACCAACTTTATTCTGGCAGGTTTTCCTTTTATTTCCTATATCTGTTTTTCCTTCATAGATTTAACAAAGTGGTCTTGGAGAATTCCTGTTGTGATATTTATGAGATGACTAACTCCACAAGTGATGAATTGTTCAAATTTTTTTTTAACTGAACAATATTTTGAGCGTGCATACCCATAAACACCCTGTAATTTTAACTTCCTGTGGAGTTACAAGTGTTACAGTAAAATGCATAGGTTCTCAATGGGAGAATTCAGGTAAAAAAAAAGTTGTGCTTAATACAGAATTAGATAGATCTATGAAATGCTTTGTGTACTATGCTGGCTTTAAAAACACTGAAATGGTCTTTTTTCACCCATGAGGTCTCTCTTGGTTGTATAACCTTGTGGTTTTGGTTGAATTTTTCTTAACTAGGTAAGCCTAGAAAAATTTTCAGTCCCTTTAAGATAGTAAGAATATGTTTAAATTTTCACTTTTCCAGAACTTGATCTGAAAAAAGTAATACATTATAAAATTAAGACTATGGATTCTTTAAGTGTCTATAATCTAAGGCTCCCAATATTCTTTTGACAACCTTCAAAAAATTTATGTATAGGGACAGTTGTGGAAAGCATAGGTGACATCCAAAATGCTCCAAAGAAAATGCATCTCTGTAGTAAATGAAAGATTTCCACTGCCTTTAATGTTCAAATATTAAATGCACAACACAAAATCCTCAGCATCAGTTCTCCCAAACTACATAAGTTTCAGAATTCACAGGCCTTGGAAAAAAAATCATCCTCAGAATTGTCACTTCCTTACAAAAAAACATTGAGGCCTTAGGGATGGTCTTTTGTTTGCATCTGGGGTAAAACATGTTGATTATGTTAGAAGATATATGCCGCAGAAGTAAAATGTATTATTCTCACTAAAAATCCAATACTTTCCTTTTAAGAATGGCATAAAGGCAACATGACCTATAGGGCATTACTAAGGCATTGCAAAGTGTCATGGATATTTTGGGAACCATTGTCTGCTTTACAAGGTATTATATACTTTCCATTTACTTTCAAGATTTCTGCTTTAATTATATTGTAAACGCCTCAGTATTTCACTGTTAAGAGCTAGCTCAGTGTAAGTAAAATATCTTTATAAAACTGAATTCTTTGTTAAGAATTTAAGGCTACAGCATCCGTTCCTGTTTGGTTTGATTATGACTAGATAATTATATGGAGATATTAAACGTAGGAAACATTATTTATTTCTTATATAAAAATTTAATTTCATGCATGAGAAGTTGCTTCTTCCCCTTTTTGTCCACTTCTCCGTGTCTCACTAAAGCACTAATTTTGTGTGGAGAGATTTTTAGATGACAGCTATTACTAAGGGCCCAAGCAGGTTGCTATTTTTATACATAATAAATTCCTCACGGTTTATCTGTTGGTCTTAATGTGCTTGCTTTCCAACAGTTAAGCCAAAAGACTCTGTTTATTGAGGAAACAAAACAATGGAACAAACAAAATTCTCCAAAGGATGGGAAGCTGTTTATAGGAGAATGTCTCAGATTTGTGTCCATCTAGGCTAGAATGGCTTGAATTTTTCATTTCAGTCGAGGATCTCATACCAAAGTGGTTACACTACAGTGTACTACACAAAAATAACATGCAAGTAACTAGACCTACTGCCCAAATGAGACAGTCAGTAGGCCCTGGAAGGATGGGATGCCCTTTGCCTTCTTATTGCAATACCTTAGCTGCTTGAAACTAACAGTAGTTTGAAGTCTGCAAGGACTGTAGGATTAGGACTGTGATGAGAAGTTCATTAAGTTTGTTTCGTTGGATTTAGACATGTATAAAGTTCAGCTTTGCAAGCCACAACAGCAGGGAACAGATGGAATAAAATAGGTAGAACTAATTATGCTTCTCTTGTGCTTTTACATATATATATATATAAAAAATACATATATATTTTTCCTATTTTTTTTTCTCTCAATAGGTAGCATACACTGGAATTTGCTATAGAATGACCTAGAGTCACAGTGTACAGCACAGCAAACAATGAACAGTAATGTTGTGTATGGAAATAATAAACATAAAATTTATCTCATCTAGCTTTAGCCACACAATAATTCAGCATCACATCCAAACAAGCCCAGGTAGCCAATGGAGAGTAGGGAAACTTCTGCAGGGATTATAATCTCATCTAAACTGTCCTCAGGATGTGTCAATTGCTTTTCATCAACTAGAGAGGGGTCCAGGATAGCTAGCTTAGATTCAGTGCACAGCTTTTGGGAACTGAATTTAAATGAAATTAATCCTTTGAGATAAGTGACAATATTTTTGTATGAGGGATTAACAGTTGTTGTGGGAGAAAGTACAGAAAAGCTGTAATTTGCTTTTTAATTTCTGGATGTGGATCTGCCCTTGTGCACAGACAACTGGGAAAGAGCCCAGTTCAACAGTTTAAGTTCAAAATACTTATTTGCATCAGCTGAATTTTATCCCACACAATCTGAATTTCTTTTACAATGAGGAAAGAAAGGACTGACAGGCAATAGGATAGGTAGAAGAAAGGTCATTGTGGAACAGGAAGCAAAGAGAGAAAGTCTCTTGTCGGGTGAAAAAATATGGCCAAAGTTATTGGTGCATATCCAAAACAACAAAAAAACCACCCCTATTGTTCCCCTTTCTTCCGTCCCCCTGCAACAGAAAAAAAGCCCCACTACTGTTTTTCTTAAACAAGACCTAGGAGAGAAGCAGAATATTTAGAAACTTTGTGAAGGAGCAGAGCTCAGCTACATTACTTCTACTACACTTCTGAAGCATTATGCAGAGTTTCTGCATAGTTCCCGTGGGGGAGCTGCAGAGTTCAAAACCTCTGCACTGTGTATTAAATGGAAGGGTTAGTTTGAAGCACTTGATGTATCTGTAAGAAATAGATTTCCTCACCGTGCCTTTACATTTGATGTTGCAATGAAAGTGGTGAGAAGAGAATACAATCAATTGAAGAACTATGATATGGGGAAGGAAATTTTACATCAATTTTTCCCTTCAAATATGCACAAAGCAGAAAAAAGTTAGGAAAAAGATCAAGGAGATGTGATAATAGTCTATGAATGGATGAAATAGGAAAAGTTCAGTTTGCAGGAGCTAAATCTTAAGGTATAGAATACAGCAGTGGCAGAGGAACGACAGCAAGAGACATCATTCTGACATGTACGTATCCACACAGCTAGGAAATATTGTGAAGCAAATCCTTTTTGTAAAATGCTTTCAAAACGCCTATCATGACAATGACAATTGAAAGACAGAGCTGTTCAACAAAGAGGGAGAGTGATAAAGTACAATGAGGAGTGAGAATGAGGAATAGGAGTGAGGAGAGAAGAAGATACAGAGAAAAAAAAAAACCTTAGGGAGGAGTAGGGAAGTAAACAGACAAAAATATATTACAGCTGTAAGAAAAAAGGAAGGTAAAAATTCTCAGAGAAATATGATCCTTCTACTTCACAGTTATGTTTTATTTTACTCAGAAGCTTTTGTGATTATAAATTGACATTAGTTGTGATTCAAAGGGATATAATATAACCCAAGAACTTTAACTAGCATAAGCCACCTTTAGTGCCTTTGAGTTGGATCACTCTTTAATTTACGTGCTGTGGATTAGGACATACTGAACACTGTATTGGGTACAGGTAATTAAACACTGGGACAGGTTGCCCAGATGGGTGGTTGAGTTCTCCATCCTTGGAGATGTTGAAAACCTGACTGGGCACGGTCCTGCACAACCTGCTCAGGTTGACCCTGCTTGAGCAGGGCAGTTGAACTAGGTAATCTCCAGAGGTCCCTGCCAACTTCAACCGTTCTGTGATTCTCTAAACATCCCACCACATCAAGGTGGGAAAAAAGCAGGGACTGCTAAAATCTGCCTTAGGATATTCATTCTTCTTCCCAGTGAATTATCATGGAGCTTGGTATTGTAATTAAGAATAGGTAGGCAGCAAATGATAGCTGTGCTTTGTTCTGTAGATATTTTTTGTCAAGCAAAACAAAAAAATCTAGTCCATATTGTAGCTGTCACAAATTACATCACTTTTCTGCAAGATGACTCTTGCCTATTGAAAGCCTGGTAAGACATTGTTTTCAATCATATTTCTCAGTTCATAAATATATGGAAATTGTTCTTATCACATGAATATATAGTTATTGTTTCATTTTGAGATGATGGGTCAGATCAGAGTTTTTTATTGTTCACAAGGTATTCATTTTTCTTCTCTATTTTAGTAGTTTTTGATTTGGGTTTTAATTTTGAAAGCAAACCCACTGAGATATATGAATATCTGCAGCAAATACTTCTAATTTATCATTTGGGGGCTAGTATTTAGTTTCATATTGATTTTATTCACCTGATGCTTAGCTTTATTGTGTTCTCCTTTGCTTTCTTTGAAAGAAAAATGTATATAAGGGTATAGCTCATTTATTTTCCTAAAAATGTGTCCTGTGGTTCTAGACTCACCATCTCCTTCTTAAGCTGCAGTCAAATACTATTCATACAAGGATACTGTCATCAACAAAGATTGCTTTATCTCAGACAAACTTGTGACTAGATGTTTGTTTAAGCAGCAGGTGGTGGCACATTTGTTAAAATGGACCATTTGTTGTATTAATAAGAGGTATCTTTTCATTATGTGCAAGGTAATGCCAGTTCACGGCTACTGTTCAAATCCTGGCAGCCTTTGGTTTGGAATGAAACCTGTAACATATGCAATATGACTTGAAATATAAAGAGAGAAAAATGATAGAAGATGGGCCATTTTGGTGTCATTAAATAAACACTGGGAAAATAGTTTTCATACTTTGCCTTTTCCCATAATTATTCTATTTATCTTTGATGTGGTTTCTGCATAGTCATGAAAGGAGGAAAAAAAAAAACCAACAACATCTCTTCCAAAGGGTTGGAAAATGCAGTAAAATAGCTGTGTGAATTAGGTCAGTTCTAACTGAGAGAGCTGGGATGGAGCTGTGCTGAATGTAACAGGCCCTACTAAGATGCAGAATATTACCTTGAGCACATTGCTGAGTTAGAGAAACAATTTCCTGGAGCAGGGCTGGCATGGTTCTAGTTAGCTTAGAGAAATCAGAAGAGCTTGAATCTGTCTTCACCTCTCTGTGCACACATGTTCTTAAAAAGGCATTTTTAATTGGGGTAGCCAGACAGAGATGTAGCACGGCTACACAGTCATTAGTCAAATTCCAGTACCCTAATATATTGAAAAATGTTAGTAGCCAAACAGAGCACAGGGCTTGCACAATGCAGTTAGGAAAGTGCAGTTCTGCTTTTGTAACTTTGTGAGGTTCCAAAACTTTTGTCCTCCTATTTTGATCCATTCTTATATAAAATATAAGCACATGATATCATAAGCCTAAAGAAGTTACTTAAAAGGACACAGTAAATATTAATCCTTATAAATGCCCATTTTACGACCACCAGACTTATGAATCAACCACAGTTTTAGTTTTTAAATTATCTTTTTTCTTATCACTCAGATTAGTTTCACTTGGCAAAACATTGCTGGTAAAATGGGAATTTCAATCTCCCTCTTACATACTAAGTATTTGTTTGTAGACATTGACAAAACTGCTCTGGTCCAGGAAAAAAATGTTAGTTTTCACAAAGTAATTGAGTTCTCATCAGATCTTGGCAATTTATCCTTAGAAAAAATGTGGGCTGGTCACAACAGGGCACAGACATGCACAAACAATAGCTGGCATGATTTATGATATCCTTACCTCTAAATCTGCTCAAATGCACATTTGTTTAGTTGTCTGTAGAAGAGCATAGGTATAAAGAATCATATTAAGAGATGCAGTTTTATTTGGCAGTCAGTATAGACAGGAATGCCATGTACTTTCTAGCTTATGATTCCACTGTGTGCGTTTGTACACCTTCTAAGAATCATCTTTTACCATAATTAATTTTTTTTTAGCCTCCCCAAACTGCTTTTTAATCTATATACTTTAGTATTTGTATTGTATTGTAGGGAACAGGGAGCAGAAAGGAAGGAAAGAGAGTCCAAGAGATGTCTGGAATTATGAAGGAGCTTAAGATCATTATTACTGGGAATTGTTTAATTTTATCACATGGTACTAACCCAGGGGAACAAAAAAACCCACATCCCACTAACTACTCTGGAAACTTCTGAGCCCACAGAACAGGGATAGGTTACATATTTTGTTAAATTAATGCAAGCTTTTAAAAATTTATCCTTATACTTGTATGCTGGATTAGGAGAAAAAATGGTACTTGCTTTTCAAGTAATTAGTTATAGAAAAAAAATATATCAGCAAGAAACAAAACAAGGGAAAAGGTCTGTGCCAAATCAGCATACAAAAATTCATAACTGAATCAAATGATCATTCCGCTGGTGAATTTTCCAGAAGAAACTTTTATTCTCTTTCATTCCCTTATACTGTGAATACTTTTTTCCAGTTTTAAAGAGAATTAAAATGAAAATTAAAATCATCCACTCAAGATGATATTTTCTTAGTGAAGTTTTATTTATGGAACCTTTTAAAATTGATGAAATCCAATCCCATCAGAATTATGACCTTCACTCAAACTTATTTATTCAGCATCTGCATATTATCTGCAAAAATCTGATGTCGGTTGTGGCACAGAAGAGATCCATTATTTTCAAATACTCACTAGCATAGGTAAAGGCTTACATTCTGTTAGTTATGATAGGAATATATATTAAAGATATTTTTGTAAAACTTGTAACTAAATTCCTCTGCTTCTCTCCTCTGCCTTCCTCTTGTTCCCCTCCCCTGTGTTTGCAATGAAGGGTGGAAGGTTAGCCAGGGCGGAATTAACGATATGGAAAAATATGCAAAGTGGTAGCAGAAGGAGTGAAACCCATAAGGTTCTAATCAAGGGGTTTCTCTTATTGCATAGCAAGTGAAGGATGGGCACATTAGATCAAAGGAAACAGAAGAGCAGAGAATCCAACAGAAAACCAGGTTCCTCTTCCTCCAGCCCAAAGAGGAGCTCCAGCAGCAAGGTGATCAGTCCGCCCGGTGTGAGCAGGCAGAAAAGTCTGTGAGAGCGAGTGACTCTGGGCTGACAGATGCCCAAGGGGAAAATGGCATTTCCCACTTGTTTTGATCACCATCTGGATACGTGAAGTTATCCTCAAACTCTTTCTTTGTCTCTGTAAAAAATATATAAATAGGCTGAGTAATTACTTTCTTCAGGTAACTTGTTTTTCCATGTATTTTGTGGAAATAACCATTTCCAAGAAGCAAAAATTAATCATTATATGGAAGCTAAATATTGTATTTTATGGCCTTATAAATGTCAGGGCATGCCTAGGCTGCTGAGCAAACGAGACCCAGGGAGTAAGTGTGAGCACTTGAACTCCAGTCATCCACCACGATTAACTGTCAGCTCGCTCCTTTCGACTGCTCTGATGAACTCTCTCAAAGACAAATGCTGAGCATGCTTCCAGACATCATTCACTTCAGGGACTGCTCCTGAAAGCAGTATGAATGATCCTGCATTGGATTTGATTCCCTTTTCCCTATACAGTTCTGCAATGCCAGCCCAGTAGGCTTTGCACAACCTTATGTCCTAGGATACTTAACATATACCTTCAGTTTCATGCAATAAACCCACCAATCCTGTATGATGCAACACAACCCTGTCATTATTTTTGACAATCTGAACTGGAAAAACTACAGAAAAAATGGTACTTTGGTTCTTCAGGACCATGGCTTGAGTCAGAAAAGACACAGAGACAATTACTGACTAGTGTGGAGCTGCCAGTTTTCTCTATAGGCAACAGGCATGAGAAGAGTGTGACCATGAGGCAGTCTGGCTCGCGTGGCCTTGGGAGCAGGGAATAGACTGTTCCTCTTCTATTTAGCAGAATAAGACAGTGCTGGGTGATGATTTTCTCCTCGCTGATGAACACAAGATAGCATGCCAGAGACAACAGTGAATTTCTCAAACTACAGTACCGTACTATTTTGTTATGTTACACTTGTTAGGCTGCTATACCATCTAGGCTGCTCTGTTACAAGGTAAGTGGAAGGCAATGCTGTTTGAATTTTACAGATACTTTCTCAATAATGCAATGCTCTGTGAAGTAATCATTCTATATTTTTTCTGCTTGCCTAGTTACTCCATTGTTTTTCATTTATCTTGTCATTGTTTTCCTACTCCAATGGATTGTTCGCCTCCTTAGATTCTCCCCTCCTGTACAGCGAAGAAAAACTTCCAATGTGCTCACGTCTGTCTCCATGTTCCCATCCTCTGCCAGCCTCTGGGACCTGATATTACATTATTTTAAGAGATACCAGCAATCAGTTACTTCTCACTTCTTTGAAATCACATCTGTTATCACCTTTGAAGTCTGGCCAAGTAGTGTGATCCTTGAAAAGCTGTGCCCTTCTGTTTACATAGTCCAGCCAGAGAACTTGTAATATGGGCACAACAATACTAATATAATTGTGGTTTTGATGGCTGATCTTATGTTGTTCAGAGAAAGTCCTTTGGCTAGCATATGCTGCGTTTCCCTTTACAACCTAGAGCCAACACGAATAAACAACCTTTACCTTTTTCATCCTTTGAAGATACTAAGCAGATCTTCCCTCTCTGCAGGACCTCTCCCTTGGTGACACCTGCCACTCCATCTGTAAATTTTTGGAGAACACAGTCACATGAAACACAATATTTGGCTGCATACTGGCATTTTATGGAGATGGAATTTTTACATTATGTTTACGTTATAGTTTTCAGTAATGCGAAGACCTTATTGTGGGCTCACTGCAAGCGCATGGGAGGTGTAGGGCAAAGTCCCCTGTGAAGCTCATGACATGGGTCAAATAGTTTTAGTATAAGTGGCATCAAGCCACCCCAAAAGTTGTTAAAGGTGAGAGAGGATGCATCATGGTGTGACACAGTTTGGAAATAGTTATCATCTACAAGTGGGGTTTATTCCTAACAGTGAAAATTAGAGTGGCCAAGGGATTTCTTCAAATTGCCAGCATGATTCAATCCCAGATATATCTGAGAGCAGAATTCAGTAAAAATGCTGTTTCTTTCTTCCGGCTGTACAGAGCAGAGCAAGTCACCAAACATGGTGTCATTGATGTACACAGATCTCACTACAAAGAGTAAGTCCTTCCTGAAGGGAGGATGTCAAAGCATGTGAGTGTTTGGCTGAGATTGCTTCTATTCTGCAACCATCATTTACCCACACAGTCAGTCCAGATTTGACCTGGAAATCACTGAGTCCCACCCTGCTATTTTTGTAATCAGTTTTCAAACTGTGTTTTTGTAGGTTTTTTTCAAAGGTGTCTGTCATTTTAACAAGTCATTTCAGACTTTCACCAACAGCTTGTCTATTTCAAATGTGCTTTCGATTTAGGGGTTGATAATTTCAATGTTGCTAGAGAGATGGTTATTTCAACTAATCAAGATTTTTTTTCCTTAGTTTCCAATTACCTTTTCTTTTGTGCTGTTGGAGACTGTGAAAGTGTTCATTAACATGTCAATTACAAGTTCATGCAAAGAGCTCATTTGAGCTATGAAGGTCAGAATGCTTAGTTTAAAAATCAGTGGTGAATATAAAATAATAATAAAAACCAGTTAAATATGAATGCTGAAAGGAATCAGATTAGATGAGTACACTTTTTTAACACCTAGAACATCCTCAACCTAAAACTTCTGTGATTTTTGCTTTTCTGAATGGTTGTAGGTCCTCTGCTACTAATTTCTGCACTGGCCACTTTGCAAAACTTTCCAGTTATCTCTGTCGTAAAGTAATACTCCAAATTCCAAAATTTTCATTGTATCAAGTATGGACAGGAGTGGAAGTTGATAGATTTAGTTGTAATTCATGGAAGTTGGACTCCCTCTAAATAGTTGTATGCCAAAATTATTTATTAGCAAGCATAGAGCAAGTACAGACTAGGTAGCCTAGTGCTAACTACAGTTTTGTTCTGAGATGGGTTTGTGATTTTGAAATCAACGTGGTAGTCAGTGGAGCTCAACAAAAAGAAATTTCTTCTTCTTTTCATTAATTTACGCATCTGGCAAGAATAAGACCATGGATATTATTTTTGAAATTATTTCTGCTGTCAAGAGCAGATTTTTGCATGTGAAAAGAAGTTGATGGTATCCTACTTTTCATTGAAAACATTTCTATTTGTCAACTTTAATCTTCAGCAGCAAAGTGAATTACACTTGGATACAGTTGGTGTAATATAATATTCTTATAGCGTTCTTCCTCTTTCTTTTTTTTTTTTTTCCCCATTTTAAAAATATGAAAAGGAGGGCCTGGCAATGGAGAATCAGGCCCCATGACTCCTGTTCCTAGAAGAGAAACTCTTGAACAGAAAAGGAAAATGCGCCACTGGAGATCGTTTTAAGTGTGTTTAGTGAATTTATTTTCTGCTGGAAAGAAATAAAAGAGAAAGGAGAAAAGCATAGTATACGGAGATATAATAGCAAGATTAGAATTTGGCTTTTACTGTTTACACTTGTGCATGCTATGAGCTTTTCAGAGGAGAGTGTTGCTGCTTACTAAAGTAAGATAGAATAGATAAGATAAGGAGAGCAGAGATTTTTTTATACAGGATTGCTTGTCTTGTTAAGGCTGTGTTTAACCCAGATAGGAGAATGTCTTGGGATGAAACCAAGAATGTGCTTTTACTTATATGCCAATAGATATCAATTATTCACCAGTTAGAAATTCTGGGAGTCAGACAACCTTAAGCCTAGAGCCCAAATAATGAAAGCTTTAGAGCTGTAAGACTGAATTCAAATGACCAGTTTAATATTTTCTTGTAAAATTTTGGAACAGCAAGCACCAGGAGCTTGCTGATGCTGTAGGTTAATATACTAGCTTTTAATTTCTTACAGCCTCAATTCAGATTATGATTGGACCATGACTGAAAATGAGACTCATAATTTTAGGCTAGCCAAGCCTAAAATTTTTCTCTGTTTTTTTCATACGGGTCAATTGGAAAGGATTAGCAGTCTGTCTTCAGAAGAAGTCCAGGACTAGAGAGACGCATGCCAAGCCAGGTATGAAATGAATTGCCAGCAGTTCTCTAGAGGTATGTGCACACCTGCTCTTGTTGCCTCAGGTTCAAGGCAGGATTATTAGCATCTCAATTTCCTCAGCACTGTATTCACTCATACCTTACTGAGAAAAGAAGAAAAGATGCAGTTGTGTAGAAGGGTTTGAATCTCTTCCATGTTTCTTAGTGATACTGAAGAGCTGCCTGGAACAATAGAGAACATATTAGAATGAGAAAATAAGGAAACACATAAAATTTCAAAAAGTTTTCAGGACAGAGAAGAGAAAATATGCTTATAAGACATAGGAGCAGAGAACCAGAGTGTGTATCAAGCTTGAAGCTGTGACAAGTTACATTAGCTGCAAAATAAGTCCATTTGGTCAAGTCTAAGGTTTGCCGAAATACTTCTGAAGTAATAAAATTTGGGATAAGAATTTGCTGCTGATTTCTGATGTTCTTTATTCTTATTCCTTTTTTTCCCCTTTTTATTCTTTCCTTTCAATGCTGAACTTACTGTGGAAATACCTGGAATTTACTGAAGGGGAAGTTTAGAAAGGAAATGTAAATTCAATTAACCTGTTTGAAATGCATGTCTTGGAAAAAAAGGAAGTATTTTATCTCAAAGACAGTCATCTAAAAGTTTAAATTTATCAGGAACAATATGCCATTCACTTTATCTAGTAAAACAGGTAAGAAGTACTAATGATTCTACATAAATTGGATGATGCCACTTTTCACTGATAGTGCTCCATATCACATAAAAGAGAATGTATTTCTTTCTTGAAAAAGAAGATGAAAAAAGATTTCACCATGATAATCCTCCAATTTTTTCTCTTCAGGCTGAACAAATAATGCTACCTGTAGATAAAGGCCATCCTCTTTATTATTTATTTATTTGTATGACCGTGTTTTACAGGGACATTTGATAGTCTGGGATCTGATTAAGTGCTAAGCAAACACAAAACTGAAATATAGCCCAAGCACCACCAAGATCTATAGACTGATGCAGAGAGAAGGACAAGGAAAGAAAGAGGTGGTGTACAGGCCACGGTCAAGCAGGAACCAAGGTGTTTATAGTGTTCTGAACAAGGTTAATATGTTAAAATCTACAGCTTATCTTTCATGCAACTACTTGTTTATCAAAATGGAACTGGTGAGAGATGACATG
Organism: Buteo buteo; assembly: GCF_964188355.1. Lineage (NCBI taxonomy): Eukaryota > Metazoa > Chordata > Aves > Accipitriformes > Accipitridae > Buteo > Buteo buteo. Next base: position 27,524,430 of record NC_134184.1, on the reverse strand, counting down.
GAACATATATGCTCTACAAACTGCAATTACTTGTTCTTTCCTGTCGATGTAGGTTTTTTGTCCATGTTTTCTCAGGAAACCTTCCCAGTAGTGTTCTACTGTTGGACTTGTTCATTTGACATTCGTGAGATGATCCTACACTAAAATTTTAGGATGTTTTTCTGTTAATAATCTTAAACTATGGAGGACAGTATGCAGTTTCATTTGTCATATTTGCAATCATAATCCAAACAGAACAATAGAATGAAAGGAACAATAGCTGTCTGGAGAATACAGTTATAGGTACCTGGTTAAAGGCAGAATAGAGATTTTTGGAAATATGGCTCAGCTGCAATCTAACAGAATGTGACTGTTCATGCTGATAGCACTCAGTCATTAGTAGATATAGAGGAAACATTTCTTTTAAACTAGCAGTCAAATTGTCTTGGATTTCCTACATTGAGTTTCTTTTTGTTATTAATGAAAGGAAGCTTTTATTTTCGTAAGATATACTGGTGGATCTTGTGGGCAGGAGCTGTAGAGAACTTTGTAAACAGAAACAAACAAGTACCAGAGAGCAGAGCAGAATGGTCAAAAAAACCCCAAACCCAACCAACCCAACAACAACATCAAAAAAACAAACAAAAGACAAAACCCCAAAACTCCCCAAGCCCCCCAAAATATATTTTTATATAAATAAATATTAAATATTTTTATCTGTTAATCTGAAAGTCCAGCTGATTTTTCACTTCTTCTTACTTTATTTTTAAGTACATTTTGAAACCTTGATAAATGAGCAGAAAAAAAGACTATATGGCTTGGGACAAAGTACTTTTCCCAGAAATATAGGAATCTGAACACCTCATTTGTTGTTCTTTCTAGTGGTATCAAAAGCAGATTAAAAAAAAAAAGTATTTTTATTCAAAAAAGTTACTTAAGATATTAAATATTTTTAGTAACATAAAAATTTTCTTATTCTCAAATGGCCTGTGAATTATTTCACATTTACCTCTTCATTAGGCCAAAACCTTAAGCATTGTTTTTCTCAGATAAATCAATTTTAATCATTCAGAATAGACACTTTTGTTTTCAGTGAACTCAGAATAAAACATAAAATGAAGCAATTTAGCTTGAGTATTTGCATAAAAAATTTTATACTACAGATTTTCATTTTTTGATATCCTAGAGAAGTGACTTCAGTCTGGAAAAAGCTGCCCCATGCACAACTACATGGGAAGCGAGGCCTGAGGAAAGAAGAACCTTTTAAGAGAAAGGTTGGAGGAGACAACAGAGGAAAGTAAGAACTAAGAGCACAGGTTCACAGAACCCAAAGATTACATTTAAAGAAATGTGTGAATCAAGGAAGTGAAAAAAAAAACCACAACAACCTGTAGAATGAGAATTCTTATAACCGCACAAAAGTTTTATTATAAGAGTTATTAAGAGACTGATAAGCAAGGGATGTAGGATGGAGTCACAGAATAAGAGTTCAAACCATAAGCTGTGTATAACTTGTTGGTGATAGAGATAAAGAGAAAATTGGTAGTGTTGCAGATGGGATTTTTTTTTTTTCCTAGAAAAAAAAAAGGGGGAAAGCAATAATTACTTTTGGTAAAGTTTTAGGTCCTGATCTGTAAACTTTCTTTCCCTTTTTTTCTCTGGGCACATTACTAGGATTCTGGTGATATCCTGGGGGAACAACTACTTTATGCTAACATGTGTGGAGAAGCAGACTTCCTACCAGATCCTTCTGTTGCTTTTGTAGTAGTGTCTCTACAGTCTCAATGCTAGTGATTCCAAATGTATAGGATGAGAAGAAACTAATGAGTAACTGTAGAAATTAATTTAAAAACCCACAAAGTTCTATTTATGCTCACAAGGATATGGATTTTTTTAATGAAGTACTCGGGAAGTAACAGAACTAGTGATAAGATTTATGTTCTCCCATAAAAATGGAAATCTCAGCCTTTTGCTAAAAAATTTCCATTTCTATTTCTGATGGATCATATGATATTACCGCACTGAAGCTGTCAATAGTAAGGGGATTCCTGCTACATCATACAACAGAGTAATTTTCAGCTTCCACATTTGGATAAAGAGAATAAAACAAAAGAAGTATTTTTAATGAGAGACATATTTAATACTACCCTGAGAGTTTAATGTCAATAATAGTTTCATGGTTTATAGGTAGAATATGGGTCAGAAGAATAAAAGAAATTAAATGTATCGTGCGAACATCACCTGTACAGCTGAGGTAAGATATGCTTATATAAATCTGTTTAAAATCTTTAAAGTTATCATAAGGAGCTGAATCAATAGCTTATATCCACTTCCTTGAAATACTTGCCTCATCACTCAAAACTGCTTTGATTGCCTAAACCATACACATATACACAAACCTGTGCCACACAAATACTAACGAAGGGGTTCCCAACAGACTCGGAATTTGATCTAAGAAGATGAACTGCTGTTGTCATAGCTGAACAAAGCATATTTCTCCAAAGTATCCTTTCATGTGTTGTCCTTGTCATGGCTCTCAGAAACTCTTGATGAGCTTGTCTTTCGAAGAGATGTAAAGCTTGTCGGGACAGGTAACAGAAAAACCAGGCAGACTTTCAGACACAGAAGCTGTCTGAAACAAAGGTGGTAGAAAACAGAAGGAGAAAACTTAAAGCTAAATCCAGGTTGGGAACAAATATCCTAACTTCATTATGTTCATTCGTGAAAGCGTAGAGAGGAAAGAGCAGTTAGCACCGTGGCGTGGGGGGGGAGTGAACAAGGGGGGCAGTGATAAGGTCATTAGCTCTTGTGCAATAGGGAGCAGAGACAAGTGCTCACTGCCTGTGCCACAGCAATGCTTTAGCAGGAGCTGAAATGTGGGGTAAGTTTCAGGGGGCCATCAAACTAATGTTCTGGGAGTCCAATTTTTGCGTAGAGAAGTGTATAACACGAGTCTGGAAGTATTTCCTTCAGTGCCTGGTTGCATGTGTGCATGAGCAAATATCTTTGCATTGACCATGGGGTAGAAAGAAGATTTTTAAGCACAGTTTTTATACAGTGAGTGTATCACTGCATTACCACATAATGAGATTCCATACAACAGATGGTTCTATATTTCACAGGGAATATATTGTCTCCACCAAATTACTACAAGTTACTTTCCAAACAAGTTTAACTCCCATTAATGAAACTGATTTAGTGTGGTTTGTATTTACACTCTTTTTGGAAAACTCAACAGATTTAAATGTCCAAGTCATATACAAGTCTAAGTGCTAAAACATTATGATCTGCCCTGGGTGATAAAGTGAAGCAGTTTACAAAGTAAATGACATCTACAGCCACTCTAGCAGTCAGCTAATACTATGAACACATTTGGGGGCATGGCATCATTTCCCAGAATATGACACAGAAGCACAAAGTTCCCTTGGAGACCACAATCAGCTGTTTATTAGTGTCAGAAGAGTGTATAACAATGTGACTTTGTTTATTCCAGAAGTGCCTTTGTACTGTATAAGTATTGCATAGCATTATCTGACAATGAAGAACCTAGTATGTCGCTTGACTACAGCTACAGAACTTTCAAATCAAAGTACTGCGCTCTTGAAAAATGAAAGAAAAGCAATGTGAATGATTCTGTTCTAATGAAGTGCTGGGCTTCTCTTGGGAATAAAAATATGATAATTCATATAACTGAAGCATTCCATGTAAATTGTCAGCTATTCAAATTAAAGAAGTAACTAATGAATAACTGCATGCAAGATTGCATGGTGATTAGCAGTACAATATTTAATATCAACTGATGTTATCAATCATTTCCCACTGTAATTACCCAAGGTGTTGAATAGAAAATTGCTTTTAAAGTACATTTCAATAAATGAAGTATTAATTATTACAGGTAACTTGTAAAACAGACTGTTGCTGTATAGTCAGAAGTGGGCAAAAAAGTTTTCCAACCTTATGAATATTTTTAAGATTTTCTTTTTCTGTACTAAAACGAACCAAATGTTTTCTGACAAATTCATGTGAAAAGTGAAAGAGAAATACAAAGAAAAACAGCCCTTAAACTCAGCAAGCACCTGGTAGTTGTCAACGATGTACAAAAATGACATCCGTGGTCAGCCACAGGTGCATGGCCTAAACAGCACAATATTCACTATCAGAGATAGAAATACAAACACCAATTAGGACATTACAAGTACATTGGGCCTTATTTTTAGCAATGCAATGTTTAAACAAATTTAAAAAAAAAAATTATGTTCTCACCTAAAATAATGCATTTATTTATTTGTACAGTCTGTGGTAATGCTATTCTCTGATTATGTTATGCAATTAGTTAGTGCATGCTAAGACACTTTTTAAGAAGATGAAAGATAACATCCACAGTAACAAGAGCAGGGTTACTTTTCATCATGTATTAGTAGAATGGAGAAGTACTTTTCTTGGAGTCTGTGAAACTGTACTCATATAAGACTATTTGTATGATCTCTCTTAATTTTGCCTTTTGCAGCTGTTCCATTTGATTGAGTTAATCACTAATTAGAGCTGGGACTTGACTTGGAGTTCCTTTTATCTCAGGTGTATGTAAGTGACCACCAGATTAATAGATATTCTGAACTGGCAAAGTGGTAAGGGATATGTTTCTCTTTAGTTTTGAATAGAAATTTCATCCCGTAGCTAAGAGATTTTTCACAATATAAATTTAAACCAAACAGATAGTTTTGTTTTAAGTTCCAGATTTGACAACCATCTCTACATAAATCACTTTCTATAGATTTTATATTAACAGTAGGAAGGGGTGAGGTGGGGAGACCTCTAAATCAGTAGAAAACCACTCTGCTGATTAACGCATTTTTTGACATTTTTACAGAGTATGAAAGTTAATTTGACTCCATGTCCTTGGAATGTGCTATTTGTCTCTCAGACTAATTTCTTTTTTAATTGCTGCCACAGAATCATAGAATGGTTGAGGTTGGAAGGGACCTCTGGAGATCATTTAGTCCAACACCCCTGCTCAGGCAGGGCCACCTAAAGCCAGTTGCCCAGGACTGTGTCCAGATGGTCGCACGTATTTTCCAGTATTTCTTCATATATTTTTAATTCTCTACTTCTTTGAAATAAATCCAGGTGGGTTTAAGTGTTTGGGTTTTTTAATTTATTATTAATTTTTTTTTTCATTATTCATTAATTCCAAGGCCAGACAAACTATTATCAAGTAAAGGTATTAAAGTGGAAGAAAATTCATGCTTTACTATATCTTATTGCATTACTTCTAAAGATCTGGAACTGTAGTTGTGGGAATAGGAGGGACACTAATATGGACTGCCTTCAAATCATGCCTAAGTGAAGAGGTAAGTGTTCTTCTATTTCTTATGTGATCCCTGGAGAGGACAGCTAGAAGGAGTTTCAGAACAGCTTCAGAACAGAAGCCTAACTCACAAATTGTTATTGGAGAAGCTTTTTTCTTGCTCTGTGGACTACAGAGAGACCTTAAGAAAGCTACTCTTCTAATATGCAGATTTTAATTTGGTCCTTAAATTAGGTGAGATTAATATATTTTGTTGTGTTTGAGAAACAAGTTTTTGGTTAGGCCAGTGTAAAAGGATCAACTTATGCCTGGCTCATTAATTGCAATGACTGAAGTTTAAAAAAAAAAACCCAAACAAAAGAGAGTATGTTAAGGATCCCTGGAAGCTTGATTTCATGCAGAGCAGATATCTAGTTCTGGAGTCTGCAGGAGAGAAGCTACAGTTTACTCAGACTTGTAGTAAAGGAATTTTGGGCTTTTTCTGGCTTATTGTTTTGCTACACTTTCCCTAAGCAGTCTGTTTCTAGAGGATCTTTCTTCTTTTCCAATTTAAGTACATGGGCTTTTTATGCAGTGCTCAGAAATATATTTTCAGAAGATTGTCAGCTGAGCAGGAAGCCAGCTAAGCTAGCCAGGACCAGAGCAGGATGTGAAAAAACAGGGAGACTGCAGAGATTTAAGCTAGTGTTTCTTATTCAGACCCAAGACTATACAACTTCCTTACAAGTCTCAGCTGGGAATCCTTTCTTTCAGTTAGGCATGTAAACTAAATTGTTCACTACAGCAAGTCATGCCCTAGTAGCTAAACAGCAGTCTTTATCCTGATGCAAGGATTGGCAGAAAACAGAAGTCTGACAGGCTCTATCTATGCTGATTCATTTAAAAAACAAAACAAAACCAAAGGAAAAAAAAAAACAACCAACCAACCAAAAAAATGAGCAGTATAGTTTGGCTCATGTTTATACTACTTTGTGCTAGCCTCTTCTATAGTATATTTATCCTGGAGAGAGCTGAATGGGGTAATCCAAAAGAGCTAAGTGAGCAAACGTTAGAACACAGTGGGTGGTGGATGATCAAGGATCCAGTGCTCCAGCTCCAGCTTGACTCATGGTCTTCTTTTAGTAGAGAAACAAACATAATCAGAATGAACATGGCTTGCAAGGACCTAGCCATGATGACAATGGTGGCCACCCTTCATCTCATTTGAAAATCTAGCTGTCATACGCCGTGATTCAGAGTAGGACTCTTGAAATGCTTGCTATCTGTGTAATAGCTGTAGTACATACAAGTTATTCAATTGATCCATTGCAAAGAAAGCTGAATAACTCCAGCCCCGGGAAGCACTCATCAGTTTTGAAAAAATGTCAGCTATAAATTAAGATGCCTCCAAGAGGTAGGGAGATGGCAGAGAACTTTTAAGGCTCTGGACCTCCTGTTTCCTGTGGGTTGACCACAGAGAGACAAATAGCACCCTATGATGAGTGATTCCTGTTCCTGGTTCTGCTGATGACCTCCTTGAAAGCTAATGCAAAAACTAAAAGAGTTTTTTCTCGATCACAATTTGCTCTTCATCAAATTAGAATGAAAGCCCAGACTAATTCTGAAACAGATAAATGATCTTTCTATGAATGTGGTGTGACTCTCTCGGCAAGCCCTGTGCTACTGTTTTCTTGAGCTGTGTTTCTAAGCATAACAAATGGAAATTGCCTTATCCATTTCACTAAAAATATGTATGGAAAGGGATGTTCTTTTTCAATGCCTGTCAAGCTGTCCTACAGCCTTCCTCCTCCCTTGCCACAAGCACTTGCTTGTTTCTTAGTTGAAAAATGTTTAACAAGTTTCTGCCATCCTTCCACCTCCAGGGCTTCTTCCCTCCTCCTCGAAGTAGCTCAGTGTCACTTGTTATGCTGAAATTCTTAGCAGACCCTTACTACAAAATCCCCAAACGATCAGAGTTTTAAAATAAAATCTTTCTGAGTTTTTTTGGTCTTTCTTTTTTCTCTTCTTTTGAACCCAAATAATTTCAGTGAGCTGATTTACAGCACGGTTCTGCTAACAGTCACGTCGACACCACTAAGGCGGCAGCAAACTGCGATATTCGAGTGGAAGTGACCAGCCAGGAGGAGACAAAACTGGGACTCTGAGATAGTGATTTTGCTAGAGGAAATATATCACTGAAATTCACCCTTCCTGCATTAAAGCCCTAGGATGAGATAACACAGTGGTGCTGAATGAATGGTTCTGAGAGAGCATATGCAAACACTCTGGTCTGATACATGAGGGATCGCTTTATGTTTTGCAGTATAATGTATACAAATTCAAATCTAGTCAGTATACTGTTTGTAAACTGGAAAACAAAATGGAACAAAACAAAAAACAAAAAAAACATAGCCTCTAGTAGCAATTCCTGGAAAGAAAGAAAAAAAAAATCCTTAGGGTAAACTGTCAGTTTACATTGCAATCTTAATAAAAAAGAACAGTTGAAAGGAATCAGGCCTCAAAGTAATAACCATGCCAGACACTACATTGTAAGTCCATATCACAGAATTATTGTAATTTATGTTTGTAGTATAGATGGAAATACCTAAGAGAGTATACAAGGAAATTTTAGCAGAAAAAAGTCTTGGAATTTAGTCTCTGTACAGTTTGCTACCCAGAAGTCTTGCTCAAGAGGGTCATAAACCTACTTTAACAGAAGTTAGTAATTTGCCTACTGTGTGTTGAGTCACCTAATTGTTGTTTATGTTGATGTAATTGCTATGATAGAAGTAGTAAAATGGACTAAACTAGATTTTCAGAGCTATAGAATGATATCCTCGTTAAATTAAGAGATGATCACTGAATTCAATCTGATTGGCTATTAAGACATTTCTCAATGTTAATTCTGCATAATAAAACATATTTTACATCATGTAAGAGACAACACAGATAGAATGATGCCAAAAATGAATAGAGCTGTTTGAAGTCTGATTACCCCGATGCATCCCTTCTTTACCATTTTCTGATTTCTCTGTTCATAATTTTGGCTCTTTATAGGCCATTTCAGAATTGAGCAACTTGTAAGAAAAATTCTGATGCTTACAGCAAAGCGGTGGGGAGAAGGAATACACAAATTCTATTAAGCATTTGAATAACTCGTGGTGTGACTTTTTATTACTAAACAGGCCTCTCTGTGCCTCGGTTTCTTTATTTGTAAAATGATAATTCCTCTGCTTGGACAGCATGTTCCGAGTTTAAAACATTACATTTCCTTAGTGACTGTCATGTGGGGATCCTAAAATGGCATTCAAATATTGAAGAAAAGGTTTAGATGCTAAATAAAACAGCCTTGTCCCCCTAAGGAGAGAGAACTGATATAGTGTCTGTGGACATTCACGGTGGTTCCTTCATAGCAAACACTGAATCAAATGTTGCAATAAGGGAGTGATGAGAGGTAGAACAAACTCTTAAGAAAAAGTGTAGAAAAGACCAGAATGCTACAAAAAACACTAGACCTTGTATGGGGAAGACCTCCTGGTTCAAAACAAACAAACAAACAGCCTGGAAGATTGGCCAAAGAACACAAAATGGAAGAGTATAGCAAGAAAATCCTTTTATTAGGTATGGGTGGAAAATTGCTAGAAAAAACCAAGATGTTCAGATTCTGCTAAATGAATGTTGAGGGGGATCTTCCAGGTTTGTGTGGAAGATTAAAGAGCTAGAATAAAAATGCCAGCAGACAAAATTGTCTTAAAAAATAGATTACTTCAAAAGCAAATTTGTTTATTTGCATTCTATCAAGTTCCAAAATGACCTACAAAAGAGCAAATTAAAGTAGAGGTGTTAACATCCCTATACTCCAGCTAGAGGACTGTGGTAGACTGCCCTGATGTTTCAGTCTCTTTTATATCTTTCATTGTCTATTATCATTACTAATGATGGTTTTATATTCTCTCTTGAGTAAAGAAAAGGGCTTCCTGAGCTTTGCTTATAAAAGAGGGACTAGTATGGAATTTTCTTCACTTCCCTTGCTGTGGAGAAGAGAATGTTCAAATTAGTGTAAGTGTTCACAGGACCTAGTGAATTTATATATAAAGAATTCAGGGCACCCGCTGTTGCCTCTACACTTTACCTCAAATACTACAGGGTCCTGTGAGACAAAAGTACTACAAAAAGAACACTACATGGATTCCTCTTTTAATTACTAGGAAAAGTGAAACTTGTTCATCTGGGATTCAGTAGGGGCTTACAGGAGGGCCTGCTGAATCAACCCTGTATTTACACTGTTCTCTTTTCCTCTGAGATTTGCTCTCTTAATCCATCCCACTGAAGTGTTCATAAAACACTACTTGCAATCATATGGAAGTTCTGTAGATAATTACAGTTGTCACATTCTTCCTCTTATAACACCTGTGCTATTACTTTAAATGCAATGGAACGCCTCAAATGGCTCAGATGTCATTATGGCAGTCATTGACCCCATATATTAATTTTGGCATGAATGACTCTGTGACCTTAATGTTTTGTGAGTGAAATGCATTTCTTCCTGACAGTTCAGACTGAAATCAGATTTATCCATTTGTAATAATAGCTTTCTTTTACTAGAAAATAACAAGTTGAATTTGCATACTAAATAGTACACATTTTGTTGCTTATATTGATGCATAGTCTTTCAAGCATTAATTAGGCACTCAACACCTAGATGTCTAGGTTGTTGCATATAATTTTAGGGGGAAATGTATTTTACGCAAGTTTTATTAAAACCGTGTTGACAACATTTCATTCAGTGTTCTCTTGCACTATTGAGATTTTCAGTATTGAGAGATAGGGAAAAGAGAAGGCAGATGGACAGACAAACAGCAAAAGGCAATCATCATTTCAGCACCAATCCAAGGAACATGTCAGGCTCTAAATTATAAAGATGCCTGCCACTTGAGCAGTGCAAAGATAACCAGAAACCAAATACAACCAACCAAATAGGATAAGAAGAAAACAAAACAAAAACATCAACAGGAAAACTGAATTTAGTGGTAATGTCTGTAGGTGCAAAGCCTCCTCTGTATGATTACTGCATGTCCATCTAACTACAGCAGTAAATAACAGCCATTAGCGGGGGAAAAAAAGTCAGACCATATCAATTAGGTGCTTACTGTGCACTTCTGTGGCAAAAAAATGCTTAATATAGATAAATTATAAAGTGAATGCATGTTTGACATCTTTTGGTCCATTTCCTTTGAAATATGCACTTAAATGTTAATATTAGATTCCATAAACAAGTATAACATAAAGGGCACCCGCAACAAAGATGAAAGAACATAAAAGGCCTGAAGTTGACAGTATAAGTACCAAATCTGATAGAGCACAGCAGTTATAGAAACATAAAACATGTTGAAAACTTCATAATTATAGCTGGTTAGAGATCAAAGAGATATGTGCAACAAAAGCAAACATAAGCAATCAGATAAGACACATTAAAAAAAGAATTCTGCTGTAAACATGAATGATAGCTATGAGATAATATTTAGCTGACATTCAATTAAAAATAAAATGTTTTTATGACATTGATTTTTTATTTATTTGCTCACTTCAGTTGCTTAAAATTAAGATATGCTTTGAGTATGAAGGTACATATTTTAGATGTATATAGGTTTTATGCTTTGAGTATATATGTGCATACACGTACATGCGCACACATACACATGTATGCACACACGAACACACACATATATACACATATTTGTATGTGTGCATGTGCATAATTCTTAAGATTTTTAAGGAGAGAGTTTATATGACATGCTATGGATACCTGATAACAACCACCTGAGGGAAAATAGTTCATAATCTGTAGAAGATCAGTCTTTACTATTCTAAGATTGTCTTTAAAGTGATGATATGGAAGTATGATACTTGAAATCTCAACAAAACTGTACACCTGCAAGTTGAGATATTCCTATTACACAGCAAGTTTGATCAATTTCATGGTTTTTTTTTTCTTGAGGAGATATCCTGCGTGACAGAATTTGCCAGATAGTCCACAATAATAGATATCTTCACCAACACAGAGTCTATCTCAGACGGTATTGAACATCAAATGATGTCATGTAACTTTAGAAATCATTCCAAAGACAAAATTAACTACACCAAAGAAATGTCTGTTTACATCCACTAACTATAAAAGGTCGTACAGTGATCATCTTGTATAAGTCTAGATTCATGCTTTTGCATCCCAGCTGTACATAAACTAATCTGATCTATTGAGAATGATGACATTCCATTGTTTCTCTCACACGGAACCACTAAAATAAATTTGATATACATGTGATCCTGGAGATCTACCACCATGTGCTTAAATACCGAACATAGATGGGTTCTTGTCTTTTTTGGAGGCAGGAAGAGAATGTAAAGCCATATATTCTCAGCAGAAAGGCTCTCTATGAAAGGTGTCGTTAGAAAATCCAGATGTTGCTGAGAGAAAAGGATGTTTCCTAGAAGCTTTGGCTAGTATGCCAATTACAAGATTAGGATTTTGAGTTACAGAATATTTAAGTAGCATTTGAAAATGTCCTAATGAAGATAAAATTTAAAGTGACAAAAATAATATAGACATACCTTGTGATAACTTTGAGTTTGTTACTTTGTTCAGTTTTCCAAACTCAGAGATATGAAGAAGGTTAAAAATCAGAATCATCTATAACTTATCTTACATCCTTGAAACTAAAGTGTCCTATTATTTTGTTTGTTCAATTCTTCGTATAGTTGTTTTTCATTTCAGTTATTCAGATTGTTTTAATGTAACAAAATAAATATCTCCAGCAAATTTCAATAACTGTTGACAACAAAATCAGTTTATGATTATGTATTTCTTTGGAAAGCCTGTGTAGAAAGTACTTTCTTCCCTATTACCTCTAGCTTACGAAGTCTATTCTGCTGTCTTGCAGTTGAGGCCCCTCCATTTTTCTCTGATTCAATCAAGCTTTAAGTTGTGTTTATAGCCAGCTGACACAGTGGATGTTACAGTTCCCAGTGACTGCCATGTCTCTTGGACATTTTGCCCATGCTAGCTCAAGTCCATAGTCGGAGATAGAAACCAAATTTAAGGATTGTTCTTTGGCAGGAAATCTGGAGAGCATGCAATGTCAAGAAAGAACTGTGGAGGACTGAACAGGTACAAAGTTTCCTAACCATTCCTAACCTGAAATATTTTAGGATTTCCCAATGCCAGATTATTTTCTTTTTAAGTTGAATATTTCATCATGCTTCATTGTGGCTTGTAAACAACTTAGCATCAATAGCAAAGCATCATAACTTAGAAAGCTCTTCTTTTTTTATTTTTTCTTTCTCTCACTTCTACTACCTTGGGAGCTATTTCTTATATTTACAATGGATAATTCTGCTTGATCTGAAAATATGATTCCAAACACATGAATACTTTGAAGTACTACTACTATAATTACAAAAGATTTTTTTTTTGCCTTATTGTACCTACTGACTAATTTATATTATTTTTTTTTCTGTGAAGCCCAAAGTTAGTGAAAAAAAAGTAGCTTCTCTCTCTTGTTATCTTTCTTTCTTTCTCTTTTAATATATATGCTACATTCTGGAAATGGTTTGTGGGGAAACTTTTCATTTATGATGTAAAGTGCCAAAGTTGCAGTCCCTGAAATACACGATTATGTCGAATTTGAAGAAGACGTTACGAGAGCCACAAGCTGCAATGCAAATCCTGCGGGGAAGAGGAACTATTACAAACCCAAACCTAATTAACAGCATCTGAGCAGCCTTCAGAATATGCAGCCACCTCCTATCATCCACACAGACACACACATAGCTGCTAATCCCAGAACGGTATCAGCTGCCAGGTGTATACCCTCTCGTCAAATTCAGAGAGACAAAGGGAGTTTATAGTAACATTGTGTATTTAATATATTAGTACTGATGTGCGTGGTCATAAAGGTACCAAGCACACTTCTCTAATTATGAGCCAGGGAAAGGACTAGTATTAGGAAGTTGAGATGGGAATGAGCATGATACAAAACTGGGAGGACTGGCTGATAAGCGGGGGGGTCGTGCTGCCGAGCAGAGGGTCCTCGACAGGACCCCATGGAGTTCAACAAGGAGAAGTGCCAAGTCCTGCACCTGGGGAGGAACAACCCCAGGCACCAGTACATGCTGGGGGCCACCCAGCTGGAAGGCAGCATGGTAGAAAACGCCTTGGGGGTCCTGGTGGACACCAAGTTGAACATGAGCCAGCTATGTGCCCTTGCCGCAAAGAAAGCCGATGGTATCCTGGGCTGCGTTAGAAGGAGAGCTGCCAGCAGGTTGAGGGAGGTGATCCTTCCCCTCAGCACTGGTGGGGCCACACTGGGATTACTGTGTCCAGCCCTTGGCTCAGTAGTACAGGAGAGATATGGACATACTGGAGATGGTCGAACGAAGGGTCATAGGGATGATGAAGGGTCTGGAGCATCTCTTTTATGGGGAAAGGCTGAGAGAGCTGGGACTGTTCAGCCTGGAGCAGAGAAGGCTCAGGGGGATTTATCATTGTCTATACATACCTGAAGGGAAGTTCTGAAGAAGACGGAGCCAGGCTCTTCTCAGTGGTGCCCAGAGACAGGACAAGAAGCAATGGGCACAAACTGAAACACAGGAGGTTCTTCCTGAACACCAGGAAACACTTTTTTTTTTCACTGTGAGGGTGATCGAGCACTGGTACACATTTCCCAAGGAGATTGTGGATTCTCCATCCTTGGAGATATTCAAAAGCTGTCTGGACGCGGTCCTGGGCAGGTTGGCCCTGCCTGAGCAGAGAGTGGGACCAGATGACTCCAGAGGTCCCTTCCAACCTCAGCCATTCTGTGATTATCTGTTCATTAGGTTTCCAGTAATGTTCTTACTTAGGGTATAGCTACTTTATTAATGAGATAGTGTTTAATAAGAGCGTTGCCGAGTGATAGGAGGAAGTTTTATGAGAAATTGTTTACATTTTGGAGAATATCATCTGTGCTCTAAGAAGGATATGAAATACAGCATTACTGCTTTGGGATTCCATGTCCAAGCAGTGATACTCCACAGTGTATGGTGTGTCAATGGGGGGGATAACATGGGTTACACTTTTGCAAAATGCCTTTAATGATGCATAAAGAAAGTCAGTGGCTGATTAATAAATAACATTAAAGTAAGAAGAAAGCAACTTTTGACTAGCAGCACTTAAGGAGATTCAGACTTGAGCAAGTGAAAATTATTCTTGCATTTGGCCATGTATTTTTGAAAACTCCGCTAATGAGATCTGCTAGTATCAAGAAGATAAAAAGGATTGAAAAAATAGATAGTGTTATTGGGAATTATATATTTCTGTGAAGTATTTTGTTGCCTAATCTGAAAGTGCTAGGAAGGTAAATTGTTAGGAAAAAAAAAAAGATACAGAAAGCCCTTGAATTAATATCTGCCTGGTCTTTGAGATAAATGTGGTAGAAAGTACAGGATATGTAAAATACATTTACAGATTTTAAATCCAAAAGGGACCACTTCAATCACCCAGTTTCACCTGGGTTTTAGTGCAATCATTGTAAAAATGTTTTGCTGGTTTTAAGCATATCTTCCTCTATAAAATGTAAAGAAAAAATTTCACAGTAAAAACTTGGTATTTTAGGATATGAGGTTTTGATATAAAATCTCCTTCTCAAATATGGTTACTGTTACATGTATTTTTGACTAGAAAATTGTGCCCATAATTTGAGGAACAATTTGTAATAGAAACAAAAGTAATCAACTTGATAGTCACCGCAGTAACTGACTGAGCTGATTTTGTCTTTTGGTTGTTAAGTGTTCATGAAAGCTTTGAAATTCTGATGAAATTTTTCCATTGCAAAGGTATCATAAAAAGTCAAAATTCAAAATAAAGAAAGGTAAGAACTAGAATCTAATGAACTTAGGTTAGAACAAAGGCCTTTATTGTAATGTATACTATATTCTAAACAAAAATGTTTGGTAAATTGTGGTCAGGAAGAGGATACACATCACTGTACTAATTATTTAATATTGGTGTAAAACAATAATAAAGGGATTGTTTTTCCATCATCGTAAATATTTGCC
This sequence comes from Buteo buteo, assembly GCF_964188355.1. NCBI lineage: Eukaryota > Metazoa > Chordata > Aves > Accipitriformes > Accipitridae > Buteo > Buteo buteo. The sequence goes on along the minus strand of NC_134184.1, from coordinate 27,509,075 downwards.
TAGCAAATTCTATCTCAAGCTGTGAAAGAATAAGGAGATACAAAAGTCCTCAAAATTAGCAAATGAGAGATGGAAATCTGAAACGTTTCAGAGTAACTGTCAAAAATGGATTCTATTATCCTTTCTCATGAAACGTACTCAAGTTTATGAAGGCTGTAACTGCATTCCCCTGAAAGATCTGCCCTTCAATGGTGTAAATAACAAGGAAATACACTAAAAAGTTTATAATTGTCTAGGAATTATGACTTTTTAATGAAGTAATGATCCATTGATTAAATAATTAGGCTATAATTATGTGGGCTGAATTGGGTGTGGTTTTACTTAGGAATAACAAATTTTGTTCCCACTAGCACACATGGAAAATATACTGAAATTTAAAATGGGTCATATTTAGCCCAGAATACCTGTTTCTATCACATTTCTTTCCAGCCTCTGTTTAGGTAGTCAGAAAAGTTTAGGATAAGCTGTAAATAACAACGATGAAGTTCTGAAACTGGTGTCACATTTGCCTGTTATGTGTTATGCTTTTCTGATAATAGAAGAGGAGTTGATAGGATCTCATGTATTTCTCAGTTGCTGGATGGCATTAATTTATACTATTTTTTTTCTATTGGGTCTATGTGTAGCGGTTCACTAGACAGGCAAAGAATTATTTATGGACTATAAAATGTGAAGCTGGCACAGAAGTCAGATTGTTCTTTTAAGCTTCTGCTCTTGAGGACCTAGTTCCTCATATACTTAATAAAGGGGAAGGCCAAGACAATTACTTCACTAAAATTTGAATCCAAATCAGATTAACTTTAATGCATTTTCTTTTATTTCAGTTTTGTAGGAATAACCCATGTGTGTCTCAAAGAGTGAGTTGGGAAAGTTTTTGTCTGAAAAATGCTGATTTTTCCTAAGTAAATTTTTCTTCCACAAGAACATACTACTTTTATTGGAAAATGTGTTAGGAACTCTGTCTTAGAAGCAGAACAGAAATTTCTGGTGAAAATAGGGAAAATACTAATCAACCTTAGAAAAGCAAACAGAGTGAATAGGGCACTGAACACTTAGTAGGAAACATGACACGAATTCAAATTTCTACTTTGTCTAGTGCAGACCTGGGACTTGAATCTTTGCTTCTACATTGCAGGTGAGTGCCATAACTACAGTTTTAAAAGCCATTCTTTAGTTTTGTCTCTGTCTCATATAGAAAAAGAGAGAAAAAAAGACTCCAAATAGCCCCTAATTCTTTAGTGTGGTCCAACAGTCGAGGTACAGAATGTTCTTTGGATGTGTATTACTGTGAAATAACTTTGCTTTCTGATTCATACATGGGCCCTATCCTTTTAGCAGGCACACAACACATCTTAGTTCCTTCTTGGGATGTCCTTTAGAGAAAACTAAGTGATGTCTTCCAAGTAAATCAGGGTGCAGCTCTGAGAATCTGTTCAATACAGGCAGTGTGGATGAGGTTAAACTAATCCTTTCAATTCCTCTCAGCACTTACATCACCAGCTCCTCCTGTTCCAGCAGCTTTTCAGATACCCACCGTCTATTCCTAAGCACAATGCCCAAGGAGATGCAAGATAATTTTGGAAGCATATTGTGAAACACCATTCTGTTCACTCTCCATATTATGCTTATGCTCTTTGAATAATAACAACAAAAATAATAATAACAACAACAATAACAATAAAAATATATAAGCTTTAGGGACATTGGGGCACCATCAAGGGCTAAGTGCTATACAATATTGTCTGAACCAGTGCCACTCCATGGACTGGCCTTGAGCTATGGGAATGTGAACCTCTCTGTGTCAACTGGACGGGAGGACAATAATCACTTGTCAGCAGAGTTTGAATACAGCCTTTGCTTTGCTTGAGTCAGAACAGGGGCTCAAAATGAGTTCTCTTTCATCTCACTTGAATCCACTAACCACTCTACTACCAAAGGGGCACCATCAGGTTCTCATGAAAGAAGGCTTATGGCTTTGGCTCCCATGCCCGCAAGTTCTAAGAGAGGCAAGACTTAAGACAAACCTCTCTTCACTATTTCATACTGGCTGCTGGCTGCCTCAGAGAGCATTCTCCAGCACAACTCTCAAGTATCTAGCTCCCTCCATGTGTCATATAACTGTAAAACCCAAGTATCACTGGGAATTAAAAAATGAAGAATTAAAAAAAAAAAAAAAATTGCATTAAAGGATTGAGTCAAAGTCCCCACTGTAGAAGTTCCCTTTACAGAACTTCCTTTCATCCTTAACTGTTGGTGGTTAGCCCTCAAAAGCCAAGGTATTTAAAGGCTCTTCTTGCTAACACCATTTCATTGCCATCATAGGTGGGCAGAGACGACATCCTGAAACAGAACTCCCAGCTGATGCTACAAGAATTTTTTTCAGCCACATTAATCACTCTGCTGAAGTTTGGCTTGTGATACCTTGCATACAGCAAAATAAATAAACTCCCACATCAATAACTCATTCAACCACATGGAATTCTACTTACCACATGACTGAACATACTATTGATTTTAAACTAACAGCTATCCAGCTTTTTCATCAATCCAACTGTACCGGTTGCTTCTACTCTTCGCTCTTCTTCTGGTCCTTTTTCTTTTTTCTTTTTCTCCAGCTCCCAAACTTTTCCTTTTTCTTCATCCTTTCTGCCCAGCTTTCACTGGTAAAGTCAGAAGTGGGTGCTTTCCAGTGATACGTAGTTTTAGCCAGCATATGATTTGCAAATCAGAAACCCCACATATGAGGCAATAGGGCTTTCTTATGGCACTCGTGGTCACTTACCTGCAGTACAACATAAAACATTTCCCCCAATTCAAATTAATATCACCAATAATATTTTGTTGGAATCAAAGCATCATCGGAAGACATAATCTAAAGTAATGTTTCTTAACAGCAAAATTTTGTAGTTTAAGGAACTGAGTCGAGAAAAGCACAAGAGTTTCCACTGTTTAGGTCACTTAAACCAGACTGAGCAGCACACTGTGGAATGCACAGTAAGGAATAGCCTTGTGGTGGTGCAGAAATGGGGCAGATCACTGGAAGACTTTCCTACTTCTAGTTTCTTTTTTTGTATGTTTGGAACCGATGTGGAATTCATAAAAAAGCCAAATGAGCGTCTGGCCATTTGTGTTAGAAAAAGGACAAGGAAAGAAACTTGAGGTTTAAAGAGGCCTTGTAGAAAAGAGAGATTAGAAAATAAACACAGACCTTGAGGGTAAAATCTTATTTTGCAAAGAAAAGCCCTGTAAGTATTTCTTTTTCAACTTGCTGTTGAAGAAGCTTTATACAGTAAATATCATTGTATTTGGAGAGCTCAGCATCTGTTATTCTTTCACATTGATTAAAATACTTTAAATATCAGGACTCATGTGACCAAGACAATATTAGCTTGAAATAAACTGTTGCTCTCTTGCTATTAGCTGAAAGCTTTGCAGTATTTAAAAAATAAAAAAGAAATGGGTATTATTCCTGCAGGGTGAACAAATGGCAAATGGAAATATGCAAATGGATTTTGTCAGGAGCATGAAATATGCAGTCTTTTAAGTTTTTTTTTAAGATAATCTGCAAAGATTTAATGTTAAAGTCATGATATATTTAAGACATAGGAAGCGTTTTTACAATCTTTTAGTTGTCATCTTTTAACATTACAACAAGTGCATTTCCTTTTAGTTGCTTCTATATTTAACTTTTCCCCATCTAACAGTTTAAAACAGAAATCTGGTTTGTACAGTAAATCTATTCCAATCCTACAATAGTTTTGGACTTTATGCTTTTTTCAGTAGGGGATACTTTTACCCTTACTGGGTAGATTTAGGAAAGCAGTAAAGTATCCGAGATTAAACTAAAGCAGCCAAGTTGATCTGGCACAGAGGTTAAATAGAGTGATGCCTGTAAATCCTAGAATGCGCATCTCCTATTCTAATAGCTGTACTTCCATGATGAAGTATTATCCCTTCGTGTTTTTTAAGCAGCATCTGTGTGAATGTATTTCATTGCGAAATCCCTTGGACTACTTCAGCTCTAGAACATATTGGCGAGTGAGTGGCCAGCTGCACTTGTTATTTGCATCGTTGTGGAAAAAAAAAAAGGTGTCGTACCCCTCCTGTGCCTTGGGGCCAGAGCTGAATTCAAACTTCAGAAACACCCAGCAGCCGCAGGTTGGGCTTGCTAACACAATGTTCTGAACAGACACATCGCTTCAGCAATCTTCTCTGTCTCCTTCCTACGGTACCCATTGCTGGATGGCTTTGGGTGGAAGGGGGTTGTGGCTGTCCTGAAACACAGCCCGTGTTTCTGGCAGGCATCGGTTGCGAAAGACCTGTTCTCATGGTCTTAATCATTCTTTTAGAAGACTAAGGGAGTACTCAGTAGAGGAACATGGGACATGATTTAAAATCTGGGAAAGAAAGGAGAAGAAAGTTAGCAGACTGCTAGAAGTTGATTTAAGTTTGTATTTCCACAGCCTTTCTCTACCCTACAAGGGAGAGAAGCCTATGACATTGGGTATGAAAAAGAGAGCAAGGGAGACTGACATGCTAATCCCTCTTGCAAGCAAAAGGGTAGAAAAGTGTCTAGAGAAGTGCAGGGAATGATTGAATCTTTGACCAGGAACAAAAGGGAATAAACTGTTCTGTGAAAGGAAATAAAACAGATCAAAAAGGGGAGTGAGTGGTCATGGCTGAGTCATTGTCTGTTTATTAGTTTACTCCTGGGTTTTTACAGCTCTGAGTCAGAAACCCTAGAGAAATGTAAGAAATAAGGTTTTATACAACTTGTCCATCCTCTGTTGATGTGCTTCTATGAACTATTGAATGCAGTAATGACGACTGAGACCTGAAAATTTTTACTTTACCAAACAATAAATACACAACTGAATGAAAACATTGAGCCAAATTTCCTTTCACTGTAAGCAGATCTCAAAGAAGCAGATTTAGGCTTATCGGCAGACTCTACAAATAGAATTCAAGATCTTTTATTTTAAAAATCGCTGTGTAACACTTGGCATTAGGCGCAGTTAAGCTACATCTGATTCAATGAGCCGAAGACTGGGAACAGGACAGCTTACAAGTATAACAAATGTCTATTTAGGTTTTAGAAATCACTGATCAAAAAGCCCAGTTTAATTATGTATCTCATTATTTCTCTTCTTTCTCTAACTTCTGTATCTTTCAGCATGTTTTAAATAAAAGTGTTGAAATAAACTGTTCACCAAAGGGTGATTTGAGTGCCCAAATACAGTACCAGATGCTGTAGGATATTTGAGACATGCATGATCTTGGCAGATGCAACATAGGAACTGCAGAAAATCCATGCCTGTCTACAGATGCAGCTGGAAGCCTGGAAGGTTGACCGAAGGTGCCTAGCCTGTCTCTAGCCACATACTTTTAGGCAACTGATTCCTATGTCAGCTCTGGCTTACTGTCATTACAAAGGTTCCTGGGTTAGAATTTTTTCTGGGGCCCAAAGTTTATCTGCAGTGATGCTTGCGAAATGGCAAAGCCTATATTTGTGAAGATTTAGGTCATAAAGGACTTTAACTTCAACAGATTTACATGGTTTAAGTAAGCCAGAATTTAGCAGTAGTGTTTTTAGCCCATCACTTTTTTTTTTTTTCAACAATCTACAGCAAATCTTAAGTTGTTTGTTGAAGTGCTTTTGTGAATAGAGGAGGTGGGGCAAAACTGTGGCAAAAACCACAGGTAAGCAAGCTCCTTCTATTGCGTCTTATTTCTCATCGTTGATTGTTTCCTCTTGCCATCCAACACCTTCGGTGCTGTCATGGTAGGCAGCTAAGCACCACATAACTACTTGCTCACACCCTCCCCCCTCTGACCCCACCCCCCCCCCAAAAAAACCAAACCCAACAAACCCACAAATAAAAGCAAAGCCAAGAAAAACAAATGAAAAAAACCCAACAGTTGGTCATCACTAGCCAACAGATGCCCAGCCAGTTCCCAAGCAACAGTAACGCCTGCAAACCTCTCCCCACATCCCAATTTTTATTGCTGGGCATGACACCGTGTGGTCTGGGATATGCCTTGGGTCAGTCGGGGTCAGCTGTCCCGGCTGTGTCCCCTCCAACTCCTTGTGCCCCCCAGCCTGCTCGCTGGTGGGGTGGGGGGAGAAGCAGAAAAGCCCTTGGCTCTGGGTAAGCACTGCTCAGCAGGAACGAAAACATCGCTGCGTTATCAACACTGTCTCAAGCACAAATCCAAAACACAGCCCGCTACCAGCTACTATGAAGAAAATTAACTCTATCCCATTCAAACCTAATACAAGTACTTATGGCACATGCCCTGCAAACCTACATTCACTTACTGCCCCTGAATTTGACAAGTAAAGTGATTTCCATACAAAAAGAAGAGTTATCTTCTGTCTTCTTATTTTCACTACTCCTTTTTTTCGCCCTCATTTTCTCACTGTTCTTTTTAGAATTTTAAAATTTCTTTAATTTTTTTTTTCCTTTCTTTTACACATATCAAGATTATTCATATTCCATGTTAGCTTACTTTGTTCCCCTGGCTGGATTATACCAGAGTGAATTTCAATTGCCATTTCTTCCATTATTTCAGTTTCAGTAGTACGTTTCCTACGTGTTATAAAATCTCAATCAAAATTCCACTGAGCATTTCACATTCCCTCAACGTCAGACTTTCTGACATCAAACCTAGTGTTTCTTTCTCTGCTAAGAAGCTTCATAAGTATACCAAATCTAAAGTTTTTGTTTGTTTTTTTTTTTATTTTGTTAGATATTGCATGTTCTCGATATCAACCCTATTTATACCTGTCTCAAGACACTGCATTATACACAGAACTGCATCTAACCATGTAGGCTATTTAGCAAAAAAACAAAACCAAAAGAACTAAACCAAAACCCCCCACCTTTCTTTCCTCACCACCTCCCTCCCAACAATTTACAGTTCCTTGGAAAAAAAAATTCCTCCTAGGTCTTTGCTTAGTTTCTACCAAAAATCAGTATCAAAGTAATTACTTTTCCCTTGATAAATATTAAAGCTAAGCTCTAAGAGGCCATGCTGAGTGTACTGCCATATCTGCTCTAACTGCCCAAGAGATCTGTAACTACATCAGTGAATTACCTGCCTGCCTTTATTATCCAAATTTCTATCAAAACTTTCTCTACTGTCATTCCAAGTGTTTATGCCATTTTTCTCAGCAGATTCTATTTCATTTCTCAGTAATGTTGCTATTCTTGCCTCCTGTTTTTTCCTTATCTTTCCCTTGTATCCTGACTAAATCATCATGCTCTGTATTGATTCAGTAAAGTGCACTGTTCCACTCATTTCATATTGTACATATAAGTGAAAATCAACAAAAATGTTTGTGGGAAGTGAGGAGGACTGACAAATGTGTCATTCTCGATTCACAAGTTTTACACTGATTAATCGGTGAGCTCTCAACAATATGAGTAACGATTGCTGGTTTCACAACTGTCCGTAGGTGCCTGACCGAATAGGATTTTGATGCCTGAGTCCCTAGTGAAATCAATGGAAATTAGAACTGTGGTCCCTAAACAGCTTTGTATTCCTGTCACCTGAAATAACTACCAATAGGACAGATAGATAGAGCTTGCTCAGTGATGTTTAAATATGTGTGAAGAAAACATAGCAGCTTATAAATTTACAATGAGTTATGAAATAAGAAAGATTTTTAAGAGCCTGATCCTTCAAATTCTTATTCTTATTCTAGTCTGTAATAATAGGTAAGTAGACAATTTAATTGATTTTGATCACATTCTGATTCTTCCTTACTGTGTTTTGGATTCTTCATGTAGAGTACGTCTTTCCAGGAAGATCTTTGCCAGTGGCTGCACCATAGTGATGAAGCAAAAGTCCCATCACCACAAGACCCAGAAGTCCTGCAATCTACAGTTCCTATGGGGAAATGCAGAGCTTCAGTGGGTGCAAGGATTAACATGATGCTGACCTGAAAGAAAATGTTCTGTGTACATTCCCTAAAGGAAAAAAGAAAAAAATAAAAGGGTGGTAATCTGACATTTACCCATGAAAAAATGTCAATATGAAGGAAAACACACATTCCACATTCATCAGGTTTTGATGCAAATTTATCAAAAAGCTCTACTCAAAATCACAATATACTATAAAGTCTTTAAAAGGAAAGAGTAAAAATTCCAACTGGATATTTCTTTCAAAAGAAAATAAAAACAGTAAATATATATGTATAGAACCAGAGCAAGGTTTTACTATGTCAAGCGATAAAATGGATTGTTATCCAAATAGTTTTGGTTTTCTCATCCAACTTTAACTTCATGTCTATTTTTCATCTGTCAAATTAATGTGCAAGAATTGCCCACCCCCCACATTTTTCACTAAGTATTGATGGCATATTACCTGTATGTTTTTTATGCTCGGGATAAGAAGTAATTGTAGTTTTTAGGGTTTTGGGGTGGTTTTTTTTTTTGGGGGGGGGGTGTTAATTATTGGTTTTAAGTATCTATTATAGTTACATTTAGTTTTGTTCAGTGCAGTGCTGCATATCATTTCACGTCTTGAACATCTGCAGCATATTTGATCCGGGGGAGTAAATCAACAACCATAAGATGTATGCCTCTGATGCAGCAACATAGATATATTACTGACTATTAAATGTAAGCATTTATCCCCATAGTTACGGCTGCACAGCATCTTACTTTCCACAGCTATTTATAATTCTATGTAAAAGGTCTCTTAGAAAAAAAAAAGAAAGTGGTACCTGTTTATAACTATTGATTTTTTTAAGTGGACATCACTATACTACCCTATTCTGAGATATGGCAGATACTTTCTTAGCAGAAAATATTTTCCAATCGTTTCTTATCCAACTTCATCAACAAAAAAGATATTTTAGGTTGAATATTCCATTTGTTTGTGTTATGCACAGTCATTAAGACCTATGAAAAGTTAGTTAAAAAAGATATAAAATGATAATAGGTTGCCCAGAAAGGTCGTAGATGCCCCATCCCTGGAAACATTTAAGGCCAGGTTGGACACGGCTCTGAGCACCCTGATCTAGTTGAAGATGTCCCTGCACATTGCAGGGGGAGTTGGACTACATGACCTTTAAAGGTCCCTTCCAACCCAAACCATTCTATGATTCTATGAATATTTTATACCTAGACAGAAAAGATGTTAGAAGCTACGCCAATTGCAAGTCAATAGGAGGCCCAAAGCATTGCTTCTCTATTGTGTTTTGTTCCTATAAAACTCACATAATTATCGAGTAAGACAGCTCCAACTCCAGTAAATGATCCAAGTGGTTATTTAGTTAATAGGGCAATATCAGGAAAGGAAATAATCTTTCAGAAGCAGCTTCCTCCCTGTGCCAGTGCCAGGGATAAAGCATGGACTTAGGTTATGTTTTCTCCCTCCGGATCTACTGGCAGCTGTTTCAACCTTTGCAGAAGTTAAAACAATAAGTACAGCCTCAGTTATATTATGCATTGCTTCGAGAAGTTTGTAGCAATGGAGCATCTTTGTGCGCTGGCTTCCTGCCTCCAAAAACACTGGCCCACTTTTTAAGTGGTCCTCTGTCTAATACCTTCTTCTGAAGTATGATGGATATTTCCTTAGCAGAAAATATTTTATGTTGGTCTAATAATTCTGCAGTAGTCCCTAAAAGCTTCGTTTCAGTTCATTTAGTTCATTTTTTGTTTGAGACTTGTGGCTGAAATACATAGGCTATAGCAGCTTAATAAGTTACGTTCGCTGGCTGATCCTCAGTTACTGTATGTGCGCTCTTAACCCAGCCCACTGCGAGACAACACAATTTCTTGTAAACTTCAAAGAAAAAAGTTGCAGGAATCTGCATTACTCGGCAACTGAGCCAGGCCAGGAACAAGTGGTTGGGCTGTACCTTAGCCTGTTGTGTCTTCTTTACTCAGTCGCGTGCGTTTGAATCTTCTGTCAGTCCCTGGAAATGTCAAATACCCATCTAAAGTCCATGATTGTGATCATGAAAAGTGTACCGAATACATGTCAACTTTTCTAAGAAGATGATGCCTGCAAAATATACAGTTAATTCTTCTATATTTCTTTCTCTCTCTTATTAATTCCACACTTCTTCACTTATTTCCTGGAACAATGCTGTTTTCTTCGTTGACCTAAGAGTTATAGAAGATTCAGAACATGAAGAGTTAACTCATTTCCTTAATATATTCCCTTCTCTTTTTTATCACCTCTCCTTACGGTCACTGGTCTTTATGTCAGCTCGTTTCTCTTATGCTGTGCCTTTAATACACTTACCCTGCCACTTACATGACTGCTCATCTTCCTCTGTCACTTCTTCTAAGTCTAAAAACAGTCATGTGTGCCATCAGTGAAGCTCACATATTCATTTATCATTCAGAGGCAGGCTGTTATTTTTTTCTAAAATCTGATCCCTTAGCACTACAGCCAACCAGTGCTTGCAGTAATCATTTCCCACATTCTCCCCCTTAAAGAGGATTAATCCTATCTTTAATACTTCCTTTCCCTTCCTCTGATAAAATGTGGGGGAAGAGGCTGTTTGTGGTCAGCACTCCTCAGGCTGGCAACTCTGCAATCTAGTTCAATTCCTTTTTCCTTCATTTAAATGTACAGGTGCTGTGTTGTGGTTCGGTTCTACAAGTAATCAATCCCTTTTCAGCCACATATTGGGGGGAGGATATTTCTTGCTGGGACATTTAACTGGTACTGAAGAAGCAGGGGTTAAGTTGCTCGCTTTGTTGCAGATTTTTCTCTCTGACTGTGGACACTTCACCATTTCTCTGTATCTCAGTTCTAAGTCAGTAACATGGAAAAAAAAATATTTTCTGCTTTTCATCTTTTGTCAAGATGTTCAGAGAGAGAAACACTTTCTCCCTAACACTTCTAATAAAATTAGACCTTACTATCAGTTAGGACTTGAGCACAAGTATTAAATATTAATTACAATTATCTGATTGTTTCTAAGGGAGAATAACAGCTGTGGTCTTTTCTGTAGAGTTTTCTTGAAGCATCTTTAATGAGTGGTATTCTTCCCTGTTTTTTGACACAGAAGATTTATATGAAGATACTTCTTTCAGACAACGATCCTTACCCTTTTCCAAAAAAAGAAAGAAAAAACTTTAAATAACCTTTTAAATGAAATATTGCAATAGTCCAGCATTTTAAGGATGAAAGTGCAGTTTTCTAAAAGGTCAGTTTGGTCCCTGAAAATGTTTTCGGTTTAGATAATACATTATGAACTCCGTGGAATCTAGTAGCAATTTTCAGCACCACTAACAATAGGAAGTAAATTCCAGTCATTCACAGTAAGATGGCAATGTGGTGACATTTGATGCTTGACTATGTGTGCTTTGAGTTACTGCAAGAAACTGCCTGCTGAGGGGAGAGAACCTTTCCCTAGTTAACTGGATGAATTTTAGATATAGGTGAAAAATAAAACCAGAACCGTTTATAAAGTGATTGCAAGTCATCAGCTGTGTGGCACTTTCCCCCACCCTCATTTAGCAGATAAGAATTGAAATATATCAAATTAATAAATCCCAACGAAACCAATAGTCTCACATTTTCTGTACAATTGTATTTGACAGCTGTTTTTATCTTTTACTTCCAGCGAGCCACTACCATTATGTTTTATTTTCCAGATGTATGTCCTTGCTCTCTTAAAACTATAGCAGTTCCACTACGCAGTAAAGCAATAAATTTATAGAACATTCTTCTGAAGTGCCTGCTTGTTTTGTAATTCCACTTCCATATCTTTAGTTGTTCTAAAATATATTGAACTGTCAATGTGGGGGTCAGGAGATTAGAACACTTTGTAGTTTCTCTGCCAATGCCTTTGTTTAACTCAGAAAAATAAGCTACAGTACCAAGGGAGTGATGAAATCAAGGATACATAGAGTCACAAAGGCATAAAAATGTTGAACACTGTATACTGCAGACATTTCTGAAGAGGGAAAGTGGTATCTCCACATGTGTTTACTTTGGGTACCCACCAGAAAACTGTCTTTATTAAAACTTGTAAAGAATACAAAACAACACTCATGGGTTTTGCAATTAAAAAAAAAAAAAAAGAAAAGTTGCCCTCTGCTCTCAGAGCTACTGTCTCACAGAATCATCTGCCTTTTGACCTTGAAATGTTATGCACTTTGTCTGACCCTGGTTTACTGTCAGTTAGTTTAAATTTCATTTAGTCATTTGCTTTTACCTGGAAATCGACAAACCTCATGGGGCTTTCTTGGAATTTTGTGAGCCCTTTCTGGGTTTTCATAATATTGAAGGCAAACATTGCATGTTTTCTTATAATTTCCTAGGAAACAGAATGAAAACAAAACGTCTTTCAGAACTCTTGAAAGGAACAAAAGATCGTAGAATATTTATTAATATCAGACTTTGGTTTATATTTAAATAGATGCTCATACTGACATATAAAACACTGACCCATTCAAAGTAGAACAATTTTATGAACAGGGATAATGAATTAGGAAGCCGTAACAGAGTTTGAAGATGAATACTATTTTGTGCTTGTGGGAAAGCCAATATTAACATATGTCAGAAGGAGAGAGAGCATGCATGATGGGACTTTTTCAGGCCCAAGAGATGAGGGTGTTATAAGAGTCAAGGAGAAAGTAAAATTGTGAACTTTTTAGCTTATGCTTAGGTGTATATGCCTGTGTTATGAAGCCAAGGCTTCTTATCTATGAAGCTCCACAAAACCTCCAAAGCCACTGCCTTAAGGTCCTGGAACTCCTTGTGGTTCACAATTTAAGTCTAGAAAGTTTGGAGCTCTCAGTCCAAACACATTGGCAGGACTCAGGGGCAACCAGCAATATTGAAAATCAAAATTTCATCAGGGATTTACTCATCAGACATCTGCCTCCAGTACACCAGACAAGGCACAGATCACAGTCCATCTCAAACCACCTCACAATCTTCTGAAAATGACACTCCACTCCGAAGAAAACATCCAAGTCAGGACACAGAGTGGATCATTAATGCCTTCCTCCATTTTTGTCTAGGCTTGTGGACAGCCTCTTTAGGGGTGCTTATTCTGCAATGGACTTATGATATTTTCCTCTTTTTCTTACTTTAATTGTTACCTCCTTTTGTTGAAACATTTATAAAAGTAAAACAATGAAAATTAAGGCTGCGAATTAGGAATCACACATAGAACAAAGGCTGGTGTGACTTTCCAGTTACCTTAGTGGTTAGAAGCAATGTTCTCAGAGGGAGGAAGCCAAGTTTGTACCTAAACTTGTCTCCCATTAATTCCTCTAGAAATCTTCAGAGGTTGCTTAATATGATATATCTATTTTTTGGCATAACTTTTCCAAGATATAGCTTGCTTTTTTTTTTTTTTTTAACATACTCCCCAGGTGATGATCACCTTGTGTATAGATTATATCGTCCTTTTCACTGAACTTGACGATTCAGTATTGACCTGAACGCATCCATTAAGAACCATTCTGCAAAGGTACTATTTCTAACCCATTGCTTTGACAAAGTCACCTTTCTCAGAATTGTTTGTTTAGCTCCTACCCCAGATCTGTCCGTGGCACAATTTGTTCCACTTCAGACAATCACTTCCAGGCTTATTCCTGGCCTGTGCCTCATACCTAGCAGGAGGTCCTTGTAAAAATCCCTTTGCTTGATAATTCCACTCTATTCAGTATAGGTTCTCAAACCCTTCTTGTCTCTAGTCTCTGAACACATGTGAATCATGAATTAAGAAATACAGGTAAAATTTGTCACTTAAACTTTAGCTTTGTATGTTTTCTCATTGACAAATACATATGTGCTGAGGATGGTTGTATATATTTTGAGACCCAGATGTTAAGGAAACTGAAGGTAAGGAGGAAAAGCCTTTGAGCTTGCCTAGTTAGTCCATGGGAAGTCAGCATAGAGAGAGGAGTCAGGTTCATACTGCAGTAATTTAATACTGTGCTTTACTCAGAAAGTTATACGATTTACACACAAACTGCTGCAGGCACAATGAGTGTGCCTTGAAAAAACAATCATTGTTCTCTAGGGTAGGTACTTCTATATATTTGAAGAACAGAAAGCTGTTCTTATTCATAATTGAATTCTAACATGGCTTTTAAAATTGTCAGTTTTCATGTGATTAAGAAATAATTGGGTCCTTCCATTCTTTTTCCACCAGCTTTAGACTGAACATCACAAAACAAACAAACAAACAAAAACACAAATAAAAAAGCCTTAGAAAAGTGTCTGGGATATTATTTTCCTTTAATATCCCCAACAGGAAATAATAACTTCAACACAGTGTAAGGCAGATAGTTGTTACCAAATAAGTGCACATAAAAAGGTTTTGAGTATCCCACTAGACACCTATCTAATATAATACCAGAAAATACTTCTCTTCTGAGTCCATTTAAATATTGAGACAAACAAGTTATGCCAAATAAAATCCGCAGTTTAAACTTCAGGATTAGATTCAGGCAGACAGGACAGTGAATAAGATTTCTCAAAGCTGAGAAAGTAACACAACTAATAGTGCCCCAAAGGAAAGTAAATTCTCACCAGGAGTTCATGTAGAGAGAAAAAAAAGAGAGTACTCAAAAGAGACTTCTGATGCCTTAGCAGAAGAAAAGATCTAAAGCTATTGCTCTTAACTTTTGACCTGGCACTACAGTCCTTTGAGACCTCTGCATTTTGCATGAAAGGGAAAGAGAAAGAAAAGATGGGTCTTAGTTTCACCTGGACAAATAAGACTACTATATTCTTCAGCTGTGTGACCTTGGCTATGTGATTTACCTTATATGCAATAATAGGTGGCAGCAACCTGTGCATATCAAGAAGATGTCAAAGTTTAGGCACTACTGAAATACTTGGGGTTTCTTATATATTTAGACTTATAAATATGCAGATATCTAGCTACCAAGAATTTTTTAAAGCACCATGGTTCTCAAATCACACTCCCAAGAAGGCAAGTCTTCAAACATGCTCTGAAGCACTTCTTTTTGGACCTATAAATAGTTTTATAAATCTGTTTCACTGAACATTATTTCACAGGCTGCAGTTCAGCTTTCATCTGGGTATTTGTTTATAAGTAATTATGCAAGACAAGGGCAACACACTATTTATCTACATATCTAATCTTACTTACATAATGCAATGCCATCTGTTAATATGAACTTATCTTTTTCTACTCCAACTGAAGAGATGTTAAAGAGGGAAAGATACCTGGTCTGATTTTTGATTCTGTTGTAGTTGCTTTATTTCAGTGGAATGTGATCAGTTTCCATGGGATTGTGCAAAATTTTGAATACGATTAAGACTTGAGTCCTATATTTCTTTAATGTCCTTAAATAAGCATTTTTTCTTTATCTGGAATTCAAAGTCTTCCTTTCTTAATAAAAAAGAGAAGCAATATTATTGTTTTCCATGTATGCAGTTTACCTTTAATTCACTAAGCTATTATGTCAAGTCATAACATATATTGGTCTTTTAGATACCAATGTTTCCTATATCTCTACAAGTAAGGAAGAAAAGGGGAAAGAAGACAGAGTCCTGAAGTGACCTGATAATTATCTCACTGTAGAACAAAGTTCAATATGAGATTTATGCTTGAGAACTGTTAGTTATGCTGCTGAATCAAAGATGTGTAAAATGGCCTGCTCAAACTGGAATTATGTAAATAAAGGTGGGAGATTTTGGTTGTGCAGTCTCTGAAAACAACTCTCTTCAAAGGCTCAAACTTTCGATATGCATTGATGCCATTTGAGATGATGGTCCTCTTTGTTCATGGGGTTCACTGAACCCAGGAGAAAATGTTTTATAATATTGCAAGCTTAGATACCTTAGCATAATTATCTGGCACCGAAGCAATTTGAAACCATGTCCTTGATACAGCATATGAGTACAAATGAAATAATTTCCAATTTTAATCTTCATTTTGGAGTTGCTGGCAAAGGTCACATGGTGTATGAAAAGAGTGAAATTCTGGTCTGACGATACGACTACATCTATACTAAGAAACAGACCGGAGACTTTTTTAAGTCAGCACAGTATAGATCATAGCTAATAGCTAGATGCTCTAACACTTAAATAATGTAACTGCAAACAAACTGATTGCTGGGAATGGTGTCTGACCTGAGCTAGCTCCCAGACTGTACCTGGGCATCGTCTGAGATGGTCTGAGCTCGCAGAGGACAGAACTGTGCTAAGGACTAACAAGAAGGGCAACTGCAATGCGTAAAATAGCGTAAAAGTCACAAGAGTGTTCAACAAAAGGAAAGAAAAATACCCAAGTTTTTGAAAGTCCAGCTAAATAACTTTGTGTTTAGCAATGCCTACTCTAAACCGAACCTCTTAGCTGACCTTTATTTATATCTTGGAGATTTTTCGCCTGTGTTTTAAACAAAAAGATAATTTATCCAGGAGGCAAGATGACATTTCAGTTTCTTTAGAAAATAATAGATAACTAGAAAAAGAAAGAAAACATCATCTGTTTTTGTTGTATTTTTTTAAGCAGGATGTTTTAGAAACCTTATCTTAGTAAAACAAATAACCTTCTCCTTCAGCTGTGAACAATAGCAACAAAAAACTCCTACCACAGTCTTAAAATCTGCAGAATAGAAAACTCCTTTATAGTCACAGAAAAATATTGTAGAGCTTTAGAAGATGCAATGACTGAAGCCCCAGCCCTTAGTGAATTATGACAAAAAAGTGAACGTCCCAGTGGCCAGCTTTAATTGTTCTTCATGCACTTGAAAATGCCACGTAAATGTGAAAGATCCAGTTACTGGATTTGCTATGTGTGTTTGATAAAAGACGCATCAATCATTACTAGTTAGGAGATGTTTCCGTAAGAGGGCTTAAAAGGGAACCGCAGCCCAGGTTTCGTGCTGCAGACAGCATCCAGCAAAGACTGCTGCTGTTGAGCTGGCTGCAGAACTGCCAGCCCTGCCTTTTGCTCTACCTTTCTGAAAGGCTGTTTGTTTCTTTTGTGGCAGATAAGGATGGGGGTCGTTATTGGTAACAGGCAGGCAGGAAGAATGGGGTACAAATTTTGCTTATGCTGTTTGGTTTCTATTTTGTCTTTCTCCCTTTGCTTTTAAATTCAATTTTTCTTCAGGTGTCCTTACCAGTTTCACACCCTCACTCTCCTCTGGTCTTGTTTCCCTGTGCAAAATGGATAACAAGTTATACAGTAAGAAATGCTTCACTAATTCCCTTGAAGGTCAAAAAGGTAGAGACAATGTCACTGAGCTCTAGTACTGAAGGGCAGTATCTTAGCTATCAACATAGAAGATATTCAGAGGCAGTCATCCCTTCATTTGTCACATTGCATGGAATGCAAGAAGTAAGTGAAAATTAAAGCCAAAGAGAAAGTGAAAATTGAAACTACATTAATTGCTAAAAAATTAGTTACTCATTTTGATTCCAAGCCCAGCTCCAACAAAATTTCCAATTAAAACTCCAATGAATATTTATATGGTTTCTTTAAAGACAAAAAGTACTGAAAATATCCCATGCCAGCCTATGTCATAAAACTCTTCAGGAAGGACTATTCATGAAGTCCTTCTCTTGAATGACGTAGACTCAAAGCACCTCAGAGGAAGAGCAGGTTTACCTTGGGTCTATGACATCCTCAGTAAGTTCCTTAACTACTAGATAAAATCTCTTTCAATGATTTTAGAAATATTTCTTAACTTTTTTTTTTTTTTTTAATTTGGTACACCCCTTGAGGGAATAATCAAATTTCCCCTGTTTTTCCCAGAAACTGTTTGGTGAATTCAACCTGAAATATCTAATAGATAACTACTATATTTTATATTTAACTATATTTTACATTTAATTCTTTTTTTTTTGGCAGAAGAAACATGCCTGGGTCAACTTAAAACATTTATGCCTAAATGACCTTCATGTACAGAGAGACGTTCACATATGTAGCAGCATTATAATTGCTGTACCTTTCATTGGAACTCCATCAATCACTGACAGTTCTGCTTTTAAAGGTACATGCTCTGGATGAACATAACAGGTTTTTTTCATCCATTTTGACAGGTTCTGTAACAGACAGCAAGACGTTATCTTTCCAAACCTGATTCTCCTCTTATTTATACCAGCGTGACTCTAACTCTACTTGCTTTTATGGAATTAAATAAATATTAATTTGTACCATTATGAGAAAGACTGAAGTTAAGATCATAGTGCATTTGACAACCTTTCTTACATAGTTGACGAAAAGCAAGAATTATATGCTGGAACCAGTTTTTCTTTTAGTTTTTTTTTCAAATCACAAATTTCTGCTAGACTTAGGTTCAGCTCCACAACAAGAGAAGAAAGGAAGGAAGGAAAGGAAGGAAGGAAGGAAGGAAAGAAGGAAGGAAGGAAGGAAGGAAGGAAGGAAGGAAGGAAGGAAGGAAGGAAGGAAGGAAAGAAGGAAGACCCCCAAAACCAAGAACAACAAAAAATCCTTTATTCTCCTCCCATTTACACTTAGAGCTGCATTGACTTTAAAAGGTAATTCTGGCTTACATCAGAACGAGAGAAGAATCAAGATAAATGCACCTCTAACTGTAAGTAATATTTGGGGGGTGTGTGCACATGTGATATATGTGTACATAAGCATGACCACACAATCTACAGACCATAACTGTGCAATACAAATAGCGATCTTGATATGTAGGGAGGTTTGTTCTCCAGACCTTTTTTTAAGACAGTAATGAGAAGTTTGTGGTCTGATTCTTCAGCTACGAGTAGACCCACAAATATAAGTGTGGAAAACCTCATATCCATAAACATTTTGAGTTCCAGGCACCCCTTTCCCCTTTGTGCACATTTGCATACTACTGGCTGCTTTGCTCTCGGTGCACATGCAATGGTGCTCCAGTCTTCTCTTTGCCACAGCATAAAACCAATTCCAAGCTGTCCTGAAGTTCATTTGCTGAGGTTATCAGAGGTACCCTGACATCAGCATGCTGAACATTAGGTGCTGCAGGAATCGTATCTTTAAGGTTGAAAGTTTTCTCATTAAAATCTATCTATTACTATTCTTTCAATTTGTGTAAAACTTTTGTTATGGCTTGTTATTCCTGAAATGGGTTATTGATTCATTTACAGAAATCTTCTACCATTTTTTAAATATTGCTCTGATTATAAGGTTTACCATAGCTTTGTACTGTTGCAAATTTCCCAGTGTCTGATTTCACACCATCGGGTGTCAGTATGACTCCCAAATACAATTCTTTTCATTTTGAAATAAACATGGCTATATCTTTTACAGTTAGACCTGCTTCCCAAACAATTTCTAAAACTTTCCTTAGTCTGTAATAACACTGACTTCACCAGGAACTGATAGTACTCAGGCCCTCTGAAAATTTAACTAATTTTATTTGAGACCTAAATAGGGAGGTAAGTGTCTGAGGGTATCCTCTTAAACTAAAAGGCTGCTGCTCTGAAATCAGGCTGCCTCTATCTGTGTGTTTTACCAGTAGCCTTGACCCCATCTCGCTACACTAAGGTGTATAGAAAGGACTTTCCAGGTGAGGGATTTTGAGTCCATATGCAGGTGCATTGCTGAGGACTAGGAAAAAGATGTAGTTTTTGAAATGAATTAGGCTTGAAGTCAACATGAGATCATCCTGTGGTCCTCTAGCAGTTTGGGAGGAGGCTGTAGATCAGGACAGCCTGAGAAACGTGGAGGGCAATTCACCTCACTTATAGGTAGACTTTTAAAGGCTGGTCTTTGATTTGCTCGCCAGGCTTAGTTGGCTGTATTGATTACATCCTGTTAAGTACATAGGAAATGTATATATATCTATCTTTTCTTTAGACACCTACATTCAGGTAAATTAAATCTGGATCTAAATCCCATTCCACCAGACTATTCTTACTAAGCTTATATCAATATAAATATTGAATATTATGATAAGGAAATCTGCCAAATCACTATTACAATTAGGGCTGTCTCGGCTTTCATAATGTGAAGACACAAATAACTTCTCTCACTGTGTGAGCCTCAAAACACACGGATAATCCCCTAGCTCTCTAGCAAAGAGTTGCCAACTTTTCCTTAGCTGTCTTTTTGTTTAGTTTTCAGAAGGCACTCAAAGCAGGCGCAAGGGGACGAACTTTGAAAAGTTGGTTTCTTTTGAAATAAACTTCAAACTTCAGACAGAAAGTAGCTCCAGATGTTTTATTCCCATGCATGCTGATTGGCAGAGTGAAGGCAAAAGCATGTTTTAAAGAAGTTATTTGGTTTTAATACAAATGGACACCTGAGCCCTCCTATCTCCTCAAAATATCCATCTTTTAATCCCTTTCTCATCTTCACTGCCAGATTCCTATGTGCCGTTGTTCTGTTGCTTCATGTGTTTATCCTGCCCACCATACATCTCTGCATCAGAGCAAAGAACAGAAGCTCAGAAATCTCTGGAGTAGTAAAGCTGCCAGAGGAGCTAAAAGCAGATTTTGGAGACTGGTTTACCCGGAGAGTCTGTATGTCACTTAAGACTTCCAGCAGGTCTGCTGAAATGCACCTTTGTGGGAGGAAAAGAGCTGCTTTGGGAGCAAGCAGGATCCCGGGTGAAAGCTCTTTCTGTTCAGACCAGCTGCTTGGTTAGTCCTCAGAAAACACTGATGGGGTTGTTTCAAGTTTTATGCACATTTGCCTAAGGCATCGGATGGGAGCTTCTTTAAATGCAAAAATGAATAACCAAATCACAAATGATTAAGAGACAAATACAATGGTGATTTTTTGTGGGACCTCATCCCACCTGCACTTGGATGTGCAGATGTATTTTTAGTTCACTAGCAGCTGTCCTGGCAAGGGAAGTCATCAAAAACCTGTACAGGCAGGTGATAGAATTAGGACAAACAAAGCCCACTTTCCATTATGAGTTGGAAATGCCAGCAGCTCCCACACAAAATGTTTTTACAGTTCCAATCTGGGACTGCCACTTTGATTAACTAGTCTGTACTTCTAAAAAATTCCAGTATAAGCCAGTATTTTCTTTCTAGAACTTGGTTTCCCACTATAGGAAGGTGAGAAACAACCTCCTTCCTTTCTTTTTTCTGTTACTCTTTTCTTGAAGTTGTAGCATCTTCAAGGCAGGGAGTTGTACATCCCTTAGTGAGCAGGCATCTAGCCAGCTCTGCATGGCCCCTGCATGGGGATATAAAAGGAATAGAACACTGAAACTGTTCACACCACAGAAAATGGATAAACAGTCTTCTATGCAACACCGAGCTGAAAATTAAAGACCACATCCCATGGAATACACTCAGTTGAATTCTGTATTTGAATCTATGCAAGAATTATGTATGCAGCTAAATTTTAAAGTTTTTTTCACAGGCAGAATCAAGATACCCCTTTGGTATTCCTCCCTTTAGCTTTTCAGGAAGTTTAGTAAACAGTAGATTTTAGTTTTGACAGATTCTGCCAAGGACAGTGAAAGAGCTTATATTTTTTGTTGGGGAAAGGGAGAGGACAATTGTTTATAAAAGAATATATGCCTAACTTATTTTCAAAGACTGACATTTCAGAAGTCTAGCTGGCTTTCTTCTGTGTTTATCTCAGAGGACAAATCATTTAGATGAAAACAATTGCATTTTATTTTTAGTTTCAGTTATTCAACTCCTGTATCAGACACAGGCTGACATTTGGATGAATCTGTGTCTTTACTCTAATAATTGTCTAGTTGAAGCATATCAGTGAAGGGTTCTTTATTACAAAAACCCAAACACCTCCCCCCAGCCCCCCAAAACCCAACCTTGCAAAAAAACCCACCAAACCACCATGCAGCTAAATCAAAAAGGATATTTTTCCCTGTGTTTTTGGCAGCACTTGTCATGAGAAGTTCTGTATTCATTAGATGCTTCTATGTGTCATCTTTGGAAGGGGGTGTTGGGATTGAAAATGCTCTGCAACTAGTCTGTCCCTTTGATAAAACGGGTCATCAGTGGCATCTTTCCTAAAAGATTGTTGCTGGTTTCAGTGCTGCATGTCTTTCTCCAGAGAAAGAAGAAGCAGTGAGCTCCACCACCACACGCCTGCTGTGTGATTGCAGCTATCTATTACGATAGCATTTGCTTTCGTACACCTTCAACTTTTCAAGGAGTTTGCCTGTTTAAGGTAATTTTACAAAAGGCACTATTGAGGAAGCATGCTATAGCATAAACACTGTCTGGGATCTTTCATGGAAATTTTTTTTGCTTTCTGTCTCTCTTGTTCTCTGCCCTGTAACATAGAAGAGAATTCATTCTTCCTTTGGTATCACGTACATACAGCATGTTCACAAAGATGAGAAGAAAAACAAAAGGAAGCCAGAATCCACTTCCAGCCATGATTTATTTATATCATTTCTAGGACACAAATCGGTTATTAGGCCAGTATATCATACCAGTTTAACTAGTTTTGTGGTAATTCATATTTGCAGAGCAGTTGCAGTCCTCCCAGTAAATCTGGCCCTTCCTCCTATTCTGCCGAGTTTGCTTTTGGCTCAGCCACATAGCTATGTACATGTTTTGCAACAAAGCAGAGCTTCTGTCTGTAACCGGGACAATTCAAACGTTTTTCTGTTCTCCAGAACATGTTTTAGTGCTTTTTGTTTTGAAACGATCAAGAACTTAAGTACAGGAAAGTGGTGTTGCTGGAGGATGTTTCCTGTTGCACTTCTCTCTCTTTCCTGCTCATGCCAAACGCACCCCTTGTAGGAATAATGAAAGGAGACAAGAACAAAGAGAAAAAAAAAAAGAGAAAATTAAGGGAATCATAGAACTAGACCACTCTATGATTGCAGATACTCTACATGCGTCACTCACAGCTCAGATCATTAGCACAAAGAAGAAAGGAAGGGGGGAAGTTTTTCATTTGTTTTAAATTGGAATAGGGAAAGATGATCTATTAATCTCATAGTACATACAAATTTCCTCTGACTTCAATAAAAAATGCTGCTATGCTGAATAGATAGAACCAGAAAAAGAGGTAAAGGTAAAATAAAGATAAAATTGTCTCAAACCACATCAGGGATTTATAGGTCCTGTAAGCACTAGTTGCTGTTAACTGAGGAAACCATGCCCCTGTTAGGCATTCAGGTGGTGATAGATAGTCTGTGGTCACAATTTGGCCTGTAGGAAAGCGAGCACCTTAGGCTCTAATGCAAGAGGAGCCTTGGCCATTGATGGAAGGAAGAGGTGCTAATAAGGACAGAGTGAGTCAGGTCAGTTAGTCTTCGGTGGTTAACTGTATATTAATTTTGACAGTTTTCTGTCACGAACGACAACAAATCACACAGTCAGAGCTCGAGATGCCAGCAATACCACAGGAAGGTGAAACAACTTAGTGAGTCATGGATTTACTAGGATGGCTAATGCATCTGAGATTTGCTGCCCTGTGGCCTTTTAGCTCTGAATCATGGCATACGTGTGATACAGACTACATGAAATGGTGACAGCCGTATATATGCCTGCGCAGCCAATCCTCTTCAGGCTGTGGATGTATTTGTCTGAGATAGTAATGTGAAAGACAAAAAGCAGTGTGGTCAATCTATTTAAAGGAAATGTTGGCTTAAATATCATTGCAGTATTGGAACACAGTCTAGGGGAGCAGCAGGCATTATTGGAGGATGTGTAACACAAGATATCCTGAGTCAGTTAGAGAAAAACATAATCCTATACAGACTATGCTGAGTAACCCGAATGATAGTTCACCTAACTTACAGTGAAATGCATACAACAGAAGAGAAAATTCTTCTCATTAGTGAAGACATTAATATAGGATAGCACCATTTGAATGGTTACCCTATCCACCATATCTATATTATATCTAAATATACCATATCTGTATTATATCTGCAATATAATATTCAGTTCAGCCACAGCAAAGTCCAATAGAAATTGGTGTCCCATTCCTGCTGTACCTAACTGCTTTGGAAAATATTCCGTGTCAATTCATTCATTGCTCAAGATCAGCACTTGCACCCATTTTGGAATAACAGTAGCTGAAGTCATAAACATAGTTAACTTTTGCTCACCGCTAACTTCTGAGCGCTTGCAGAAGTGCATAAAATGTGCAGTTGCTCAGGTTTACACACTACGCCATGGAGTCAGTGCAATTCCGAGAGACTGCAGTGTGTCCTAACTATTTCTTCATTTTGCACAGGTGAGACAAAACATGCTGTGGAGGTTGAAGAGGAGCAACCTTCTTATTGCATTTATTCATCTGAAAACTGAACTGAACTAAATAGCTAGGATGCAACCACATAGGGCTTTAACATTTAACACTGAACACATTGAACCGAGTCCACACCAGCTGGCAACCAGCAAAGAGAGCAAAACAGCAGTTAAGCAGAAATCAAAATTATTCCCATACAATTATGAACAGACAGGAATTCTGCATTTTTCAAACTGGACTGACAGATTTTCCGGGGTTCATTCTGTGTGATAATTCTATACATTGTTTTACCTACCATTCTGCTGATGAGTTGGGTAGTTTAGATTACACACCTGAAGTGCATACTAAAAGGAGTTACATTAAAATAAATGAGCCTATTCATTTTCAGAGAGCTGTGAGAGAGAAAGGTTTAAATATTCACAGCAGGTGGCACTACCTATTTCATTTCAAAATACTGCCAGGGAAAAGAAGAAACTAATAGCTATCTGATGTCAGGAAGGAGTTATAAAGAATATTACACCCATTGTTGGCTTTGGACTTTCAAAGAAACCAGAAAGACCCGGGTGTCTACATTTCGTTTACATTCAGAGCTGACTGATGACCTATTCCCTTTTGTTCCCTGGGTCATCCTTCCATACCTCCAGCCCCTGATGTCAAACATCCTTTCCAGGGTAAATGTCAGAGGAAAAAGGGAGATTTTTCTTACATGGAGAGTTCATTGCTTAGTCGTCCTTAATGCTGAAATGTCAGCTGTTGTTCTTTCCGGTTAAAATAAAAAGAAACACTATTTTGTGTGTGCCAATTAAACACATATTACTAAGGATCACTGGGGTGAAATTATATCATAGAGGGTTGGGATCTCTGTGTTTTTGGGAACATTCATAGATGTATTTTGTCCTTACAGAGAAAGCACACTAGTCTCTAAGAAATGTTTTTACTATTAAAAACTCTGTGCATGGAATATAGACAGGACGTGCTGTTACCCTGTAGCCCTGTAATAGAGTACTGCCATTGCAAGCAACAGGCCATAAGCTTTGTACTGAAATTGCAAAAACCTCAGGACTGAGGTTGGTCAGGCCTGCTCTGCCTGAACTTGTCCTGACCAGCCCGCAGCATTTTTTCACTCAGTTTAGCGGTAACAGAATCTAATGCAATTCCGTAGCGTAGAGAAATGCAGGCCTGGTACAATAGCAGTGTCCTTGAGTAGGGGGCATGCAGGATGGGGTTTGGAGGAGCACAGGAGTGGGACGATAGGGCATGGGGTGCAGGCTGCCCCGCCGAACGAAACCACCAACTTTAGGACCTCAAGGAGCAGGGTACAGGGCAAACACACCACCAGGAAAAGGGCTAGAAACTAGGGAGTGCACATACAGCAATTCCATCTGTATTAGTATTCTTTCTTTTTCTTTAAAAATTAGATTTGGTAAATAGATGGTTAAGATTTCAGTTATGCTAACAAGAAAATACTCTCTTTATATGTGTGCTTCCTCTTTGTTCAAAGTAAGATTTCAAGCATTATGATGTATATGCATGGCTTTTACATTTTCACCAAGAGCACGCACAAGTGGCCATATGTGAATTTAGTACTTACAAAGAATGTCTGACAATCCTGCCAATGAGAGTCGTCTCTCTTAACTGTGGAGAGAAAAATCAACCACCTTCCAAAAAGCTAGTACAGCTAAAGCGTCAGTAACGCCGGCTTATCTATGCTCTCTTTCCAGTGTACCTCAATTCTGATTGACAAGGACCATCTCAAAAGTGAGAGGTTATTTCAGTTTCCACAACCCACTCAGCACTTGACCTGTCAGCATGACAGCCAACAAGTATGCCAATTAGTGTGATATATTTCTATTAATTTCAGCATTAACCGCAAAAATAACTAGTCTGGACATTTTGGAAGTACTGTGACTGGGGTGTATAATAAAACTGAGCATTGGATTAATCTAAATGGATCTTAATGATGCATATGAAAAAGTGTATAACTTTGGTTATAAACATCTGGCTGATGACCGGTGAGGGACTGGCTAGTGTTCATTTGTACCACTGCCCAATAGTAGATGGGGTCCAAACAACCCGTTTGATCATGAACCTACGCCACTGACAGACACTCTTCCTCAGCTCCGTTCAGAGCAGTTTGTCCTTCTGGATGGATTTTGATCTCTGCAGCTAATGTCACTCTGGTACTGCTGGTGACCATGCTGGGTAACGTAGCGTTATTCACAAACTGTTATGCAGGCAAAGATTTGCACATTGTTTGCCCATTACTTCTCCGAGGGAACCTTAAATAATCTTTGCATCTGATGCAGTTTTCCTCATTTCATTTTAAATAATAAAACAGCTTTTGTGCTTGGAGGAGGTGATTTCCATAATTTTAGCCAGAAGTGAAAATATGCGTGGAACAAGGACAGAAATTAATCCTGCAAAATACCTATTGAGCCTTAGCCCATGGTATTTTTAAATCGCAGTTGCTCATATTTGTTGGGGGGTTTTTCTTCCTTTTTTAATTTTTTTCTTTTTTTTTTTCATTTTGTCTCATCTCATTAGACCAGTTTGATGTTACCCCTAGTTCTTCTCACATGATTATTTTCCATGTGCAAAAGCTTATTCCCACTGAAGACATTTGCAGTCCCACTGTTTTAATGTAAGCAGGTTTTGACCCATTGAACATACAAGGCTTTAAACTGTCCATTTTATAAGATATTTTTTCTTAGGCTGTGAACCCCTGAGGTACTATGCCAAGGTTAGGAAGCTGTGCATAGTTATTTTTGTGCTTTATAAAATGTTTAACATTTTCCGTGCATAAATCATTTTTAGCTTTACCTAATTTCAGAGCATAAAGGGCATGTCAAACTTTACTAAACTGAAGCCCCAGGAAACAGTCTATAACAATGATGGATTTTTATAATGATATAACCCTTAATGAATTATTGTAGTTCCTTAACAAGGTTTTAATAAGAAATTTCTTTTGCCAGCATGGTTATTAGTTCTCTCATCTGAATAGCCCTGGGCCTGTCTGCCATAGAATTGTACAACATAATATTTCTTTCTGTGTCAATCATACAATACTGCAAAACTCCACGCCATGAATAAAACAAACTTACTTTTCCTTTCTTTGCTTTATTTACTTATTTCTTTATTTTTACTTTAAAGGTCAGGGGGTTTGAATATGTAACTTGAAACGAAGATGTGCTGACTACAAGACAACTGTTACTCACACATAGTGGAAGAATGCCCACTGCCATTCAGACACTTTCCTGCATGCTCAGGTGCCTTGGAGGAATGGACTGCAGTACACAATCTCTTCACACTAAGTGGGTGCTTGTCTGTGTCCCTGTGTGCATTTTTATGGACAAGTTGTACTCTTTTCTTTTTCTTTAAGGCATTTCTGTAAGTCCGAATAGTGTTTTAATACTCTGAGAGCTGTTAGTCTTTTTTATTTTAGTGACCGTATGTATGCTCGTGGCTGTGTGTGCCTGTGTGTGTACACATAATTATTTACTGATGTCCACTTGAGACAATATAACTACATTTTTAAGCATAGCTTTAAAATACTAAAATAACACTAAACCTGCAAAGTCAAGCAGTGAAATGTTAAGAAATGCCTGCCCTATCTTTGTTCAGTCCTCTTGTGTATATGTTATGCTACAGTTATTAATTACTTGTTTAATTATTCAGGAGACACTAAACTAAAGCTGACTGCAAAGAGCTGCAGAAAAAACTTATGAGACTCACTGACTGCATGATATAATGTAGTATGGAATTTCATGTCAACAAGTACAAAGCAATCAGCATGGTTAAAACAGCAGTAAATGCTCATACGCTGTGATGGACTCTAAATTCATGACTCCAATCCAAGAAAAGGATTTTGGAGTCATTGGATATTTCTCAGAAAACATCAGATCGATACTCTGCAGTGGTCACGAAGGCAAGCAGAATGTTAGCAATTATTAAGGAAGGATTTGAGAAGAAAATAAGAAATAATATATAACTATAGAAATCCATAGAAATTCACTTTATGATGGTGCTTACATCTTGAATACAATATACAGTTCTAATCCCTCATTTCAAAAGGATATATGAGAACTAAGAAAGGTACAGAGGATGGTGACAAGAATGATCAGCGGTAGAGAATAGCTTATGTCCAAGGACAAGTTAAATGCACTAGGAATCTTAGGGGGGAGGAAAAAAGAACAGAAGGAAGAAAAATAAAACAAAAGAATGCCTGAGGAAGGCTGTAATAAAAAAAAAGGTAAAGTCAAGAGCATCATGGAAAAAAAGGGGCATATTTCTCATGCCAGCAATCAGAATTACATGCAGCCAATTAAATTATTAGGTAGTAAGTCTATAAGTGATAGAAGGAAGTATTTTTTCACAGGTCACTTAATTGCATTGTGGAACTGATTGCCACAGAATATTGTGGAGGCCATGTGCATAAATGGGTTTAAAAAAGTGATTATACAAATTAATGAAAGAAAAGTCTGTCAAGAGCTATTAAACATGATGAAGTGATTCCCCAGCTCAGGAAATCCTTAAAGCATATATTGCCAGAAGCTGGAAGAGCATAACAAAGAAAGGGTTTATTCCAATTTAGCACTGTGTTTTTTTGTTTTGTTTTGCTTTGTTTTAGTGGGCTATGTTTAAATTCTTTTGTTCAAAATCCCTTACTGGCCACTTCAAAGACAGGATGCTGGGTTAGATAGACTTTGGTCTTAAACATTAGAGACATTTTTATCTTTATATATTCTTTTTACAGATTAAAATCTTCTGAGAATGTGTTATAATTGCCTCTGTGCCTTGAAACTGTAATCATAAAGTAGTGCTAGGCAGTGTTGACACAGGGAACAAAAATACGTTTGTACAAGGTATCTTAGAGTGTATCCGCTTAAAGCCTGAAAAAGTATCTTCTGATCATATGGGTGGGTTGCTTTTTTTTTCAAAATATGTGACCTAGCCAAATTTGAGAGGATTTTAATTTAATGGCAAAAGGAAAATCAATAGTAATTTCTACCCTATGTTATAAACATTGGTCCAAACCTTCAGTTGAGTCTAAATTTGCCTTTTATCCACATTTTCTGTATTCCAGCCTGGATTTGAGACTGGCCTGTGGTTGTCTTTGGGAAATGTCAAAACAGAAAACTCAGACTTCTTAGAACAACACCCAGTCCCTATCCAAAACCAGCATGGACAGATGTTCCTCCATATACCCCAGCTTTTGAAGAAAGACAGTGTGTCCATAGGGTTTTCTGTAGGATCTACTTTAGCAACATGGCTGAGTAGAACCAAGTCTGGATGCAGGTTACTGCCATTAATCAGCTAAAGTATTTTTCCCTGTAATTGTTCTCAGAAATGACATAACTGTTTTAACTACGTCATTTCAAAATTCAACTTCAGCCAAACATCAAGAAACTAAAGATCTTTAAACAAATAACGGCTGGCAAAATTGTAAGCACAGAGGGTCTTAGAGAAGTGGAGGGAGGTGTGCTGGAGGTTCTGTATTACTAACTCTATATGTAATTTACTTGGGAAATTGGTAAGAATTTCCAAAGGTTTAATTGAACAGGACAGCAATAAGAGGTGAATATTATTGCATTCATTGTCAAATGGGTGAATGAGCACTGAGAGCCCTAGTGATGCTACTAGTAATGACTGCATTTACAGTCTGAAACAAAGTCTGTCTGAACATTTATTGTAATAATTTAATCGCCAAAGGTAATTCATGGATGGATCTTTGTAGGCAGCAGGAGTCCCCATGTTTCTGCACTGAGTGTAGCACAACCTATATACAAACCAGAGGTTCAGGCTGAGAAAAAGGAATAGCCCCCAACATAGGATTTTGGACTTTTTATTTATAAAGACATATTCACTTTCTTGCATGAAGTGAGATCTTGAACACAAACACAGCATTTTAAAATGAATTTTCCAAATATTAGACTTTACTGGGTTGGGCAACCCTTGTGATCCAGACTTTTCTTTAGTATTCATTTGGCCAGAGAGAAGCTTGTTTAAAAGCTTACAATGTGATTTTTTTTCCTCTGTACTGCTGTGCTGAAATGTATAGCTGCTGCTGCTGCAGCCATATTGTATCAACACAATCTCTTCTTTCATAGGGCAAAAAGCATCTCATACTTCACACACACTTTTCATTGGGTGTGTTACACAGATGAAGTAGCCTGAAATGTAGGACACTGTGGTCCTGAGTAATTCTGAATGTTTCAAAGAGGAAATAGGTTCACCTCTAGCATGAAGGCCTTCCTGTGGGGTATGAATTAAAATTTGAATATGAGGATTGACACGAATCTTTGACTTACATAGCTCAGGTAAGTACCCTGCCAACTTCACTGCTCCTCTGCTAAGGTAGATTACACTATCTTGGACATCCTTAGAGCATGTTTGATGTCGAAAGTGTCACTGTGAAAATGGCAGTTCAAAACAGGTGAAATCTGTATGAAAGGCAGACTTCAGTAAGGACTTACCTTAGTCACAAGCAAATTGTTAGCTGTAGAGCAACATCAGTTATTGGTGGGTTAACCTTGTGGTGTGTTGACCTCAGCTGGCTGCCAGACGTCCACCCAGAAGCTCTCTCACTCTCCCTCCCCTACAGGACAGGGGAAGAAAATAAGATGACTAATCTCATGGGCTGAGATAAGGACGGGGAGATCATTCACCAGTTACAATCACAGGCAAAACAGACTCAACCCAGGGAAAATGAATTTAATTTCTTGACAATTAAAATAGATTTGGACAGTGAGAAACAAAAACTAAACCACCTTCCCCTCACCTCCCCCTTTTCCCACGCTCAACCTCACTCCTTCGTTCTCGACTTCTCTCCCACACCTCTGCTCCCTAGGCAGTGCAGCGGGATAGGGAACAGGGGTTGGGGTCAGCCCATAACAGCTTCTTGCTGCCATTCCTTCCTCCTCACACTTTTCCCCTGTTCCATTTTGGTCTTTTGCATGAGCTTCAGCTTCCTTCAGAGCATCTCCACCTGCTCTAGTGAAGGATCCTCCACAGGCTGCATGGAAATACCTGCTTTACATTGGTCCTGTCCACGGGTTGCAGGGGAATCTCAGCTCTGTCTGCTGGACCACCTCCTCCCCTCCTTCTTCTCTCACCTTGGTGTCCACAGGGCTCTTCCTCACACTTGTGCCCTCACTCCTCCCCACCATGCAGTGTTTTGCCCTTTCTGAAACCTGTTTTCCCAGAGGTGCCACCATCTTCGGCGAGGGGCTCAGCTGTGTCCTGCGGTGGGTGGGTTGGAGGTGGCTGGGACCAGCTGGGACCTCTCCTTACAGAGGCCACCCCTGCAGCCCTTGTCTGCCGATGCCTGGGCACCTCCACCTGATACAGCCTGACGGTGTTCCAGGTCTCCCTGGCAGATACCACACGCCAGTTTTGTCAGCTTCTGTACTGCTTCAGCTGAAATGCGGTGACACTCTGTTTTCACTCTTCTATACAGACGTGATCCACGAAACCTAGGGTTAAGTGACAATTGAGTAATGTCTTTACGAATATCTTTTTTTGTACTGAGTCTAGCTGGGATGGAGTTAATTTTCTTCATAGTAGATTCTACAGTTCCATGGTTTGGATTTGTGACCAAACCAGTGTTGAAACACACCAACATTTTAGCTATTGCTGAACAGTGCTTAAACAGCATCAAGGCCTTCTCTGTTTCTCACTCTGCTGCCCCAGAGATTAGGCTGAGGATGGGCGAGAGGTTGGGAGGAGACACAGCCGGGACAGCCAACAGCAATTGACCCAAGGGATATTCCGTACCATACGACCGTGCTCAGAAATAAAACTGAGAGAGAGATCTTCCAAGGAAATTGTTGGTCATTGCTCTGCTGGTAGGAGGTAGTGAATGACTGCCTTTGCATCAGCTATTTCTTTTCTTTTTTTCCTTTACTTACAAAACTGTCTTTATCTCAATGAACAAGGTTGTTTTTCTCGCATCTTCTCTTTCGATTCTCTCCCCTATCCTGCTGGGGGGAGTGAGTGGATGACTGGGTAGGGGCTTAGCTGTGTCTGCTGAACTGAAGTATCAGAATTCAAGCACCTTTGAAAATGTGCACAGAAAATTGGTCAGATTTTTGTGGAAGCAAAAAGCTGATGACATCCGAGATGGTTTTCTCTGTGCTAGGTACTTTGTGCTTCCTTTATAGTGAACGGAAAGAAGCAGAGACTGATAAGGCACAATTCATATGATTCATAAGATCAATGCAGGTAAGACTGATCCAGCAGGCATCTTAGTCAATTGATAGATTTATTTTGGTTCCAGGTTCTGACTTGGGTGAAAAAATGTTCCATTCCTGCTGTAGGCAGGCCTCCACATTGGCTCTTTTATGGTTCAGCAATCGTAGCAAGATGAATTTGTATTTGTATAATCAATTATATATAACAACCAGGGTGGAGCAAATAGATGATATTTTACTTCAACAAGCCATTCTTGCAAGGCATTCTATCAAAAAAGTGATTCAAATCTTTCAATACTAATGTCTGCTCAACTATAAACTTTTCAAAGGAAAACTTTAAGGAGTAAATGGAACTGAGCACTATAAGGAATTACTAATACACACACGCAAAGATCAAGTATGTGTCACCAATGTGAGACTTCATTTTATAGTTTAGGCCTTTTTTGTGTCTTATTTGGATCAAATTTATGTGAGAAATTTGCATAAGTCAGGAGAGATATTTATTATATGATTCACTGTAACTCATTAAGGCTTTTGTTTCCATATACTGAAACGAACTCTGCTGATGTAAAACACAAATGATTGCACTTGATTGACCCTGAAGTTACACATTCTTGACAATAAAGGATGGAGCATCTTGAAAGCCATATGCTAACAGATGTAAAGAAGATGAATTCCAATATAAATATGGTGATTATTACTGGTCAGCACTGTGAGCAGCAAGTTTTAAAAGCATGCAAGCAGAGAAGGTGAGGAGACAAGACTAAAAGGCAGAAATATTGATCTCATCCTGCAGCTTTGTGTTTCAGCACATCATTCACTTTCAGCTCTCTGTCTCAGTGGCAACCAGCTTGAACAGCTTGAACTTTTTTCTCTGTGTTACGGCCACTTCTCTGTATACAGAGGGGATGAGGGGGAAGAGACCCAACATCCTCTAGGCAAGAACAGAATGATGGCATTCTTTTAAAATATATTAATGTAGCATCTTGATTAAATAAGTTAAGTTTGGTTGTACACAGATGTATTTTAATATTCATGGTTAGAGTAATTTCCTAGACCAATGTTTTTTTCTGGACTTTTTTCAGCAATATTTATATAAATGTATATAAGTGTATATTTTTATACAAATATCTATGTAAAATATAAAATATATATATTCACATATAAATATTTAAATACAATGAATAATGAGGATTATAAACAATAAAAGCTGAGCAAGGGAGAAAGCAGAAAGAAGATTAATCACCTAGGATCTTTACCAATACATTATTAAGCATATCAGGCAAGCTGTGATACTCCAATTTGGATTAACTACTTGGAGGAGGACCAGACTATGTGACTTTATTTTCTGCGTACAACATACTAACAAAGTATTTGAGATCTGACCTGGACCTCTTGTATTTTGTCGGTACCATCTATCCCAGTTGAGTTAAAGGGTTGTTTCCCACTGGCTGGGTCAGTAGGAGCTGTCATAAGCATTTCTCAGTCAGCAGGAGTCATTCTTGAGCCAGTGGGAGCTGTCACAAACCATTCTGACATAACACGTATCATGCTGGAAGTGAGACTGACCTCTCCAACCTCTCTTGCTATTATATGCAGGTAATCAGGTCACTCCACCCATCTGGTAGCTGAGACTGAGCTCAGCTCAGCCATTCAAGCCCTGATGCTACTGGCCTGGCTATCTTTTCAGCTGCAACAGCCACGTACCTGTGAAACTTCATCCAAATCAATGGGATTATACTAGTGTGAAATTATTGTGGACTGCAGAATACGGTCCTTTATCTCACACCATTTTTCCCTGCGAGCCATCAAAGGGGAAGTTTGGGTAACATTTGAAAAGACTGCAGGATAACAGCAGATGCTCCGTTACGTGCAAAGCATCTGACATGTTAAGAGTCTAGTCCTGAAAGTGCCCTGGGTTTGGCAAGTAAGGTCTTTTGACAGAGTTTTCTGTGCAAAAATCCTTTACGCTGTGGGAGGGTCAAGTGTTGCAGAAAAGACTACTCAATGGATGTTTTACTCTCTGCAGTAGGTGATGGGGAGTACTGGAGAAAGTGATGTATTTTACCTCTGCCTAAGTTTGCAACCATGAACTCTTTTGTGAAGGAAGTGACTAAGCTTTCTCTTTCAAAAAAGAATAGTGGTCACTACTTTTAAAGTAACTATTCATGTTACTTTGCTTTATCCAGTAGTTCCTGGGTACAGTATAGCTGAATGCTGAACATTCACACAGAACGGGACACACTGTTGCCCTAAATTTCCTTTTTGATTCAAGGGAATCAAACCGCACAAAGCCTATCTTGCAGAAACTGTTCCACCTTCAAGTACTAGCTGGGAAAAACATGAGTATGAGTGAGGGGAAGCTCTTCACTGCTCCTCTAAAAGCTGCTTCCCTGTGCCATATATGTTTAAAGATTAATTAGATACACAGCTACAGTCTGCACTACTGGGAGGACCCGAGCAGGGTTCACAACTTTGAACCCTGTTTTAGATTGCGATAGTTATATATGCCTCATCTCACAATAGACAGGCTGTGGAAGAGAGAGTTCTGTGCCTTTTATCTAGTAGTACGTGGCTAGAGCACCTCCACGTGTAACATCTCTATCTCCCGCAGCAGAGCTCTGAAGATCAGTCTCTGGGACATCTGCAGTAGGTCAGTCTCAACTTCTATTGTTAAAGTAGTTCCACTTCATGTGTAGCGATTACAGAGTAAATGGTCCCTGAGAGAACAGAAGAGCGTGTGTCACTCTGTGACCTAACGACAAGCCATGGTGTATGCGATGAAGAAGGAATAGCCTCTTTTCATATACCTTTATCAATATATATATTTAGGATAAGCTTTCTCTGGATCATGAATGAGGACTCTGCTCTTCTTAGTCACATGGAAAGTTCAGATCCAGAAAGGCAAAAGGATAAATGATCGCTGGTTTTCCACTTCCAACATCACTGTTCTCACTGTTATTGTTAACAGCTAAAAAGAAAGAGAATAGGAAGCTTTAGGAGCTCTCTTTTGTGTGGTCCTTTTCAACATCAGCTATGTATATGACTGAAGACTGTGACACATCCTCAGGAAAATAGTGTTTGGCAGGTAAGGAGAGGGGAAAAAAAAAAAGACAAAGTGCTTTTTTAAGACAAGAGACTGGATTTGATGACACATAGCTACTTCTAGTTCTACAGAGAGCGAGACTAGTGCTGCTTCTAATTGGTAGGGGATCCTGCTACTGTGCCTGGAGAAATAGCCAGAACAAGGAGGCCAGGACATAATGGTGAGATGGGACCGTGAACTGAATTAATATAGAGATTCTGTGCATAACTTTCCTTCTTCTAGTACTTGGTCATACAATGGTTTGTCTTTTCTTGTTTTACTTGGTTGTAAGTAGTAGCATATTCCAACAAGTTCCACCACTGTCTTCTGTACCAGTCTCTTCACTCTGAATTGAATGTTTTGTCTCATAATCCTATTTGGTGTCCAGGTTTCCCTCATAGTGCCTTTTCTCTATGTGACATGTTTCTTTTTGATATAATTCATCCCCATATTAAGTTCCTCTCTGAATGGCAGGTTTTATGTAGTCTCCTACACTCCTACACTCTCGCTTATCTTCCTCCTCCTCCTCCAAGAATATTCCATGTATTCCTCATTCTCTCACAATCCAGTGGTTGTGATTTCAAAGGCAAGTTAGCCAAATTATCAGATTTTAACAGAAAGCAAACTCTGCCATTTGGATTGCTGCAAATACCTAAAGGACTGGTAAGCAATCCCTGCTTTTTGGAACAGATCTGAGGCATTCTTCATGCTGAATGACAGAATGAAACAGAACTCCAGCATGGTTGATCACAGCTCTTTCCATTCGCTCAGCCCACAATGAAGCAGCGTGTGCTAAATAAACTCTATACTAAAAATCAATCAATCAATCAAGCAAGCAAACAAACTCCAAAACCCTAGAACAAAGCTGGAGGACAACAAATCATATAAGCATAAAAATAAACAAAATAAAATCTCGTTATCTTCTTCCTTGCCCCCCATAACTTTCAAGTAGGTATACTTTATCCAGACTAGGCTCCTTCTATTTTTTTTAATTAATTACTCAACATACACCATATAGATGGGAAATGTGTGTTCAAGGACCACTGAACACTGAATTTTCTGAGTGCAGCACAATTACAGAAACATCTGTGCTAAACGACTTTGCCTTGAATCACTGTGAAAATCTGCTCTGTTCAGCAGCTTTGTGCAACTCTTGATTCTTGCATGTGCTGAAATGGTAATGAATGTTGTTTTTCTGGTTCAGTCATTGTGACTGCATGTGACCAACATGAACCCTGCGTCTCACCATCACGTGAAAATGCATTTTCCTTATTCTATTTAACGGTCAAACCCTGTTGCTATTATAGATTTACTATGGTGACATAGAGCAGCAGCAAATTCATGTTTGAAAACCACAGAAGAATGTATACGTTACGTTGTAGCTGACAGGTCGCAGGGAGGCACAATACAAAGACAAGGAATGCTTTATTTACTTTCTTTGTCTTACTTTTTATTACCTTATTTTGTTTTCATTGCTTAAACTCCAGTTATAGCTTTAGAGCATTTAAAAGGTCACATAGATGGTTTATCCAGCATTATAGACCAATAATTCCATCACAACTAACATTAGGCTTCCTAGAATTAATTAGGCTGTGAGGGACCTCTGGAGTTTATTTAGTCCAGCCTCCTGCTCAAGGGTCAGTTTTGAAACGAGATGAGGTTACTTCAGCCTTTGTCCAGCCTTTACCCAAGCAACTTGTCCCACAATTAACCATTCTTTGTGCCAAAGATAGTGCCTGTATCTAGCCGGAATTTCCTTTGCTGTGACTGGTGGTCGTTGCCTCCTGTTCTTTCTCTGTGACCCTCTGAGCATAACCTGGTTCCATCTTCTTTTTAGCCCCCGTTAGGTAGGGGAGGAAGACTGCAGTCACGTCCCTCCATAGCCTTTCTTTTTGAGTCTAGACAAACCCAATTCTCTCCGCCTCTCCATGTACATCCTATGCTCTAACTACCTGTTTTGGTTACTCACCCCATTTAGATGTTGATAATTTGATGAACTGGGGGACTCAAAACTGGAAACATTATTCTGTATGCAGCATCTCAGAAGCTAAGGGAATTATAGTCTCTACTGACCAGCAGACTGTACTCTTGCTCTTTCTATCAGTGTTTCAACTGAATTAGATCTCAGCTCCACTTTACACCGGGTTACACAAGCAAACATAAAAAATCCTTATAAAAGAAAACAGCTGAAAAATGATAAGTAAATGCTGCCATTGCACTAATGAACAGAACAGAGGATGTTTTGGTGGGACTCAAAAAAGGACTGCTTTGTCAAACAGTAACTTTACAGCTTTGAAGAAAGTATGTGTTTACAAAGAGTAAATTTCATAGAAATTCTACAAGTTGAGATACCTGGAAGAAGGATGATGCAAGGAGGGATGGGAGGCAAAATATGGAGAAAATCAATGTTCTTTTAGATTTCAGTTATGTCTCCAGTCAGTTACTGTGTGACTGGAAGAGCAATATCATCTTGCTCTTCCTGGTTTGGTCAAGCTGTAACAATCAGTTCCTTCAGGATTAGTGATCCTCTGTTCAAGTGTCAGTGTACGGTTAGCAGAGTAGGTGTCTCAGTGTAAAAATTATTCTTTCTGTGTAGTATAAATATAGGGAAAATGTAGTTGATCAGGCGTTTCATGTACTTATATATGAATACAGTATGGGAGTATGAAAATTTATGTATGTGTATATTCTTAGCCACCTCCCCTGAAAAAGCCATTTTAGCCAAGTAACCTTTTGAATCAAAAGATTAGAAGTCCTGATAGTTAATAATGACTGCTTGGGAAATTGAGATAAAATGATGATTAGCACTAGAGTTAAAGTCAGAAACTTGGCCTATTATAGAAAACATCCTGAGGTATACTGTAACTACCAAAATGGTTTTACAAGAATGTGTTCCTGCTAGCCATGCAGGTTGCATATAGTAGTATTAACGTCTAGTCACTGAAGACTTGATGAAGGCAGTTGTTCAAATGCCATCTGATAGATATCCTGTAACGAAATGAAAAAAGAAGTTGACATTTAGACACTTTTGCTGAGGTGACTGATGTGATGCTTACACATTTACAGCATTTGCCCTGCCAGAAAGATACAAGAAACATATAGCTGAGGATATCATATGGGACTCAAACTTCTTCCTTCCTCTGTTTAACAAAACACGAAACCCTTTTACTTCTAGGTATGAAAGGATCTCATGTCTTGCCTATTCAAACACATTTTTGTTACTGGACCAGAAACATTTTCTTTTCAACTATCTACTATAGCTCTCAACATCTCTTAAAATTAGGAACCTACCTGAACTGAACTGAAATTTTCTGAGCTGCTGCACACCTGAATGTTACTCAGATCAGAATGTCTCTAAATCATGAAATCTTGATAATCCATATTAATGTCTTAATTTTGTAGCTCAGATATATTCTTTAATCATTTTCTGGGTGGCTCAATTCCTACATGAATTGTAGGTGAATGAATTGTCTCAGAAAAAGCACCACACTTCAGGAAAAAAGATGTTTGTTTTACCTATTGCATATTTTCAAGATTTCTGAATAAACTATTTCTGTTTAATTGTTTTCTAACACTATCCATTCTGATACCCATTATATGTGATTAGATTAACATGCTGTGTTGTCCAGTATCTCAATGTTCTAAAAACGTCTCATTGCTTGCAGAAAGCTGGGAATTAAATAAAAATAGTCACAGCATTGCAGATTGGTCTAAAAAGGAAATAAATGGATGAAAATTAATCATATTTAACAGTAATTCCTTTTCATCCTTTCAGGATGCTCTGAATCATATACAAAAAGGTCTTTCTAAGCATAATCACATATTCAGACTATAATGGCCTTAGGTTGATCATCACAAACCATACCAGAAAAAATTCCTTGGTGATTGGCATGTAAAGTTTAATACAATGTGCCCTGAATTCTGTTGATGTAGGCAATAAGCACTTGGGTTTATTGCTACAGTTGGGCTAAACAAACGGAGTGTTGTAAACTGTGTTTCAGGACACTGTCATTTTGAATGCACCAGAGTTCCTCAGCACTTTCTTCAGCAAGCACACTCGTGTCAATCATCCACCTTTTGGTACATCAGGGTTTTCATTAGTTCTATAACTGCCTGACCTTGTGCCAGACTTGAGCAGACAGGTAGTTCATAACCCTTTACTGTCAGAATTAGCATTCATGATACTACCTAAACTGCAGAGCAAATTTAGAGTTCATTATTAAATGAGGCATATGTTACTACACTTATAACTGATTCAGTCTAGTTATTTTTAGTTTGACCTTTTCTGTATTCATCAAATCAGCTTTGAAATAGACATTGAGGTACCCTTTACTGTTAATTATAAAAATTCTTAGAGATGATTTTTTTTATGGAGTTTTCTGGCAAATTCTCATATATCAGTAGATTAGTGATATAATAAGTGCCTTGCTGTTAGCCTAAGTAAAAACAAGATAAGATGGAATCACATGGATGTTAATGATCGCATTCTTCAACTATATCATCCCTCTTTGCCTTTGCTGTTATGCCAAGAACTGAAAGGCTAGTGTTGTCATTCCTGAATAGGATGGAAACTTCCACTAAGGATGCCAAAAAATGTGTGAAGGTAAGACTATAGACATTATTAAAGCACATTTAGTCCTAGCGTAGCTCCACAGATAAAATTTCCCCATTATTATTCTGATTTTCTGGTTATCCCATCCTCCTCCTCCTGAGGTGAGGCACTGAGAACAGAGACACTAAAAATTCAAACCCACTGGAACATGACAGGCTTAAGAACTGTTTCTTGTAATTTTCCTTTCACTCTCTTCGATTTCTAAATTTTAACATGGAAAAGACACCCAACTGGAAATATTTTAAAATTCTATAAACTTATTAGGGCACCACAAAGCCTTCATCCTTAAAAATCTCTTTTTGGCTTAACAAAAATCTCACATTTATCAATGAAGCCCTCACTGACTAGTTTTCACGAATGCAAAAGGATAAACGTTCTGACAATATGTTAGAATATATACTTGTGAAAATACTATCATATCGATAAACCATAGCATTAGCAAATATATTCAGAACTGATCTGTTTGTATATAAAGGAGTAGAAAAGAAATTCTGATACAGCAAGATGTTAAATACATATGTTACTTTATGCTTCACCTAGAGTCCTAACAACAGCATGTGACTTTACATGTCCAGAGACGTGCAAATACTTAGGAACTTACTGAAGTAGGGTCAAAACATTAATTCCTCTTGTTCTTTTCTTTTTTTCTTTTTTTTTCTTTTTTTTTTTTTTTTTTGTAACTGGTTATGCAACCAATCTTGTAATTAAAACACGTGCAAGTATATTGGACAAAAGTTTTACAGGTATTTAAATATCCAACTCCCACTGAAATCAATGGGAGCTGATTAATAGCTTTTAAAAGTCTAGCCTGTGCTATCATTACCCTTCTGGACCATTAAGAGGTGGAAGCTACTGCATTTTGTGTTGTATAGAGTTCAAAAATTGCATCCTTCCTTATTTCTTTTTTGGCAGGCGCAGGTCTCACTTACTGTCACATAATAATTTTGTACGCTATGAGCACGGTGATGTTATACAACTGCATAGAAAACCACTTTGTTGAATTAAGCCTTTGGGACTCATGGAAAACAACAAACCACAAAACCTAAGAACTGTAACACTGAAGTGTCCTGTTTGAACTTCAGGTATAAGGTAACAGTAGTTCATTCTCTTAAAAAACTATCTAACATTGCTGCATGTCATGCTCTGTTTTCTGCATGATGCAGATGAAGACTTCAGTTCATATCCAGCATGATGAATTTAGGAACCTAATTAAGACAGACTGACTCACCCTCTGGGAGAGTTCAGAGGCTCTGGTCTTTCTTGAGAGAGTTAAGGACGAAGAGTGTAGGAGAATTAGATAAGTAAGCAGGACTTACTTTAGGATAGTTAGTTTGCCTCCCAAGACTATACACTTGACCTGTACAAGTTTCTTATCAGGGGATCCAGACTAGTCATAGACATAGCTGTTCTTTCATATGAATCAATTTGCAGAAAAAAATATAAGCATGATGAACGATTACCCCTATTTCACTTACCTAAACACACATTTTGGTTGCCTTCTTCCCTCTGCCACTTTTTTTGTGGCTACTCAAGTACCCAGTAAAGATTCTCCTATCATGTTATCTAGAGGGAAGGGGGTTGATTTCTCCACGATTTTTTTTTTTTTCTGATTTCTTCTTTAGCTTTTTGTATTTATTACATTCTAGATCCTGAAGACTATTTTTCACCTTTTTATGTATGTAGGAAGCTCCCACGAGACTAAGTGCCATAGTAAAAAACTAAGTAATACACAACA
This sequence comes from Buteo buteo, assembly GCF_964188355.1. Taxonomy (NCBI): domain Eukaryota; kingdom Metazoa; phylum Chordata; class Aves; order Accipitriformes; family Accipitridae; genus Buteo; species Buteo buteo. The sequence goes on along the minus strand of NC_134184.1, from coordinate 27,467,333 downwards.
TTCAGCAGAAAACATATCACAGAGTTTTGTTTATTTTTTGACAAGATTTGTACATGTGTTACCAACAGTGTTACTTTTCAGCCTTCTAGAATGTTTCAACTTAATAACATATATTAAGCTCCATAACAACTTGAAGACATGCAAGAATAATTGTTAGTTGAGCACAGTTTATGGAGCTTTGCTAACATTTTTATCTCCTTTAATTTCTACAGAAAGATGCAGATATATGCAAAATAAAACTTCTGAAAATCAAAGATGGAAGTTTGTGCTTGTAAGTTAGGCACCCAGTGTAGTTTGCTAAAATTTCAGAAACCACCTGTACCACCAGCACAGCCCAGAAGGGCACTCCAGGGTGCTCAGTTTAAGCTTCTTCTCATTAATTCCAGAGGAAACCAAGGGAAAATCTTGGAGTATACACTCCAGACTCAGCCCCCCAAGTTTCATCGGAGGAGAGAGGATCAGGTTTTCTATCTGGTTCAGCTCTTTCCTTGGTTGCTCCTTTACATGGCTTTTACATGGAATTTGGGTAAGCAGGTTCTCAGATTTAGACTGAGTTTGGCTTTAGGTGGGAGATAAGTGCAGAACAGACACTCTGAACATACTTAAATTTAGACATACTGGGAAATCTCAGACCAAGCTAAGGGAAACATAAAATTAGACGCTGTTTGAAAGCAGGTGAATTCAATTGCTGCTGGACTATTAGAGAGTCTTGAAAAGGTCTCAACCATAAAGATTATGGGCAAAGCCCAGACATATTTGTAATTTTGTGTGACACTTATGATGTCCTGCCAAGAAAAAACAGGAAGATTCAAAGCCACAGAAAAAAAAAAAATTATTTGTAGAAAATATTAACAAATTATGTGAGTTCTTCCATACTTTAATTTTGGAGGATAATATATTTTCCCTACATTTTAAATTAAAGTAAGAATGCAGATTTCTAAAAAATATATAAAAAAAGATATGAATCCTGTAGTAGAGAGAGTAAAAACAACATTTATGCATGTTGTGTTCTGCAACAATCAAGGGAGGATCTTCTCTCATAGAAATGAGAAATACTGGCACTAATACTAAATTTTTAAATGAAATGCCACATCTGGTGTTTCAGCACAGAATCAAAGGGCTTGCTGGTCCGAACTGGTTATCCAAACTTACCCTCATAATACTCCCAAACAATAAGGAGCATTCATTGGTCCTTTTAGGGACGAGGAAAAATCTGTGGCCTAAAAATCTATTGAACTAAAGACTTCTGACTACTGGTTATCTTTTTTATAAATTAACTATCTCATAAGTAATATTTTTTTTAATTTCAGAGCATCTGAATATTCAGCTAATATCAGCTAAAGAATATTAAATGATACCTGCTTTTAATTTTTGGGGGGCTTATTGAGAAGCTTCAGACAGCTTTTTTGCCACCAGCCTAATAATTTTATTTTATTAATGCCTACTTTCCCTAAATCTAGTCATGCTTTGCAAACATCAAAATGTTCAAATCCATTACCTCCACAGCAAATAGCATTTGTACCATGTTCTGCTTGAACTTCACTCCAAACTTTCACCCATTGTTTTAGTTACACTTAACAAGGTCTTATATGTAGTAAGTCAGCTCTCGATAATGAAGACAAGGCAGAAAATATAGCCGTTTAAGTTTTTTTATTGTAAGATACTATATACAGTCCTTGAATATATTATCAAACAACTCTGTATATTGCTACACCTTAATGCTGCTGTTGCTTCTTTTATTTTTTATTTTTTTAATTTGGTGGAAAATGCAGCTTCTGAAAAAGAAGTGTTGTCTTAGAAACTTCCTGAAATTATTTCCTTTTTTTTCAGAAAAGGAGAAGGGGGGAAAAAAAAAAAAAAAGGTGTCAACTTTGCTTTCACCCAACAGCAAAGCATTTTGATTCAGCACACCAAAGAGAAAGAATTTTTCCCTGTTCTGTTCGATGTTGACACGTCTTCCCAAGCTGCTCAGGTACCCTAGAAAAGTCCTGCCCCTCCATCATGCCTCCGTTCTCCTCTGGGGCTGGTTGTGTTGCCTCCTCCCTCACACGTTGCAGCCTTCGTCCTCCCTGAACCGACATCACGTCACAGGTAATCCATGAAGAAAGCCCGGTTTACCAAAGAGAATTAAAGCAGAAGGCAATTGAACTTCAACTCCTAAGAGGAAAAATAGCTATGCAGAATGTGGAAGTTGAACCAGCGTAAAATAAAACGTTCTGCTATTTCTCAAAGCTTGCTAGGTGAACAATAACAAAAAACTATTTAGTTTTACTTTCCTTCTGTGACCAAAACCAGCTGAAATATTTATGATTCCTGCACCATAGCTGTTTTTCGTAGGTGCAGCAGTTAAGAGCTTTACAATCTCACATCACAGCCGTTAGCTGTAGCTCTTTCAGTGAATTTCCTCGTGTGCTCGGAGTCGAGCTCCAGAAGCTGGGAATCGCTCGGCGGTGGGAGGTAACACAGCAAGCGAGGAGCTACCACAAAGGGCTCGTTACAAAGGGATCTTGAAGACGAGACCCCTGTTCGGGCTTCAAAGATCTTCCCTTTGTTTTTTTTAACCCCTCTCTTTTAACATGGATGAAGGAGAGTGAAGTGAGAGTAGGCCGAAAGAACGCCAGAAGTCTCGACTACAAAATTGTCAGTTTTAGGTCTATTCTTACCTTTTTCTCCTCAGCCTATGGAGCAGATTGCCCGAGCTTGCTCCTGAGGAGGAGGAATAGCAGCGATCACATCTGTTTGAGGGCCGCATCCAAGTAAATCTCTATGGGTTGAGCTGAGGACAGAATAGCCTGCAGAAATCAAGCCTCCAGCTCAAACCTTGCTGACTTTGCTGACAGATTCTTTAAAATTGGATTGAAGCCAGACTTCAAAGAGGAAGCTGAGTTCAAAAATAAATCTTTTTTTTTTTTTTTTTCATTCAGAGCGGAGTTTAAAAGTTTACCTGATCTGAAGCAGTGAGGTTTTTAATGACACCAGTTTCACTTTGAAGTCCAGGTTCTAGACAAGGCGCATCAATATCAAAGTGTCTACAGGCACAGGCAGAGCCAACTGGGCTCAAAATACCGGGATGTAGGTGCCGTGAATGCTACACATGCCTACATGGGGGTTTTGTTTGTTTTTATTAGCCTTGGAGATAAACTTGAGATTTTGAAGGCAAGGAAGTATCAGCATAGGAAGATTTAGAATAATCAGATAACTTTAAGGTCAGAAGATGAGAACAGAATTATGCTTGTCATCCCTAAATGTGATAGTCACTCTTCATCTGTGAATGTAATAATTACTTGGAATTATTAAATGAGGCATTAATTTAGAAGACCTAAAAATGTATCTATATTCAGTTGTGTAAGATTCTTGCCTCAACTGACTGGATGGATTCATAAAAGATTTTCCTCTCTAATAGCAAATCTTTCAGGTCTGGAAGTGGGAAACTAAAGTAAACTTAGCTAGGTACTCACAAGGAGCTGAAATCACATCTCAGTGATATCAGTGGCAAATTATCACGCTGTCAGTTGCATGCTTTCTTATGTGACTGATTGTAATAGTATAGGAAAAAAAGTGGAACAGAAAATTTCTAACTTTTATTTCGTGTATCAATACATGAATGTCAAAGGAAGGGGGGAAGAGCATATCTATTTTCTAATTACACCTGTGTGTATCTATACATAGAGAATACTTTACTGAACACACAAACAGTACTGATTTTAAAGAGCTTTCACTAAGCAGGTGAAATCATTAAGGAAAGGCCTGTAAATGAGGAACTGTATAAGATTATAGATATAAAACTGATATATTTACATTTTAGGGAAACAAATTCCTGCTTACATGGATACTAGAAATATGACAAAATATCCAGCAGTACTGGAAACAGGCAACTGAAAGATATGCACTGGTTATGAAAGATGGAAATCAAATGAAAGATGTTTAAGTACTGCTACATGCTAATCACTTCCGTAAACTAAAACAAAAATGAAAAGGTAAAACAGTTTTTCAGCTACTTGAGGAAACAACGAAAAAAAAACATAAAAGAAAACGTTGTATTAGAGAAGAACTAAGTCTACTATTGATCCGCAGATCTCCTTTGACTACTAGAGTGGTCTTTGTCACACAAATAAGAGTGAAATACTAGATCCAATCCTATTCAGCGTCTCCATTAATGGTCTGGATGATGGGGCAGAATGCACCCTCAGCAAGTTTGCTTGATCTTTACTGAAAGATTAATACTGTGAGTTGAGAAAAGTTTTACATATGTTCTCATTTAAAACAATTCCACTCACCTTGCATTGGAAATGTTCACTTCTACATTTTATTAGCACGCTAAAAGGTGTAGGCTCATATACAAAACTGCTGGGCCTGCTACATTGGTTGAGATAGATCCATTACTCAGGTCCTGAATTGAATGCTTATGCATAATTTATACATGTATAATATGTAGCTACACATCAGTCATACAAGCAGAAAAGCTTTCTGATGAACCAACAGTTCTGGGTTAAAAGTAAGGATATCATATGATTCTGTAATAAAGTGCGGGATTTGGGTTAGGTGGCTGTGTTCCTTAGGATAAATGCACAGAAATAGCAGAAGTTGCCAGTGTACTTCTTTCTACTTGAAAATACAATAAAGTCCAGTTTCTGTCTATCGGTGCTTGCCACCATGCTGCTGACTCTCCTACTGGCCAGATAAACTGTTCAGGAAGAAAACTTTCTCTTCCTCCTTCTACCATTGCCCACTGCACACTGGTCTGGTCACCTCGTTCCTTCTCTACCTGAAGTATCTACCCATTCTCTTCCTCAGCTTTACTTTTTGAACATTTGATTTTTTGAACCTTTTATTTTTTGACCACTTCCTCTCTCCCTTTTATTGTCAACTCTACAGTATTTATTCTCCAAGCTATCTCTTATTTCAGTATTTTTCCACCCACTCTTCTTCCCCTGATTAACAGTACTTTAATAGGACTGAAAGTCTGAAAAAAGTCTGAAAAGTCTGAACCTCACTCTCCATGTATGAAAACTCTTGTCATTCCTCTTTCTGTGTGCAGATCTCTGCCCCTCATTCCCCTGAAACCTTCTACAACCATCCTTTTCCCCCACCTCCTTCTCTCTGCTCAAACCTTTCTGATATTAACTTTTCACAGTAGTGCCTCTCTCAACAGTTACCCTTACCCTAAACAAAAAACCACCTAGCATATTCTTTTGGGGGTTTGTTTGGAGATCTGCATTTTCTTAAATTGTTGCACCTGATGTAATCCTATTAAACAGCATGAGACCATGTCATTATCATATACAAACCTCTGCCTACAAGCACAAAATCTAGCCCTAACCTAAAATGCTTAATTGTTAAGTGTACTTGTGACTTGCAATTTAACCTGTCTCTCTCTAAGAGCATCACTATGACAGGCTCTGACCATATAAGGTTGATAAAATGTTCTGTTTTAATTACTTATCAGCCATAAGTTGCACTTTATAAAAGAGATTTCTGCCCTCTCTAGAAAATTACAATTTTTGGCCAGAATAAAAGTATGTTATCTGCAGTTATAATTTAATTCTTTCAGATGAACACAGGTATCATAAAGATAAGGTGTTGCCTTTTGCTGTCTAATTGAAAAACTCATGTTTCTATTTCCATTCTGTCTAATGGATACCTGCCAAGATTCCCAGTCTTATCATTCCCTGTACCCGAAGAGTAACCTTTTAAAAAAAAAAAAAAAGAAAGTAAAAGACCCCATAACGTATCTTGGGCAATAGCTGACACCTACAACAGTGCATGTAGGCAAAAGAATCATGAAGCAACAGTACTATGATGCCTATGAAATATGCGAGAACACAGATGTATTTGTAGTAACATCACCCAAACCATTTTTGGTGATAATTTTTTTCATCAAGAAGTCCAAAGTTTGTAAGGGATGAAAAGGAAAAAATCTTCTGGCTAATTTTTGCTATAATACTGAATTTGTCAAGTTAAAGTACACTTTGTTTTGTCTGTTCCTGTTGGTTCTGTAGGGAAAAATTGCCTGTGAAATAAATAAGTAACAACAAATAAAACAAAGTGTAAGCATTTATTTCATGGATATCACCACAAAGAAAGGTGAAAAACGTTGAAGTAGGTGGTTCATTTTGTAGAATCATAGAGTAGCCCAGGTTGGAAGAGACCTCAAAAGATCATCTGGTCCAACCTTTTGTGGGAAAGGGAGCCCAGATGAGATTATCAAGCACCTTGACCCATTGCATCTTGAAACCTCCCATGATTAGGACCCTACCACATCCCTGGGGAGGTTGTTCCAGCAAATGATTGTACTCACTGTAAAAAATTTCTTTCTTATGTTGAGGTGAAACCTCTCCCAGTGCAACTTGCACTCTTTGTCCCTTGTCTTCTCCATCTGCTCCGTGTGGAGAGAGAGCCTCCGTCCTCTTTGTAGCCACCTTTTAAGTCTTGGAATAATGAGGTCCCCCACAAGCCTTCTCTTCTGCAGGGGGAAAAAGCTTGACTCCTTCAGTCATTCCTCAAAGGTCAGGTTCTCCAGCCGTTTGATCATCGTTGTGGCCCTCCTTTGAACCCTCTCCAGTCTGTCCGTGTCTTTCTTGAATTGTGGGGACCAGAACTGGCCGCAGTACTCCAGGTGCAGCCTGACAAGCCCTGAGTAGAGTCATTCTAAGGTAATGCAAATAGTTGCTGTAAATGATATATCATCATTTATCATGGAACAGTAGGATGACATTGTAGCTGGAAAAGAAACCAATATAAAAGAATCTGAAAGACCTAGACTAAACAGAATAAAACTTCTGTATTTTATCTTACATTTTCTTACATCCTCCTGTTCATTGCTTTTTCCTTGATGCATCTCTGTCCTTATACCCTCAGAAATATTATGATTTTTCTGTGTGACTATTTTATAACTTTATATGAACCTTCATGTTTCATTCTTTGAATCCAAATATATTGTGTGATTGTTGCTCCATAAATAAATATAATAATAAAGGTAACAGTGGGTATCTATAAAGAACAGATCTACTTTGTCCTTACAAAGATATATAAATGTAAATGTTGAGATGGATATGTGTGGGGCAAATTAAGAAAGGATTTGGGTATTGCTAGTGGTTTATAACTATGCAAACCGAATAATAAATTAAAAAAAAATACAGAAAAATAGCAGGTGCATAATGGTATCCTTGAGAGGATACATTAGGAAAGCTAGAACAGCAGGGCCATTAAAGCACAGTAGTTCAGATAATGAAGTCAAATAAATTGTCTTCATTGTTGTGCCTTCATTGTCACCAAAGTACACTGTGATAAATGAAACAGACTTGTCTGATGGAAATCGTAAACATTCATATTTAATAAACAGTTATTAACACTTTTATAACATTGCTGTTTTATGTTCATTACATGCTCATTGCATTACAGCAAGTTTATTTCCTGTTTCATTTCTCCACTGTCATTGTGTATTGCAAACCTGTGCAAGACAGGTCTATTTTTTATGTTCTACTGTACAGTATGTGAGTAACGTTCAGATCTTAATGGAAGTGTCACATCATTTCCAGATCAAATTATCTAGTTTTAACAGCTAAAGGGAATCAAATTAATCAGAAAAAACAGAATACAAACCAATACAAATGTTGTGGTTCCCAAGATGTTGACTGAAATACATGGAGGTCATGTTTGCCAGTTATCACATTAAATGGAATTCATAGACTTACTGCAGTGCTTGATTAGTTATCATTAGTAGTCCTATATTAGGAGCATACATAAAGGTTTAAAATTCTAGGAAAGTACATGGATCAAGTGAATTTAATTGCACAAATAGGATCATGGATTTTTGTTTTTAGTTTTTTTTCTTCTTATTAGTTTATTAGATACTGAGACACAGGAACACAGAGAAGCCTGGAATATTTACTCTGATTTATAGGTAATCTTTGCCTTTGAAACAAGCAAAATCTTCATTTCAGAGAATTAAGGCTGGAATCTTCAACAAAACAGCATTACAATATTTTGGAAGAGTCTGGATAATCATCAGGCTGTTTGTCCCTATATCTTTATATATCTCTTTTCTAATTTTCCCTCTGTGTAACTAAGCTACAGCAATGTGTCCTGCTTCTCTAGCATACTTCATATGCACAAGCTGCCAGAAATAGGACATTGAGTCCAATTGTATGAGATTCCCAGAATATCTGTTTTAGCCTCTTCTTTCGGCAATCCAAATACCCCCAAAAGCTGCTCATTAGCTCAAAACCATCCGCTTCCAGTCTGCCATGGGTTTTACAATTACTGGCTCAGGAACACAGCAATAAAGACAAAAAAAATATACAGACTTGGCAAAGTTTCTTAAAGACTATGAGACTTTAAGGGGCTAGCCAGGAATGCCATAAGCACCTAGTATAAGCACAATAATGACTTAATTCTATTAGTTACAATTGTGACATCAGTGGCATATATACACACATATATATACACACACACTTCCTGTATGTACTTATTTATATTCATACTTATGTTATTCATATTCATATATTTTTTAGATTTGAGTTTTAAATGCTGTACCTCTTCCTATTCAGTCTTCCACAAGGAATCCTGTTGTTGGATACTTAACAGATTCAAAGTCACACAAAGATGCCTCTCTGACGTTATCTTTGATGCTTCTTGTTCTACAAGAAAAACTTTACAGAGTCTACACTGTGGCATGGCCCATTTGCGTAATTTATTGATCCTGGAGCACAGTTAGACATCCGCTATTTATTTGTCCTTGCTTTACTACTGGCCATGCACTTTTATAAATACATGCAGGTGAAGAAGATTTTGTGTCATTTTGATGGAACAAGGTGGATTCTCAAGTAAATCTTTGACAATAATTACTCTGATGTGCATAGAAATAGGACATACTAAGACAGAGTAAAGACTTTTTTTCTTTCTCAGTGGAAAAAAAAAAAGAAATATGTGCAGTAATTTTATAACTAGAGAAAAGCATAATGCCTCTTTCCATGCTAGCATAAAATTGGAGGAAAAACAATTTCCCAACTCGGATCAAAATAACCATCCATATTAAAGAAGAATGGAAAAATAATATATCTTCAATGTTTGCACATAAAAAACCCAATGTAAACTGTTTAGAATATTAACAATCAAATTTCTGCTATGTCAGAATGCTTACAAACCAATTTCAGATTAATTTTCTTAATTGAAACTAATTCTGGTGGTACTTTAATGTTGAACAGCACATGCTCAGGACAATTTCTTATGTAGGATTTCTCCAGGAATATAAACCACCTCTATTTTAAAGTAGTTAGGATATTAATACTCATTAAGGATTAGTGGATTTTCAAGCTTCATCTTTTATAATAATTTTTTTTAGTTAGTTGAGTGTCAAGACCCCTGAATATTAAGCTGTCTTTCAAAAAATGATAGTGTTCTTCAGAAAAGATTATTTTTGACTCTTCCAACCTCCCTTGGAGGAGAAAACCAGTAAACAATCATACTAATTAATCTACTTTAAGTTGATAACACTGACAAGTATTTAAAAATGTATATAACAGTGGCATGTTTTTTACTATTGTTACTGCAACAGATGTAAAGTTTATTGTCTCAGAAAGACAATTTCAACCTAGTATTGCCATGCAAGTGGTGAGCTGTGGTAACCACTTCATATGCAAAATGAGCTTATCTTGATTTACTGCCCTTCTTCTTTTCCTCACTTCGCCACCTGTTGCATCTTGTTATAAATCTCAACTGAAATTTCTATTAGATTTTCAAATTACTGTTTTTGTGCAAGAGCTAAAAAAAAATGGGGTCTTGTTCTTTTTCTCTTCATGGAGCTCCAGATCAAGGAGTATTGTTTGCCATCCAGGATAGTTTGCTGTATATGACATTGACGATTACCTTCTGCCTAGAAACAATTGGGTTTAAGCCATACTTCAGTGTACTGAAGTATAATTCTTAACTCACAAAGTTTTCAGTCTTTATTTGAAGTCTTCAAGGTTTGGAGAATCATCAGTTCCATTTTCTCTCAGTGTTAATTGCTTTAAAAATTTCTTTTGTCCCCTGTGAAGTCGTCTGTCTTTAGCTTCCAGCCACTAGTCTCTGCTTTGTCTTGTTTTCCTCAACTAAAAGTACTTTCTATCCAGAATTGTCTAACCATGGAGGAAGCCAAACATTTTAAAAAGTCACCCTTTTCCTCAAAGCTTATACAGTGTGGGGAGGAAGCCCTCAGCCCTGACACTTTCACTATACAAGTGCACTCACATTGGTCTGCATTGCTCACTAACTCAGATGTAGGCTGTATCATCCACTAAGACTAACTCAGAACTTTTTTTGGCTGAATCACCCTTTGGTGTTGTTGAAAGTGCCTAGTTGAAGTATATGAAGTTAAACTGGGGTATATCCAGGACTTAATTAGCTTTAAATCTAGTATGTATAAGATACAAATAATGCATTTTATCATATAATATATGACATTTTTATCATACGGTAACATGACAAATTCCTCATAAGCATCTTAATATTTGAATCAGAGCAACTGCATTTTCCTATAAAAACACATTGATTGACAGATTCATTATCTTTCTAACCTCTAGTACAAATATAAATATGAACACCTTCTCAGATTACTTTTTCTATTACTTGCTTCAAATTTTTGTCATGCTAACTAGCTTACTCTTATTGATCATTCTACTTACTTTCTAAACACTGGAAAAGCACTAACATTCTGCTAGAATTTCTCTCATATTCAAATACTAAAATTTATACCTTATGATCTCCTCAGCCCACTCCTAAATTGAGGATAAGGTGAAAATTATTGGGTGTTTGCTGACTTAATGTTGTTTATCCCAAGATGCTTTTTAATGGTTCCCTTGGAATGAAAAGGAAATTTTTCATTATCTCCATGTGAGGTATATATCTCTATATATATCTATAACTTTTTTATCATATGCAAAGTAAGAATTCTTAACATTTCTTCATTTTCTGCATCATTATTAACATATTGCCTTCTCTAACTAGTAATGGGCTTACAGATTTGTCAGGAACAGTTATTTCAAATGTATTAAAAAATAATAAATAACAGTTGTCTCCATAGCTTATTCTATTAGTCACAGACTTGACATTTTAAAATAATTCCGCTGGATATTTTCAATCTTGTTATTTTCGGTCTTGTTGTTTAAGTTGAAACAGGAACGCTAACTTTTCAGATTTTTAAGTTTTCCTCCATAGACGTTGTAACTGTTATTTACTAATGATTGCAAAACATATGGTGTAACAAATACAGCTGTCTTCAAATACAGTAATTCTATCAAGTACCAACAATAAAACAGGTATGAAAACTGTGTTCTCACCCACTGCTGTTTATGGCTTCACAAAGGACCTGTAGTATATAGCATCAAATATCAGTTCAGCAGTAGAGACTTCCAGCTTCCTAAGTATCTCATACAAGGCCTGGGCCACCCAGCAACTGGCGGTATGTTGCTTTTCCACAAAAACGGAAAATAAAAAATGAAAAAAAAACCCAAAACATAGAGAAAACACCAGCAAACTAAAGCAAATATGCAAATACCTATATATATACGTTTTCTTATGTGCATGTTTGGGCACTTGTACTCATGTATGTACAAATATATGAAGGTCTTTGCTATCAAGTAGACAAAACATAGTTAAATATTTTAATAACTCTATGCTATGTTGTTTGGTGAACGACTACATATTTTATTCTGACTGGATGAGTGATCTATATGAATTATCCTGGTTTTGTATTGAAACTGTACCTAACACAATAGTTATCAATTGTGATCTTTAGGGAAAAAAACAAACCAACAAAATGTATCATCAAATGTAGAAGACAACAATGCTAAAGCAAATCTATTGAAAATATGAAGATTAGGTTATTTCCTACTAGAAGAACAACATGGAAATAAAGGTTCAAACATTCTGAGAGCCTTTGAAAATGTCATATACATATTAGAATTTTTATGGTTTCCAAATTAAATTTTAACACTAATCTTTTCTCTGCCAAAATCAACTGATGTCTGAAATGAGCATCACATCTGCGTACATAGAGTAACTTCCACATTCTTCATTTTTGCCATAGCTTTTAGCAGTTAATGGTATTTTAAGCTTCATAGCCTGGCATTACTCATCTGAACTTTAAAGAATTAATTTGGCAAAGGAGCATATAACTGAATAATAGCACACAGGTGAGGAACTTACCTGCCCAAGGCTGTGCATACGGTATCTGGTGTATAAAAATCCTTTCCAAGATTTTCCAAGATTTTCAGGTCTCAGGTGTCTCAAAGGCCTCAAAATTCAGATCTTCTCTTCCTTGAGATATGTTAGATAACTCCCCTTGTCAGTCACCAGTCACTGGAAGATTCTCTCTCTGTTGTCCAGTATGACACTGGCTCTCAAGCCAGCCCTTGCAACTGGAAGTTGTAACCTACTATCTTTTAGATACTATAATATGTTGGAGTTTTTTGACACTTATTGGGGTGTCCTAACACTCTAACGCTTGGCTTGGAGTATTCTTGAGGTAAAGGCATCTGGTTAACCTGTTGTTTTGAATTAATCTTTATCCTTAGACAGACAAAGAGGTAAAAAGCAAATAAAATATTAATTTACGGCATCAAAAATTGACAAACCAGCTGTATTTTTTCTTTTTTTTTTGTAAAAAAAAGAAGAAAACAGAACAGGAAAGAAAAAAATGTTATTGATCTATGTATACTGTAACTAATTTAATCTGAAAAGTTCACTTCTTGCAGCCAGATGACTCGCACAAGTCATTTTCTCTCCATATATTTTTCCAGAATTTTTTTCCTTTTTCCTTTTTGAGTATTCTGTGCATCAGATTACATTAGAGAGAGCTATTTTTGCTGCTACACATAACATTTAGAGTTAACATTCTTTTCATTTTTTTCCAAGATAATCCATCCTCTCTCCTTAAATTTATTTACTTCTCCTTCTCCACACCCATCCTCTCATTCCAACACTTCTTTAACATCGGTATACTAATTAAATTAATTTGTCCTTCATAGTATAAATTAATAATTTCACTTCTTTGGAGATGCATATACTGCTTTTTGAAACCATCTGTACCTGACTGGTCAATTTGCTTTTTGAAACCATCTGTACGTGGCTGGTCAATTAGCTCCATGACTAAAGGATAAATTAGATAGGCAGTTTGTAATTTTCAGTATGAATTGTTTCTGTCTAGTGAATCATAGAATAATTTTGGTTGGGAATGACCTTTAGAAGTGATGTAATCCAATTGCTTCCTCGAAGCAGAACTAGCCTCATAGTTAGGTCACATTGCTCAGGGCCTTGTCAAATCATGGGTTACAGCAATTTAAAGGTATTTATATTACAAGCTCCACCCCTGGTCCCTTTGGGCCGGGTTATAGGGTTTAACATTGCAATGAACTCCTCCCCTTGCTCCTAGCCTGGCTAGCAACAAGGGGTTCCTGCTATAGTTATTTCCATAACATGCAACTCAAATCCCGGGATACAACAATTTGAAGGTATTTCCATTACAGTCTCCACCCTTGGTCCCTTTGGGCCAGACCATAGGGTTTAACATTGCAATGAACTCCTCCCTTTGCCCCTGTTCCAGCTTGGACTTCTCCCCAGCCTGCAGTCCCTTAGGGGTGTACCTGCTCTGTCGTGGGCTTATCCGTGGCCACACACTTTTGGGGTGCTCCAGCATGACCTCATGCAAGTCCACTGGTGCTTCAAGCTGTACCTGCTGCAGCGTGGACTGACCCACAGCCACAAATATTTCAAGGTGTACCTGCTCTGGTATAGACTTATTCACAGTCACAGACTCTTTTGGGGTGTCCCGCTCCCATGTGGACTCATCCCCAGGTCACAGTCCCTTCGACTCGAGTTCACACTGGAGTTCCAGCCTGTCCAGGACAGCAGCACAGGAACGGCAGCGATGCCCTGGCCATCTGCCAGCCCAGGCCCATCGCCACTGCTGTTATCAAAATGTTCCCAGGCACAGCAAAGCAAGATGATCAGCAGTACGGCGAGCAGCAAAAGCAAAAAGCGGCCGCTAAAGAGCACTAGAGTATAATATACAGTAAGGCAAGCAAGCCCCACGGCAAGCACAGAAACCTGCCAATTAATAGCTAAACAGCAATAACAGATATAAATTCAATTTAGCACATTCCAAGCAAATCTGTTGTTATCTCAAACCCTTTGGGCCCCGTGTTAGGGACCAAAAAGGACTGTCATGGTTTAACCCCAGCTGGCAGCTAAGCATCACCCAGCCACTCACTCACTCTGGCCACAGTGGGATGAGGGAGAGATTTGGAAGGGTAAAAGTGAGAAAACAACTCATGGACTGTGATAAAGACAGTTTAAGAGGTAAAGCAAAAGCCCGGTGACCAAGCAAAGCAAAACCAGGAATCCATTCCCCACTTCCCACGGGCAGGCAGACGTTCAGCATCTCCAGGACAGCAGGGCTCCATCACGCCTGACGGGGACTTGGGAAGACAAACGCCATCACTTCCAACGTCCCCCCTTCCTCCTTCTTCCCCATCTTTTATTTCTGGGCATGACGTCATATGGTGTGGGATATCCCTCGGGTCAGTCGGGGTCAGCTGTCCCGTCTGTGTCCCCTCCCAACTCCTTGTGCCCCCCCAGCCTGCTCGCTGGTGGGGTGGGGGGAGAAGCAGCAAAGCCCTTGGCTCTGGGTAAGCACTGCTCAGCAGGAATGAAAACATCCCTGTGTTATCAACACTTTTTTCAGCACAAATCCAAAACACAGCCCCATACCAGCTACTATGATGAAAATTTACTCTATCTCAGCCAAAACCAGCACAATCATCATGTTTATTTTCTGCTGCTTTTTATCTGCAAAGTCACAGATACATACAAATCTCATATAAATGTACAACAAGGAGTTCACAGAACTGTCCAAAATTCCCACCCAGAAGGTTCCTGTAATAGTCCAATGTTTAATTGTGAAGATTCAGTGAAGCACACCTTGTTTCAAGTCCTTCAGCTCAAGCTGTTATGTCAAGACTGTTATGTCTTCTGTGTAGATGAGTGGATGCGGAGTTGCTGGACCATGTAGAGAATTAACGACCGAAGTGCACTGCATGAGCACATAGGTCCAGCCCTGATACCACGCTACTCTGCAATTCTAACTAAAGAACAAACCTGCTTTTTGTACTTATAACTCACTTAAGTCCCATAGCACTTTCCATAACCTCATGTGGGATGAGGATATGTTTAAGTTAAACTGAAGCATTGTGCGGGTTTTATTTGTTTGGTTGTTTTTTTATCATATTAGCAATATTCTGTTTTGTCAGGTATAATATTGTTGGGACTTGTTTGTTTGTTTAAAAAAACCCCAAAGATATATCTCTATGAAATACCATTTCTATGAAGTACAACAATTGCACTTCAGAATCAAAATAATTTTGGATGAGTTGCTTGTTTCCTCATAAATTTGAGATTTTTATGGGGGAAATAATTCTGGCTACTTTTAGTTATAATGTACAACACAAAGGCTAATATGCATTTGTAAATAGGCAAATTTGTTTTTTATATTTGCATAAAACTCTACCCTGGCAGGTATACAGGCTACTAATCTTATGCAGCTTCTGAAAAGAATTTTGCAGAATTCCTTTTCACTTAAGTGCCTAAAATAGAGAACTCTGCTCTTTAAGAAATGTCTGAAGTCTACAGGAAATGAGTGAATTTCTTGCATAAAATTTATTTTGTAATGTAATTTCACAAACACTCTTCCTTAGGTTCTTCTGTAATCTGCACTGTCCCTAAGGTAATGATTAGATCTATTTGAAAAATTTCTGCCTAAATCATTTTTGGATCCTATAAAGAATTATTTAGAACAGAATACTTTTATTATAAATACCTATATTCTCTAGGATAATTCCTGCTTATATAGAAGAAACAAATATCTAAAAAGGAAAATATTATTATTTGGAAAAACATAACTGGGGATCATACCCCCAGCCTCGTCCACAGACCAGGATCCTCAGCCAACCTGTTTTTTGTCTTGCACATATATCCAAATATCCCATGATACCTTATTCCCATCACAAAAAGATGACACTGTGATATTTGTTTAGGGATGCAGGTCAAACCATTTGAGAAAAGACAGTCTGAGGCATACGAACTAAAATTTCCAGGACATAATTTCTGAATTCTACTATTCTGTCTTTAGGGTTTTTTTTCTCTCTTGACATATTCCAAAATCTTCCTTTAGGAAACATTCATGTGTTCAGATCGATGCTAACCCTGATGTACAACACAAATTCCACTAAGCACTCAATTACCTTTTGAACAGTCACACCTTCTTTAAAAGGAATCATAAATTCCATCTTATGATAATTTTATTATCCCCAGCCTATTACTAATGTATTCATGATCACAGCTCTTTAAAAATGACTTTATGACTGGCTTACTCATCAGCTTCTAACACACTCTTGCCTAAAAACAACACCATTTTTGAAATATTTACCTAAGACTAGTTAGGACTTCAAGCCTAAGCCCTGTTTGCAACAAATGTGTAGGCTTTTGTTCCAAAAATAAATGTGAAAAGAAAAGAATTGTTAAATATCTTATTAAAGTGATAGTATTTGGCAGAAACGGTTTTCTAAATAGAAACCTTTGATACCTTCCTTGAGGTTTTTACTAACACAAAACCTTTAAATAAAAATCCTTCTTTTTTTTTTTTTTTTGAGAAAAAATCAGAGTTGCAGACCACTAAAAATGGTAGTCTAAAAAAGTATAAAAGTGAAATAATTTTTTCATGTCAATAATCTGTAGTCTGCATGGACCACTGTACACTCATGAACCAGGTACATTTGCAAGCAAGTTGCTTTGTGCACGTATCCATAATCTATGTTTGCTTTATGGCAGCTATTTCCTTCTGAAGACATTGAAATGAGCCCTTCCAATCACGTGCTTATAAAGGAATTGTGAAACTCTGGGTAGTCACTGCTTCTAAGAAATTGTGGCATTGTCGTTCTGCAGGTGACCTCGTGAAGGCTTACCAATGTGTTTTAAGAGAAAGACTTCAGAAAATGGATCACAACTCACTGCATTTTTGGAGTGTGATAGTGTTTGACTTCAACTTGTGATGTGTTGAAAGTGAAAGATGAGGCAAAAGAAATAAATATCAATTAAAAATGCTCAATAGTCTTGGAAAGGCAAATTATTCAGAGCTATACATGGTCACTAGGAATTATTGGTATGTATTAGTAAGGAGACAGATAGGTTGGGCTGGAGTTTCATTTAGGTACATACTGGATCCTAAAAAATTAGAATGGTTAGACTGTGCTGAACATCATAATCCAAAAGACAAGCTTTTATTAAACCTTGGGAATAAAATTTGTTTCATAAGATAAATAAAAAAATAACCATGCAAGGTCTATTCCAAATAAAGGCAGAATACAAATACATGTATAAACCCTCAATATTCACAGCACAGTAAAAAGTATCTATTTTTGTTCAGACTAGTAGAAGTTAAATACCTCTCACTTCTTGTGATAGCATTCACAAATATATTTCATATGTACAGTTCTTATATGCATATTTTGTGTGTGTAAAATAGGTTACGTATAGGTAGAGTTTAGACTGTACTTTATGTATTATATCATTCATACATTTCATTAAGTTGAAAAATAATTTCTTTAATTAACAAGTTTAAGAATTATATCTTTTAAAAGGGTAAACTAGTGCACTTTCTGGAGCTTTTTCTTTTTATTGTACAAAGCAAGTGAAGTGAAACAAAATACAAAATATACAGTTACCTTAAAAGGGTAAAAAGAAGAAAGTTGCATAGATCTTCTTAAGATTGTGCATTCATTTGCTCATAACTTTGCAAAACTCTGTCTCTCTGGGACCTGTAATTTTTGAGAACTTTTCCATCTATGCCTTTGTTATTCATTTGGTTGGGGGAAAAAAAAGGGTTTAAAATCTAGGCCACCAGCATAATGGTAATGACACAGAAGGAGAACATGGAAAAATTTAAAAGAAGATTTCAGGATCATTTGTTCTCCAGAACAGAAGAAACAGAAAAGAAGACAGGATGCAGAAACTGTGGGTTCATACTACTCTCAGCCGTGGTTTTGAAAGAAGCTGGTTTTATATGAATTGCTGTTTTTTGAAATTTATGGGAGGACAACATCATCAACTGGAAATGATGACGTATTTCAGATGGAAAAATGAAAGTGATATAAAATATCTTAAAAATTGTAACCAGATGCTCAATAACTGGACAAGTAGGCAAAATTCACCTCTGGAAGGGTATAAGCACCAAATCCACTGAGGAAAAAACACTGCATGATGGGCTTGTTGAACTGAACAAATGTGATACACTGGAGACTTGAGGAGGTAGAGTACCAAGCCACAGCAGAATAGCTACCACTGACAGACCAAGGACTCAATTCAGTTGCATATGGCCCAAAACATAGGCCATATTTTCATGGATGTCACTGTTGCTCAGGGAGAGATTAAATTGCTGGAACATATGGCCATTTCAGGTGCAGGTCTCTTATGTAGAGATGTGTACATGGTTATTAAATTCTGAGAAGAAATGATTAAAAATGGAAGAAGCCAAATATAACAGCTTATGTCCTGGATGTGATAGCTACACTGGCTCTCCACCAGATTCTCACCTAACCAATGAGAAATTATATTATTTCAGACTTGGTTTGTCAAAGTTGTGAAGGCATAGTGTGGTGCATAAAACAAAAAGGTGCCAGTAATCAAGGTTCACGAGTTTTAATTAAAGTGAGGAATAAACAAATACCGAGTTAACAAAGGGCACACTTTGGAAAACAAAGGAAGTAATTTGTCAAGCCAACAAGACTGAAAACAATGAAAGGATTCATAGAAAAAGCTTGGAATGTTTTTAACTAAAAGGTGTCAAAAATTATTGTGTATTTTTTTAACCCTGACAAAGAAAGTGTTTAAAAGGCAAAGCTTCAGACCAGTTTTCTGAATAAACACTTCAAACATGAGGTTAGACAGCAGAAGAGAGCCACAGAAGTAGAAGTACCATTGAGGAAGCTTTGGTTTGTGATTTTGATTTAAAAGCAATTATCCATATGTATACCTTGGTAGGCAATTAGAACTGGAATAAATTGTGGCTTTATGTTGCAACCTTACCTGATGTGAGGACATTAATAGTTCGTTCCTTTTCTATGTAGTTGTCTCCTTGAAACTTGTGGGAATTTCATAGCTGTTACAATCTCTGTCAAACTTATAATGAATCATCCAAGACATACAAAGACTTTTAGAAAGTTAAATTGGCAAATAGGCAGTCAAAGATGGAAAATACTCTCACTTGCTTAGGAAGCTAGACTTCATGAAGGTGAAGTCAGAACAGAAAGTAGAGGAACGCAGTGAGAAAAGCCAAAATTCCAGTATTAAATATTGCTAATTAAATTAAAAGAAACAGCTAATTTTCTTCAGCCATAAAACAAAAATTCAGGACCGAAAGCAAAAGTAGGTACAATCTCTTGTGAAAACTGTAATAAGATGAAACATGAATTTATTGTGGCTCAAAAACTGAACCTATAATTTGCTTCATTTTCTGCTAAGGATTATGATATATAGACCAAAACAAGGAAAATAAAAATTAGGACATGTATACAGAATTCTAGCTGTCAAGATAGAGAAGAATAGAGAGAAGAGCTCACTCAAATACAGAGAACTGGATAAACTCTTTCCCACAACTCTGAAGTAAATGGAGCATCCTATTTCAGGTGTGATACAAAATGTAATAAATTTACCAAGTCTGAAGTGATGAAATATGAGTGAATGGGCACAAACACTGTACCTAAACCTGAGAAACATGAGCACAAGGTGATCCTTGAACTGATAAAACTGTTAGTCTGAGTCCAGTAATGTAAATAACATCTCTGCCAGGCCTTGACTGGCAGCAGCAAGACTTAGGTCCAATTACTAAACATCCAGCTCAAGTCCTCAAACAGAAACCTGAGGAAATTAAATCAAACTGACTGGATACACAATGAACTATACTTTTCCATTTGCAAACAGAGAATCAAATGGCTTACAAAATAGTTGTTTTGTCTCTTCTCGTTGAAGGAAGAGAAGAAAAAGAGAGAGTAACAGAGAATAGGATAGTAGATACTAAAACAATCGCCAAGCTACTCAGCTTGCCTGTATTCAGACCAGGTATTGGCTCATAAACAACCAATGAGAAGAAGCAGACATGACACAAGTCTTCAGCACTTATATATTTCTATATCCTTCATTTCTTCAACCTACAGAGAGTATTTTTTGCGGGTATATTCAGATAGAAAAAAAACCCCTAAAAAAATTTAATTCTGTTCAGATTGACTTAAACATTTGATGGACAGTATTTTCCAGCTTTGCTCCAAAACCACAGAATTGTGTTGTTCTGTGCATCGTTTTCTTTGTAAATGAATACTTTCACATTATACATAAACTATTCTGTAAAAGCAGGAATATCTAGCCAATGTTCAATGTCTTACCCATCAGTCTTTGTTAAAAATCTTAGAAATAGAATTACTATTTGGAAATTCTTTGCCTTAGATCTTGCCTAGCTTCAAACATTTCCAAACCATAGAAACAACCTTAATTTTGGCATTTCCTAACTCTTTATGCTTTGAATTTTTATTTGTTAATAATAAAGTAGGAACACAGAAATTGCATCATGTGGTGTCATATCAACAACTTCATTTTTAGTTGACAAGATAAGAAACTTTATACTTCTTAGTAATTGAGTATAATTAATAGTATAGGAGTATCTTAGTTCATACTGATGCTGTAAATAATTGCTGGCTATGCCTACCTTGCTAAAAGAGGTGCAGGGACAATACCTTGCTTCCAAACCAAGCAGCACAGAACAATTCACATCCTTGCTTAGATCACATTCCCTTTGGTAGATTTCTTTTAGACAGAACTCTCTGGAGCCGTCAAAACCTGAGGTGAGTAATAAACTTACAGTGAGACACTGAATGATCAGGGAGCCAGTTCTTGAACTCACACTGGTCCTTTTATTATAGCTGTATAGGTTGAACCATAGAACAGGAGTGGGCTCTCCACGAGGTCACAACTTCTGCCCTCCTGCCCTCCTGCTGCACTGACCGGGGGGTCTGCGGGGTTGTTGCTCTCATTCTCATTCCTCTCTTCTGGCTGCTGTTCCCCGGCAGTTTTTTTCCCCCTTCTTAAACATGTTCTCCCAGAGGCTCTACCACTGTCACTGATGGGCTCAGCCTTGGCCAGCGGTGGGTCCATCTTGGATCCGGTTGGCGTTGGGTCTGTCAGACATGGGGGAAGCTTCTAGCAGCTTCTCACAGAAGCCACCCCTGTAGCCTCCCCGCTACCAAAACCTTGATATGTAAACACAATACAAAGACTAATCATTTATTATATATTTAGAAGGATATACACAAGAAACAAAGCTGAAGTGGGAATCAAATTAGGACACATTGCCATGCCTTTTATTTATATGCTGTTAAATCATATGGCAAAAATGTTTCTAAGTATGTAGTACGTACCTCCCTTTACGTTATGGCAGGTAGCAGCCTTTTAAACTCATGTAACAATTGTGCTCATATTAATGATAAAATCTTCTTAGGTTTCTTGCTCTTAGCACTCTAGTTGGAAGGTAGTTCCAGAGCCTTACTAGTTTAATGTTAAAAGCATTCTTCTAATTATGAGCCTAAATGCATTCATGGTCTGTCTGTATAAAGTGATTCATGATATAACAATCACTTTTTGAGTGCCTACTTTATGCTACCTGATTTTTCAAGATGACACATACAAACTCAATGATGTATAATGAGTGCAGTCTAAAAGACGAACATTAAAGATTAATTGTAGGCTGTACTGAGTAGTCCATCTCTTCCTTTTCTAACTTACTATCAGATCATTCAAGAAATTCCTTGAAAAATTTATGTTTCCCAAATGTAACTTTACTCCAAATAAACACTCAAGCAAAGATGCAGCTAAGGGCAAACTCTCTAAATGCTCTTTATTTTGTTGCTCTTTCATTCTGAGAAAAAATAATCTATTGGTTTAAATTTATTTTTTTTTAAAATCATTGTGCCTCTCTTTTGAGGGTATAGTGTCAACTTTCCAATCTCAGTGATTCTATGATCTCTCCTGAAAATGTTGAGTTGTGGGTTTTTTTCAAGTCTTCCCCTCCCCTCCCCCAGATTAGTAGCAAATGACAGTAAAGTGTTTGTTCTGTAGGAAAATGTATTGTTGAATTTTAATGATAGATAGGTAGTGTCATGGTTTAACTCCAGCCAGCAACTAAGCACCACACAGCCTCTCACTCACTTCCCCCCGCCACCCAGTGGGATGGGGGAGAAAATCAGGAAAGAAGTAAAACTCGTGGGTTGAGATAAGAACGGTTTGATAGAACAGAAAAGAATGAACTAATAATGGTAATGATAACACTAATAAAATGACAACAATAATAAAAGGATTGGAATATACAAATGATGCACAGTGCAATTGCTCACCACCCGCCGATCGACACCCAGTTAGTCCCTGAGCAGTGATCCCCCCACTCCCACTCCCCCCAGTTTATATACTGGGCATGACGTCACATGGTATGGAATAGCCCTTTGGCCAGTTTGGGTCAGCTGTCCTGGCTGTGTCCCCTCCCAGATTCATGTGCTTTTCCAGCCTTCTCGCTGGCTGGGCATGAGAAGCTGAAAAATCCTTGACTTTCAACTAAACATTCCTTAGCAACAACTGAAAACATCAGTGTGTTATCAACATTCTTCTCATACTGAACTCAAAACACAGCACTGTACCAGCTACTAGGAAGACAATTAACTCTATCCCAGCCGAAACCAGGACAAATAGATAGATAGATGGCACAATATCATTTTGAATAAACCATTTTATATAAATGATATGCAATATCATTTTATACCAAATCAAATGTATATGCTCAATGAATCAGATAAACAAAAATAAATTAAAAAAAAAATCCATGGGTTAATCTAATGTATTATTGCCTGCCCACTAGAAGCATATCCTTTGTAACCGTACAGATATGTTTCAATTGCCTTTAGTTTTGAGAGTGTTTTCATCTTCCATGACTCAGGGAAAGAGAAGGCTAATACTCTGCATCCATCCATAGTACATTGAGTTCTGGTTTTATTAAGGGCTACGATAAGGATAGTTAGAAAAAGCAAATATTCAAAAAGTTGAAAACTAAAACTTTGGCTATTGACTGAGGTTATATTAGGACACCACCGTTCTTTTGAAGGTGCTTTGAAACACAGTAACTCTTGTCAAGATCCCCTTGCAAAGGGCTGTAATTAAGTTCAGCAAGAAATTGCTGATGACGTTATTTTTTTCCCAGATTTTTTCACATTAGGTAGCATTGGTACAAGAGGTTTCACAATAGGATCAGAGCAGTAAAATCAGTCATTTTATGTAATTCTAGAAAGATTCAGACATTTCTTGTAATGACCAAACAGAAAAAATCAGATAGTGAAGTGGAATGTTTATAATGCCAATCATTTCAATAAATGACTGACATTTTTAACTGTTCCACAAAATGACAGTAAAGCAGACATTTCATGAAGTGACTAAAGAAGTAGTAATTTTACGGAAGAACTGTTTTTCTGTATATACAGGCAAAGAACGACATATTTGGCCATGTTCTTCCATGAGCAAAAATGTCTAAGAATATGCCTGAGAGGTGAAAATGTTAACTTTCTTTGTAGTAATTCATGGACATGGATCATATGTTGCTGGTGAGATGGAAATTAAAGATTTTAGGATGTGTTCTGTGGTCCTGCATATAATGTGGATAAGTAGTTTTGTTAGAATTATTAACAAAGAACTGTTTCTGTTATTAGAAATTAACCAAAACAAATGGAAATGGACCTGAGAAAAATTTGGAAAATATGGTAACTGTTCATTGTAAAAGAAAGTATTATGAATGCAATTCAGCAGCTTTATTGAGTGGTCAGCTGATCTGTGTATTCAAAGCTCACAACAGATCACAGGATTTCTTAATGTCTATATTTTGGGTTTTTGTGGTGGGGTTTTTCGGTAGCGGGGTCGGGTCGGCAGGGCCGGCTCCTGCTGGAAGCTGCTGGAAGCTTCCCCGGCTGGGAGCCGGACCCGCCTCTGGGAGAACAGATTCCAGAGGGGAAACCTGCCGGGAGTCGGGGGATGGGGATGGGAGAGGAACCCCTGTGCAGATCCCGAGGGCAGGGAGGAAGGAGGGGATGCCCCTGCAGCCCGTGGGGAGACCAGGCGGCAGGCTGTGTCCCCCCAGCCCGCGGAGGAGAGCGGAGGCCCCGCAAGATGGCCGCCGCTCTGTGGGGAAGCCCGCGCTGGAGCAGTTTGTGACTGAAGATCGGCCTGCGGAAAGGACCCGCGCCAGGGGAGTTTGTGAGGAACTGCAGCCCGCGGGAAGGACTCACGGTGGAGCAGTTCGTGGAGGACTGAGGAGGAAGGAGCGGCAGAGACAAGGTGTGACGGGCTGACCCCAACCTCCATTCCCCGTCCCCCTGTGCCACCAGGAGTGTGGCTGAGGTGGGAAGGAGGGAGGAGTGGGGGGAAGGTGTGCTAAGGTTTGGGTTTACTTCTCATTATCCTGTTTTGGTTTGATTGGTAGTGAATTAAATTGATTTTGTTTCTTCCGCAAGGTGAGTCTGCATTTTGCCCGTGACCATAAGTGGTGAGTGATCCCTCCCTGTCCTTGTCTCGACCCACAAGTGTTTCTTTATATTTTCTCATCCTCATCCCACCAGGGCCAGTGGAGAGGAATGAGCAAGTGGCTTCGTGGGCAAGCAGCTTCATGGTGCTTTGTTACCAGCTGGGCTTAAACCATGACAGTCTGCCATGGTGCAACCAACATGTACTCAAAAGTGAGTGTACAGATGTAACTTTACTTTTTTCCTATCTTGCTATACATGAAAAAAAAAACAAAACCCAGACCCCAAACAAAAAGCCTGGTTCTCAACTTACATTTAAAGAAAAAAAAAAATTTCAGTTTTTAATCTTGCTATAGAGATTTTTATTTTACCTCACACTTCCTTTTCATTCAATTAAACTGTAAAACTTGATTCCTGTGCCAAATCTTATGCCTCTGAATAACTGTGAGAATCAGCTTTGGCACGTCTGCTGCACCCTGTACAAAGGTTTATAGCATTAGCACCTGCAGTCAAGGTTTTCACACTGCTGCTGTTTCAAATATTTTCTGGTTTAACCTGCACTTTTTAGATGCTAGTAAAATTAATATAGAGCAGAGTCATTCTATATTGATCTCCATTAATCCTGACATACTCAGACAGGCAAATTTACTTTCATAATATTGGAATGCCAGATGGAAAAAAACCTTCCTGGTCTCAAGTTTGGTCTTTCATAAAGTATAGTAAAGTGAGACTATAGTTTATGAAATCACTTTGTAAATTTCAAAAATAAACACCTGACATCAGATTTGCTGTTCAAAACATAAAAATTTATTTTTCCAGAACTACTAGAGATTTAATAATTTGGATGACTTCAGTTAATTTACCTTTAAAAAAATAAAAAAAAAATAAAAAATGGGCATTTGAAATATTTAGAGAAAAAAGAAAAGGTACTGTACCTTCAAGTTATGAAAAAAATTTCCATTCTTTGAAACACAAAGCTTGTTTCAAAAGCTATATATTCTTACTTAGGTAGAATTTTCCACAACATATAGAAGTAATGGTGTTTGAATGTAAATTTTCATGGATAACACACACACAATATAGTATATCTATAAGTATAGTCTATATCTATCCTATCAGTGTAATCTTAGTACAGCCTTATTGTGGGCTCTGGAACAATCTTAAGGCACCTGAGTACCCTTTGTTTATATTTCCCTGACTAACAGACCTGCCCAGGCTTGGATCTAGAATCATTTCCCTATTAACCGCACCTTAGTGGGCAACTTAAACCGCTGGACACCCTGTGACACTCTCACCATCATGTTCAACTCACGTGGATTGGTCTGGAGGATATTGCCACAATGGGTCTGGTGACTACTGCCCTCCATTACATGATGGAACATGATTTTGATAGGAAAATTAGAGTCTGGAATGACGGGGATCTCACGGTTAGGTTGGCTTTATTCTCTAAATTAAATGAATTCTACAATTAGGTTTTTACTTTGATTTATTTTGAATTTTTATGGAAACAAAATTGTTATGAACCAGAAAATAGTGTGCATATATATATACACGTATACTTATGTATGATTTACATTAATTTTTATTTTTCATTCCCACATTGTTGATACTTGTGAGGATCATACAAAAGGTAAATGTAAAAGCAATAAAAAAGATTTGTTATTTTATTTCCTTTTCTAGTTGTAGACAAACAGTGCGTGTAGTGAACAGCGTCATACAGTCCTTCATTCCAGGTGACCTAATATCTACCTGAAAGGTCACATTTTCACAAATGCCAGCAATAGTTTGATGGGTGGATGGGTTAGTTAAGGAAAAGGGAGGAGGCAAAAAGCACTGTATTAGTATATAGGCTAGAAAGTTCAGACAGGCCAAAATATAAATAGAATAGAATCGAATAGAACTACAGACAGGTATATAAACACCTAATAGATATTTAATAGCTTTTCATCTATCCTTCCTCCCTTAGAGCTATCCATATTTCATTCAGCAATATACCACATCTCTACATCTGTTTTTCAGAAATGTTCATATTGAGAGCAATTTTTCATGGCATCTTAAGGCCTCTTGGATCCAGGGTACGCATTATTGCATTTATTATAATGTATCTGATTTACAGATAGGTGATCCTCTGAAAGAAAAAATCATGAATGCTAACTCAACCAACAAACAATGAAACAAAATGTAAAACCAATAAAACAACAAAAAGAAAAGCAAAATCATAACCAACCAATAACAGATAAAGCTTTGTATTTCATTGTAGTATACCTAATTGTATTACAGTGTTTTCTACCAAAATACACTTTCCCTATTGAAATGTTCCCACATCTCAAAAAACCAAACCAAAGTTGTTCACTAGCCTGGAAATTTATAAGTAAAAAATCCAGTCCAAAAATCCAACTGTTAAATCCAGCCCAATAGTTAAAAACCCAGCCCAGTTCCAATCCCTTTTTTATCTTCCTGGCCTTTTGCTGGACTTGCTCCAGTATGTCCTTGTCTCTCTTGTACTGGGTGCTCTGAACTGGACACAGCACTCCTGGCCTGTAGTGATGCATGAGTTATTGCTCCCTAGGTGCCTGACTTAGGATTTCCCTTTGTAGAACTCCACGAGATTCCTGTCGGCCCATTTCTCCAGCTCATTGAGGTCCTCCTGAATGGCAACACACCCATTTGGTGCATCAACCACTCCTCCTGGGTTTGTATCATCTGAAAATTTGCTGAGGGTGCACACTCTCTCCCAGAATCCAGGTCATTAATTAAGAGGTTAAACAATATTGAACACAATATTAACTGCTGGGGTACTCCACTAGTAATGGGCTTCCAGCTGGACTTTGCACCACTGATCACCCCCCTTTAAGTCTGACAGTTCAGCCAGTTTCAGTCCACCTTCCTGTCTCCTTATCTAGCCTATACTTTATCAGTCCATCTATGGTAAGACAGTCTCAAAAGCCTTACTGAAGTCAAGATAAAAAGAAAAATAAACAATCCACTGCTTTCCTCAGATCCACCGAGCTAGTAATTTCATCATGGAAAGCTATCAGGTAGCTCAGGCATGATTTCTCCTTTGTAAACCTATGGTGGCTGTTTCCAGTCTCTATCATGTCCTTTGTTTTATCTAGAGATGTTTTCCAGGATTATTTGCTCTATCACCTATCCAAGGACTTAGATGAGGCTGACTGGCTTGTAGTTCCCCAGATCCTCCTTCTTGCCCTTCATGAAAATAGGAGTGACATTTGCTTTCTTCCAGTCCTTAGGAACCTCTCCCAATCACCATGGCCTTTCAAAGATAATTGGGAGTGGCTTTGCAATGACATCAGTTAGCTTCCTCAGCTCTTATGGGTGCATCCCAGGCTGAGTTCATTTCCTTTCAAACACAGATAAATAAATAAATAAATAAATAAATGAACTTGATCAGTTTATCACACAATGAAGCCAAACGTTTAATACAACATACTCTAGACTGAATCTTTTCCTACGTCTTCATTAAACGATATTCAGTCTCAACAGTTTAAATCCAATTTTGCATTTGCAGAACAAAACCAGAGCTCAAAGCTGCTGTGTTTTCCTAGCAAAGGAGAAATGATTAAAATTATACAGGCTTCAGAGAACTGGTGATTTGACAAGGTTTTTGTTTATTTGTTTGTTTGTTTGTGATTATTGGCTGAATGACCCTCTTTCTTACACCACCCAAAGGATTTCAGGTGCCGTGCTCAGTGTGCTGCGGTAGCTAACTCCGAGTCGGACTGTTTTGATGACCCCTTCCCAGCTCTTTGCTTGGGTCCAAGGAGCTCAGCCCCTGACACTTCAGTTTTACATGTGATCCGCTTGACTCCTGCCTGCTTATGGCATCCGACAGAAAAGGTGTTGTTTATTCAGCTGCTGCAGCTGGGAAATTTATGGTGGAGACCCAGCATACTGGGATCTGTCTGGCTGCTCTCGCAATATGGTACTTGCTTTTCAATGCTGAAGCAGTGTTGTTGCCATTGGCAACCACAGCCCGCTATTAACATGCAGCCATTATGTTGCAGAAGTATTGAACACCAGATGAAAGTGCTACTCGGTGGTAATTTGTAAACAATACATAGCATGAGCACCACCAAGGAAGATTTTCTAGGAGAAAAGAAGGATTTAGATGCCAAAACCATTCTAGGCTTTGTCAGGCTTAGGATGTCAGATGTAAAAACACACACATAGGAAAAATATTTTAATTAACATTATAGATTATGTAGAATTTTTAGAAATTCAGAGTCTTAAATATCCAAACTTCATTTTATCATTTAACTTTGGACTAATTAAACACCAACAAAATTATATCAAGCAACTGCTATGAAATGTTCGTTAATAATTCTCCTGGTACAGGTAGTCACATCATAACTGAATGTCAAGCCATCTTTAGGGACTGGAAAAAAAGTAATTTCCCTAATAGAGAAATTAACTAAAATGCCACAGAGAGTTGTTGGGATTTTTTAACTGATCATGTTGAAGTCACTGATTGTACAGAACCAGCCTCAGCGGGATAGAGAAAGGTTGATAAATTTTGCAGTAACAATGTCTCATAAACTGCCTTTTGATTTGGGGAAACTAACTTTTAATCAGTGATAACAGACAAAAGTCTAAACCACTATCAAAATAAATGTTTGGAAATTTTTTTGAATAATGAGAATGACAGAATAGCAGAATGGCAATGAGTTGAGACATCTAAACTACTCCAAATCTAGGCCAACAACTAAACATACCAGAACATTTTGCTGTAGTTCAAAAATTAAAAAAATATTTTAGCCCAGACTGATTACATATTTCACCCTACTGATCAGTTTTCTTGTGATTTTTGAATACTTTTATCCTTTCAAATGGAATTATGTGAGATAAAGACCAACCTTAAGAGATCCATTAGATACATTTATGAAATATTATACATCTAGTATCAGAAGAGTCAACTGTTGAAAAATGTTGTTCTGTTTATTTCAATGAAAGTATGTTTACTTTCACCTAATATAGAAAAAAAACCCCAAAACCCAACTTATCTGTCCTTAGGTAGGCAGCCAGGGCTTTTAGGCAGCTAAGTAATTATCTTTAATTCCTCTTTCTTACCTCCATATTTACCAGACTTCTGCTGATACTCACTCAGGACTTACAGCTGAATCATATTAGATACTACAGGAATAGGTTCAAGAGGATGTAGCCAAGATGCTACATAACTGAACTTCCTATTTGTGTCTAACTTCCAAAGTCTTATCAGTGGGGTCTGAACTGAGTCTCAGAGTAAACAACATGCCAGGTTTGTGATCTCCTCGGTCCTGGACTCACTCCTCAGCGTATCTCTGGAGGTGCACATGGTCCCCAAAGTCAGTTTCTTGGCCACTGACTCCATCCAATATAGGGGAATGTTTCTTCATTACTATCAGATAATCCTTAGCCTTGAGGATTTCAGTGGAATTCATCAACATCCTTGGCAAATACTGTTGTCAGTTCATCATCTTGCCTACATACCAGGTCACCAGAAGTTGGAGTTTGCACAGATTATTCTAATGAGTTGACGTTCCCAGAATACCGTAGGTCAAACAAGCACATCGTTCAGAATCTCCCAAATATACCACAGTGTATTTCTCACAGTTGTGGACCTATGCCATGAAAACATTGGCCATTGGGAGTTATTGTTTTAATTGCAGACCAAATTTGGAGATGAGCTCCTAGGGTCTGTGTACAGGATCTATATTTCTGTCCCAGTCTGGCCTCAGCACCCAATTCTTCCCTGGTGACTGTTTTCCTCAGTAAGAAGTAAAACCTCTGTCAAACTCTCACTGCATGTGACCATCCTTCCTCACAATCCAGGTAACGGCATGCCAACCATAACTCCTATGACTAGCTGGCTCAGAAAAAGGCAATGTGGTGTAAGGAATGCAGAGCATCCCATCATTAAGAGAAATAATCAGAATAAATAGATTTTTTAATTTTTTTTTTACAAGACAGTTCCTGAAAGAAGAGTCCAAAACAATTTTCCTGTTGATTTCTACATGTCAATGCATATCTCACTTCAGGATCACTCTGTTACATAGCTTTTGGATAAGTCTGGTTTTCTGGACCTTAGTTTAGTAAAGTTTAGGTAAATTAAGCTTTCTGATTCAGATTATACGCTTGAGATTAGCTATTTGAAGAATATCCTGTTGATGTTATTAAATCTTATAATCATAGAACAGGTCAGATTGGAAGGGTCCTTGAAAGATCATCCGGTCCAATCTTTTGTGGAAAAGGGAGCTGTGACAGTCTGACAAATTATAGCCAATGTCTCAAACATTCATTAAAGAACTTTGGTGGAGAAGACAGCCTCTGTAAAAGCGCTGGAGTTGTGTGAACAGGACAATGTGGCTGGAGGAGAAAGCCCCACGGAGGGTGGGACCATGCTTCTCCAAAGGCGCAATTCTTTATCTTAAGTGACTAGGACAAGGAGCATAGCTTATGCACCTGGAGGAGGGGACCCCACGGAGGATGGGACTGTGCTTCTATCTTAAGTGGTCATGCCAGCAGGGAAAGAGAGGCAACTCACACTTGAACCCCCCAAGCTCACTGACTGATTCCAGACAACCCCAGGAACGTGAACTGTGCATGTCGAGACCACTGACTACAAAAGAAGGGAGAATGAGTTCTCGGTGCATGCCCGCTTGAACTGGATCTCTAGGCTGGCTGGACCAACACTGGACACAGGACTGGTGAAGCCCTTTTCTTCTTTCTTTCTTTCTTTCTTTCTTTCTTTCTTTCTTTCTTTCTTTCTTTCTTTCTTTCTTCCTTCCTTTCTTCCTTTCTTCCTTTCTTCCTTTCTTCCTTTCTTCCTTTCTTTCCTTTCTTTCCTTTCTTTCCTTTCTTTCTCTCTCTCTCTCCCCCCCCCTCCTCTTTTCCACACTCCCTATGCCTCATCCTTTTAAACATAAACCATTGACCAAGTTTGAGACTAGGAGTGGATGCAGCCACCCCTGGGTTCCTCTTTGAGAAGGAGTCCAGAAAGCAAGGGGGTCTGCTCTGAACCTCATGACTCAATGGGAGGGCTCACCCTCTGACACAGTTTCCTGTTCCTTTTTCTGCTTCTTTTTCTACACCTCCCTTCTTTTTTCAAACAGCAGCTTAATGACATGATGCAAGGTTCATATTGATAAGTTCACTTGTACTTGGTCAAGGTTAGCTAGGTTGAATAAATGTTAATTGTCATTTCAACTCCCCCGGTGTCATTTCACCTTCATTCTGACAAAGGAAATCCATGAACCTGAGTCGCTCCAACCTTGGGATGCGACAGGAGCCTAGATGAGTTTATCTACCACCCTGTCCAATTGCATGTTGAAAACCTCCAGGGATGGGAACTCTACCACAGAGCTTTTGAGACTGAGACCAGCAGCTCCAGGGTCCAATGGTGCAAGGATATCTCTCTTCAGCATTGGCCTCCAAACTGTGATAGTAGCCAGGGAATAGTAAAGACACTAGCCTTATCTGGGTTGTGCATGAAGAAAAACATTTTGCAGCATCTTCCAGGACTACTTGTTAGGAACTAGTTTCTCACTATGCATACTAATCAAAGTGTGTGTTCCTTAGGAAAAGGTTCTTGCAATCTACAGTGAAGGTAGATAAGAGAATCAGGTATCTGCCACTGGACTACTGAACTGTGACTAAATGCATGTGCCTCATCTACAGTGGTGTCTAGACATGTTGTGGATTCCTAATATAGGGTAGATGAATGACACCCAATGAGACTGTGTTAACACAGCACTCAACCAAGTAGGACCTTGATACATTAAAAAGCTTTTCTGCTATAGAAATCCTAATACATATAAGACTGTCTGCAATGCTAAAACTTTTATAATTTGTAATCTACTGAAAAGTAAAAAGGCAGATGAGGAGTATGGAGACAATAGGAAATAATTTCAAATTTTACTAAATGTAATTGTCTGACATAATTAACAACTGACACTTTAAAGGAGTCTCTGGCAGCCACCATGGTGGCAGCTAAGAGTGCCTGAGATGTGGATTCCTCTGATCTGAACCTGGACTTCAAATTTTAACTTGTCCTTGAAATCCTGGGTGGTGGAAAAAGTTATGGCTACTGTTTGCTGGTCACAGAACAGCATTTGACTATGTAAAATTTTTATTTCAAAATTAAGTTATTTTATGGAATAAAATAACACTAGAATTAATCAGTATTAAAGATATGAAGCAATCCTGAAGAATAAATGAGGGAACATGTGACACTGAATTGGGATTTGTTAGGAGTTACATATACACAACTCAAAAGAAGAAATATTGCAATTGATTTTGAAACAAATGAACAGCCAGGACAGCTGACCATAATGCTCATATAAGAAGCTGTACTTTCTGATGTCTAGATGTTGTAAAGTTATAGAAGGCTATAGAAAAAACAGCTGCAATTTTAAAAATCATTGAAGATAAAGGTATTGTTTAAGTTTTCAGCAGGTGCATAGTCATGAAAGTAGAAGATAACAGTATAGTGATGACAGAGATAAATCCATGAACTAATGAAGGGTCAAAAATAATATAAACGTTAGTGAAATATCAAACCTGATAGAAGAATATCACCAAGAAGAAAAATACGGAGGATTGAAACAGGATTTACTTTGTTCTTTGATACCAAAAAGTAATGATATTGTATTTCCAGCTGATACTGGAAATACCAAGTAAGTGCAAAGTGGTAAGCTCCAAAGGGAATAACCTCACCTATTTAGAAAATTAAAGAAAATATATATATCTATGATTATAAAATTCTCATTATATTGCATAGTTTCACTTTAGCCTGTTGGGGATCTTACCAAAACTATGCTGTTTCTATACTCTTTGAAATAAAAAGAAAACTCGTAGTGGGATTGAATGCAGCATGGTTTTCCTCAAGTTTGTTGAAGAATGTTAAAGCAATAGAATAAGATAACTCATTCTCTTTGATAAATTATTTTCTAGACAAGAGAATTGTATTAGGTTTCATCTATCTGAACTTCAATAAATAGAAACAGTACTGGATGGAAATTATCAGCCAATGTGAAGAAAATGATTTATACTAGGGTAATAGGTTATGTAAAGAACTGTTTGAAATGTTGTTGTCAATGTATAATGACAAAGAGGAAACTATCATCATTGAATGAGACTACCTTTGGAATTCTTGAAGAACAAGAAGATGATGGACAGATATTTATAGGTTTTATGTTTTGTTTTGGTTTGTTTTATTTTAACTGAATTACATCTGTTGACAGCTTTAAGTTGGGAGACCATTATGAAAACTGAGGACTAATGAAATATACCAGAAAAATCAGAATAATCTTGAGGAGTAAATCAGATTAAATTTAAAAGCATGAACTCAAAATTGTCTGAAAACTGGAGTTCACTTATAAAGTTTGAGATTTTCAAATGGAAATGAAGAAGAGGAGAAAAAGAGTCAAGCTACCCATTTCTTAGTACAGAGTGGAATTTAGCTTAACTAACGTAAGATGGCTACATTTTAGATGTTTATATCAGAGTTGATCATCCCAAACTCCTTTTGCAGTCTGCAAAGAGAAATAGGCACTTTTAAGGAGTACTGCAAACAGCTTTAGGCATCTGCCTTGGGATGTGTTAAATAGTGCCCTGAGACATGCTTACTTCAGTGAAAGAAGAATAAACTTCTACCTAAGTTGTAAAAAAAATGTAACGTTCTTCCAGTGAGGAGAATACTGCCTTGGTTGACTATAACATACCATCAGATGTGACAATGAAAATGGCAAATGAAATATTAGGACGTTTTGAATGAGACAGTAGAAACAGAGCAATATACTGAACTTCTTAAATAGACAGATGAAATTTTATCTGAAATACTCTGAACAGGTTTTCCATGATAAGAAAAGTGAACTCTAACTGAAAAATGTGTCACAAAGTGTCAGTCTATAGGTACACAAGAAAAAAGGAAAAACTATTTAAGACAAAAAACCCAATACTGGCATGTAGAAACATAAATTGATTATGTATATTTTTAGGGAAGAGATTAGAAGAGTATTTCTAACCATCACAAGATTGAAGTATACAACTTTTTAAAAGAATAGTTGGATCAGAACAACCTCTAATATAAAACTTTATCAGTTTATGAAATGGATTATAGTATGTGGCTGTAGGCAAAACAGGCACTTGACTTGATAGTCCGAGAAATCCAATCCTGTTAAAGTCTCTGATATTGTATTAAGGAAACTATTGTTTTGTGAAATATTCCAGCAAGGAAAAATCTGTGCCTGCAGAGACAATGTGAAAAAAATACTTTTGCAAATGTTAATGCCTCATAAAGAAAGGGCTTAAATAGGGAAAATTATATAAAATTGGCTACAGACTAGAAAAAGCCCACAATGTTATCAAATTTGGGGAGCATTCACATCTGCAAGAAAAGTGAAAGTGAAGCTTTATGATTCAGTCCCATCCCTAATTAAAAAACATGATTACTTTCTTTTATAATGAAAAGCTAATTTCACATGGATTGTTTAATTTTTTTTTTACCCTAAGTTAAAATACTAGTTAGTAAATGTTGAACATATATGTTAATAAGCAGGATTTTCAATTTATATTTTAATATCTTTTTATTTCATACTGTAATTTAATTACAAACATAAATTATGTGCAATAATTAGTTATATTGAGAGCTGGTATAGCAGGTTGAAATTTATTTTACTGAAATTTGCCATTTAAAAGTAAGGTATGTAATGTTGGATTCTGTGCCACACTTTGGAGACCTAAATTTAGGCAGTAAATGAACCTAGCAGGGTAGTGTTCAAGTTCAGAACACCTATATTTAGGTGCTTATATGTAAATTTCTGTACATAAGCTAGTTGTCTAAGTTGCCATGGAGATCTATGGAGATTTAAACAGTACAGTGAATGGATCCTAGAGAGCTATTAAGCCCAAAGCCTTTAGGAGTGCTACTCCTAACCCACGTATAAGAGTAGTGTCATTTAAGAAACCCTAGGGCATCTGACACAAGACGTGGAGCAGCAGTTCTGTGGAATAAGCTGAGGCATTTCAAATGGCATTAGATGCCTAGTGTGAGCATCTGAGTTGAGCCTTTAGGGTAGTTAGTCAGACAAAGTCAGCTTCTGGAGGTGATTGTCTCCCTCTGTCCCTATGGAGGGGAACATAGGCGATTCCCTACATGGTGGAAGGAGATGGGGTAGGATGGGATGGAATGGGAAGGAAAAGGAAGGGAAGAGGAAAAGACTGCAGGCAGTAGCTGGGGAGACTTCCCAGAATGTGGTGAAGAAATGTGAAAAAGAAGAATTAGGAAGGATTTCTCACTTTTTCGAAGTGAAACACTGTGATGGACTTACTGAACTTAACAGATCAGCAACGTTTAAAAACAAACAAAGTTTTCTTTGCAATGCAGATATAAGGTGTGAAATTTATAGCCACAGGAGGCAAGAAGCCAAAACTGACTGAAGAAATTAATGGAAGAAATTCACTTGAAAGTTAGTAAGTATAATGGGGTAGATACAAATTCCAGCTGGATAAACCACCTGTCCTACAGTAACTAAGAGCACATGGAAGTTTCACAAAAAGAAGAATTGTAAGTAGAAGGTTATGAAATCTGGTGCTCCTTCACTGCAGTTCTTTAGAGGAACTGTCACTTGCATGTTATAACAACCTTTAATCCACTGATGCATGTTATGCCAGCCTTTCGTCTTATCCCAAAGCCTGTTATCCAGAGCCGAGGCAAGATTCCCTCCTGACTGTCTGTTGAATTCATTTGGCCATGTGACATGATCACTCTTTGGAGATAGTCCAAGAAGACAACAAACTCCATTCTGTTTTTTCTTCACCTTTTTAATTTCATTCTTCATTCTCACAACTTATCTCACCTGTTTTCCTCCTCACTTTGTAGCTCTGTTGGTGTAATTTTGAATCTACATCTCTGTTTTACCATGCCCCTCACCCTCTACACACACACATACACACGTGTGCACACACACACACATATATATATACACACAGAGGTATAAGTCCTTGCTTTTCTTTTCCATTTTATTTCCTCTCTGTTCTTATACCCATATCGTCCTTCCTGCTCAAAAAAGCAGAAACAAATCAAGCAAACAGCAGTACCATCAAGTTGTGTATAAAATGAACCTAAGTAACCATGTAATTATTCTCACTCTATTGCCGCTGCTCTTTATTGCTCTCACTTATTGTGTCATCTTTCATATTGTAAGACTGTAGGCTCCTTAGGGATGGGACCACATCATTTATTTTCTCTTTGAAGTACCTTCACCACCTCAGGCACTTTGCAAGTAACAAATAATAATAATAACCATTAATCAGGTAATGGGATCAGTAGAAAGCACCAGTCATTGGCAATTAAAATCTTAGCAACAGTAGGCAGGTTCCTACTTCAGAATTTAGAAAGTCTTTTCTTTCTACTCTTTTCTAATTAAGAAGCCAACTTGCTTTATCCAACAAAAAAGACCTCTCAAATGGCCTTTATTTGCCTTTACTTTTATTTTTTTTCCTTCAGACTGAAAGGATGAGAGAAATCTACAATCCCTATGTTTAAGTGGCCCATGGCTTAAAATATATATCTGTTTTCTGATCATTCCAAATAGCAAAGGTGATTAAAACTGAGTTTATTGGTTCAGTTGAGAGCATACTGAAATTGCTAGAGCTGAAGGTCCACATTATCAGAGGAGGTGAAGGAATTTGATTTCATTAGTTGCTATTGAAATCCAATGAGTTTTCAGCACCTAACTAGTATAATCAAGGATGACTGAATACAAGATGACACAGCATTTCCATGCAGCTGGTAGCAAGATGCATTTTTATACTGTGGCTTGTCTGCACTGTTGGAACCAGACAAATGAAGGCACTTTTGCTCCTTTTTCTTTTTGAGTCCTTTGCTCACAAAGGAGAAAAAAAAAAAAAGTTTCCAATAGTATTTCTAAACTATCACTTGATATTAAGACTTTTTTTTCCCCTGACTGGTAATGACTAGGCATACAGTGTATTTCTGCTTATTATCCATTAACATCTTACTCTATTTGTATCTATATCCAAAGCTTTCATATAATTATTCTTTACAGCTTTAATTATAGCAAGACACCATATAATGTTGATGAAAGGCCTTTAATTTCAGTTCTAAGACTTAGAAGAATTTCCAGAATAAAAGGTAGAAAGATGTTCTCTTTATTACAACAAATAAAGTGTCTTAATTGAAAATATTGATAGGCACACAGTTTAGGCACAGATCGTTATGTAATTCTAGTGAATACATCAGTTTAATCTCCGAACACTTCCCATTTTCCCCAAGACCCATTTTTTTTTCCTCCCCAGTTCTATTATTCTTTCCTGCATAATGTAAAGGCTTATTCTACTTAGCTTTAGCTGTGTATTTTCTTCCCCCTGACCCTTCTATTCATATTTTTAACACTAAATATTCATACATATTAATATTCATATTTCTAACACTAAATAAATCAGATACTGAAATACTTGCATGCCCCTACCTTTTCTATATACCTTCATATCTACTAATTGACCCTAAACTAAGGTCATCCTCCTTTTTTACCTGTTTTTATATGTAAGCTCATAAAAGGCATATGCACATAGCTTCTATATATTTATATATCAATAGATAAAGCCTAAATGGCATATATAAATGATTTCTGAAAACTCATTTCTCCAGAATGCCAAGGTTTACAGGAGATAAGTAAAAAAATAAAACAAGTGAGGGAGGTGGGGAGGATGATGATAAGCAAAATTAATTTTTACATATATATTTATACACATATATAACAATTCCCATAGACATACAGATATTTCATAGGCTCTACTCTTGCTCTTTTTTTTATTCTTCTTGTCCAGTAACTCATTTATAAATTGGATTATAAGCTCTTTGGGACAGAAGCCATGTTTTATTTCTACTGTGAGATACACGGCACACCTTTGGGGATTTGACTCTAAACCCCAACATGGATGGCTTCATTTCTGTGCTTCATATTTCACATGCTGCCCTGGCTATTTCTTACCACAGCATGTAACTTGGAGCAAGATGTTGTTCTCCATGTCTTTAAAAATTTGCCAATGCAGCTGCCAGAAGGTGTGGTTAGAGCCTGTGGTAGCACACTTGTGATATTTTAATTCATACAGAATGGATCAGAGTAACAACAAAGTCCTCTCTCGGGGATTTTATAAAAACTTAAAATCACGGTCTGTACATGGCGATCCTGGAGGGTGTCCACTTTGCCACCATGTGATAGTGCTTGTGCCACTGAACTTTATTGGTGTTACCTGTAGGCATTCTGGATTAACATGCTTTCAATCTGTCCCGTTGTCATGTTTTGCACTGAGTCAAATGACTGAACTTTATAATCATTAGCAGAACTTCTTCTCTCATCCATTCACCACAAAAGTGCAGGGCGGGAGTGGTGGTGGTGTGTTTTTTGGTTGATTTCCCCAAAGGTAGTATGTGGATCATGCATAAGAACTTATTCCTAAACTAGCTGATACAGTGGGACTGGATGTAGAGTTATGGAAAGAAGCAGATGGGGAAGGGTTCTACAGCAGCATAGCTTTCCCCCTATTATTTGAGAGGGATCGCAATTTTGGCAATTTTTACTTATGGAAAAAATGATGGGAAGAAGTAAAAATTCTGTTAATCCATTGCCTGCACTGTAACCCTCAATTACTATGTATTTTATACTGTTCTGCTTGATATTTGCTGTTTTCTACCCCCGGACCCTAAGTAATTGTTATGACACATCCTGTGGTGTATGTTGGCACTCAGCTGCTAAAGGCTCTGCATCCACCACGTTATCACTGCGGTGCTGGGGGTGTGCTGTAACTCTTCTGTGACCAAGGCTGATAACTGATAAGTGTTCTCGCCTACCGGCTGTGGTATACACTTGCCCCTTTCTCCATTAACCCACACACCAAGTAGCTAAACCATGACATTATTTGAAAACAAGGAATGCCTTTCTTTCTTTCAGCTGAACAAATGCTGGGTTTTTATTGTGTTATGCTGCTTGAACTTGATATATTACAGGGCTCCAATAGCATTTGATTTACAACATTACAGCCAGGACTCTTATTGTTAACATTAAGTGATGCTGTTGCAGGCACTGGTTTCACATACATTGCACTGCAGCACTGCACCCTTTGGTTGTGACAGATTTTTGTGCTATGCTGCTCAGTGATAGGGCATATATTGAGCAAAATCACTGAGCCAGGTTTTATAAATACATAGCTGGTAATTACATTTCCCTGCACAGCCTCATCTGCAGAGTCTCATGCCTTGCAGTTCCCTGTCTTTAACCAGAGTGTATCTCTGATAATTGGTTTTCTTCTGGCGTCGTCTCTGGAGCTAG
The DNA here is from genome assembly GCF_964188355.1 of Buteo buteo. Classification (NCBI taxonomy): domain Eukaryota; kingdom Metazoa; phylum Chordata; class Aves; order Accipitriformes; family Accipitridae; genus Buteo; species Buteo buteo. The sequence goes on along the minus strand of NC_134184.1, from coordinate 27,427,351 downwards.
TGTTGAGTGGGAGTGCGGTGGGGGCTGTTCTTGTCCTTTCATGTGGGAGGAGATACTGTGATTTCAGCCACAACCCCAGCAGTTAGCTTCTGAACTGCCCAAATTATTGCTTCTTCCTGTAGTCTTTAAATAAGGACTATGTTCTGAGCTGATGACTGGCAGTTACTTCACTGCCTGTTGCTTTGCGTGGGCCAGTGTTACCAGGGATCTTGCACTCAGCCCTGTCTGCAGAGGATAAGGTCACTTTTTGTGAGGCTTTCTTTGATCATACAGCTGCATCTAGGGGAGACGCAGCGACTGTGGGGGGGAAAAGGGAGGTGAAGAAATGCTCATTGGATCATAAGTTGTTAGGAGTCTCAGTATTTGGCTCCTCTCCTGGCTAGCAAACTAATGGCTAAAGGAAGCTTACTCTTGCCAATCCTTTGAAGAAGCTGATTTCCCCAGCCTGGCTCTGTAATGGAGTGTTATCTGCAAAAATGTTGCCTGCCTGTTTAATTGAAAAGGGACTTTGCTATTATCTTTATGGATCCTGACTCTGGACAGTGGCCTTGGAAGTTCTTGTTCACTAGAAGAATATTTGTCCTGCCAACCTTTCAACCATTCTTATTCCTTCAAGATTTCATCTGAGTATTTTCTTCTCCACGGCTGCCTGCCAATGCTTGATCCCAACATGCATTTATTAGATGATGTCTTCAGCCAAATGCCAGGGAACAAGGTACCTTTCAGCACCTTTGGTACATCCTTTGCTGCAAGACTGCAGTGTATATCGGGAACGGGAAAGTGTCAGAACATGGAGGAATTTTTCTTTCCTCCTGATTCTTGTGCCCAGCTACTGTCCTATGATGGAGCGAGATCCCTGATGCCCTAAAGATTTATCATCTAACTATAGCTCATCTGGTAGGTCTTAGAATATTAGCTAGTGTAAGGTAACCTTAAAAATAACTTTACATCAATACAGAGAGCAGCTTATCAAGGCATAATAAAAGTGATAGAAAATATAAGAACAGATTGACTTTAGTTACGGTTAAGTAACTGGGACATGTTAGAAGAGTCACAAATGAGAAATGAGCCAGACAGAGGTCAACAGACCAGCTCAGTTATACAGCAGACAGCTTAATTTTTTTAAATAGAATAATATGACTGAGGAATAGATGTTTGCCATACACAAATCAGAATAACTTCATATTAATAATTTCCAATTATTTTACATAGACTAATACAATTTTATATTAGCAATAAGATAATAATTGAGAGGTTGACACCAAGATTCTGTTCCCCTGTTGCTGAATTTGTATTTATGCCAAAGTTCCCATCTGTAGATGTCCTGAGAACATCATTGGGATACAGTCTTTGAAGTTAAGATTTCATCTTAACAAGATTTCATCCCTAATATGTTGGTCAAATTTTAATGGTCTTCACAATAAAATATGATGATTTGAGTATAAACATCTGGGTTTCCTTTTCTTATGAACTATTTCTGTAATCACAGATTTCATATATCTATAATTTCATATATCTATAATAATATATAAACCACTATTATTTCTCTAAATGATGTTGTTATTTTTTTATTCATTCTTCACTTCAGATTTTAAATTAAAATGAAAGACTTATTGGGGGGGGGGGGTACTTATTATTTTGGCTGTCTGTTTTTCCTAGATAGGTTCCTTAAATTCCCTGGTTCCCTGGATTCCCAGCTTGTGTCTGAGTGTCAGGAGTATCCTTGGGAACCAATATTGTTTGGTCACTTTGCTTGTTTAGCAACTCCCTTTTCAGTGATGAACTCAGTGACGACTCATCAGTTACTGATAGATTTGGCGACAGTAGAAAGACCCTTGCCTGAGTGTCATCTTCACCTTGACAGTGGATATCTCCAGGAAAGAACCATTTTGAGCAAGTATCTTCATTCCTCAATTGCGCGGAGGGTTCAGTCACAGAGATGTGACATCTAGGCTGTGCTTTGAGTTGATTTTCAGTTTGTACTCACTTGTTCCTATGTTAGTCCTGCAGTATATTCCTTTCTGGTTTTACTACCTTTTAAAGAGCCAGCAGCTGCTGCTTATACTCACGTTGCTGCATAATGATCCTGTTCTGCAGATAACAAGGAATCTCTATTTTTCCTCCTACAAAAGCATCTAATATATTTTTACCCTATATGCAGTTGAAAAGTTTTACCACTGACTTCTATATGCCTGTGATCAAGCTGTAAGTAAGCTTTGCTATAGGATTTTTAGAGTCAGCTCAATGTTTTTTCTTTCATCTGGGACATTTGCACGTATGGGTTAATGTGTGTAGAGTGAGTTCAGCTAAAAATTTGTAGTGTGGTGCATAAGACTGTGGATCCAGTCATGCTTCTAACTTTAAATGCCTCTACTGCTAAATAAGAGAGGAAGAGAAACTGATCCCTGGCACTGAAGAAAAATGGCACTGACGGTTTTATGTCCCTGGTTCTTAAGACTAGCAGCCCTTTTAACGCTGACTTGTCTTAGAGGCATCGATGTGGAGTGCTCCAAAACAGAGTCAGGGAATAAGCTATCCACTTGCTCCCTTGCTCTCATTCAATTAGCAATATAAACATGCCCTTTAAGACTCCCTTTGCTACTGTAACCAAGAGGGAAGCACACTACCGAGGAGATTATCTTTCTTGCTCTGCTTGCTGGTCCTCTCTGAAGGCTCTCAGCCCTTTCTGGACAAACTTCCAACACCTGCGTTTGAGAAGAGAGCTGTGGAAGACATTTACAAGTGCTGAGAGTCGGTTTGGACCTGGGGGTTTCAGATCCCTTTAGACAACTCTGACCCTTTGAGATCGTTTGACAGGGATGGCATCTAGTAGAGAATCTTACCCTACCACTGAAATACTCAACCTAATAAAAGGATCGCTCAGTTCTTCATATATCAGAGGGGTCACACTATATTTGCTATGCAGAACTCAACTCCTGAAGGCCCTATTTTCTCACAAATACAGGATGATGAGTTCTGAAGGATCATACCCTTAATTATCTGTCTTTTGAGACTTGATGTTTCTTTGTATTTTTTTTTCTTCTAAATTTCTTTTTACTTAGAAGGCTACACTACCCTCTTCTGTTTTATCTTGATCTTCTTTAAAGAGCTTCAGTTTAATTTCCCACTGTGCTTCAGTTTAGTTCAAAGAGCCTCCCACATGTTTTAAATTTGTTTACATTCTTGTATATACATGAGAGGCATGAAGATTACTTATGAATTTACTTTAATTAATTCATAGAAATAAATTTCTACAAGGATCAATGTATTATCCTGAATATTTTACATTATGTTTACATTCATTTCTCTGTATATTTGTACATTCTTTTCCCTTTTGTGGTCTTATGTTTATAATTTTTTTAAGACTAAATGTATTTTTAAAATATTTTTTTTCAAACTGTGCTCTGCAGGTTGGAAAATTGTCTTGGAAATAATGCAATCATTCTTCTTGAAGCTAAATTTTGTTATATATGTTGAAACAACCCTTACCTTTGCATAACATTTTAACTTACCTGAAACAAATTTACAATTATGTTCATTCAAATGACATCTGGTGATTAAAAGATTTCAATATGCATAAAATGTTGTCACTCTCAGTTGAAAAGCTCATACAAAAGCCTCATGGGAAGTCATCTTTACTTAGTGAAATAGTCTGTAGAAGAGAAAATATGTGTCTTTTGAACAGTGTGAAAATAGCTTAATATGCCTTGTGATAGATGTATGTTCTGTTGCACAAAGGAGCTGGCTGCTACATTTTGTTTTGCAAATGTTTCTACTAAGCCTTTTATTGTAAAGGGACAAAGGCAGAGGCTCACTTTTTATTAAGTCTTAAAATAATTGGATGATATAATAGAAACATTGTTAACTATCCTCTTAAATTAATAGTTTCAGCAGTCATAGTTCCCTCCATACATAGGGAAATTAAAAACCACATATACAGTATATTTCTAAAATAAGTTTTTAGCCAGCGTAAATAGTAACAATGGTAATCAAAAAGAACTGGATTTGTTTCACCAGCATCTAATAGATTTCCAATTTAAGCATTATTTTACTCTCATATAAATTGCCCAACATATTAAGTACTTTTTTATCATAAAATCAATATGATATTCTAAGAATTGCATTTTATTAGTCTACAACCTTACTTGAATGTTTCAGCACTATTTAACAATCAGCCATTTAGCACTTTAATTTGAAATCGATCATTAAAGATTCATTTTGTCTCACTACAACTATTTGTAAACATTATCCTCACTTTTCCTGTGTCTTCATTAGTACCCTGTCATCTTCACATTAGTTTGTACCTATTAGAGTCACTCTAAGGCATCAGCAACAGACCTTTCATTAGAGTCTCACTGATAAAGTGAACCATCAGGTAACAACTGAGGTAACTGATCACACTAAAATGAATAATTGATTAAAAATTACATGGAATGAAGAGGCACGAACACTGTGAACTATTTCTTTCCCTCTCTGCAAGCAGGGGTAAGTGGTCAGTGCTCAGTGCTCAACCACATAATTGAGACAAATTATCATTTGAGATAATCACTGGTAAATCTATCCATGACATTTGCTAGTAATAGATGTAGGCAAATTCTGCAAATAATTTTCTGCTAATACCCCATTTCAGACTGTATGAGATGTACAGTCATGTTGAAGGAAAAATATCTTTTTAGTTTGGCTTGTACAGTATCTACTATAAGCAAACTCTGGCAGCTACCATCGTTCAAACCAGTTGTCCCATGAGCAGAGGACCAATGAAGCCTGGTTCCCTGAGGATCTGCATCCTGACTCCCTGAAGATTTTTACCCCACTACTGACAGGTCTTTTGTTAGTTCGTTCGAAAGAAAACTTACTGCAGTCTCCTCAGTCTTCATTAGCTGCACCAAACCCACAATGCTTTCCTCTCCATTTCATATCTCTGGCATGCATTACAATAACCCCAGCTCTTTTCATACGAGGGCTCATAAGCCCTCAAACAATATCCTTAGTTTCTTTTTGTGTCTGCTGCTAGCTGGGCAAATGAAAGCACGCTGTACATCTGGTTAAGAGGTACAGCTGTTGTGGCTGGCTAGCAAATAGCACAGCTGGTCAATTCCCAGCTGTCCCTTAGGGAAGACATTAATAGATTCTCTATCCTTTACCCATCTCCTGATTTTTCTCAAAATTCAAAGAAACATAATCTCTTTCAGATCTCTACTCCTTTGTGAAATTTGCTTGGAACTGCCCAATTACATCAAAGGCTTTTGCAAGTGAGAGGGGACAGATAGAGAAATGGTGCTAATTTCCTTAGGAGAATGGTTTAAGAATAAACATTTCTAATATATCTCTTTACCAGCATGGCAGTTCACACAGCTTCTTTTCTGTGTAACAAAATGGAAAGGACTGTACCTTGGTCTGCAGGAGGTTAAGCTAAGGCCCTTACTGAAAGAGGTTTTTTCATGGTTAAAATAGAGCATGTCTGAGCCTTGTGATGACACTGTATGGAGGTGACATTGGCACCACTTGAGCACAAGCCAACCATTTTTTCTAATGCCTTGATTTTAATGGGAAGAAAACCTGTATGTGCACTCAAATGTGACATGACCCCACATGCAAGAAAGGTCATGATGTACACAAACTCCTCTCTATTACATTCCAGAATAAAGAAACCTGAGATCATAGGCTGCAAATGAGGTACCGCAGCCCCATGGGTCAGGCTCCCAGTCAGGACTATCCGGAGACCAGGACATCTGATACCAATATCAGTGAAAAGGGAAGGGATGGACAATTATTGCCATGTAAGAGAGGAAGGAAACAGGTTTTCTCTCTCAAAAGGATATAATACAGGATAACACATGAATCTTCTCTTTCTTCAGCTCATGTTAATTTTTCTGTCCTCATAAGTCTTTTTAAAAAATAGCAAACAAAATACATCACTTACTGCATTTTTTCCTACTCAGTTTATATCTTAATTCAAAACCAAATCCCTTAAATTCTACAGATCCAATCATCTAGAGCTAGCATAACCTGGAAAAGGCTTATTTTGAAAATGATTACACCCATGCTATGATGACTATAAAACACTTTGTGGTGGTTAAACAGCTGGAGGGAAATCCTGAGTCTGCAGAAGTTAATGAGAGCTTTTCCACAGACTTCAATGAGGTCAAAATTTTACCCCAGCATGCTGTGGTCTTTGCTCATCACACTCTTCATAACCATCTGTCCTGGTTTCGGCTGGGATAGAGTTAATTTTCTTCCTAGTAGCTGGTACAGTGCTGTGTTTTGGGTTCAGTATGAGAAGAATGTTGATAACACACTGATGTTTTCAGTTGTTGTGAAGTTAAGTCAAGGATTTTTCAGCTTCTGATGCCCAGCCAGCAAGAAGGCTGGAGGGGCACAAGGATTTGGGAGGGGACACAGCCAGGGCAGCTGACCCAAACTGGCCAACAGGGTATTCCATACCATGTGACGTCATGCCCAGTATATAAACTGGGGGGGAGTGGGGGGGGGGGGGCAGATCGCTGCTTGGGAACTAACTGGGCATTGGTCGGTGAGTGATGAGCAACTGCATTGTGCATCACTTGTTTTTTATATTCCAATTCTTTTATTATTTTTATTGTCATTTTATTATTGTTATCATTATCATTATTAGTTTCTTCTTTTCTGTTCTATTAAACTGTTCTTATCTCAACCCACAAGTTTTACCTTTTTTTTCCTTATTCTCTCCCCGATCCCACTGGGTGGGTAGGGAAGTGAGAGAGCAGCTGCGTGGTGCTTAGTTGCCGGCTGGGGTTAAAACACAACACCATCCCATTGTGACCCAGCTCCCTTTCACTTTTTGTCATCTCCCATTTCTTATATTTAGGTCTGATTGAAGGATTGTTGCAGAGCAGTTCTGTGTTCAGAATACTTCGCCTTGATCTCTGATTTCAGGGGTTACATACTGCTGCAATACCAATATTTATTAAGATTTATTTAATATTTATCTATTAAATATCTTTTTGTTCAGTATGATTGATCAATATTTTTAAATAAGCACTTTTGAAGAGACTTGGAAGTTGTGTTTAGTCCAGGCAAAATGAAAGACAATGTTCTTCTGAACAGAGAGATGTTACCTTTGTTAGGATGAGACCGTAGTTGATATGAGTGAAGGAAGAAAAAAGCGCGGCTGCTGATAGCTTTATGGTTTATACTCTTCTCACATATTTCTTACATTTTTCTCTTTCATGTGGAAACTCCCATGGATTTATAGCTTGCAGTTACCATTTCATCATTTAAACAAACAAAGACTGGATCGTAGCCTATCAACCACAGAATTGCATGGACAGCATAATAGCTAAACCTCCCCACATGCAACACCAGCTGATTTCATCTTTTAATTCTTTTTTTTCATCAGGGGTGATAATATCTGTTATAACGGAGACTGCTTTCGAATAAGCAGCCCTCTCTAATAATGTCCTCTGATGCATGCATGGCTCTGCCTCACACTGTGATAAAGGCTGTGTAGATGGCAGACTGCTGTCTCTAGTTGCAGAATAACACCGAGGCCTCCACTTCTCTGTCATGCAAAATGCCAAGTGGAGCTGGGTCCGTAAATCGCAAAGCAAGCTAATTAGATGGTACTGGGACATAAATGCACAGCAATAACAAGCCACTGACATTGGTAAGAACTATGATCTTGCCCTCCACTATTTGCTACAGACTCCTTCTATCTTCTGGTGGGGGTGGGAGGGGCAGAGGAATGAAACCCTCATCTTTTCTCTATAGAATATTATTGTTCTTCTCCTTTCCTGGCTTCATAAATAAGGGAGAAAAGCTTCTTGTTCTCTCTTACGTGGGAACAAGTGGCCTACACACAGTACAATACTGGGTAAAGTAGTTAAAATTTACATTGGGGTTTGCTCTTCAAAATAACTTGAAAGCGTAGTTTGACATGGATACTGCAAAAAATTCTGCAACTTTTCCAACATCTGCAAGCATGAGGATAAATCATATCAGTGATCAAAATGTTTTCTGCTTGCTTTCTTATTCCTGTAAAACTAGCAACTTATTCTTCTTTTTTTCCACCTCTAATAAAGTTGTCTCTTGCTTTTCTTTATCACGTGTAAACTAGTAAAGAAAAGTGCTGAGATGGTGCCTGATTTCTTTGCCTATATGTCTGCAGTGCCATCTTCCTAAATGTCACTATGCTCCAATTCTCTTTTGACATCCATGTTGCTGAACTCTCAAGAGTGAGGCCATTAGCCTTCACCACCTGTTCCATTTTAGAAGAGGGAAACTTGACTTGCTCTTCCACTGAATTCTTTTAGGTGAGGCTGTATTTTGTTTGGGGGTTTGTTTTTTTTTGTTGTTTTTCAAAGAATTGCATGATGTTTTTGTTAAATGACATTGAAACACTAACAACAATAATGAAATCTCAGCAAGGCAACCGTGTTCACTTTGGTACTATCAAGATAATGAAGAGCTGTGATTGCTAGACACCATTTAAAAGAAAAAACAAACAAACAAACAAACCAAACATTTCTGAAAGAGGGAAAGAAACTGGAAGCTAAGTGTTAGGGGAGTGGCAGGAGAGAAGCTATAATCATCCAAAGCTCCCATTGTTATTAATACAGACTACACCTGCAACACTCCAATGAGTGTCTAAAACTGAGTCACCCGTATCACCAGACCCCCACTTCCTTTTGCATTCTTCCTTTCTCCAGCCATAGTAAATGTTGTGTTTGATATTTCTTTTTGTGACAGTTCCTCTGTAAGTTGACTTCTGTTTTTTAGAAGAGAAGACCAATTTTTGAGTTATGTTTATCTCCCTATCTCACGCAGCTTTCATCCAAAGTAAATCTGGTTGTGGATAAGCTGTGTGTACAACAGGGACAGGGAACTTTAACTGAAACTGTGTATCAATCACCAAGTATAATCAGAGCATTGATAGCGTGATCCATGTGCAATTAGACAAACTAAAAATAGAAGGTATATAATACTATTAGAATATTTTGATGAATAACATCTGCACAATGTTTTATTCAATAGATTTCAGATGGGCATAACATTTCTACACCTACATAATACAATACTGTTAGCATATTCATTACTGTGTTCAGCTCCCTTCATTCACTCTGTGACGCAAATTTTCAGATTGCTCTGCACACTGGCATAAGAGAAGTTTGAACACAGTGATCCTACAAACCCTCACATTTTCTTGTGTCTCTTAAACTATCTGACTTTTTTTCTGATTCCTGCTGAATGTCTTCTATATTCCAACATCACGTGTCTAGTATGCTTCTCATTGAAGACAATTATTCTACATACTTATATTTCACTGTCCTGGACTTTCTTTTTTTCTTACTCAGACAAGTGCAAGTCAGTAAGAGTGTTTAAGAGCTCGCCAATATGTTTGGGTTTATTCTTGTTTTACACCCATTGAAAGTTTCAAAATGAAACTTTACCATTCTTATGTGCCCATAGCTTTTGCACTATACTGGAACAGAGCAATAAAGGTCTTTCCAGTCTATTTGTTCAATTGTAGTAGATGGTATGTAATTTCTTAGGACAAACTTAGTCATCCCATGGATTTGAATACTTTACGAAAGAGGATATATTTTTAATATCTATCACAGTAAAGTTACCAAAAGAAAAACACACCTGAAATCTAAATTGATGTCCATTACCATAAATAATATATCATTGGTTTCCTATGTGGTTAATAATGGAAGCCAAGTATGTAATCATAAGATTAATACTAAATCATGATGGGAAGCAAAATTACCATTTACAGTAATAATCAGCTCCCATCATGACATAACAACAAACTAAAAAGTAATTGGACACGATTATTAGCAACATCATGCTAATATTAATCAACCACTTTTATCGATTGAAGAAAAGCAATATAATCCTTGACAGTTTTGTTATTCAGTTGACCACTTCATATAATAAACTCAACCAAGGTGATCTTTTTTAGGTCATTCATGTGCAGGAGATTACAGCAGCGCTGTAGACTGCTATGATCAATTTCATATGCTAATTTACTTAACATAGGAATCCTGTATGATATTCCATTCCTAAAGCAAATACATGCTCCAAATATATATCTTTTTTCTTGCAGAAATTGTAGGCCTATCTTGTTAGAAATGGTTAGGATATATTATTCTCCAGACTCAAACATGCATTTTAGAGTCTAGCTGTAGACAGAATTCCTGTTAGCTTATTGTCACCATGTGAAAAGTACATAATAATTCAGTAGAGCAAGTATGTCGCAGCACAAGCAATGCTCAGAATTGCATCCATAGTTGAGAATAAGGGGAATGTCCTAAAGGATGATTCAAATTAAGCAGCTCTCAAAAAAGGATCAAATAGGTATCACACTTATTTCTCTGCTCCAAATCTTGATTGGTTGAGTAATTATAATGTCCTAAGTCTTTGACCCGTAAACAGTCTTCCGTATTTGGTGGCATACCACCCTACACTATGATTTCTACGCTGAAGAGATGCAGTTTTTTCCTACATTTGTGAGTGTATTACCTCTAATTTTAAGAATGCTGTCATTGTATTTTGGACGTACAACAGGACACTATGAGTTCTTGGGGCAAGCAAATAAAATAAGAAGATGGGAAGTAAAACCATTTTAAATCAGAACATTTGGAATGATACTCAATAATCTTCCTTCTGCAATTTATTTAGTATTGCTTGGCCAGCACAGTACTGAGAACAAGACAAGTGAGTTAAGCTCTGAGGAGAGGAAGGCAGGAGCTGTGTAGGTTTAATTCACAGTAATGATTCTTTTACTTACAAAAAGGTAGGGCAAAAAAGGATGTCAGTGAAGTGGGAAAAGAGGTGAGAGTCTGTCTCTCAGTTAATTGCAATTCACTCAGTTCCTTTATGGAGGTTGATTGAAAGTGTTGGATAGCAGTTACACACAGGATGGGAACTCTATGACAGGCAGACTACCAGATGAAAAATAAGAATATGTCAGACTGGGTAATAACAGCTAACTGGGAAATAAAATGTGTTGGTCTACAGACCCACCAGCTGAAAGGCATCATAGGACCCCTGTAGTGGATGTCAGAGCAGAGGGAACACCAAGGTGAGAGAAGGAGGGCGAGGAGGTGCTCCAAGCATCGGAGCAGAGATTCTCCTACAGCCCGTGGAGGCCACCAAGCTGGAGCAGATTTTTGCTGACAGGAACTGTGTGGAAAGCTCGTATCAGAGCAGGCTTTTTTCCTGAAAAAAACCCTGCAGACTGTGGGAACAGCCCATGCCAGAGCAGAGAAAAAGTGCAAGGAAGAAGGAGCAGCACAGAAACCTCTATGTACTGACCATAACCTCCCATCATCCTTCTTGTGCTGCTTGGTGGTGGACGGGGTAGAGGAGGTGGGAGTGAAGGAGTTGAGTCTGGGAAAGGGATGATGAAAGGTGTTGCTTTAAGTTTTGTCTTTTTGTATCACACTACCTCAGTCTATTTTAATTGGCAATAAATTAATTTTCCCAAAGTTCAGTCTATTTCACCTGTGATGGTAATTGGTAAATGATCTAACTGTCTTTATCTTGACCCACAAACTTTTCATCCTATTTTCTTTCCCTGTCTGATTGAGGAGGGGAGTGAGAGAGCGGCTGGGTGGGATTTTGACTCTTAGCCAAAGCTAATTCACCACAAAGCCCCACATACAATGTATGGAACAGAGGTCTACAAAAGAAGCAGAACTTATTTCTCTTTTTGCGGAATATTAGTTCTTTCTAGGTAGAACATTGCAAATTAATCTCTCATGGTTTTCTTATAATTTTCTTCTCATTTATTTTTAGCTGGGGTGTGTGTATATGTATGCCTAAGCACAGGCACACACAGAGAAGTGTAAGTGGGAACACAGAGAATGCATTTGCAATTTCAGAAGCTGCTTATTCTTCCTACAGAATAATAGATGAAATACCAGGGAAAGCACGACTGGCGAAAACTGAAAATATGCAAGTTTTACTTTGAGTGCAAATGTTTTTCCAAAGAGTTCTTGTGTGAACATGTAAGTAAAGTGTTTTCCATGCTTTGAACAGAATTATTAATAGATTCTATTATTATTTTCAAATTCCAGAGAATCTGCAATCTGTAACAGAAGGGCAAGTATCAGACTCATAGTCAATAAAGAGCTGTTGACTTTAACAATAAAGAAATGAAGAACTGCGACATGATGTGCAGTATGGACCTCAATTCAGCCTAATGCAAGCAAATCCTCTTTGGAAAAGTTTTTGTTGTACCTCAGGTGATGTCAAATGGAAATCACTTTCTAATTCTGGTTAAGAAGCTTTGGTAACAAAAACATTGAGGAGCCTATGCCCACAACAAAGCCAAGAGCCCAACTTGCAGTGTTACAGAGTGACATACAACAGTGTAGTCTGGAATTTCTTTTGTATGCACTTCAATATGGGATTGCTATGTAGAAGTCACAAGTCATGTACCTGTAGTGCAGATAAACATGTAACTCCAAAATATTGAGGTTATGTTAGTCACAAGATCATCTTCAACTCTCCTTTCTATAAAAACGAACATGAAAAACATTGAGCTCCTTCTTAAAAGTGCAAAAATTTCCATTAATCTGCATTACATATTTAATACTAGTGACAATGTTACAGTTACTTTTTTTGCCAGCTGGCCTCAGCTTTTCTACACCAAGAAAGGACCAGCTCCTAAAAAAACACTAAAAGAAAGAAAAAATGCTTACTGGACAAACTTTCTGAGAAATAGAAAGGGAACACAACATGAAGAATTGGTACACCTCATCCTTCTCTTTCTTCCAAAACAGTTTCACACCTGCATTCCATTTTCAACTTAAATACATTGAGGAAAGCACATATCCACATTGCACATTTACTCTCAACTGCCTGGACGCTTGGGGTTGTTTTGCTTTTTTTTTACCTAATAATTCAATCACATTACTAACAACAAGGCATTCCTCTCTCATTCTGAGAACAATATTCTTCCGTGGGTCTGTTTTTTTAGAAAGACAAGCAGATGGGTGAAAGAAATTAAAACTCATATCACAACTGTATTTAAGTTACTGTTTGTCGTATAGCAACTTCACTGTTGCATAGGTCTGTTTCAACCTTCTTCGTTTTGTATAGCAAGTCTAATATAAATATAACTTGTTACAAGTTATTTTGTGCTTTTGGCATCAAGTAAACATAGATGAATATTGAAAATTAAATTTTGTGTTGAAGTTGTGGGGATTTTTTTCCATGCTAATGCAAACCAGTAGACATCTAATTTGCCCAGAGTTTTTTTTGTTTTCCTTAGCTTAACCTGATGAGACAATGATGCTAAGAGGATAGTTGACCTCTTATGTAAAACTTGCATATGAACTTGTGTGCTTCATATGGACAAATGATCTAAGTAACAGCAAAGAACTTGTGAAGTTTAGTTTCTGATTTTAGAATCTGTTTTATGAGAGTCACTTCAACAGGCAGTGTCCTCACAGAGCAGGCCTGTGTTAATAGCTGACACACTGTCGTGTATTTGAGTAATATCTTTTTTCAATGAAAATTAAGTTCAAGTAACAATCTTTCATGAATTTGTATAATATAATGTCCTTTACTAATTAGAATCCTAAGTAGTTCATCTGTGTTATCACTAAATTCTGCACACAGTGAAAAATGGAAAACCATAATATATTGGCCTGTAATTTCATCATAAATTCATGCATGCTATAGAGTCAATGACATTCAGAAACTGTATTAACCTTTGGAATAAAGTGAATTGTCAAAGCAGTAACAGCTGAGGCATATGTATCACCTCTACCTGGCAAGGTATGGAAGATGCTCTCTCCTTCTGAGCCCAAGAAATGTAGTAAAACATTTCAGTTATAACACGGCAAGTTTGTCCTGCAGCATCAATCATATGCAGGTAAATCTTAAGCATTTACACTACATTCAAACCAAAATTTGTGGACCATTTGAACAAGAAAGCAAGCTAACAAGTGCTGGAAGAGTAACAGAAAGATACTGGCTCATCACCAGCTAGTTTTACGTGTTAATGTAATAAAGACAGATGGCGAGAGATTTACTACGACAGTTCTTGCAGTGCCCCATCCACTGTCTTCTTGGCTGCTAAAGTTTTTTTGAGTATAACCAGAAAGCATCATTTGGGAGAAATAGGATTATTTATAGGCAGTAGTGTGCACTTTTTTTGTCAGGGAAAAAAAATATTATTTTATCAATACTGATTAAGGAGATAGTTTTTAGTTAATAAAGAACCAAGACAGTAGTGGGGAAAAGTTAAGTAAATTAGTTGCTGCCAACTTCCTGTGGTAGTTGTCTTTTACAGAATCTGGTATCAAAGAGGGAGGAAATACCCCAAAACACCAACATTCTAAGTAAAGTTAGGAGAAAGCATTTAAGGAAACCAGGAAAAAGTGATTGAATCTTCTAGTGTCTGATACAGCAGGGTTGTAACCTTTCCTCCGTAGCAATGCCACTGTCTGAAAGAATAAGAATTGTCTGACCTAGCTGGAAGGGGGATGTCTGGTATCTATCTTCCAGAAAGGTGAGACAATCAGGGAAAGAAACAGAACTGAAATTTATTGTTGAGTAACCTTCCCAGATGAGAGGAAAAAGTTGATACCTAAATAAGCCAGATTGTTTTCTTCTTTTAAGGCTATGATGGCTGTTTCTTCTTTTGCAGAGACAATGGTTATGGCACATCATAACCTCTCTTTGTCTTTTGCAAAAAGAAAAAAACTGTAATATTTTGCATTATATTTTTAGTGCAGCAAAAAGCAATTCTCACAGACTCTCCAGGTTTTAAACACCTACATGTATGTCAAATCACTGGGTCAAGTTAAGTATGTGTGTGCCTGCATTATAAACGCAAGTGTCTTTTCAGCTTTTTCAGACATATGTAACTATACGGCTTTCTCACCGAAGGCCACTGGATTTTGTTGAACAACCACAATAAACCATTTTCAAAATCTTACTCACCAATATTTGAATGGCTTAGCACAGAAGAAAGACTTAGTCAAAGACTTGAAATCCAGAATTTATTGAGAAAAATGAAAATGAACTAGTGTTCACTTTGTCACAGAGCTATAGCCTTTCTAAATAATCCCTAAGTCATGATGTTTGGCTAGTTCCAGTTATAAGACAAAAAAAAACCCCAAAATAAGTATTAAAAGTTAATTGAAAATTTATCCTTGCATCTTTTTTTTCCTCCATTTGGAAAATCACTTGGCTCTTACATAAACTATGAAAACTAGTGAATTATTTACTGAATATTTTCATCAAGTTATTGGTTGAAGATACCAGACAAATATTGTAAAATTCTTTAAATAGAATCACTTCTTACAGTAGGAAATCACTAGCACTGAGTAACAAAAATTATGGAAAGGCACATCGACTAATTGACTGGAAGACAATGATTACTCATCTAAGTCTAAAATATGGATAAGGAAACCACACAGTCATCAAATAATTAAAATATTGCAAAGCTGTTCCAATACATTATTCAATGGCAAAATGAATCAGGTCTATGTAATCACTCTAAATGGCCTTGTATATTATTATTAGGTTAGGTGAGATTGCCTTTTGCCATTTAGACGTGGCCTTTTGCCTTGTGCAGAGATGCATATTTTACTCTAGTGAGCAAATAACCTAGCATGAGAAGACAGCAAAGAGGAATTCCAGATAGTCTTTTCCCATCTACCCCAAAAATCTTTCAGACTGTGAATACTTAGTAAGAGACAGATGCAATTCTCTTCGATGATTTGCAAGAAAAGGAGCTGGTCATGTATCAAGAATACACAAAACACTGAGAGAAAACACTTATTTGATGGGATTTTAATCTTTGCTCTGTACATGCTATTGCGAAGTGAGATGCGACAGACAATTTTCATTTATTGCATCACAGATATACATCACATACAGAAGGGCCTGAGAAAGAGGATGAGAACTGAAAGTTAAATGGGAGGAGGAACTGGAGGGCTGGTGGTAGAAGAGCATGAAAGAGATGTCTCTCAGGACACTCCATACTTTATTGTCTCTTACTACTCTGTACAGCAATTTTTCCATAAAACTTATGAAAAATCTAGCAACTGTAATGAACATAGTCCCAATGCAAAACTTTCCTTTGAGAAATAAATAAGGCGATTGGATAAAAGAGTTTCCTAACCAACTGCAAGGTCAAGGATCCAAAGATAAAATTAACTCCATCCCCTCCCTTCTTTTCAATTTTGAGAAGATTAGTTGAACCAACCATCTTACCCTCTTGTTTCAGACAGGAGTTTTGGGTTAACTTTCATCTTCAACAGTACTTATCAAATGATGGTGAAGACAAAATGAATTTTTTGAGGACTGGTACACAGAATCATCTTTCATCTATGTCTGAGTCACTGCACAGAATAAGGACACTTTTTGCTTTATACTTTTCTGTTCCATTGCTTTACATCTCCCTTTCACTTATCCCTGATTCAGGCTTCTGCACCTAGAATATTCTGAAGTGAGAAATAGTCACTCATATACAGAACTTTAACACTAATTAGTGACAATCATGTTTGGTTTTATATTAAATGCAGTATAGTCTTAAAGAGAATCCATTATTTACTTTTTAATAAATGACCTGTAATACAAAAGTTCACACTCTAATAAGTTTTGTAGAGGGCAAAATTCATCTTTCTAATACTGGGTGCAATTTCAAAGGCTCATCAGAAAAAGGAGTATCACTATATGTAAACCCAATTATTTTTGCGTTCAACCCTGGGCAGAAACTACAATGCATTTATTGTCAACACAAAACATACACCACCAAAGTGAAAAGCGATAACCACTAGGAATCATGAGTTCCAAAAGTCTAAGAAAGAATAAAACTAAAAAACAAGCCTCTTCCCCTAAAAAGCATTTTGTAGTGCATCTGGAATGTCTCATTTTTCTTTGTCTGCAGAAACCCTCAGCAACTAGTTGTGGAAAAGAAGACAATAGAAAGAAGAGGGAAATCAGAAAATGATTCAGCATCCCCTGTCTCAACACATATTCCTAGAATAGTAAACCCCTTTTCTTTTACTTCAACCCATCTGCAGTTGAAACAGATAACAAACCAGTGACTCATTTTTTTTGATACCATACTTAGAAACATGGAATTGTTGGCTTTACACTTTGTAGTGTAGTTATCAAACTGACCACAACTCATTTTTGCATTAAATAAGGCTGAAAATGCAGAGATTTATGTGGGAAAGATGAAATATGTACTGATAGAAATAACTGGGAGGAACACATTAAGTTTTGTGCATAACCTTGCGCATAGCTTTTTCACATTTGAGATCAAAATTTGTCTTTACTTGTCTAAGCACATACTTTATCCCTTCTCCAAGAATGATAATCCTCAGGTTTTGTGGCATTGGTTGCAGTAACGTGGGAACCACTGTAGGTGTTTTACCCTTCCATCACAGCTAGAATCCAAGCTTTTAGTGGATGGCAAGTACTCCACCAATTGCAAAGTATTCTGCTCAGAAGACATCGTCCATGTTCATTCAAAAGTTGCCTCTTAGTTTGTGATTTTATAAACTTCTAAACAAACAAAAAGTTTCAAATTTAGTTCATGCAAACTGTGGGTGATACCAGTATACATCCATATGTCATTATTCATTTCTTTCTATGGCTGAATATGTAGAGATGTATCAATTAAAAACCAAAAAATTGCCAAGTTCCCTTCTTTAACAGTATCTTGCGACAGTCAATTGAATAATTTACTTGGGAAACGAGCAAACAAAATGTTTGTTTTTAATTATTAAATGTGTTGTAGTTTCATTTAATGGAATATTTTATTGTTGTTACACAATATTAATCTTTCTCTTTCAGAAAATTGACCAAAGACTACTAAATCTTCAAGTAAAAATGAATTTTCTTGCTTGCATGCAACAGGCATCCGGAATTGATAGTTGAATCCTGCTTGTGATCTAAATTCTTCGTCAGATCTTTTAGTCCCTCAAATGAAGTCAGTTACAGTCCAGTGAAGTGAAACCTAAAATATACATAGAATACAGCTACCCAAACAGTATTAAAAAGCATGTGAAGTCATGTGACTTCTTATCATCAAACCACTAAATAAAATTTATAAAATGGGTGAGAAGTATTAAGAGTTTTCTTCCCATCACTGATCCCATAAATATTTTTTAGGAGATTATGCCTTGTCTGTGTTTTAATAAGTTTGCCTTTCTTCACATCCTTATTTATATCTGCTTAGCTGTACTATTTGTATTGGGCAGCTGTGGGGTATAGATTCTGTTAGTGAAGAATATCAATGATTGGTATGATTGGTTTCATTCTGAATTTGAAATAAACTTGAATATTCCATGAAATTAAAGATCAAAATCATAGTAAAAACATTTCGCTTCAACTGAAGTACATAATTCTTTCAGTGTTGACTATTTTTTATTGTACTTTCACAAAGTTCAGTTTCTAACTGAAAAGCATTTTGAAAATAAAACTCAAAACATTCAGCTCAAGATATATCAAAACCCATCACATTCAGTTAGCGGTGAAGGTTTCCACCTTCCCTGTGTTGTGTGTTTTTTCTGGAAGGAAAACACAATCAACACAATCAACCACATTTTACAAAGCTCTTCTGTTCCAGTGCCGAAGTCCATTGAGGCTTGCTGATCAGTTCTATTCACTATACTTTGTAGAGTCTTGCCTTCTTTTTTTCTTTTGTTGTCCCCTTTTTTCTTCCACCTCAGTTGCCTAGAAAGGAGATGAGGTCTAATCTCATTCCAAATTATGCAGATGGGCTGTGCTGTTTAGGAAAGCTTTGTGGAAGGACGTCGTGTAACAGTGAATGCCAAAGAAGGCTCATCTGTTTGGTAGTCCAGAAACGTTTCTTACCTAGCTGCCTCTTACTTTTATCACTATAATAATTTTTAATTCAGTTTTACTACACATTAAGTTGTCTTATTTTTCAAGGGTGACAAAGTGACATTTTGAAGTGAAATCATAACTGACTAAAAGCTGTATCACTAGTGTTAACTGAGATGTTGCATTTAAATTTCTCTAGTAGGAATTGATGAACTGTACATTAAAAGTAAGTTTGTTACTGCTTGAGATATCATCTATTTTTGTTTGTAAACAACTTAGCAGGTAAATTATACTTCATTGTATAAAGCCTTATGACCTGCAGCCAGCAAGCAATTCTAAGGGCAAAAATAGATATTCCCTGAAGGTTAAATGTTGTAAAAGAACCCCAAATCCACTAATTTGGTGGAGTAGAACTTGCATTTATCTGTTTCAGTTCTTTAGGGAAATCCAGCATCATTTCAACATCACTAAGCATTGAGAAAACTGCTATTACATGCACTGAAACCACAGCCATATTTTAGCCTCTTAATTTTGTTTCTTCCTATAATTTTCAAGGTTTTGTTTTTTTTAAAATTTAAAATTACAAGTAGGTTACAGTCGGTGCAGTTTAATTCCCTGTACATAACTTCAAAGTGCACCAATTTATCCTTTTTGGCCTCCATCTGCTGCTCCAGAGGTCATGGTGTCACATCCACCATCACTATGCAGATGCATCAAACACCTTAAAAGTGTTAGAGACACAAGGTCCTTCACCTCCTCTTGTTTAGGCAAGTAATTCAAGCCCGTGGTGTCTGAATCTGAAATGGAACCCAGTTTTGTTGGAGATATACACTCAGTTTCCACGTTCCTAATCCTGAAGACATGGCCCTGAAGTAAACACTTAAATTCCCTATCAACGTATCCTAAATTTTCCTTGAAATATTAAATCTCCTAAAAATTCCTTTGACTTAAGCACTTCTCTTCATTAAATGCCCAGGGAACCAGTGCCTTTTAGGGGCGCACTGACCTGGGATACAACCAGTATTAGTTCTTTTTTGAGGCAAGGTATTTAAAAATGCAGGACTGCTGCTGTTCCAGACCATTAATTATTGCAGTTGCCCTTTTCTGTGCCTTTTTTAACTCCACTCTGTCTTTCTTGAAATGTGGAGAAAACACAACTGCACAGTGGTCAAGAAGTGTACACTCCAAGGTTTTCTACAGGAGCAAGATAACAACCTCTGTATTGTTTTTAATCCCTTTGTGATGGTGAGCAACGCTTCATTGGCTTTTCTTGATGGCATAGTGAGATGACATTTCCAGAAAACTCTCAATGTTGATGCCAAGGTTTCTTTGCTAGGTTATGACTTCCAGTTCGGAGTTCAGATGTGATTTAGAATTCTTTTCCCTAGACACATCACCTTACATTTATTTACTTTGAAACTCAAGAATTTGTTATCACCTGAAAACTTGGAGAGTTTGCTGAAGACTTCTACTCCAAGTCATCAGTGAAAATGTTGAATGAAACCAGACCTCACACTGATTTATGGGGAACCTACTGGTGATTCTTTTCCACCCACAAAGTAAACTTGCTTTCCCTCCTTTAACCTCATTTCTAACCAGAAAAAGCCTTTCCTGTTACAACTTACTTTCTGTACTGAATTAGATATAGAGACTTGCCAAGGACTTTTTCAAACTCCAAATATATTATGTCCATCCTCTCTCTCTTATCCACTTGCTCTTCAAAACCTCCCCAAACACCAGCACGTTTTGGAGGGTGATTTCCTTTTACAGAAGCCATTCTGATTCTTTCCTAAGAGACTATGTTTATCCAAGTTTTCATGATTTCAGTGATTTTATCTTTTATTACTGCCTTTGCCAGATGGATACTCGGGAAAGAAGCCAGGCTCACTTGTCTGCCGTTCTTAGGATTCCCCTCAGAGCCCTTCCCATACCTGTGAGTTACATCGGTGACCTGACAGTCCTCTGGCACAACTGCAGTTTGTGATGACAGGTTACACACTTTGGTCTCTGCTTCTACAACTGCACATTTGGGTTCCTTCAGAACTGCATGGTGAACATCAGGCAGCCCTGGTGACACATTAACTTATTTACTTGATCGAATGCTTCTTTAAAATTTATTTAGCGCTTCTGACTTACTTGTTACAAAGAAAGTATCAGGTGTCAGAATCACCCAACACCTAGCTGTCTGCCTGGTTTTTATTTTAAAAACTCCTCTATTACCTTTTATTTTTCAGTCCCAGAAGACTTGTTCCATTTTGATTAAGGTGCAACTTGTTCTTCCTGTGCAGGTTCTTTTGTTCCCCTTCCTAACATCTTAAATGCCTCATGTCCCCAGCCCAATCTCAGTCATGCATTGAGACATTTGATTCCTGGCTGCCTCCTGGCACTCACACATGGGACTAGAAATGTTTCACAGAACCCTATGGTAGACCTTCAGGACGTTGGTCCTGGACTGCAGCCTGAATTGAGCCTCTAGAATGTTTTTCTTACAATTCCCCTATATCATTAATGATATGGACCATAGACCATGACCACCAGCTGCTTTTCTGAACATCTTGTGAAGTTCACTGCATTTGCACTCAGCAGGCAAGCTACCATCCAATTTTCTCAGGCATCACAAACCCATCTGTCTATATCTAGTAGTCAAATCTCCCACTACCATCACCCACTTGAAGTACTCTTCTGATGTGAGAGCATCCCCTGTG
This sequence comes from Buteo buteo, assembly GCF_964188355.1. Classification (NCBI taxonomy): domain Eukaryota; kingdom Metazoa; phylum Chordata; class Aves; order Accipitriformes; family Accipitridae; genus Buteo; species Buteo buteo. Next base: position 27,405,845 of record NC_134184.1, on the reverse strand, counting down.
CGATAAAAAAAAACAAACAACCAAACAGTCCTAAGACCAGACACCAGAATATTTATGCTCTAATCAGTCAGAATAAACTTAGGGAGTTTCTCACCATTAGTTTTCTGATCAGTGACACTGTCGTGCAAAATGGCATGGCATCCAACTTTAAAAATGGGTGCATAAGGATGAGTAGTGCACTAAGAAAGCACATTCTGAACACATGTATTTATTAGGAAGAAACTGTAGGTCAAATCCCCTCAGGCTTAAAGAGGTCTAAACCCCACATCTTTTCCTTGGTTTAAACTGCAGTTACTAAGAATTTATGCAAAAGGTGATCTCTGTTTTGGAGTTTTGGTGGAGGTGGGGATGTGTTTTGTTTTTTTCCTTAAGTAGATGTCCACAAAATGTGGAACAGAAAAAGGGTCTAGGTACATAAAGTGCATAAATCCCCATGAGTTATGTACTCCTTATGAGATCGGGGTTAAGAGGACTAAACCACCTTCAGGGGATTTTAGACCCACAAACCCAAGATTTTGACAGTTACTGTTATGATTTATTATTTCTTTACAGAGATAAAAAAAAAAAATTATCTGCCTAGCATTTCTTTGGACTAAAGTTAGGTAGGGACATAGTGGAATGTAAAGACTGAGAAGCTGATAATTGCAATCAAGAAATAAGTAGAAATTATTTATTCAGAAAAATATTACTTAAGAGGAAAAAAACCAACCTACTAGCTACTACATTTTCCCCATTGTAAAAGTACTGGAGTTCTTTAGAGTTGATCTCAGCTAAAGATGGGTATACTGTATACTGATACAAGTCATATATGTACTAGAGCTCTTGGAACCCACAGGGCTATAGGAAGTCTGTGAAAGATAACATTAGATGATTATAAGATTCGGATACAAGATTATTTTAGTGTTCAAGCACAGTAAATAATTTGTTGTCCCTCCACAAAATTTCTACAAACTTTTGCAAATAATAGTGAAAAGGCAACTTTTTAAGGCATCATTTGAAAATGTTGAATAATCAGATGTGGCAAACATTGAAAAAAAATCCTTACCAAAATAAATAACTCATGTTAATCATATGAATTTTGGGCTAATATATTATTGTGGGTTAACCTCAGTAGGCAGTTAAAACATTAGCATTTTTTCAGCTTTGTTTTTGTGACAAATCTAAAACACAGCACCATACGAGCTGAAGAAAATTAACTCCATCCCAGCCAGACCCAACACAGATATAGATACATACAGATGTATGTATGTGTATCCAGAACCATATACATTAAAAGATGTTCAAATTTAGAGAAGTGAATAAATATTGTGATATATGTGGGAACCCATACAGGTTTGTTTGGACTGGAATTCAGAATTTTTTGCAAGCATTATGTAAAGAATGTCTTATGCTTATAAGCATTTATATGCTTATAAGAATGCCTATTAGAAGTGAAAATTTCACAATAATGTGTCTGTGCAAGAGTAAGCACTTACCTCAATAAATAAAATTTCTCTTCCTTCTTCTATCTCCACGGCCATGAAAGTTATATTCATCAAGTGTAGAATATATACTACATTGTCATGGATGTAACCAAATTGAATGGTTCAAGATTACTCTCATACTAAAATATATGCACATTACACTTTTATAACAGTAGAAATTGTTCATATATTTCAAAATGAGAGCTATTCGCAGGTAATTCTTTAGTAAAATGAAAGCTAAATTCATCAAATATGTTCCTGCCTGTGAACAATCCCCTGAGTTTTACAAAGACACAGCCACTGTTTCTTTGTACCAGGTTGCTCTCTCTTGGTGTACCTAACTCTAAAAGGAAAGTTGCAATAATGTCTATGACCTGCTTTTTAAGTTGCTTAATATAAAAGTAGCAGTGGCTAAGTCTCATTGCTTTGTCTGGGCCATTTACAGATGCTAATGAATTCTCATCTAGCACAAATGTGATTAGAAATGCACTAGGTAAAGGAGATTGATCTCTGCAATAGTTAATGAAACTGAGCTGAAGAACAGAAAAAAACTGCTGCAGATCCAGTTTTTGCTGCCCAGAGTGCTGTTCACCCTTGGCAGACCACCTCATTTACCACGTGTATGAGTGATGTAGTATCATGAACCACCTTTATCTGGAAATAAAGGTTATGAAGATCAGGATGCAATGAGACTTTGGGATGTTTTCACAACTCTTCAACATGCTTTTATTACTAACTGTAATGCAGCAATCTACCTTTTATGAATATTAACACAGCAATTATATTTCCAAATTTTTTACCTGTAGTTTTACTGTCAAAGTGAATTATATTTAGTTAAGCTTGGCTAATAATACAACTAAAAGCAGTGTTAGAAATCAAATTTCAATATATGGAAAAAACAACAGCAAGAAAAATAGCAAAAAGCAAATTCATATGCAGCAATAATATTATTCATCTCTAATAATGCAAACCTCTTGTACATGTTCCAGAAGCAGAGGCAGAAAACAAGCAAACAAGAAAAAGTGATGTACTAGAGGGGAAAAATAATGTCTCGCAACAATTTATGTGGCAATCAATAGAAAGCATAGACCTTACCCTGTTTTAACAACTAATGAAATATTAGTTTAAAGTGCCCAGAGACAAAGAAATTTCAAATGCCACTACAGGTTGCCAAGAAGTAAAGGTTTCTGCATTTGTAATGTTGTTCCTTCAGAGAGGTGGTTTTAAGGCAGTAATTCATTCAAGGGGTTCAACGGACAGCATCATTCATGAAAATTTAGAAATGTCAGGTGTTTGTGAGATGAATTGCTGCCTTACAGCAATCTCTAATTATATGTTATAGATAACCTAAATGAAAGAAAACCACAATTAAGAATAGAAAAGAAGTGATTAGTGCAGATCCTGTTCTATTTATAATCCTGAATACTGTACCAATTTCCTTTGCACACGTATCAAATAGTACAGCAAAAAGTGTTTCTTTGAACTGGTCTAAAACTGCTCACTCAGAAATTTCTTTTTTAACTCTGGATTTCATTATACTTCCTCTGTCTACAGATTTCATGAAGTATTTCAGTTATGGGTTTAATTTTCATGTATATTTTGCAACTCCTTGGCAGTACAGAAGGGCACCCATGTGGGTGTTAATTCTATTAATTTCCCTTAAAGATTTTTTAAAGTGGCAAGACTGCTGTAAAGCAGCCTTTGTGTTAATGTGACTCTGACCTAATGCACTGACCTTTGTAACTTACTGAAAGCTGTCCACACCGAGACCAAGAGATCCTTCTGGGACTCCATAACGCTAAGAACATACGGACTACAAACACTAACATGCAGAAAGAGATTAGTTTTCAGAAGAGGGTATGAAATTATATGAAAGAAAAAAAAAATCACAGGTTTCTAAACAATTTGTCTGTTTGCTTTTAGCTGTTCCTCAGCAGGGTTTAAGGGTACAGGGCTGATGTTATGTGCTTACAGACCTCTGATGCAATCTGCGGGGTTGTCTCCGACTGTACCATATAAATTTGTCAGAGTGTTTATTAGGTTTTGACTGAAAGACTTTTGAAGGAGCCTATGCATCCTCTGACACCCAAGAGGATTTCTGGGAATCAGATGAAAGCCTGGTCTATCCATCTGGAGGTGTTGTTCCTCTCTGCTGGCCCTCATCCAGCAACATTGTCTTTCCTGGCAGTTTAACTCCGAGAACTACGCTACCATAACAAGTGATTATGTTTATATTGTGTAGAACAGGGGCTGCTGACAGAGTAATACAGTTTGAATCTTTTCTTTTTTATTACTTTAAAATTTAGGCACAAGGCAGATTGTGAACAATGTACGTTCTCTATGAAAAAAAAATCACTTTTCCTCTTTCAACGTTAGTTATGCAATGCCAAGAAACAAAGGAAATAATGTTAGAGGTCAGCATATATCCCTCGCTCTTAAAAAATTCTCCCCTCCTCTATTATGTATTATTGTGGAAGAAATTATATCTTCCTAAATCAGGAGGATTATTGCACATGATATATAGAACACAAGAGGAGAGGAATTCCATATGTGCTCTGAAAACAATATAAAATCCTTCTTAGATTTTTCTTTTTTTTGGATGGCTGAAGTGTACTCTTAAATGCACCTTATCTAGTTGGTTATTTGGGCCATTACTTTGATCCACACTACCTTTTCATTATAGGTATATTAATTAAATTTTGTTTATCCATCTCGTTTTCAAACAAACAAACAAAAACCCCTGTTGAAAATTAGTGCTGTTGGCAGAGTTTGGGCTAAAAAAGAAAGATTCTTTATAATCAGGAAATTCTGCATTTTCCTGTGAAAATCTGCACACTGCAGCAGGTTTCTTTATAATGTCAGAAAGAGGAAAGAAGGAGTTAGGGATGCTTTACAGTTTTGTCATGTTGCAAATGATGGGATGGAACATACAGGCTATTTAGATCAAAATACAGTTTGATTTCTGGGTGTGTTTTACAATGATGTCAGAAATCATCGTAGTTACTTGCATAAACAACATTTAGATTTCAGTGTGATAAGGTACTTCTATATTTATAAAAAATAATGATGATGATGATTATTATGTTCACAACCGAGCAGCATTAGTGAACTGTTTATACTCATACTTACAGAAATAAACATGAAGAAGCTTTTGTAGTAATAGATGATAAGAATAGTCAGAGTGGCTGTTCTAAATGTTCTAGAACTCAGTCATTTGTATCCATATGCATTTATTCTATTTAAAAGTTCATCAAACACATCACAGAAACAAATCAAATTATGATTGCTCCCCTGAAGAAGTTTATAAAGCAAAGCCTGAATTTGTTTCATTTAAATTTATGCTTTTGATTTAGGATCTGTGAGGCTCTTTTCTCCCCCCATAATCAGCAGGGACCTCGGGTCTCCGTTCTTCTCTGGAGGGTCATTGTAGCCTCAGGGCACTTTACTCCTAAATATACTGCCTCAAATCTCTCAAGTTTGGTGGGATGAATCTGGACCTTGGATTTTGCGGTTGGGATTATCAGTACTGTGACGGCACGATGCAGGACCAGGCTCTCAGCTTTACCCTATGTGAAGTCAGTGGAGCTCCATATGGTTATAACAGTTTGCCCACAGGCTGCCTATTTAAAACTGGGGCCTGAATGTTATCCTATCTCAAATCAGTGGGGCTCTGTGTTGGTTCATTAGCTCACAACGTGCTGCCAATTTGAAGATTGGGGTTTTAATTGGAACTTATTTACAAGCTAAATTGCTGCTGGAACTATTATTATTGTTATTTTTGTACTGGTTGGGGGACTTTAGGGTGGATTATGATAAAGAACATAGAAGAACTAAAGACAAGACTGTGATGAAAAGGGACAACAGGAGAGTAGATAACTCAGTCATTTCTTCTCCTGTAACAGTCCTTCCCATATACCCACCCTGTCTTCTTTATCCACCTCCTCATTTGTGTTAGGCAAGAAGGTGGGGCAATAATATTACCAGAACAGCTACAAACAATAAAAGCAGATGTTGCAGTTCAAGCTATAGCAGCCGTTTTTCCTCATACTACCTCAGCCACCAACTCAGTTTAATTTTTCTTGATTCAAGAGGTTCAGTATCTCACATTTAAGTAGTCTACCAGCATCAGGCTTATTCAAATCACTCATTAAAGTAATTTCCGTCAAGGAGCTTCTGTGTACTTAGCCATGTATCATCAATCAAGTACTGTCAGTCTGAGTCAGCTTCAGCTCCTGTGCTGACTCATGCTATCGATACAAGATGGAGTGAAGATGCCACAAGCACGCACTGGGCATGTCAAGGAAGAGAGTTGTATGAAAGAAAATATTTCCACCCCAGTGTCGAAAAGAAAGGGAGTTGAGTGGGTTTGATAATCTGGTAACAGCCTGTTGTGTGAAGCATAAGACTGTTCAAGATTCTGACTTAAGCAGAAGCTGTGGGAGCTGTAATGAGGTAAAAAGGCACAAACCCCTGAGTTTGTTTTTCTGTTTTTCTTTGTTAGCCTGAAGTAACCAGGAATGCAAGTTATGGAGCCAAAAAGAATGTGAATAGAGGAACATGTTTCTAGCATTCTTAGAAGGAAAACTAAGCTGGAACATGTTGGATTTCCCCCTTTTCATGGAATTAAAAAAAAAAAGTTAAAAAAAAAAAAAAGTAAAAATGAAGATATATTCCCACCAGGTTTCTATGAAGCTCAGGTATGACTGAGAAAAACACTGTCACTACAGAGTTACAGTGTTATATATGCACATGCTTGTTTGGCTTCTCATCACATTACTCATATTTTTCACTTCAGTAAAATGGTTGCCAGAGAGATGAAGAGCTTTTTACTCCCCTCCTCCCCAGGCCATAGATAACCTCAGGGACAAAGTTCTTACTAGAAAGAAAAGAAACGGCAATTTGGGATTGGATGTCCTCAGGATGAGAAGAGTATTGAAGTTTGGCATTTACATTGTTTACAAGAGATTAATACCCTCTCTGGTTATGACAGACAAGCTTCACAAAAAGATTGTAATCTTCAGATTTCTTGTTTTCCAGAGAAGCACTGTACCCTAGCTGCTTCTTTGGGTACAACTTATCCAGCAGGAAAAACCTTCTAACTGTCTCCTGGTTATAAATGTAAACCCAATATTATTCCAATATTATTTAAATATTTTATTTTGTAATTCATAATTACAATAAAATTTGAAAAGCAAATTATTTAATATAATAATGCTGTTTAATTATTTAAACAACAGAAACAAACAGTAAGAACCAAAAAATATAACAGCATTGACATAAAGTATGAGGAATTTGTAGAGGGGCACCAGAAGACATAAAAAATTAATGTTCTGTTCATTCCTTCATCTGTGCTGCTTTTAGTTACACACATTTTTTTTTTAGTTAGGCCTGGATTGCTTCTTGTGCTCAGGTTCTGTTCTGGCTTTGTGATTTTCTAACCAGATTAGTATAGCCTACGATGAGCTCTAATCAATACCAAACAGCTGCGCTGCAATCCCCAAAGAATTGTTTATCAGGTAGGGATAACAAGATGCAAAAAAAAAAAAGTGGGAAAGTCAATCCTATTGTTGTTGTGCTGCTTCGTATTATATCTTTCTGGATAAATCACCATAAGAAAGAGCCTCTTTTCATCTCTTTTACATTGTCACAATAGTGCCTAGGAGAAAATTCAAGAATCTGTCGCCGTATTTAGGTACTATATTTATGATTTTGCAGAGCTAGTTAATAAGCTAGGCATCTTTCCCTCGAAAATCACAAATAGGGGCCAAATTAATTAAGTGTTCTGAGGCAACAAGCCAAGGGTGGCAAGTTCTGCTGAACTTAATAAGATGAATTGGATTAGGAGTGCTGGCAAATCTGCTAACATCACTCTCTCATATCTACCTACAAATATAGAAGATTTGAGGACCCATTTCCAAACAAGTCCAGTGACTGAAGTTGGGCACACAGGTACATTTTTAGGAACTTCATCCAACATGCGTATGCTTCGACATGGATTTCTGGATATCCATGTTAGGTTCCTCTCTTTTGAAATTGAGCTGTGTGTGGTGTTTGGCAGCGTTTGACAGATGTATCACTTTCTGTTAACTTAGTTGATTACTTTGATTATTTTATTGGACCCAATATATAGCTGTTATTTTACAACTGTAACAATTCTTTCCAAGTTGGTTACTTGCAAACTTTCCTTTTGAAGTATGAAGCTGAAATTATTAGAGTTTTTTCTTAAGACTTTTTTTAATTTGAATTATTTGTGATTTACATGTTAAATGTTTTTCCAATTAACAACAAAGCGGCAATTATTAGTTTCCTTAGTTAACAGCTTTGCACTTATTTCTGACAGCAGTGGTACTGTATACATGCAGCAGCCAATTAACAAGACACTTAAAATACTTGCCAAGTGGAGATATTTTGCAGCAGATATTGCAGGTTAACATACATACATGAAATATGTCTCCTGATTATGTAGCAGCTGAGAAATAAACAAGCACATGGAATTAATCAAGGATGGGAGATCCTGCTGGAATTTGGGTACAGGAGCTGTGCTACACCACTGCCCTTTTCTATCAAGTGACATAGACCTTTGAGTAGGCTATGTGGTGAGAAAAATGTGCTGTTTGATATACAACAGAGGTATAAAAACTTTATTTCTCACACAGGAGTCAAATTAACCTACTTTATTTGCCTTTAGCTGGTCACTGCAACTCCCCTTTCAAGTGGGGGAGAGCCCCCATTGATCCATTTATGTTATGAAAATCCATGTCAAAAGTATGTCAATGACAATCAAGGATTTTTTTTTTTTTTAAAATCTCTAACACAAACTTAGAACTTCCATTCCAGGGTTTCAGTATTGTAGACTAAGAGCAACTTCACTGAATTCAGTGGTCCTGATTCCCCTTTCACTGACACTTAATTGATATGACTGTCACAGTCAGATCATAATCATGGCCATAGCCTGAGAGACTGTAAATTTAACTAAAATATGCTCCTGTAACAGCCTAATCTGTCTGGTCTGTCTCTTTGCTTCTAATATGACATCCTGATGTTCATCTCTCTTCCAGTAATGTGCTGTCTCTTGTCTAGCTTTTGCACTCCTCTCCAGAAAGCTGCTGGTGGAATGAAACTATTAAAAACTGTGCAAAAACAAGAAGGATGCCTCAGAACGCTATTGTATTCTTCGCAACTAACAGTGCTTCTTCTGTTACTAGCATGTGGGTTTACATCAAAAAAAGACATTAGTTAGCCAAAGCTAAAAATTATTCCTCTGCTCCTTCATCTGGACAGCAAGCATGCAATTTATGTATACCATTACTTACACAGCATCACAATATATGCAAAGCATTTTGTGTTGCAGAGATAAGTGTCCTACCTGAGATAGTCAAGAGAATAAACTGAAGGGGCAATTGACAGAATGTGACAGTACATCTTGGCAGGAGCAGATATGGGCTGGCTAGTGTATGATGAAAGCTTTGTACATGTCTACTTATACATGAAAAAAAGCACTGTATGGAAAATAAATGTATATATAATGTAAAGCATTCATCAAACCATGAAAACTTGTTCCTACACAGTAATAGTCACCAGCAATGTTACCATTAAAGCTTTGTCTGTTCTGCTTTTAAAACTTAGGGGTTATAAAAGCAAGTAATGATCTGTTGAAAAATGGGTTTGCCTTTTCTCAGCCTCTAGAGTTAATCAGAGATATATAACTTAACTTTAAAGCTTGTTTCTGTGATTTTTTTTTTCTAGTAAGTCTTGAGTGATATATCCTGAGTACATAAACGTGTATTGTTTTATGTACCTGACTGAATAAGTAAAACCAGAACATTGGCAGAGTGATTCAGGATGTAACTTGGCCTTGTTGAAATTCATGAGGTTCACGTGGGTCCACTCATTAAGCCTGTGAAGGTCTGCTCTGAACGGCATCCCTTCCCTCTAACATATCAGCTGCACCACTCAGGTTGGTGTCATCCACAAACCTGCTGAGAGTGCACTCAATCCCGTCTGTGTCATAAATGAAGATGTTAAATAGTATTGGTCCCAGTAAGGACCCTTGAGGGACGTCACTCATTACTGGTTTCTACTTGGATATTGAGTCGTTGACTGATACATCCTGGTTAAATTGAAACTTAGGTGCAACATATATTTCTTTAAACCATTTTCAGTTGCTATTAATTTTCATTTTCCTTTGGCATTGGCAGTTAAACAATTCCCTTTATTTCACCTAAGGAAGGACTGAATTAACTTATAAATGTCTCAAAGGTACAGAAAAGAGTTGTTACCACTTCAAGGGTTTTTAAAGATACAGAGAAAATATCACAGAATTGCAAAGTGTGACTGTCATTTGTGCAGTCATCCAGCCCAGTGTTTAGAAACACCTGGGAACATTTGAATAGTTTAGTCAATGCTTTCCAATGATATCCATGGATGAGTGAGTCTACTTTGGCAAAATAACTAATTGTTTCAGCATTTTATTTTTTTTTTGTGTTAGGCCAAAATGCATTATTGTCCTGTCACTATTCTGACATTCTTTCGCACAAATCTAGATGAAACCATTTTTGACCTAACCTTGGGAACTGATATTAAATTATATTCAGGCAAATGCTTTTACCTTTCTTGTTTGTGTGCTTCAATAAAGTGTCAAACAGTCTAATAGAGAATATTTCTTTGAGGAGTACTGTGCGTGATCTGTCTACTACAGCAAGATCTTAAGAGAATGTTGTCTAATTCTGCAGTGTTTTTTCTAGACTTAAAGATGTGGATCATGTACAAAATAAAGTCAGCACCCCCCCGCCGCCAAACCATAAACCAAGCAAGCAACCAACCAAAACAAATTACACACAGTACAAAAATGCTTAAAAACAATGGTCTTCATAGAGAAGGATGATATCTTGCAGCCAAAAAGCTAAAACCAAATTTAAACTTCTCTCCAATCTATGTGAATGCAAGTTTCTCTTTGGTTGTGAATATAGAGCTTAAAACCGTTCTGTGTATTCCATTGTACAATACAGCGTTGAATTAGATTTGTTATCACTGTTAATGAACCTCAAGCAACTTCTAGAGCTCATAAAATCTCTGGACACTCTCATGGATGTGAAATAGCTCCCCCAACCCCATCATTTGTTTGGAAACACTCAGACAGTTCTGCAACAGTCGTAGCTGTTGATTACACAGTCCAAAGGAAATGGCCTTATATCAGTACCAGGTGAGAACATCCCCAGTACAGTCAATTTTAGAGAACCAGTCAATGGACATTAATATACAAATGAATCACCTCTCTCACCATTAAGCTGAGTGTGAGTCATTTGATCTGACTATTCATCTAAAGTCTAGATGTCTGCTCTAAGATCTGCTCTGCTCTTAAGTCAGCTATTAAGAATACTCTTCTTTTACTGTGCCATTTTCTTCCCCTTTGACTGAATAGAAATCTCAATGGTTTAAATATGTACATAATTTTAATATGGATAAATTTAAGCAAAATAATCTGTTTGGAGGGGTTTTTTTTCAATATGTAGGTTTACTTTCCAGTTTGAGATACAACTGCAGCCTGAAAGAGAGAGAAAATTGGTGACCTAGTCAATAGTTGTTAATATCAGATACTTAGCTGTGCTCTGAAATTTAATATATTGAATTTATCAAAGGAAAAGATAACCAGTACTCCTGGTTAGCTCAGGAGTCAGTCACATGATCTTTGTCAGCTCTCTCTACTGTCATTTCAATGTGTCCTTCACCGATACAGAGAACACTACACACATTACCCAATAGATAAAAGTAGGTGAAAACTACAAAACTACAAAAACTAAAAAAAATCTACTATATTATAAAGCTTAAAGAAATTTTTTTCAAGGATGAAAGATTTCTTAAATTTATATCAAAAAGTAAAACAACCAAGGAAAGGAAAGGAAAGAAGAGAAGAGGAAAAAGAAGGAAAAAAGAAAAGAAAAAGGCAAAGTAAAAAACTTAAAGCAGACAGCTTCTCTTTCTTGTAATCCTGTGAAATACTCAATCTGATCTATTAATAACAATAATAGTAATAATGGTGGAGTTTTAGAAAGAATTCAGGTTATTTTCCAGGCCATTTGGGTAAAGTTTATCCAAAGTATATGGGTGTAGCACCTAGCAGGATCCAGGAGCAGCAGCAATAGCTGACAAGTGGATTTGAGTATGACTGTGCAAAGAAGTGACTGTTTGGTTTCATGATGTAAGAAACAAAAAATAATGTTGTTTAAACCAAATAAAAGCCACTTTCATGATTTCTTAACAAAATGGAGAAAGGGTAGTGGTAACAATAGGGAAATAATTTCATTATTTTCATCTCATCTCACCTCCACGTACATCTTGTAGACAGAAATTGCAAAGTCTAGATTTAACTAACATTCACAAAACAAATAACTGGGGCAAGGAGGCATTTTCATCTTCTGTTTTTCCAGCCAGGACTAGTGGTTAGGGCACCTCTCTAGGACACAGAAGACACAATTTCAAGTTCTCCCTTAGTTTAAAATCTTAAAAGGTTTAAGAAATTTAAACAAACAAACAAACCACCAATAACAACAAAAACAAAACCAAAGAAATACTCTCTCTAAAAGTGTTCTGTATCAGATGTGAGAGAAGGTGCTTTTCTTTCTCCTTTGGTTATGGTTGTTATTATATAACAACTATTATTAGTAGTAGTTTATTAAACAGTTGGGGGGGTTTATTCCATAGTTATGACTGGGTTGTTTATTTGATGGGGATCTGGTTCTTTAAGGTTTATTTATGCTATAAAAAACTGAACACGAATTCCTTGGACACTAGTAACTAATCCTTAAAGATTATGTTTTACTAACAGATATATGTGAGAGAAGTTTTCCTCAGATAGTCAAGGGAATTTAGTTCAGTCTTGAATTCTTGTAATCTTGTGCAAACAGAAGAATGGTGTTGGAAAACGTAGTCTGTCATTACTGGTTTTATGTATCAATCCTGAGAAACTTTTCCAACAAAATTTGTTTCACAATTTTAACCCGGATTTGAAAGTATTTTTTGGTAGGAGACTGTATATACATCTGTATCAAACAAATGGGCAATTTTTTTTAACTGGAAAAAAATCACAACCCTAATTAAAGGAAAAAAAAAAAGTTATAGATGATTAAGAAAAGAAATACAGCTGTCTGGGAGACAGAGGAATTTCTGCCAAATGTGTACAGGAGTCACCTGAATAACAGGCCAAAGAGAGAAGTAACCACACATCCTAAATGCTAGTCACATTTCTTAAGGCACTTCTGAAAGGTGCTCAGAAACTATGCAGTTGAAGCTGGTTTGAGAAAAGGTGTTGAACTGCCTACATTAGATCATTAAAACTGGGCAATTAGAGAGCACTAGACACTTCAATCACTTCAAGGGGTACAAAGAGACCCTTTCACAAGGTTGGTGATTTTAATTGATTCTTATTTAACAAGGTTTATTAATTTTAGCTTAATTATTTTTAACTGAATTTAGGAAAAAAGGGACCAGAGTCTACTCCAAGACGACAAATTAAAAGGAAAGGAAAACTAGAGGAAGAAATAAGAAAATAGTAAAGAGAGAGGCACTCAGAGAACTTGAAACCTGAAAGGAAAATGGAAAGTTAATAAGAAATGTTGAATGCTTTTTCTCTTTTGTCTAAGACAAATGATATTTTCTACTACTACCAGGTCTTGCAATGTTCCTACTAGTGACCTTCAGCTTAATGTCACATTTTTTTGTGTCTGGTAATTTTATAAGGATAAACCAATGTTTTCTCTCTTCAAAGTTTACCCACTCTTGACTTGTGTCAAGACTTCACATAAGTTGCATCTTTAGTTGATGGTGATCACTATGAAGAAAGTGTTAATAAAAATATCGGGTGATTACGGAACTAGTTTGACAGAAATTCATTTTCCAAACTTTGTTACAGTCCAGAAAGTGTGTAAAAAACCTGATATTGGTAGTTATTCCGTTAGCAGTCCACAGAGAAATTATCTTGATATCCCTATGTTAATATGAGGCTGGAAGCTTGAAGTGGTTGTATCTTTGTATCTTCCAGAACCTTAGAAAAGTTTACTGTGTCAAAACTTCTATAAACTACCCATATCTACACTTATATATAAAACCTAGCAATTAACTTGGACACAGCAACACAATTGTTACCAAAAAAAACCCAACCAAACAACAAAACCCCTCAGAATGAGCATTTTTGTCTGCAGCACTGAGCACTTTCCAAAGATATTTTGTCAAACAAAATTACTTTCCTATATATGATTGGAAATATACCAGGCTAGATCCACAATGTGTCCTGAAGTAACCTGTCATTCCGTTCTGTTTTGGAAAACATTTGAACTCCCTCCTGCATTGAACCAAAAATTTCATAGAGATTAATCCCCTCCCCCCTTAACTATAAGCAAAAATCTCTCTTAAACAGTTCCATCATGCAAAAACATCACTGAGGTTTTAATCAAACTGAGTAGGCTTCTTGATTTTACGGTCTCAGGAAGAAAAGACTTGTCTGATTAATGTCTAGAATGGAACTTAAGTCATTGCATCTGTGACCCAGGTCAGGATTATTCTTAATAATTACAATTAATTTCTACAGAGCAGCTTGTCTATAGCAACAACAGCTGTTCCTTTAACTCACTATCTACATTTTGGCAAGCAAGTGCAAACAGAACTGACTGATTTTTGCATCACATTTCATTTGAGTTGCAGCATGAAAACTAGGAGCAAAGTCAGTCCTAATGAGCAGCTTTTGTGTTTTTTTCCTCTGTAGACAGATCTTTTGCTTGGATTTATGGCTTCCTCTTTTCTCATTGAAGACCTTTCAATCTGTGAATGAGAACTTGAGCCAAATAATCCTCCCAAAGTCATGAGAGTTTTCTCCTCATCTTCAGTGGGAACACTTTCAAACTATTAAAGGCAAGTGGAGATTATGTGGCAGGTGTTTTGTTGTTTATTTTTTTGTTTTTTTTTTTAAATAAGAATACTTGCTTCATATTTGGCCAAATCTTGCAAAATGAGTTCAGTACTTAATTAGCAAATAAAATCCCATTAGAGCTGAGGTTGGAAATTCTCAGAACAAATTTAGAGGCCTGCAGATTACACGTCTCTATCTAAGCCGATCACTATGAGCCCTCTTCATAGCCCATAGAGAGTAATAGGAATTTTCAGGTACAATGCACATCAGCAGCAGTGAATATATGTGTATTTATATGAACTGTGCTATACTACTTCTATCGACTGACTACAGTGGATACTGTACAGGGGCCTAGCATGACTAGCTCAGATATAGTTACTAAGTTAGGTGAGATGAATCCCATCCTGAATGTTAAGGACATTCTTCATTAGAAAATTATGTCAAATTGAACATCATTGAATATGAAATGGACAAGGAAATGGACTGATTTCCATTCTCCCTTCTGTCCAACTCTGTATAAAGCTGGTGCTATTGTATTTTATTAACTTATACCAGATTTGCTAAACGCAGTTGTCATATACTTGCTTCCAGTATGTAGGTGGAATGAACTGTAGACGTCTCAAAATGTGATGTCTAATTCTCATCTAATAATCCTAGGCTTTGTTTATAGTTAACAAACACAAATAGCTTCCTTCAGAGAATGATTCATCAGAACTATTTCAATGACTACAAAGGAAATGCAGAGTGACTATCTTTTAGAAGCCCTATTTAGGAAAAATAAATCCCAAGGCAGTCATTTTAATGGGATAAGAAATCAGATATTACTGAGCTGCATTATAACTCTCTGTACTGAAAAATGGAGCTTTTCCCAGCTTGAATATGTTCTTTCTGGCTATTGCTGAACAGTCATTGTGAGCGTCCTCTATTATCCAGTCTTACCGAGGCTGGTTCCCCCTTCGTTACAGACTGTAGTTGCAGCACCACTGTAATCACTGTTCTTGAATACATTGAGTCCAAAGAGTCAAAGCTTTTTCTTGGGCTTTGTGTAATGTCACTATATAGATAATTGGGTAGACAAAATAATGCCTAATAAAATAGAGAGATATATAGATAAATAGATAGATAAGTAGATAGATCAATTGAACGACAGATTGACCTAAAAGGGGCTTCAGACAGTCAACTTATATTTTGAAGTTTAAATTAAAATAAAAAAGTAGAAGTAGGCAGGACAACCTGTATCTCTAGATCCTCTTTTCCTGTCCTTTCACTCAGAAGTTTACCTGTGATACCTTTGTCTGAATATCTCAAATCTTTATTTCAGCTCTGAACACATTTCCATAGTTCCTCTCTGGTTTTCCTTCTGTTGCTTTCTTTAATACTTGTAGATATTACAGTTGGATTACTAATCCATTGTATACTAATACAATGTATTTTTCATGATACCTCTGGGAATTGGTTAGATGAGCAGTCAACAACCAAGACAAAGGCAATCCTCTAACAAACAAGCTTTACTGGATATATTTACAATATATGCAAAACTAAGCAGGAATACATAAACAAGATACCTAGTCTACTGACCAAACATCCTGGGAGTGTTGGGGAATTGGAAACAGTACACTGCAGCACTCCTTGTAGTTTTAGCATCTTCAAGCACAAAGTACTCATTGTTCACACATCCGAAGTTTTGGTCCATTCTTGGTTCTTGTCAGATTTTACCAGTTTTCCAGTTCTTTCTTTGTGTCTTTAATGTCTCTAACTGTTGCTTTTGTGCTGCTGCCCCTAGGTAAGAATTCAGGTTTATATCTAAGGACACTTTTCTCAGGTTTCCTCACTTCCCTCTATTATACATAGGGACTTTAAAATAAAAGAATGGCTACTTTTCTTTTTATTTTGTTAACAAGGTTCATTCATGGATTATTTATGTTAATTGTTATTCATACCAGCTATGGGCTAACTGGCCTATAGTGTACCTGAGATATTTCCTCACGACTATAATTCATTTATGAAGCATACAAAATTCTAAATCTTTTTCTTGCTTCTTGTCATACCAGTAAATTCTGTATCCTAAAAGCATTGCTTCAGTTTTGCTTTACTTACTAGGATTAACATTTAGGAACCTGTTATGAAGTGACCAATACCAACCTTTCTGCCTGAAAATAAATTCATTTTGTTGGTCTCCATAGGTCACAGTTTAAAATTAGAAAGGTGATTTGAGATTTACATTAAAAATTTACATTGAGATTCCATTAAAAATACTACACAATTCTTCTTTTCTCCATAGTCAATTTCTAACACTTCTCACAGTGAAAAAGATGCTTCTCTTTTGCTTCTTAAAATCTTATTAAAGCTCTCACATGCATATGTTGTTGGCATTGATCACACTACCACAATGTCTAATACTGACAGATCAGACGATATTTTTGCAGCAATCATAGAAGCATGTGTACGATTGCTAACTATCTTTGTCCTCAGTTTATTTACGAGGAACGTGCACAATTTCCAATGCTGAAGTCATCAAGAATCATGTCCTACTCTTAGGCTTTTGATGTGTAAATAATTTTTTTCTTCTTACTGAAATAATTTCCATACCTTTATATTCCCGGTTCTACAAAGAACTATCAGTTTGGCTCCCTTTAGAGACAAAAACTGGTCTGGTTTATTTTTCTTCCATGAGTATTAATGTGATGCACAATTCAAGTCTCTTGAATATTAGCCCTGTTGCCAATAAATTCAGAATTACCATTGCTAGTAATGGGCCACAGATTTTTTACTAAGCCACAACACAGACCTCAGGTCAGGTACTATCTGGCTTTATGTAGATTTGTCTTGGCTGTCTTGGAGCTTTGTCTTAGCTTGCTTAGTTGCAACAAGAATTGTTTAATGAGAGGGTGACTATTACCTAGTTTATTTTGCTAAGTATTTTATACCTGTGTGGTGTAATATGTATTGCTAAAAAAATAGGAAATATAAAACTATCAAGTTTTTATGCTGTGTAAGAATGAATTATTTCTGCATTGTCACTGAGACTCAATATAAAGGAGGACTGAGCCGGGATAACAGCAGAGTCCTCGAAGGTGTTGCTTCAAGGCGTTGGTTTGGGATGATCCCAGAAGCCCCAGAGCTATCAGCAAGTCACCAGCAGTCAGTTAATGGTAGCAATGCAAAATTAATAGCTGGAAAAAACTGTGTTTGGGGTAAAATTAAGGAAAAAGAACAAGTGTCTAACATGCACAATGGATCATCTGCTTTAAAATCAGAGGTAATGTGGAGTTTCATATCAGTGAAAGATCAAGGTGTAAAGCATGTTAGAACACATATAAAAATGTGTTCAGGCAAACCTTGGAGAAAGGAGGAAGAAACTATCAACATCAACATCAGGCACCCCATCATTATCATCATATGCCTCCAAGTGAAGACTTCAAAATGTTGATAAATTTCATAATGTTTCTCCCCCTCATCTGAAACTATCAACTTCAGGACCCAGAGGATCGGAGAAGTTGGGAGAGAAGGAGTGAAGCTGACCTTGGGAAAAAGGGGATGAAAGGTGTGGTTTTAATGTTTGTCTTTTTGTTTCTCATGACACAAATTTATTTTAATTGGCAATAAATTAAATTAATCTTCCCTAAATTGAGTTTTGTCCCTGACGATAGCTGCTAAGAGATCTCCCTGTCCTTTTCTCATCCCATTTTCTCCCCCTGTTCTGCTGAGGCTGTTCTGAGCCTGGCCCTCCTCCAAAATTAATCCACCACACTCTGTTCTCAAGGGAAACAGTATAAGGCATAAAAATATATATGAAAATATACAAGAGGGGAAAATAGGCCAGACACCTTTTATTACTCTCAGGGGAGGTACTAAGGCACTGAAACTCTGTGCAGCAGCTCCAGTTCTGGAGCCAGCTGCACAAAAGGTGACCAAATGGCTAGTATGATGTTTCCTTTAATTTCATGACAAAATAGTTGAGCACCCATTTACAAATGGATCAGGGAGGGGCAGTCCTCAACAAGATAAAAGAGTGACAGTGAAACCCAGGATGTGTAAAAAGAGGCATTAACCACCCTATCATATGTTTCCACAAGCTAAAGCACAACTAGATATTATCATTACTGTTCCCACAGTAGATGCTGTAATGTTCATAACTGTAAAATACTCAGTTATTCCGTAGAAGTTTTTCTAATGTTATAAGATAAACTTTACGTGAGCAGTTTTCCTGTTTTATCAGATCTCATTATCCCTTCTCCAGGCAACCAAGAAATTTTGGCTAGGGTGCCTTGTCTTCTACACCTCCAAAGGATTGCATGTTCTGCTGGGTCTCACTGGGATGGAATTAACTTTTTTTCACAGCAGCCCATATGGTGCAGTGCTTTATATTTGTGGGTAAATCACAACAGTGTTTTGGCTATTGCTTAACAGTCCTTGCACAGCATCAAGACTTTCCTCTCTCTCCTCTATTCCCCCTGCCAAAACCTAATAGGCTGGGGGTGGGCAAGAGGTTGGGAAGGGATATAGGAGGGACAGCTGACCCAAACTGGCCAAAGGGATGTTTCATGTCCTATGACCTTCACATTCAGAATAAAAGCTCAGAGGAAGGAGGAGGGAGGGGAGATGTTCATGGTCATGCCATTTGTCTTCTCAATTAACCATTACATGTGCTTCCCAGGAAGTGGTGGGACATCTGCCTGCTGATGGGAAGCAGTGAACAAATTTCTTTTTGCTTTGCTTTCCCTGTTACACTGTCATTATTCCTATCCTCAAGTCTTCTCGCCTTCCTCCTATTTTCTCCCTGTCCTGGGGGAGAGGGGAATGAGCAAAATGCAGGGTGGGTGTTTGGCTGCTGGCTGGGGTCAACCTACTACACATGTATACAGCAGATAAACCCACATGTAGTAGGCCAAACACTTCCCAGAAGTACCAGGTTTTTTGTACAGCAAGAACATATAAAGTAAATCTTTCCTTACTGCTTGCTAGTACCTGAGATAAGGTCTCTAATTAGTGGAACAATTCATCTACAACTCAACTCAATATTTGAATTACTCTGAGCTCCTTTAGGAAAGGTCAGATGAATTATCTTGGATGGCAAGATGTAGCTATAGTTCTTGTTTTTAGAAACTATTAAATACCTTTCCAGATAAAGTATACTATGTAATTCATTCTCTAACATTACTTTTTTATAATTTATGCATTAAACTTCAGGAATGTGAGGCAAATCAGCTTTCAAGCTAAAGTCAGTAACACTCAAACGATACTGAAGTTTAAATGGAAGGACACAGGAATTCAAATCTTACTTTTTCAGAACATGTAAGAGTGTAAGAGTCCTGATCAATCCTCAAGGGTATAGTCTTCAAAATGTTATCTTTAGTTCTTAATTAATTATCCTTTTCTTTAAACTTGTTAGCATTTATGATCACAATCTATGTGATCTTCAGGTTTGTGCTGGGAGTCCTTCCAGGACACTTGTCTTTCCCTCTTGTCCCATAGAGAACTTAGTTTACGGGTAGTGTATTCTGAGATTCCAAAAATGTGGGTGTAACTTATTTGCCTGACTTAAACAGATTGAACGCTAATCAAAATATGTGGGTACTTACATACAACTAATAAAGCTATCCTGGAACATTATTAATAAAAAAAAAACAAAAAACATTTTTTTAGAGAATTGTGACTTATATATGTTTAAACTATTAATCTCCACATGTATATGTGTGCATCCTATAATAAAGCTGACGCTTACAACCTACTTCAAAGACTACAGAGAGTGAAAGGAGAGGGGAAAAAAAGACAAATTCGTTTTGTAGACATAAAAAGTCAAGTGTGTGTAATGACTAGTCAACTGAGACAATGCTGACATTTTAGGTGTACAGCTTCTGAGGCCTTGAGCCAGATATTCAGAGGAATGAAACATCCACAATTCCAAATGATGTCATTAGGAAATGAAGGTATATCACTGTGAAAAAGCCCAGCCTAAGGGATCAGGTCTCTTGTGGTCCTTGAGATGAACAACCAAACTATGCTGGATTTGCTATGATGTATAACTGTCTCTACTGATCTGTACAGTCTAGGAAAGGAAAGATTCTAGTCTTCACTAAAATGTCAAAATTTGCCAACAGAGTACATGCTATACTAAAGCTACATTTTCTTGGGGAAAAAAAAAACCAAAACCAAAAAACCACATTTGGCTTATATAAAGTGTAATATAGCAATTATGCAAACTGACAATTCAACAATGACCACAGTACTAATGTTTTATAGGCAGACACCAAGACATTCTTATTTTGAAGGAAGGATGATACCAGCTGAGAGTCAAAGTGAGTCTGAAAAGTGAAAGAAGGTGCTAGAGACAACCAAGCATATGTTAAGTTTGGTTTGTTAAAGCAAACAAACAAACAAAAAAGTGGAAAGAAAAAATAATAAAATAAAGGTTTAAAAGCATCATGTGGGAAGAAATATGGACCTGGATTGCTTTTGTGTAATAACAGTAGTGACCTGCGAACTAGGTCAGGGTCTAACAAATGGTACATCAGTGGAGAATGATTGGAGGAAAAAAAAACATTTGGATGTTTCTGAACAAACAGCAAACAGCTGATGAAGCAATTCAAGCAACCTCATCATCAGCTTTCTGTGGACTTGACCTTGGAAGCGGATCCATTGGCCCCATACGACCTCATTGCCTTGTTTATCTTCTGTGACAGTTTGGAAATTTAAAATGAGCCTTTACCTTGAATTCTTTTACTAAATGCTCTTTTATCCAGCATGTGTCAACACGCTTTATTGCATTCTATTATTTTAGTACCTTGTCATAGGTTTTTCTCTGTCCATTCAGTAGTTATCAGATGGAAGTTTTTTACAAAGATTGGTTCTCAGCATGGAGCCAAAGATCTGAAGGAGACAACATTGTGTGTAGCTGCATTTCTTCTAAAGTAAGATACACACAAAATATCTTGAAACAGCATATTCTGGTCAGACAGTAGAGTTTCTGTTGATGCTAGTACAGCTCTATGAAAAGAATGAGTTGTGAATACACATCTTAAACAATGAAATAATTTCTATTCATCACAGTTCACTTTAGAAGCTTACATTGTAGCTACACACATGTGAACAAATTATCTAGATGCTCTTTATAGTCAATACGGAAAGAAGTGCATCTAGAGTGTAATTCATCTGTCCTCATCAATTGTACCATGTCCTTTCTTTTTCAACAGCACTTCATTCATATATTGAAGGAGCACACCTAAATAGTTGGGCTGTACCTCTGTGCACAATACAGCATTCACAACTGCACATCCTTCTGCCATCTAAGTGACAAAGAACAAAGAATAACCTTTGCTTACACTTTCCTGCAAATAGAATTAATTGGCCCAACCTAATTTAATATCATGGATAATGCCTGCCTCCTTTTGTTCCTCTGTAAATCAGCAGCACTTTGTTGAAATGTAAGAGCCTTTGGTGTTTTAAAGCAAAAAACCAAAACAAAACAAAACAAACCCCAAACCCCACAAAAACCCCACCTTTAAATTCTGTAGCTTAATGACACCTCTTGGACTTGCTAACAGAATAAATATCACAGCTGGGAAACATTAATTTTCCAAACATTACAAATGCTTTGAAAGAGTTAAGTGAATTATTTTCAGAGTCCGTAAGAGAGATACCAGCTCTTCTGTTTTATACAGAAGTTTTCTTGTCGCTTTCTCCTTACTGGTCTTTGATAAACTTCTCTAGCTGACTTTGGCAGTTCACAGTCCTTTACAAGCAAAGAACAATATACCTTCTGTAAAGCAACCAGTGGCCTTCACAGCAGCCCTTGTGCTATCAGATTCAAGATAAACACTGGCGTATGTTCTTTAAAGCAAGTAAAATGTCTCAACGTATAACACATCTGCGGTTCAGCATTGCAAAGTTGCTTTAATGGGACTTAAACAGCTGAAGGGGTATTTCCATGGTAAGAGCCCTAAGCTAAAAGTGAAATCAGCCTGCACCGATCAGATCTATGTACCAGTAAATTGTCACAAAATCAATGGCTATGTCGATGGCTTTAGTTTATTGCAAACACAATAAAAAATGTTAAGGAAGAGATTCATAAAAGGAGAAGGGTGCTTTTTTTCTTGCATAATCCTTTTTATTATTTCTTTTAGTTTTCCTTCCCCCTACTCTTTTCCTGTTCTGCCTTTATAGGCTGTGAATCCACAGTCATGTTGTTTTGGTTTATGAAGGTACTGATCGTCAGCTGCTGGGTAGGAACTGCCTACATATATGCTGTAAGCCTGTAACAAATGCAATGTAATTCAACTTGCTGTAGCACATAATTGAAGGCATATAAATGACATGAAAATACATTATGTTTTTCAAGGACTAAAAATCTTCACACACAAAGAACTGTCATGGCTTATGTGATGTGTAGCAACTTTTTTACCTGTAGCAGTTTGACAATGTGCCTGAACTCCAGCACTGCCTTATTCTGATTTTTTTTGAGTTAACTTCCTTAATATTTACTTCCCCATGAAAATTCCCCTTACACTCTTAGTAGACTATAATCTTCAATACTTGATTTAGCAAGTTTCCCTTCAAAAGCTGTAGGCTATTTCTGTACGTCCTTGCTGGAACTGAATCTGTGTTGCTTCCCACCTTTTTGCTTCCTTTGGTGTTCTTTGAAATTGCTGAGGTGTTTCCGTTGTTTGCTAATGCAGAATGTGCACGTTGTTTCATACCTCCCACTTTCATCTATCCTTGCCAACCACAAAATTACTCTCTTTTCTTTCCACACTTAGGCTATAATTTCAAGCAATTCACTAGCATTCTTTTCATTATGAAACGGAAAAATCATCAGAAATCTAATTATTTTCAGGGGTGAAAAAAAAGCTTTGGAAATTTGTAACATTATGGCACATGGTACATATATGTCACGCCATCTGTGCTATATGTATTTTTTTTTCTTTTTTCCCTGGTCCAAATTTGCTATTTTTCCTCCCTCCCTGAACATACTGTAAGTCCTTATGTTGAACAGATGAGTAAAGACATAATTAGATGAGATCTTCCATTCAAATTTGAATGGTTTGTGAAATTAATACTTCATTCACAAGTCACCACTGTCCCGGTGGAGCCTGAGCACTTCTACAGTTCTCTAGTGTAAAGCAGGTTAGATCAGAGAAATAATTTTAATTTGTACTAAAATGTCTCACAGAGCTCATTTATTCAAATATCACAACTCGCTGGAAGAATGGTGACTTGCAGGCAGTTTAGGTGAGACTCAACTTTATAAATCACTCAAACTGAATCAGAAGTGGTGAGGCTGATACAGCTAGAGATGTCATTACATGGAATTTTGAGACAGACATAACACAGGAAAACACCTAGTTTGTGCTAAAGGCACAGAGTAAACTAAAACAGGCCTCCCTTGTATCACCATTCATGAGTGTTCACATCTGAGGAGAAATTGTCAACTCCATTGATAATAGTCCTCAGCCTGACTTCTTTCTAGAGATTACTGCAAAAGTATTTCAGAAAGAAACATAAAGCAGCAGCTGAATGACAAGAAGACTGAAGCCTGATCGAAAGACACTGAAAAGGATTTTTAAAACTTCTTTCAACTGGGGACCTGAAGAAGACATAAGACCTGCCTATTATCTTGAGGTAGGAAAGGGTAGCAAGAAAAAAGCTCTTCCATTGAAACATATTGTGTTAGCACAAGTAATAGATTGTTTTCTCTTTAGTTGCCTGGCTCCTGTAGCTAAGAAAAAGAACCAGGATTTTCCACTGCTGAGGTCCCAAATTAAATCCATATTGGACCCAAAATCTTTTCTAGCGTTTTCACCCACCATCTGAGTTC
Organism: Buteo buteo; assembly: GCF_964188355.1. Classification (NCBI taxonomy): domain Eukaryota; kingdom Metazoa; phylum Chordata; class Aves; order Accipitriformes; family Accipitridae; genus Buteo; species Buteo buteo. The sequence continues at coordinate 27,381,667 of NC_134184.1, read as the reverse complement.
AAGCTGTTCAAGTGTCAGTTTTTTCTAGCTTGTAAGATCTGGTATTTTGTTGTGTACCTAGAAAGGCATAATACTGTCACTATAGTATAAATCATGCTGATGACACAGAATAGGACAAAGCTGCTCAGCATTACCTATCACTGTCAAACAAACAAACAAAAAGTTTGTCTGACAAACATAGCTATTTAATGTTTTTTTTTTTTCCTACTTCAGAAACATGAATGAGTTCTGTGTTTTGGGGGAGCCTTCCAAAAGCCTGTCACTGATTTTTAGCTCCAGATTGCCACTGAAAACAAAAAGGTGGGTGTTGGACTTCCCCTGTGCCACTGAAAATTTCCTCTAACGTGTTTCATGTACTTCTTTGTGCTTCATTCTTAATCCAACAAAAAATTTATAGCTCACCCTCAGATACTCCCTTTTGTCTGTACAAAGCATTGGTGGGAGAACACTGTAAAGCATTTACAAGGATATTAATTCCTGTTCTTAAGTGGGTTCACTTCAACTGTTTTCATGCCTACTTTGTGCTTGCTTCCTGTCAATATTACAGTGATCAGACTTTACCAGTGATAAAATTCATGAAATGTACCTTCAGCTTGAATGCTTATTTGCCAAAAGCAAAATATGAATTGCATAACTAATCAGTGGTGTGAATTTCAAATATCTAAGTCAATATTGCACTTCAAAAATGTACCTCAGCATGCAATTTAACATTCTTACAAAATGAAATTTAGCTCTTTAGTGTGGAGCAAGATAAAGCCAATTCATTGTCTGGAAATAAAAGTTAAATGGAGGTCAAGCAAAGACAGTACTTTGAAAGTTATAATGTAGATTTGAAAAGGTATTTGGGTATGTAAAGACTCATATCAGGTTTACGATTTACATTATCAGATTAAATGATTACTTCTATTGCTTTCACAGGAGGTTTAGACATCAAATCAGTTTACAAATTTGAAAAATTCTACTGAACACCTACCTTCATCTTTATGCACTCAAGATGGGATTAATCTCAGAATAATTTCTAGTCAATGGAGGGCTGGGCATCATGAAAGGGAAATTTGCCCTGACTCTTTAAGGCATCTGGGTTAGATGCGATGAATCCTCTTCTTGCTGCATTGACTATATGTTATGGCTGGCCTAGACTAGACATCTCAAGGCAAAAGTTAAATTTTACAAACCCTCTCATGTATTTTGGTAGGAATCATAAGATGAAGTACCCTGGAAAAAACACAAAACCTCATAGTTTTGCTAGTTACAGGAAGAAAACACAAACATATCTTTTCATATTAGATATATGAAAGTGATAATTCAGTGAAAATTCTTGATGTTTTCTTGAGCTAAACCCAAACACTAGTTTAAGCAGAGGAAACTGTACAGCATGCTTTTCTATTTGTATGTGAAGACTGAGAGAGTGTGAATGTTGGTATCTGTGTATATCCTCATGCTGTGTCAATTTTTCCAACAAGATCGTTATTCAAGATCTTCACCTTCCTGTATTCGCTTGCTGATTTTCACTTAACTTCTTTTAAACCCTTACCATTGCATTTTTTGGTTGAAATTGCAAACTACTGAAAAGATTCTGGATTGGGACAAATTGGGTGATAATACAATACTGCCTTCCCTAGGAAACTAAACATCAAGATGACCCTTGATGCTATTTCTGTGTATCTTGCATTGTTTCTCATGAAGAATCATAGAAGAAAATCAGATTAAAATTTAATCCTTCTGTGTAATCACCATCTGGGTCCTGCAAACATTGGCAAAGTTCTGAAACAAAATGTCATAACCTAGAATGCTCAGGGTGAAAACCTGGCTGCATTGAAGTCAATGGTAAAGTTTTTATTGATTTCCATGGACCAAGGAACTCATTGCAATTATAAGCATAAATCACGAACAATGTATCATTAAATTTTTTTAAGGTGTAAAATGACTAAAGGATATAGACAGGTCTTCTTTATACATTACCTTTAGCTATTATATGTCCTCCTATGACCTCAAATTTGAGCTCCTGAGCAGTTCTAATTATTCAGAGCAGACTTACTGTAGAAATGGCTTACGCATCTGTCATATTCCCCTAAAAGGCAGATTTAAAGCCTATACTGTATTTATTATGCTAATTCACTTTGAAATCTATGGTGAAGGTGCCTCATGCCTTTCAAACTGAGTTTGCATAGTAAATTTAGTATGGGTCGTGGTGGCCCACAAACATTATCCCTGAAGCAGCTTTAACAGTGCCCTAAGGAAGTGTGCAGTACACACACTGTGAAATACACATGTAGTGAGAAAAAGGGGGGAAAAAATTAAGTACTTCTTTTTTGTGCTCTACTTTTTAGTAGTTCTGGGTTTGGGTTTCTTTATTTAATATCTTTGGTTGTTGTAATCATGCTTTCAGAAGCAAAAGCACTTAGCAATTGTGCTTCTAATGTGGTCTTTCCATAAAATGGCTAGCTTTTATCAGAATTAACCTTTTCCAGACTTAAGTGTTAAAAGGTGTTTTTGTTATTGCCAAACAGTCTATTTTCTTCTGAAAAAAATACCCATCACCACCCACCATCAGTGACACAAAAAAAAGCCAAATAGGTATTTAATTCAGTATTCTCAGGTTTTTTAACCACCATCCATAGTGGTGTATTTTAGAACAAACAGGTCCTAAAAATTTAGAGTTTTTTTAATATCTGTTAAAGTAAAATGTTATAGTCGGCTTGAAAAATGAATATACCTCCCCAATGTATGCAAAGCGCTATTACAGTTATTTTTCTGGATTAAAAAAATACAATAAAATGAAGTTCAGGTTTCGTATACATTCACTATCTAAGAGTGAAAATAATAGTGGAATTCAGCAATCATCCCTCCCCACCAATCATTGCAAGCCATATAATTTTAAAGTTAAATTTAAGAGCAATACAAATGTGTTTAAGTATACAAATGAACAATTAGGGAAGACAAATAACACTAATGCTGCTCCATAGTGGCAGTTCTGGCTATAGCATAGTAGTTTGTTGTCCCAGGTTATATTAAAGTGATTTTAAACATTTGCATTTCTTTCACTTTTTGCCTAAATGAGTCATTAAAAGGTGGGTTTGAAGTTATTTTGTTGCCTTAAACGCATTTCAATATCAATATCATAGATATTTTGCATACATAAGAATTCACAAAAACTGCTCCGCTGGTCTGATTTGTGATCTTCATTGAGTCATTTCCCTGCTTTATTCCAGATGTCTTCTTTAGGCTTCTAAGGAATGCACTGCGTTAATGAACACTAATACAGTTTTTATAGTCCCTGGGGTCCACTGTTTGCACAGTGTCTCTTAAGTAGCAAGAAGATCATCAGATATTATGAGACAATTAATGAGTAATTAAAAAAAAAAGAAAAGATGAAAAAGATGCATCCTTTAGAAGTTCATTTATGTGTGTTTTTTACAAAACATTCAGGCACATTTCACATAGCTGTAAAAATATATACCCTTTGCACATGTGGTGAAGTATTTGAATAAAAAGGAAACAATATTACATGAAAAATATAGATATCAGAAAAGTCAGATGGGAACTGCAAACAAAAAAAACATTCAGAAAACTAATAAGCAAATGTGAAAATAGTTCTCCTACAATCATCACCTAGGTTTTACATCTGAGGTAGAGAGGTGTAAGATACTTAGCATATGTGTGTTTTCAGGTCAGTTTTTCTCTCATTCTCTATTCTCTAAGCTGAAACTGAGGTCAAAATATTGCCCTTTTTCTTGGAGTCTCAATGGTTTTCTTAGCTGTCATACATGACAATATGGAGTAGGTATTTCTTTTTAATTACTGTGGAAATGATCACATTTGAAATTCAAGTAAAGGCACCAAGTCTGAGTTGAGGCTTACTATTTAAATTTAGATTTTCTACTGTTTTACATTAGGGGAGGTGAAAGGAAAACAAACTGTGTTTAACTTAGGTTTTCATCTCTCACACTATAGCTATTAAAGTGTATTCTGGAAAATGTTATTTCAATCATCAAGAAAACTCATCACAATGACAAATTCTATGACATTTATACATTGAACTATGGTTAGAAATTCTGATATGCTTGCACTATAAAAAGGATGATGTGATGGAAAAAATATTTCATCTGGGACACTGAAAATACATAGGGAAAAGAGCTGACGTATTTTATACATGACTTTTGCCAGTTTCCATTTCCATATATCTATTTACATGTGTATGGAACTATATGTGTATATACATATGCATGTGAGTGTGGTTGTGGGCATGTGTAGCTAAACAAATTACTACAATTCCTCATTTAAAAATGAACATAAAATAATAATTTCATTATCAAAAGTGCCTTTCCTTAAATTACAGTCAGTCCTGCAAAAATTCATTAGTTTGCCATAAGCGTTATTTATATCAAGTTGTAACTGAAAAAAATATATATATAATGAATACCATTAAAATACAATAAAAGGAGTCACAGGGAGTCTTGATGATGTACAAAACATGTATATTACAACTTCTGTAAAACATTTACATCCTCAGAAAATGGAAATGTAAATTTACTGAAACAAAAATGCAAGGCTTACTCATCGGGAATACAAAGAGACCAGGGATTCTGCCTTGGAAAGCCACAGAATAAATGTAGGCAACGGTGATGGGCTTCATGGGTTGTCAGAAGGCATTTAAGGACACAGTTTCTGTAGGGATGTGTGTTGATCACGTTGCCTCCTTGCCACCTCATCAGCGAGGCAACGGCAGAGCAAGTCTCTGAAGAAGAAAGCTGGCAGCCCAACTTCCACCATCTTTTACTTTTGCTATCTACAGGCTTTCTGGTTTAAAGGCAGAAAGAAATGGTCTGATTTTCAATGAGATTTAGTATTCATGACTCGGAAGAGCTTCACTGGCATTTCATAATATAGATCTCTCACCGTTCTGCATCCAACTTTCAAGTCTATGGCGAGGAACAAGATTCCTCTCTTCTTTACATGAACTCTGCCCTATGTTGGGAAATACTATTGAGACCCTTTAGGTGTCAGATATCCCGGTAAATTTGTTTCTACGCACAGCAGAGTGAAGTGATGTTCAAAGACCTGTCTCTGAGGCCATCAGAGAGAAAAATCACATTGCTTACGTATTTGGAGTTATTTTGACTAGTTGTATAAAATGTCCTTCATAAAAGATTGTGCTTATATCCTGAGTATTGTATCACACCACAAATAATGAGATGTTTTACCTTAGGTCTCTAAACATGAATTTTTAAGAAGCCCACTGAACAGGCAGAGTATGTTGGAAAAGTGAGCCTGTCTCTAAATTAGTTAGAGATTAGTTAGAAAAATACTCTAAGCACAGGGTATTTTTCAGGTAAATGCAAACACTCTAGATGATGGCACAATTTCTGTAAGAATATGTATTGACATATCAAGATTACCTCAAACTTGAGTATCATCTTACAGAGGACACAAATGAAAACAGTGCCTCTGAAAGTATTGTATCCTTCAGAATTTTCTTACAAGGAGCTGGACTATTTCATATAAAAAAAAAAAACCCAACATGTCTGCTTAGACTATATATCTTAAGCAAAGAAAAGTAAAATTCACATGCACCCAAATTCAGTCTTTATATTTTCTGGGAATCATAGAATGGTTTGGGTTGGAAGGGCCCTCTAAAGATCATCTAGTTCCAATCCCCCTGCCATGGGCAGGGACACCTTCCACTAGACCAGGTTGCGCCAAGCCCCATCCAACCTGGCCTTGAACACTGCCAGGGAGGGGGCAGCCACAGCCTCTCTGGGCAACCTGTGCCAGTGCCTCACCACCCTCACAGTGAACAATTTCTTCCTTACATCTAATCTAAATCTACCCTCTTTCAGTGTAAAGCCATTACCCCTTGTCCTATCACTACAAGCCCTTGTAAAAAGTCCCTCTCCAGCTTTCTCATAGGTCCCCTTTAGGTACTGGCAGGCTGCGATAAGGTCTCTCTGGAGGCTTCTCTTCTCCAGGCTGGACAACCCCAACTCTCTCAGCCTATCTTCATAGGAGAGGGGCTCCAGCCCTCTGATCATCTTCATGCCCCTCCTCTGGACCTGCTCCAACAGGTCCATGTCCTTCTTATGTTGGAGTCCCCAGAGCTGAACGCAGTACTGCAGGTGGGGTCTTACGAGAGCGGAGTAGAGGGGGAGAATCCCCTCCCTCGACCTGCTGGTCATGCTGCTTTTGATGCAGCCCAAGATACGGTTGGCTTTCTGGGCTGTAAGCGAACATTGCTGGGTCGTGTTGAGCTTCTTGTCAACCAACACCCCCAAGTGGAAGCAAAAAGGTTTCTTTAATATCTTATATAATATATAACATATAATTATATATGTAGTTATTATAATATAACTTTATGGTAACATATAATTAGAAATATAATTATACATATAGCTATACATATAATTATTATAATACAGGATTAATTGTATATAATTAATCAAATTAATAATATTCACAGGTGGAAATTTTGAAATTTAGAAATAAACTTAGAGAACAGAAGAGTGTTTAACTGGAAGACAGTGCAATAAAAAAACACTTTTTAATATGTTGACATAGTTTTGTAAACCTAAGAAATTAAATAAACTTTCAGAAAGTACTGCATCTAATATATTAATTTAAGATTTCTGCCAAAGATAAACTGAATTTTCTGGGTTTTTTTCATACAGGGGAGTGTTTATATTAATTATAAAAATTGTAGAAAAATATCTGAACCTAAGTTAAACCTAAAAAAGTTGTATTGCTTTAAGGAATTACCTTTTTGAAATTTTCCTTCTTGTCAAAGATAATTTTAAACCACTAATTCAAAATGATGCAATGGTGCAATTTGAAATAAAAATTCCATAAATACTGCAGTTCCATAAAACCTACCACTTGCATATGTTCCAACTATATATTTTTAACAAATTTCATATAAAATCTATGACAGCAGTAGTTTTCTTACTACAAACAAAAAATATGAAAATATTACCAAAGTGGTTATCTCTAGGCCTCAGGTGTAAGAATATATTCTTACAATCTTATCTATTTATTTTGCCTATAAACCATGGATTTTAAAACATATTTTTAATGAGGCATTCACATTTTTTTTTGCAAACAGAGAGACAGATATGGTTTATATTGTGTAATTTCGCAGTGATTTCCTGGGTGCAAAAATGAAAGACAAGGTGAAGTTCTTTTAGACATCTTATTACATTAGAATATAAAAGCCACTTTGCTAAATTAGTTGGCAGTTCCATTTTTATCCTAAACTAAACCCCAGATAACGCATAATCTCTCTCTGGCATACCTTCTCCGCTTCCAACAATCATCTGTTAAGGGCTGCCTACTTTGGAAATCGCATCCAAATTGTTGTTTTTAAAAGACATTAATTGTCCTATGCCTCATTAATTTGTCTAATCCCTTCTAAAATTCATTTCTGCTTTCAGTCTCCACAACCTCTACTGATGACAAATATGTAAGTACTGAGGGATACAATATTTATTTTCTGGGTTTTTTTTCTGACATAGCAAGAGTTTCCTCTAGAATCTCCTACTTTCAAAGTACTTTCTAATTCTCCTTTTATCTATTTGTATCTTATTCATTTCTCATGCTTTATCTTCACATTCCCTTGTACTGTATCATTTCTGCCTGCTCCAGGGAAACATCATTATCACATCCCCAAACGTTTGCATCAGATTCTCAAACAGCACTGACCAAACCCTTTTCATTATCTTTGACAACTTATGATTTCCAGTGGCAAACAAGTAGCATTAAAATTATGTAAGCCTTGATCTCCTTTCTGTAACTATTACATTGCTTTTACAGATATGGAACTTATTCTGCTTTCTAACAACCTAGTCAGTAAGTGTTGTGATGTCCAATTGTAACTTTTAAATCAGGAATACTTTTTTCCTCATGCAAATTTTATATCATCAGCAAAATTTGTTGCCTCACTATTCCTACCTTTTAGAATATTCTGAACAACATGAATAACAGCACAGATACCTGAGACTGGCTGTCACCCTTCATTGATGAAATAACAGTTTATTCTTATAATTTATTTTCTCTCTCTTAACCATTACTTAACGCATGAGAGGATTTTTTCCTTCTATTTTGAGACAGCTTAATTTCTTTAAAAGCCTGTTATAAAAGATCTCTTGAAAGCTTTTGAAAATCCAAGTACAGTAAATCCACGTGAATAACCTCATCATGCTTCTTGAGTACTTGAAAATAATTCTAATAAATTTGTGAAACATAATTTCCTTCTGAAAGATAGCTCTTTTGTTCACTCCTCCTCATGTTCATACTTCTCCCTTATTTTGTATTGCTCTACTAATTCTACTACTAAGTATAATTTCTACATATTTGACATATATTGAGGTTAAATGGACTGATCTGAAATTTAACAGACTATCTTTTGATGATTTTCTTTTTTTTTAAGACCACTTTTTTTTCTTTTTTTTTTTTTCTTTAACAATTTGCATAACAAACATTCAGGAGTTTTATACTGCAGTTCCTTCAGAATTCGGGGGCAAGCAACTGCTTTCCTAATTTCATTAAAACTACAGTATAGGTGGTAATTATGGAAGAGTCAATGACAGGTCCTGCTTTCAGAGAGGTGATGCTCTCTGATCTCCAGAAATTGCAGAAAGCTTTTTCCTCAATGCAGTGTTTGTTTGTGTCTGTTTGAGAATTGTCACAGTGGAGCTGGCTTTATTCATGAACCCATTAGCCCCATTCATTCGAAGTGAAAGGCATCTGGGATAAATCCAACCGTAACAGCCCAGGACTCAGGCTGCCATCACTCCTCCTGGTATTCCCCTGACCTGGATATGGGAGGGCTGTGGGAAGGTAGGATCCTCCACCCTCCAGAAGAAGAAAGATTTTGCAACTAAATAATCATGAAGTCTTGAATTAACTGCAAAAGGAGAATTATGGCTTTGCCAAAACTCATTAGTTTGAGGAAATCAGAACATCAGACAATGACCAAACAGTTAAAGCCAGACATCCAACCAATGTACATTTACAAACAGCTCCTGCCAAGTACATTTCCAGCGTTTCACACCAGCTTGCCAACTCCAGCAAAACTCAAGCTTCCAAGTCACCCCGTTGGATCGCCTGTTCCTGTGAAGCCCACAGAAATTCTTGTGGCTATTATCCTCTCGGTGGTGTTTCCAGGACTTGTACTCTTGAAACATGTCCCAACTGTCAGGATCGCAAGGACCACCACATCCATGTTTCCAAGGCGAGCAACCAAGCAGCCTGGCACAGTCATCATCCTGTAATGGTAGATATTGATATTTTCCTGTTTGTTTCAATTTCTAGTGAGATGAAAACTAAATATCAAACTACCAAATTGTTTTACCAACCGAATTTTCTTCTTTCCTATAGGAGCCTCATAACTTTTAAATGAGGTGAGGTCAGAATTACATTCATAATCTATGATGCACTTGGGGCTTTTTTTCTTGTAGAAGCAAATTTCTATATCTCTGTGAGGAAAGCAGAGGTATGCAAAACAGAAGGAAGATGCAGATATGAAGAAATAAAAAAAAGTAAGAGGCATACTTTACCAGAATAATTCCTAACTTCAGAAGATTTTTAATACATCTGCTTACAGATGTAGATTACAACTGTAATCTCTACAGACTTCATAGATCTCCACAGGCATGTCTTAGTTTTTTTCCTCCCAGATCTCCTTAGAGAGTTCATGTGAGCCTTTAAAATAAATGTTCATAAGGGGGATTGTGTAGTACAGTACTCCATTTTTTTCAGTCTCCCCGTACCTCAAAGGAAAACTAAATTAATCTCTTTTGCCTATCTGCAGCTATGTTTTGAGAATATCTTGCCGGTATTCTACCACTGTGCTGTTGTATAAATAAATTACCATAATATCAGACGGTAGGAAAGGAAAAAGCAGATGGTAAGGTGAGAAGTACTAAGCCACAGTAAAATACTGTACAGGCTCATAAAGCTTTTGCCCAAGCTTTCTCCTTTTTTTTGTTTTACAGATTTCTGTATTGCAGCAGAACATCTACATGTTTTCACAAACACAGGTCCATACCTCGCAGCAGCTAAGCCACGCTCACGGAAAGTGTAACGTGGTTGGCCATGCAATGCTGAAAACCCTGCGAGGTCCTTCATGTGGCTGTTGCTCGGGAATGTTGCTACCTTCATTCCTGGAGGAATTCCTCTGTGTCACTTGGACCTTCCTACCCCCTTAACTAACTGTTAATTGGTGTTTAAGCTAGAAGCTAAGGGAGGAGTGTAAAAGAAGAGAAAACCCTTGAGAAAAATCCTTGGGTGGGACCTCTCAATATGAGTTGTCAGCCCCAGGGTGCTGGTAAAACTGGCAAGAGCATCACAGAATTTTTTGTGTGGACAGATCAAGCTCTGCCTTCAAAAAAATGAGGCTGAGCCATCTCCTTCTCCTGTTTCTGTTTCAAAAGCTTGTTGCTCTGATCAGTAAAGCCCTTCAAATTTACATCCTGAATCATGGACTCTTTACAGCCAGTTGTTGTGCCAGAGTGTCTATAACTTTTACCTGCTGTAGGTCATAGATAAATGTTAAATAGCATCAGATCCATCATTGCCCTGAAGTGTTTTGCATGTAACATCTCTGCAGCTTTTCAACACAATTCTCTTTTGCTTCTCGCTTACGTCATTCTTTAGCAATTTCATAATTCCAGCACCAATTCTTTCTTTCCTAACTTCATTTACAATTTCATGAGTGAAATCACAACATTTTTTTCATAATGTCTGAGTAGGTAGGACCTATTCCATTCCTATTGCTCAGAAAATTTTATCAAGGAAATCTATGAGTTTAATCTGGCATTTTCAAACTTTGGAAAATTTAGGCCTAATTAGTGCTTTCAAATTAATTAAAAATGTATAAAAAGCTTTGGACAGGGTGGAGTTCAGACTACTGGGCATTGCAGATGACAAAATCATATAAAAATATATTACTTAAATCCCATCGCCCAGGATTTTTAATTTTGTATACTAAGGGGTTTTTTTTTGGGGGGGGGCAGGTGGGAGTAATTTAAATGATGATAATTACAGTGGTCTAGTCAGCTTCATTTGTCTGAGGCTGGGATATGGAGGGAAACATGGTAATCCTCAAATTTTCAGTGCTGCATAAGTGTCACATGGCAGTGATGGTGCAGCAAAAACATGTGGAAAATGTCTCTAGTTTCTCTACTCTTCTTTACTATCTTTTACTATATTATAGGATTCCACGATTTTTTCAGACATTAATGTATTCAGTCAGTTACAAAAATATGCTTTAATTATAGTAGTACACATAGTTACTGGACCCTTTTGAACACGTAATGAGACCTATCAGACCAGAACAATTTATTTCACTTTTCTCCTTTCTTTTTAAATGATGTTCTCAAAACAATATTTATTAACTTTTCATATTGCTGGTCCCAGTAGAATTCCTTTATTTTTGTCTTAGATAAAAATAATGATATAAGATGATGCATGACCAGGAATACGATGCTGTCAATAAGAAGCATTAATTAACAAATTAATTAGACACAATTTGTTTCTTTCCCTCATGAGAGAAGAAAAGAATTTTTCTATGTTGCTGGAAAGCATACTAAATAAGGAGAAACATGCATATATCAGTCCCCTAAATACTGCAGCCTTAATAAACTTCCTCTAGGGTTTCTTTCTCCAGGGTAGATACAAATTGTTTTCTTAAACTGGCTCACCCATCCTTAATCCACAATTTGCCAACACAATTTGCTTCTGCTTTCGTGATGTCTTAGCAACTGCAGAATAACATGGCCCTTTATAGACCTCACTCAAATCTAAACCAAACCCACGTTGATGCAATGGGATAATTTATGTTCAGCTACATATCCTCAGGACAGATGTATAGTAGAGTATATTAGATGCTCTGCCCTCTGTGCTGGAAGTTTTTTTCCATTTTAAATAAACACTGCAAATGCCTAATTCTTTCCTGTTTTGACCTGGGTCTCTCCTTAAGTTTAAGTGTATGTAGGTGTCATAAGGGGAAAAAAAAAGCATATAAACAAATAAAAAAATAACACAATTAAGAATATTGCTTATTTTCTTATGTGCTTTGTTGCTCTTGTTTGCAGAAAACATTTCTTTTGCAGAAACAGGAATGATACGAAGAAAACTTGTAAAATCACTTTCTTGAAGTATTACTTAAGTGTCATTATTCTTTGAACTCTTTTGCACAATAATCATCAGAAAATTACAGTGCATTGAAAAATCAACAGAACGCTTCCTCCATCCCCCCATTAACGAATGCATTTCCTCTTCTCACTCTTTTATGTCTTTATTTCTCTTTCACTTAGCTCGTCAATATTTTTTTTAAGGAGTCATGTCTTGAGTAAAATTAGTGAACGACACTGTTGGCAGGAGCTTCCTTAGTTGTTGCAAAAAGCCTCTAAGACGCAGCGATTAATCCCATTACAAAACAGACATTGTAAGAGGTTTAAGGTAAGGGGATGCATGGCCCTCTAGAGATGCCTATTTATCGACGACTATCAGGAAGCCCTAGATAACTAACTTAGGCTAGGCACCGGCTTGTTCTCAGCTAAAGTGGGATGACATGAATCTCAACTGAAAAGTTATCTTCCAGAACTTTCTCTGTCCTAAAATAAGAAGTACACCTTTGATTCTGAATATAAGGTATTTAATTTTTTTTAATGAGTAATGAATAATAAAATTTTCTTGGACCGGAGGAAGAAAATGTTTTATCTTACAGTTGGAAGAGTATGACAAAATATTAAGGAGAAATAAACAGAGGATTAAAAAAACCCCAAAACACTAAAGTGGAGAGAACAGGATGCAAGAAGCAGCTGTTTCTAAAATGCCACAGAGCTTTCCCACTTTCTCTTTGCGATATCTAATCATTAAAAATTACAATGGAGAAGAATGTGGCTGATGACAGTGGAACTGTCAGTGTCAGAAATGATCATGCTGTCAATTATTTCATAACTGTCACTTAATAAATGACTAAATTTCTACAGATTAATCCTATGCTTTGTGTCTTTGTGTATCCCCGTTTACTTCTGATTTTCGCTTAATTGAGTCTGACTGTAAGAATCATGTACAATGCCAGAATATTGCAAACAATATAGCTCTGAAGCAGATAAGGTAGCAAAAGATCAATTAAAGAAAGAATTAAAAGCTAATAATGTGAAAGTTAAAGTAAGGTAGTAAATACATTAAATTATACCTTAAAGACAGAAAGGATATCTACCTTTCTCCCTATATAATTAGCCTCAACAAGGGAAGACCAAATAATTTCTTCTTACCTGGAAGATGCTGAGCCTTTTTAATTACCATATGTGGTAACTGGATAGTCACTAATGAAAATATGAAACAACACAAAGCCAGAATTAGAAAAAAAAATATTATGATATGCAAAAATAGCTAAACAAAACATGCAAATCTTCTTGAAAATAGTTGTATGGAGCCAGGGTTGGTTGTGTTTTTTTCCTTTTCTTTTGTTTCTTTTATTTCAGTCCAAAATGTTTCTTTTAGCTTTTCCATAAGTGCATATGATGTCATGATATGATATATATATCATGATATGATATATATCATGACATGTTTTCACATGATATCAGTAAATCATCATCATCATCATCATCTTCAAAGCCAAGAACTTAATTTTTCACTTCAGAACGTAGTGTATTTGTGTCTAAAATGGCAGCTTGACTTCAGGTTTAACCCTAGATGTTAACTAGTATCCATTTATGTAACCCTGATGGTTGTCAGGTGATAAGCCAAGATAAAAAGTTCATTCTCTAACAGATTTCCCATGTATCGCAGCCTTGCCAGCTATGTAAGCAGCATGCCACTGCTGTATTTACTGTAATCAAATTTCTCTAGAACAGCAAGTTGTTAGGGCTATTAAATGTCTCAACTGGAAACCTCCCATATGGCTAAATTGAAAGGTGGCAGCTAAACAGGCTGAATGAACTTGTGCTCATTTAAGTAGCATGCCCCAAGTGCTTCCATCGTCAAATATACAGTTTTCAAGATCACTTGTTTACTGAGATTTATTTTGAGCAGCCACCAGATTTCTCTTAAGGTTTCTGTCATTAGCTGGTTTCTCCTTATGCTGAATGCGGCAAAAATGTCACTGCACCAGCAGTCAAGATGTTCAGGTTCAAGTGATCTTCAGTTGGGTCACAGACCCAATTATGCCCCGAAGTCCAAAGTTGGGCTTCCTTTTCACAAGCAACATTGCTTCACTAAATAGCACTGCACTGAACCTGCCCTCATCTGATACAACTTAATGGGAAGAACAGATGCTCTAATCGTCCTTTCCTTAAAAATGAAATGGAAGTAGTTTAAGTTTCATTTAAGGAAAAAAAAGATAGGTATGTTTTCTATGGGTTCTTTAGTTTTGAACTCTCCACTGGCAAGTTCTTAAAACCTGGTCTTTAACCTCATAGAGAGGATTTTATACAAGAAATTAATGAATTTTTGTGAATTTATATGTATCTTTATAAAGACAATCACTGGTTGCAGTTGGATTTATTTTTTTTTTTTAAATACAAATAATCTGCAAAGTAATACTTAAAAAAAAATTTAAACCAGCTATGGATTTTAAGAATCTTTCCAGGATTAGAAAAAATAGTCTAATTACAAATATGCCTCACCATAAGCAGATAAGTTCTTTCATTTACATTAATTCAGTGTGATAGTTCAGAACCTGTATTTTTACTGCAGCATGAAATGAAACACAAAACCTCAAAAGCTTGGGAAGTTTCGTAGAGAATAAATTGATGAAACAGAACTTGAGATGGCCTATACGACTGTTGCTGACACATAACGGCCTAAGAAACCTGATTAAGTTAGAGAACTTTTAGAAAATTAAAATTGCCTTTTTACAGTTGTAGTATACACCAACTGAAAGTTTGAATATCTACTTAAAAGCAAGTAGGTTGATTTTTTTTGGTGGGGGGTGTGTGGTGGATATTATTATTATTATTATTATTATTGTTATTATTATTATTACTACTAAAAGTGTTCTATATGGCAGCTGTTTTGAGCAGATTCCAGATAACTAAGTTTGTATTCACAACATCATGGTCTAGTTAAGGAGAAGGATTACTGTTGCCCTTCTCTGACATGCTGAGATCACCTCTTCCCTCCTTTTCTCTCTGCCTTTTCTTGTCTCCTGGGACGTGAGGTTAAAAACTGGGTCTTGTGCTTAGGCTAGCCTGCATCACGTTCTCTAATGTGTTGGTAATCCCCTCTGTTTTGGGCTGTGATGTTTCTTTCTTTCTAATGATTGTGTGTTTTGGGTTTTAGTTTTTTTCATTCTAGATAATGGTGCATTAAAATCATTAGCTCTTGTTTGCTGTTAATGATCACACTCCTTTTACTGATGATCTTTGCTTTTAAATTTGACATTTTCTTACTGCCTGCTAAAATTTAGAGAATTGTGACAAACTCACAATAGCTATTTAAGCATCAATACTAGACTCTGGAGAGTTGGTTTTAACCTGCACAAAGCTTTTAGCTTTTTTTTCTCTAGTATTTTATCTGCTCTGCTTGAATATATTTGCGTGATGGTGAACTGAAAACTTGTCAGGTTAAGTCATTCACTAATCTTTATCATTACTTTAGAGTAATTAAACTAATATAATTTAGGTTTGGTAGGTTTTGTTTTTGGTTTTGTTTCTTTTTTTTTTAAGAAAAAACACATTAAAAAGAACCTAGTTAAGGGTAAGACTGAACCTCTGTACCTTCTCAAAGTTTCATATGCATCAACAGGATATTTTAATTTAAACAGATTGTAGATATAAAAGATGAAGATTGGCCTTTTTGAAGCAAATAGAAAACCTCCCACTGACTTCACTGAGACCAAGATTTCATTTCCAGATCAGCTTGCAGAAGGTTGTGAATTAAAAAAAAAAAAAAAAAGTCTAAATTGACAACTAATATTACTCAGAATGAATAATTCAACCAAGTCTGTTTAAGAGAATTGTCCAGGAAAGATTTACACCATTCATTTTAAAAGAAAGAAACAGAAAATTGTAATAAATGAGGTGGTGACTTTTCTGAGCTATAGCTGTATAAAAATATTTCCCTCTGGATAGAGGTGTTACTTTTATTGTGCAATAATAGTCTTCAATCTTGGGCTTCAGGCATTTTATCAGGATCTCAGTAAATGGTCTACCTTTAGGACAATATTTTATCATGATTGCCCTTAAAACTAGTTACTATTTATATGACAGAGCATTTATAGTTTTGATGGTTTGGCTCATTGGACATAGTCATGCTACTGAACAGCCAGTGGTGACAGAGACAGTTTCTTACATCAAACTACTAAAAGAAAAAGCTGTTTTAAATGTAAGAAATTGAGTGTTTGCCATGAATACTAACCCAATTCAGCATGCTGTTCCCTGAATCCCTAGAATATCCAGTATTCCTAACTCCAATTTGAAGAACAGACAATGGAAAAAAAACAGGCAATGGAGAAAATTCTCCAGTTATATTCTTTTGATTCCTCAAAGTGAGAAAGTGGGTTGGAAATACAAGTGGTAAGTAAATAAACTCAAAGAAACAAATTGTGATATTAACTCCTCTACAGAACAACTTGCCACACTTAAGTCTTTTCAGAAGCCAGAGATCAGCCACTATAAAAAACTATAAAGTGTTATAAAGAGTTAATATTAAAGATATGTATTTACATGAAAAAGGAACATGTTGTGGCAAACTGAAATGTATTCTACTCGTATGTCAGTGCCCATTTAGTATGTAGAGAAAAATATCAGCAACAGCTATGTAGTCGTGCTGTCGCACTGCTACTTCTCTGATATTATGTAAACAGTTTTAGAACTGTAGTGAATGAATAATGTTCATTAAATCCTGTTTTTTTTGGTCATTAACTTCTTGACTACAGACTGAGTGTATGACAGAGAGTATGCTGATTAGTCCTTTGTGAATACAGCATTTAAAATTACTAAATTAATAGAATTTTAATTATTTTCCTCTGTTTTCACTCAGTGCACCTCTCCTTTTCTTACTACTACAATGTTGTCTGGAGTGAAAAACAAAAACAGGGAGCCAATAAAGGCAAATTTTGTTAGGCAATTCATTTAATTAAACTAAATGAAACTGAAGGGAGGAGCTTGAAATAAGAATTCCTTCTGAGAAATTTTATCTACAACAAAGGTTTTAAAGCCAGTCTGAATACTGTATGTCACATATGACATCATCAGAAAAACGTTTGTATCTCTTAATACATGTAGAAGAATCAGAGTTTCTGCATGCAGAATACATGCAAGGTAGATTCAAGCAGAAAGATTCATCTAACCCAGCTTTAGACCTCGACTACGCAGCTGTTAACATCTGAACTAGTAATCCTACAGCTGCGTTGGTAGTCAATGAAAAGAAACAGGGTCCTTTAGAGCACTTTTGGCTTGATTTACCTGACTGGGGGTGAAATGAGGGTTTCATCGAGGTGCCCACATCAACTATACGGAGGTGAGAATCATTAGCCCAAGCGAGTGCCCAACTGTCTCTCACTCAAGCTTCAAGCTGACCAGATGCTATGTGAAAAGAGTATAACAGAGCCTGAGCTAACAACTGTAGAGCGGTGGTCTCCCCATTTTTTTGATTACACACCCCCACCAGTAAAAAATTTTTGAGCAGGCACCCCCAGCATAGGTATATTTATGTCTTTATAAATGATATACACGTGTCTTGGCTTTACACGGTAAGGTTTTGGTAGCAGGAAGGTGGGCTACAGGGGTGGCCTCTTTGAGGTGAGACATGGGGCTGCCCCCCCATCAGGCAAAACTGGTTTCAGCTGGCTCCAAAATGGACCCACCACTGGCCATGTATTAATACATTATGTACATTATAAAACATATGGAAAAATGCAAAATAAAGAATGGATAAGATAAAGATGTAAAGGATGAAATAAATATTATTTTTATAATTGTATTTCATGTGACTTATTAATGGTACAGAGAATACTTTCTTCCTGCACCCCAATGGATTGTCTTACACACCCCAGGGCGTGGTTTCTTTCTGACTTATGAGAAAAAAACAAGAATATAAAAATTCACTCACATACTTTTTTCAGTACTTTTAATAATTTACATAAGAAGTGGGATTTCTTTTTCCATACATTTAAAAAAAAATCTAGTTGTGTGTTTATTTAATCATTATACTCACATTCATGTCTGTCTTTTCCATTAAAGAAATTATGCTGAATGAAGAAAGGTCATTGGTCTTTCCAGAAATTTAGAAGATTTTGTCTTTAGAGAGAACAGGAATGGAAGGAGCGTGGACTTGCTGAAGGGGGATCAGAATATTATTTCAGCTTCAGGTTCTATTGTGGAAAAGGGCCCAGAAAGGACAAGAGTAGGAACATTTGAGTAATCTTGAGAGCACTCTTCCAAGAGTGAAAGTCATGAGAGAAGTGGTGAGACATGTAGACCGTAGTAATGCTATGGAGACCACCAAGGAGGAAAAGGCGTGGGTCTTGAGAGCATTTCAACTTGTTCTGCAGCGTTGACCATCTTCTATCGACTCTGTAAGAAGTTAGGGACTGACATCCTCAGTCAGCTGCAGGAGACATGAATCCCCTGTAAATATTTAATGGTGTGTTCAAAAGGGAAGCAATGGAAGTTCGTTCTTTATCTCATTAAACCCAACATCACTCATTTTCAAACTTGAAATACCTCTGTCCCACAAAACCTTGTTTCTCTACTGCTTCTTGCTGTGAATTATTGATATTATTTGTCACACGTTGTAAAGGCCAACATCACCCAGTTGGGCCTTGGCAAGGTGAATATTGTGCTTGCAGTGGGAGCAACAGTGCATAATGTGCATTTGAATTTGGGAATAGACAAGCTCATTGTTTTATAGAAAGCTTCTACTTTTGATCCTTTATTTGTTTTGTTGAAGGAGATATTTGTAAGCCCAAGGAAAAAACTGTATAAAATATCCTCCTACTTTTTTTTTTGATAATGGACACATGAAGAAAAAATTAAAATTAAAATTAAAAGACAGTTTAAAATGCACTTTAAAGGAAAATACAGATTTGTTTCTCTCAGGTATAAAACCCCACCTCTACTGTCCAGAACTAGCATGTGCTATCCCTTGCTTTATCTATAGATTACAACTTCAGCAGTACTTTTGATTTAATTTGTGGTTGTTTTTTTCCTAGTCTTAAAACAGTATTACCCATATTGCTGTGTCCCACTGATTTGCCAAGCTTGCAGTTTTTCTTAAATACATAATCGTTTATATCATCTGTTGGAGAAGTAAGAAAATTTCCCTGCTGAGCTATGACATCTATCACCATATTTGTCATTTCTTGTCGTCAGTGATGCTCTCCTACAAACTTATTCACACATTTCAAAGGATCACTGATACGGTAGTTACTCTCCACTTTGGTATTTAGTGGCATTCGAAAGACCATTTGCAGTTGACACATCCTATGCGATGTAGTGTAAACAGAGCATTAAATAAGGCTCATTATAATGAAGAGACATTTTAAGACAGCTTAAGGGAGAAATAGTGGATCTAGTTCCATTTATGAACTACACAACTAAAAACGGCTGCTAGTATCACTGTAATTCTATTTTTCCACTGGCAAATTAAAGGTCAGACTAGAGCAGGAATATATTTATGTGGTGTTATTGTAATAGACCTGTAGTTTGTTAATTGAAGTTTCCAGCACATATCTTTGTGTCAGTACCTATGGTGACAACACACTGGTGAATGCAATATAGGTATGGGAAAAATAACTGCCTGATACTATGTCCATCTGCATACCAGATATGATCAGGATCTCAGTCTGGCTTATATTAATTTCAATTCCAGCACTACTGTGGGATCTGAAGAAGAACAAAAAAAGCAAGGAGACATTTTTGCTAAACTGTTTTGTTACTTTGTCTTTCCACCTCCATTCGGTTCATGTTTTTTTCTTGTCAGATTTTGACATATAACATAAAATTTTCAGAAGTGCCTAAGGGCCATATTAAAAAAAGGACTGAGGTATCTGAAGTAGGACTTACTCTGCAGATACCTACAATGAAGAGTGTAATCCTGAAAAGCCCTGTACAACCTCTGTAGGCATCTTATGATTTAAATGTAAAGTTTTCTGGGCACTAGAAATATATACTCAGAAGTTCCTAAATCCTCACACGGCTAAGTTCAGCATCTGAGTTTTCTTGGGATAGCAAAATTAGGTATTCTTCTGCCTAAATCCGTCTGGAGTTGGCTCTGGGAGGGGATCTCAGAGTATGCATAATACAAGAGACACAGAACTGATGTCTTTCAAACTGCCTCAGTATTTGCCACTCTCATTTGAAGCACTGGTGGAAGAGAAAGAACCCTTTAGTTTTTATATCCTGGTCAGAAATTTCACCAAGCTGCTTTGTTCCCTATTGTCCCTGAAAGACTTTGCATTTCCATTTCTCAGCCTAGTGAAGCAGACTTATGCCAGTAGGTAACACACCAGGTGGGGAGATCACCTTATCTTCTTCTTTTTAGAAGTCGTGCCACCATTCAGACTTAGATTCATTTGGCGAGAAACAGGGAATAAAAGAATCTATAGGCTAGCAGTTACTGTGAGTGTGAATCCTTGCTTTCAAGGACTGTTTAGCATTTTAGATTACACTTTCCTGGTCTCCCAGTTGATTTCACTGAAGAAACAGGTTTATTTTTGCTCCCTCTTAAGCACTGAAGTGGCATCTTCTTTTTTTATATTTTAATGACTTATGGGGGAATTAGTTTCAAAAATCACTTAGGGACTTCTGAGTGTTTGCTTCTACACTGTAAACTATGGGTTGGGTACTACTTTCACCATAATATCCCATATCAAATAGAATGCTGTTATGTTGAATGTAATAATGATCATTATTTATAATGTATGTAATAAACGTATACTATAATAATAGATTTTTTTTTCTAATCTTAATGACCATTTGTTTTAGATTGCTTAGGCTGTCTTGCCTCTCATTCTTCTGTATTGCCCTGCTAAGGGCACAAGAGCATCACAGAGCGAAACCCGGACCGCTCTAGGCTGCAGAGGCAGCAGCAGGATCTTCTAAGCATTCCTTTTCAGAGAAGGCGAGCAACAGCCAAATTACTCATCTTGACTGCAGAACTGGCAACGTCTGCTGCCTGTGTTGGCTCCAGGGGGAAAGGACAACCGGACTGATCCCTTGGGTGTGTGCGGGGGGATGTAGGGTGGAATGGCACAGGGAAGGGGACAGTGTGGAAACCGCCTACTCCTAGTAGTGAATAAACTGTTGAGCTAGCAGTAAGTTTTTGAGCAACTCACCTGAGTCGTGGTGAGAGGAGCGGTCCTGTCCCAGCAGACCTGCTCGTACAGCTGTGTCACTGCTGAGGCTTTTACAACATTGAAGAGATCATTCACACGGGTATGTGTTTTCACCCAAGTAATAAACGCGCAGAATCATGGTAGCTGGAGAACTTTACATGAAGCTCTGTTTGACTGCTAAAAGCAGTGACTCAATGGTGTGTATCATTCCTTAGTGGCCTGAATAAAGGGATGGGACCTCCTTTGACCAAACTGGTATAAAGCCTGTCCTTTAACTTTTCTATTCTTTCTTTTTTTTTTTCTCATACAGTATGCAAAGCTATATTTGCTTTCTAACAGTGAATGAGAATTAAGTTTTCCATAGTGGCAAATGATGCACAGTGGAAACCTTTTGCTAGGACAGAAGCTTTGATTTCAAAGAAAACTTCTATTCTTTAATACTGTCCATGTAAGTGGGGGGTATCCATTACTGATAGTGAAGTACAGCAAGAAGTTTCTATCCTGTGTGCAATCATTGTAAATAATAATAAGAAAAACCCAATTACTCTGAAATAAAAGACGTGCTGCATTTGTACTGTTTGATAGCAAATTTTAGCATGAGCCCCTGAGGATTCACATGAGCAAGACCAATCTAAGATTACTGCTGAGATTTGACTGCTCAATGGCTTCAATACAGCAGGGAACCAATTTGAGGGGAAAAATGATTTTAACAAAAAAAAAAAAAAAAAGGCAATGAAGTCAGGGAGTTTGATAATGAAATTTACAAAATGATTTCTCATACAGTTCACCCCTGTGTCACTCCCTCCCTTGAGTGTCAAGCAATGTTATAAAAGATGTTGCTATAACAACACTAATTAATTATAGTGGGATTTCATGTGTGGCAGTAAAAAGCCAAGCCACGGTAGTCCTGGTTTATGTCATAGCCAGTGGTGTAAGACAAGAGGTATATGATATTGAGATCAAACATAGTGCAGTAATTACCAAGAAAGGCCAACTTGTGTTAAGGCAATGCATACATATCTACCCTTATGTTTTGGATATATGAATGACCCTCAAAAATACCAACACTTTTCTCACTGTATATTAGAAAGTAAAGCGAAACAGAGTGTGAAATTTGTGCAAAATAATAAGGACATTGCAGAGCTATCTCACTTTAAAAATCACACTTGTCATACACCCAGACTTGTGCTGAATCTAAGTCAGAGGTTTAGGGGCATCAGGAATTGTGAGGTGACTATGAGATCTACCTTGTGATCTCTATAAGCTTGAAACAACTAGTATGAAATATGACATAACAGTGAAAAAAATACCTGAGAATCACATTAGCAGGGGCTTTGATAAGACCTGGCTATGCTAAGTTATTACTCTAACTATGAAGAGGAATGATTCTTCAGGGAAAGTTGATGGTCCCTTTCTGTGGTTGTTAATAATGCATGTTTTTCTTTTCTGTTCTTTTTTTTTTCTTTCTTTATTAAAAACTTGTGATAGGAGAGCTTCGATTTAAAGAAGCATTGCTCATTACAAAGTTTATGGTTTATTGAAGAAATGGTAAATTTTAGAGTTACTCAAAAAGACTCCACATTTTTAGGAGAGCTGATGACATCAATGTGTCCACTTTAAAATGTCCAGAACCACCCAGGGAACACTTACATGCCTGTGGCCTCAGCACTGAAAGGTGGAGAAGAAGGATTATATGAAAACTGATATGCTGTCCTGGTTTCAACTGGGATAGAGTTAATTTTCTTTCTAGTAGCTGGTATAGTGCTGTGTTTTGGGTTCAGTATGAGAAGAATGTTGATAACACACTGATGTTTTCAGTTGTTGCTGAGTAGTGCTTAGTCTAAAGTCAAAGATTTTTCAGCTTCTGATGCCCAGCCAGGAAAAAGGCTGGAGGGGCACAAGAAGTTGGCACAGGACACAGCCAGGGCAGCTGTCTCAAACTGGCCAAAGGGGTATTCCATACCATGTGACGTCATGCCCAGTATATAAACTGGGGGGAGTGGGGCTGGGAGGGATCACTGCTCAGGAACTAACCGGGCATCGGTCAGCAAGTGGTGAGCAATTGCATTGTGCATCACTTGTATATTCCAATCCTTTTATTATTTTTATTATTGTCATTTTATTATTGTTATTATTATCATTATTAGTTTCTTCCTTTCTGTTCTATTAAACTGTCTTTATCTCAACCCATGAGTTTTACTTTTTTTTCCCTGATTCTCTCCCCCATCCCACTGGGTGTGTGGGAAGTGAGCAAGCAGCTGCCTGGTGCTTAGTTCCTGGCTGCGGTTAAACCATGACATATGCCATACTGATAAAATATATTTGATAAAGTGTCAATATCTCCCTCTCAAGCATACTTTAAAGACATTATGCATTGGATTAATTTTTATTTTTTCTTTAGGATTAATGTCTAGGTTGATCTTCCCAAATATGGGAACCTACATTTTCACTTGTTCAAAGTAAGAAAAGATGTATCCTGTTCTAAGTCTTTTTTCGTGTTACCATGAGTCATAGTTGCTCTGGAACATAAACAAGAAAGACATCCATATGCTTGTTTGTCTGTTTCCTGCAATCTCATTAGACAGTCTTAGGTACATTTTTAGATGCAACCTTTGCAGCATTACAGCCTAAGTTTTCATTCACGCTAGCGTAAGAGGAAGAAGCTAATCAAAACTGATTAAGCAAAAATAAGGCAGAAGCCTGTAGAACAACATTCTCAGTTTTAGTACTTTTTTGGTTCTCTGTTGGGCATTATTATGGGGTTGAGTCATTTTCACAAGTGATGCATACCTCACCATTTTGATCAATGCTAGCTTTGAATGATTTTGTAAGTTCTTACAACTGAAGAGGCAAAAAAGAGGCTAATGGGTATAGAATGACACTGGCTAAATGGAAGTAAAACCTCGGAGGATCACTTAGGAAATCTAGAGTAGATGTCCAATGAGTTACAAAACCTGTAATTTTTGATTATCATTGACATATCCTGTAATGCGCTATATTTGTCATTGAAGTGGCATCTTCCAGCTTTTGTAAAGTCATACAGGTCTGGGGTATTCTGACTGTAAGTCCGAACAAGCCTTCATGTGTTAACTGGCAAGAGCAAATGCTGCCAATGCTGGTCCAGTCATAAGTTTATGTGAATGACTATAATAGCTACAGTGCTGCTTCAGGATATTCAGGATCATCATACAAAGAGTAATCACTGGATTTTACATCTAGAACTGTTGCTCTTCTCATCATTAACGACAAGGTACTATGCTTCATCTCGCCAGGTGGTAAAATTCACCTATGTTTAGACACTTTTTCTCCAGCTGCTGACACAACATGCAGATCAGTTTATTATATGTTTGCATCAGACTTCAGATCCTGATCATCGGAACCACTGGCAGATCTAGGAAAAATATGATATCTTGGATGATCAAAGGGCAAGATTCCAAAGGCCTGCTAGGTAGCTAAGATTTTGATTTTGCTAGGAGAAAAACCTCTATAATTCATTAATCCATTGGCTAATACCAATGTTGTCTGGATGCATTAAGGTACTGGAATGCGTCATTCTGCGGTGAATATGATTAGAAACACTGACCAGCCTGAAAAGTACACTGGTTTCCAGTAAAGGTTTACTTTCTGAGACAAAATTATGGAGCAAGCTCCTTTTGATGAAAATTACTTTCAGCAAAACTTAACAGATGAATCAAATTTCTGGACTTCACAAATGCTTATGATATGCCAAAAGACTCTAGTCTTTTGATCAAAACACCTGGACTTTTTTTTCTAGTGAGGAGGGTATGAAACAAGGTCATAGATATGACAAATGTCTTTGTGCTTTCACATGTTATCCAACCTGTGCATCACAGACTCTTTGTTCATTTATTCAAATGACATCTGTCTCCGTTTCCATGCTTGGCCATTCTCAGAATTAAACACAAGTCGAATACCAATGCTTGAGGTGGTTTCATCTTCAGCCAAGGACAAGGAAAACGATACCTAATGTGTTCCTCTTGCCTAATGTTTCCACTGTCATTCAGTTTTAAATGTGTTTGAACTGTAAGATACCTTGGTATTTGGTACTCTGAGATTTTACAAATGCTTAAAAACCCCTTGCTGCCAATGTGAAAATTGACAGTGAACTTCTGAATAAACTAGCTGGCTAAGCATGACATAAATATGCTTGCATGCCCTAGATGTTCTGATTTGTCACTGATCTTTCAACTTCAGAATATCATGATCTGGCGTGGTACCTTTGGGCCAAACACATCCTACCACTGCAGAACAACAGGAATTAACACTGCTATGAGGAAAGGGTTCAGATGTTCATTTTTTCATGTTGTTTGTTTGTTTGTTTTCCCTGTAAGTGGGTTCTTTGCTGTCTGTCTTACTGTATACTTACCTGGTTTTGACCTTCCCCACTATCAGTGAGTCATGATGAACAACTCATGGATTAGAATCTGTTTTCATAAAAAGGGGAAATAAGGCAACCTGCCCTGCAGCTTGAACAAGAGAAAGCCATGAAGAAGCACTTTGTAGGGAAGTACCCTCTATGGAGTTTCAGTAGCATCCAGTTGACATTGACCACCACCAGTGAAACACCTGCCACTTGGCCTGACAAGTCCTGCATTCACTAAGTACACAGATAAGCCTAGCTGCAATTTTACAGTATAGGTGGCATTTTTCAGTCTGCAATATATCAAATGCCGAGCTGCACACCGATTTGTTTATTTCTGTTTAAATTATCAAGGTTTTAATTTCTTTCCATTCTGCTGTATAAGAAATTGCTTTATTTTCTGAAAAGTGCTTATTCTGGCATGGACTGATGACTCTGCTACAGACAAGCAAGAAGCCCTAGGTGACCCGTTTACCCTTCCCCAGTAGGGCACCAGCTGCCAATTGCCCCCACTCTGCGATGGCTTGTCCTTCTTCTCACCTTGTCATCAAGCCAAGACTGCACACTGTAGGAGCACAGGTAAGCATCTGCCTCTCTAAACACTGCCAACAGCTCTCCATTATCAGCTGCCAGGGGTGCTTCAAAGAACTGTGCACAACTTCCTCCAGATGCATATACCGAGCGTTTTTATGTCTGAAACAATTTCTGCCTTTGCAACACAGGGAAATCTCAAATGTCAAATCTGTTTCCAAAGTTGCATTTCATCTCACCATGAAACATAATACATGTTAGTGCACTTTTTTTTTCCGCCTTAACTGGCGGGCATTCCCAGCTGGACTAAGTACACAAACTTAATCTAAATAATAGAAATATCTTTTCTGATGAGATGGTGTTCTGCAACACAAAATTAAAGGGATAAGGTCAGCATCCATTGGTCATCTTTAAGAACTTATTGATTTTGCCTTTGTTAAATGGAGAAGGCTACTTCATTGTCTGCCATGTCTCCTCATGGACACCCTACACTTTACTTCAGATATTGAGAAAAATGCTTAATTATCCAAGCTGCTTTATTAGTCTGTGATCATGTAAAAATAGGGGCTGTACTCCTTTCTGCTTTCAGACAGTCTTATTGACTTGACAGGAATGTAAGGGTTAGTGCCTGGGGCTGCTGTGCAAAATAGAGGCCTTTAGTGTATGAAAAGATATTAAAATACATTTCAAGTAGCTGCTACTTTTAAAAACAAAACCAAAACAACACCCCCTCAACAACAAAAACAACAAAATCCTCAACTCCCTCAACTCAAAATCCAGAAAACTCAAGTAATCAGAAAGTTTTAGGTGTTTTCTGATGCAGCTCCTGCCTTCAACCTGATAGTGATTGAGGAACAGATAATTTTTAATTATATTTAAATGAATGTGTTCAAATGAAAAGGAATCTCAGGAACAACCTTAGCAATATTTTACCTGATTTCAGTGTTCATTTTCCATGGAAAAGTCAAACTGAAGTAATAATTTAATTATGCTAACCTAGGTGTTGTGCCATTCTAGTCATTCTACAAAAGTAAAATGAAAATTTTGTGGGGAAGGAGTTGTTGAAAGTACTTGTGCAAGAGTATGAGCAATGTCTTTATTTCCAGCACATAGGAGGCTATGACCTAGCAGTCTTCCTCACCATATGATGTAAAGAATTCTGCTTATCATCATGATTTTCTTACGACAAATAATACATCACCAAGACTGACTGTAAAATGCCAGGAGAAAATCTTTTTATCTTTTGAATAAGCTAATGGCATCTTACAGAGGAAGGTTAAATTTTGCAGAATTCTGATCTAAAGATTTTATTTAATTTTGTTTATGTACACACTCATCTCTTTATCTGCTTGATCAATTGCAATATCTCATAACATATATAGTTGTTGGGTCTTTCAGTCCTATTTCTTACCAAATGACAAATCACATGATCAGTACAATCTGAATCATCTTGATGTTTCGCACTTCTGGCCAGGAAATTTTCAGATACTCATTTTGATATACTCAACATGATTGGTAGCATTTGATGAGAAGTTTTGGTACTAAAATTGTCAAAATTTGAGGCACAAGAACTAATGCAAGAAAGATTTTCCTTGTAGGAGTTGTAAAATTTGGCTACATTGCAGAATGAGCAGGAAGACGTGAGATTTTGGCTTTTTCAATCTCCATTTTACAAAGAGGTCACCTTTCTGAAACACTTGATGAAGCCTGTACCTTTCCTTCTGGCATTTTCTTTGCCACATTTGGCGGCCTTGGGCTTGACACACTGTCTGCCGTGAATACCCGTTTAACTGCCCATTTGAGGTACAGAGGCTCTCAGTAATGCACTAACAGTGAATTTCACTCTCAGACATTGTCACAGATTTTCATTATTACAAAATTAAGGATCATAGAATGTAAGGTCCTTTGTTGATTGGTCAAATATTCATCTCTGTGGGGTGATATCAATGGTGAATATGCAAGCAGTTTTACAGTGTGCCAGCCTATAGTGCAATGTAAATATTGGGCACAAACAATTTCCTTATCATTTGAAGAAGAAAAGACATTCTGTATGAAGATTGAAAGTGTTGGAAATATGCTTTATGTACTACACAGGATGGTTAAAAACTGCATCATGTTTTCTTGCTTTCTGTAATTTGCAGGGACTAAAGGATAAACAATTTTTCCAAATTTAATCTCCTTTAAGCAAAAACCTTGTTTTTTAATATACAGTAATATTTGTAGCACACTTAGAATAGTCCTGCAATTTTTTTACTACGTTAGTTAGAAAGTGAAAACTATTTTAATTTAAAAAAGCAACCCTCCCTAAACTCTTACAGATGCTGAATAAAAGCTGCCTTATTAGAAATTCTCAAAGCTCTTATGTCTAACTTGAGTTTATTTCCTGTACGAATACATTAGTATGGATAGGTAGGCAGGTGTAATGTCTCTGTTAGAGATACTGATAGATAATATATATTTCTCAAATTTCAGCTTTTCTAACGGGAGGAAAGTGGAGCTTGGGAACAGCTGTTGTCTCTTTTATTATTCCTGTATTCCCTAAAACAATAGATGTTTTTCCCTTACCTCTGTATTTCTAAGTGGAAAGGTTAAGTTGCCATAGTATCTGCCTTCTTCAGAACTTGTAATAGTGTGCTAATCCTTTTAGTTAAAACCAGTTAATAATATAGGAACTCAGTATCACTGCTTTGGTTTTTTCACTCTGCTCTGGAAGCACAGGTAAAGTGTGGGCAGCCCAAGACAGTTTTCTTTGCTTACCAGCTTCCGTGAGGGAAAAGACCATTAAATATTAACATGAATTACAGTAACTCAGTAAAAAAATTGTAAAATTATGATGGCATACTCCACTATTCATTTATCTTTAATTCATGCAGAAAGGATAGTTCACAGGAATGTATATATGAGACATAGGGCTTCCCCTGATGGACCCAATGGTTTTCGTTGCTGTTATTTGACTCATAAGAATGATCCCAATGGTTGATAAATTATTCTTTTGTTTTAGAAGTCTCAGAAAATAAAAAGAATATGTCTATTTCTTTTATACAGTTTGGCTTGGGGTTTTTTTGTTTATTATTTTTATAAGGTGATAGTGAAATGAATCAAAAGGCAGTAACTAAAGCCACGTAAGGGTGTATTCTGATCTTTATTACTCACCCTGTGCTGTTGGCAGACTGCTTCAAAAGAGAGAAAGGAACGCTCTGTGAGGGAGTATAGCCAAGTAACATTACATCATACTGGCAAAGGTGGAGAGTTCGGTCAGTGGCACTCGGCAAGATGGAGACCAGTGACTGCAGACGGAAAATAATGTGTGTCAAAAGAGCGGAAAGGCAGAAGGGCAGTGTTCAGACAAAGCCTGGAAAAAGAAGATGTCTCAGTGGGTAAGCAATGAATTACTTGAGCAAGGCTCAGGCCGATGTGGAGTTTTTTGTCTTACATACACATTTCAGGATCCATGTGCCTTAACAAAGCTGTTTAAAAGATGTAATTCAAAAGAGTAAAACGTGTAGAAATTTAAAATCAAAGGTAGCAATTCTCAGATGTCCAGAGCTAGATGGAATGTTTTTCTTTTCCAGTATCTTCTCTGGTCTTTTTTTTTGGTATAAAGTATTCAGGGTGGGATTCATTTTTGCTTTCTTGCCAGCGCCTCTTATTTGCTTCAATGCTTTCCTCATTCATTATTGATATGACTTAATGCCCAAAGGTTCCCGTATGGCTGAAGGGGATGAGGACTGATAGCGGGAACTTTGTTAGGTGGTGTAGGAGAGTTTGCTCCTCCACATGTACAACCAGGCAAAACTACGAGGAATGATAATGTGACACATTTTAGCTCTTCAAACAAGACATTGCTTCTAGCTTTGTACCCCCTCTGCCAGCTCTTTAATAATCAAGTACTTGAAAAGAAATGATTAATTTTCTTTTTTTCTTGGAAAATAGCTCACCATTTCTCAAGCATGAATTATCAGTGGCCCTGCTCTTTTCATGCATTCATCTCAGAGATATCTTAATGAGACCACCTACACAGTATCTTTTCTTATTCTGTACTCTGATTCTACTCATATTTTTCTTCTGTGGATTCAGTTATTAAAGTATTTATGCATTGTCAATTTAAATTTTGTAAAGACAATAAATGCTTGCTATCACTTTTTTAAGCAATAGCTATGTCATTACACAGATCATCAAAGTAAGAATTACCCTCTCAGAAAAACATTTACTTTCTCAAAACCAATTGTAATTGCTGTTGTTTATCTTTTTCCTAACTTGATTAGTATATTGAATTCATATTTTCAAATAACAGTGTGGAAGAAAAACAAAAATACTAATAATATCAGGTCAGAGCTGGAGGTCATTTACTCACTGTTTATACAATGAAATGTTCAACTGAACAAAAGTATACGTATGTTTTGAGTGTACCCTTAGCAAAGCTATGGGGATGTGGCCTCTACAAAATACGGAAATGTATCTCATGGAAGAGGATTAGCTGTCACCAGTTTCAAGAAAATATCAGAGGTAAATCATGCTCAGCCATAGCTACGTGGCTACCTTTCTAAGGTTAGTATTTTGGTTTTGGTTTTTTTTATTTATTTTATATATGACTTTCTAGCTCATATTGCATCCTATCCCTCATTTGCTTCTCTGATCTGTTCTCTGGTGCAATAAGACCCAAATACAATACTGTGCTTTTTGTCCAGGGAATCACAATTCATCTAAATAAAGACATTCACAGGACTGGGGCAATAGCTGAAGTTTTGATCCTTTTTTGTTACTTTTTTCAAGCAGTGCCTAAAACAATTACTAGCTCAGCACTTTGGTCACTGATTTGGACCAAATAATACCAATAATATTAAATACATAAATAATAATGACAGTAATAATGACAACAACAATAATTATTACTGCTAGTGATGAAAACAAGAATATTAACAATAATAGCAATAATAATAAAAGAACACATATCTCATGCAGGTTGAGAGGTTTGCAACAGGAATCACAAAATCAGCAGAGTTCCTTCATCATTTCAGCAAACATCAACACAGTAACTTCCACTTAAACATAATTACGCCATGTAATTTATATAGATTCTTTTTTGTTCTGTGGCAGCATTTAAAACCTGCGATGCTATACCATGTCCCTAATGAGCAAGACACTGAATATACAGGAATGGGAAAAGGCAGTTCCTATCCACAAGAACTAAAGTTTAAGAGGGGAAATAAGCAAAACAAAACAACAACAAGAAAAACCCCACATAAGTAGAACCAGACAAAGGAATATATGGTGATAAACAAGTGGCATTGGTCAGTATGATAAGTTCTCTGTACAAGCAGTCTGTGATTTTGCCTAGTGATTTTTGTCAGGGCAATCTTCATTCTTCCCTTGTTACACCTTCTTTTGAAATTGCAGCTCTTGCATTTGTTATTGAGGCAGCAAATATCTCATTTGGAGACTTCAGAGGCTTTGAAAACACGACCTGAGTTTTCTAGCCTTTCTCTTTTTCATTAAAATTGTTACTGTCACATTTGTTTCCAGAGAAGTTTATTCTAAATTGCTACTCTGAACATCTCCGATTCTGTCTTCTTGCAATCTGGTCAAAGACAACTGAAATCTGATTTTCATGAAGTGCTGCAGCAGGTCACTTTGAGGTATTAGTCTTTTCAGCTTCTGAAACAAAAAGAAGTTTTCTGTATTCTCAAGTTTTTTTCAATCTTTGCTCATCATGAATCACAAAAAGCAACCTGAAGGAAAAGGTGTATTGAATTTGCTTGTAAGGCACAGTTCAATTATTTCTGCAAGCGCATGTCCTCGAGACATTGTGTCAATGAATGACTGAAAGAATGATGACACAAGGGATTGGTAATGACATCTAAAATCTTCTCCTCAGGTTAACAGTTCCAGCCCACTAGAGTTTAGTAGTAGCAGAAGTTGTTAATTACTACAGGTACTTTCATTTCCAGAAAGCAGTTCTCTGAATCTGCCCTTGAAGATAAATGGCCTCATCGCAAAAAAAAAATAATTCCCATCTTTAAAGGTAGCGTTAGCAGAGGGTGCGGGGTGGACAGATGTCCACAGTGTGGGACTCCAGAGCTGTCCCAGCTCCCAGGTTCGTCTACCTGTCCCAGCTATGAGATGACCGAACATCCCAGGGACGGCTTGGGACCACGCTGCCTCCCGAGATGTGCTTTCTGCTGGGGGGGGTGGACGGAGGACAGCGATATTCCTGTATGCTCCAGTCTGCTTCCTTCTCCAGGTGACTGAGGAAGCCACAGACACATCACAGACAGCTGCGGACAAGTCTCAGCTTTATTCGCTCAAAGTTAAATTGTGGGAGTGAGGCTTATCTTCATACTCTCCCGGGAAGTAAGGTTGCCTTGCCAGGACGGTGGCATGTGGAAGGTTCATATAGGGGAATCCACTGCTGGGTAGACTGGAATGATAAGAAGAGGACTTCAGCGCTTTGTGGTTTAGACTGCAAAATCCTTTATCGCCTTCCTGTGTTATTTTTGCATTTTGGGCAGAGCTGTATACGAACCCCACGAGGCAGCCTATTGGCCCTTCTGCACTGCAAGGGTTTTATAAGTGGAGCTGATCAATATTTATGTGCTTATTTAAAACCTTTTTTCAATTTAAAATGGCCTTTGTCTTCAGGGCCAACCTTTCTATGAGGAAGGTTTTTAAGATTTGTTTGTATATGTTTGTGTTTTTCCAAGCTTTTGCTGAAGTAAAATAGTACACAGTGCTTTTCAGCAAGGCCTCAAAGTCCTTTCCAAAGGAAGGCAGCATTAGGTGGGCTAAACAGGGGGAAAATTAGAAGAAATGGAAAGTACAAATTCTGAATGTCTACATTTTTTTCCACAAATGATTATTTGAGGTTTGGAAAGAATATAGTAGAGCAGACATAGAGATATGACACTTTTAGTTTGGTTGGTTGGGTTTTTTTGTTTGGGGAGGGGGGTTGTTTGGTTTTTTGTTTGGGTTTGTTTTTTGTGGTTTTTTTTTTTTTTTCACAAATTTGGAGTAGCCGTGGTTTTACCTCTTAAAATGCTGAAATAAATTTGTGTACGTACTTACCTGAGAAGATAGAGAGAGAGAGATAGGAAGGCTCTATAATACATTCAGTGCAAAATTATAACCACCAACAAATTGCTTATCTTCAGGTTCACAGTTCTTCCAAAGCTTTAGTTTGAAATCATGGCCCTGCAGAAGTCCATGGGAGCTTTGCCTTTGACTTCAACAAAGTCAAGATTTTTATCTTCAATATCTTGGACAGAACATTTGTTTTCAGTGGAATTTTCATCAATGGTTGGTACTACATCATCACTGTCCAGATGCCCATAGAGATTTTGGACAGGTTTTTATGAGGCATTTCAATTTCAGATTGGATTTTTTACAGGCTGGAATTTCAACAGCTGACATTTAATTAGCTGTGCCTCTTCCTTCTTCTCCCAGACTTTGAACAAGAAATTATTTTTTTTTCTCTAGAGGAGCTACTTTCAGTAATGTGTCTTCTTCAAATATGTTAAAAAAGACCATATTTCCTGTTTTATCTCTTTCTTCCCCCGCTACCCTAATGCTGGGGTTGCCCTTACTGCCTTCTGAAAAGACATGTGATTTTGCTGCAGCTTCAGTGAGTGGTTTTGTGGTTGTTTTTTTTTTTTTTTTTCTTCTCTGGCAGGACAGAAATCTCTAACCCAGCCCAAAGACCATGTGAGCAGGTCCAGAAAGTAGGGCAAGCCTTTGTTTCATTAGAGATCCCATGGGAATGATGACCAGGACATTGGTCCCATTTTCTTTCATTTTAGGAAACAACTTCAGAAAGCACTGATGTGGGATGGGTGATACATCATTAAGCTTGCATGAGAGGCAGGTCTATATGCTGACAAAGAATAGTGTGCTTCAGTCTCCTAGTCTTTGCCATCACTATTTTTACGTGGTTTGTTATGTTGAAGTTGAAATACTGCCAGGAGCTATATTCAATTTTGTTATGGTAAAGCCAGTTACTATGTGTTTTTGTCTGTAGCTTCGTTATAGCAATGTTGAGGATTGCACGCTTTGTTTTTAATTTTGTATTTTCTCTACAGAGTCTCAGAAGCTGAAATATTATAGGGGATAAGTGGATGTTATTTCAGCACAGATTTCACAGCTGAGCTAAAGAAATTCATGCCTCTGAGTTGAAAAAATATAAGATACACACAAGCATCAAAATAGGAGAGAGATGAGAGAGAAATAGGCAGGGATAGATCCTTGAAGACAAGAATAAAGATTTAGAGAGTGATTGTGGAAGGAAGTCAGAAGCCAGTGTGGGACTCGGGTAATAGAGTGACATCACGGGGAGAAGCCATGAAGAAACAGCTTCTAGCTATAAAGTGTTAGCACTTAAGGGAGGGAAAAATGTGAGAGTTAAGAAAGAATAAGTCTGCAGGGGGAGCAAGGACTCAGATATTGACCAAAGATTAACAATAGGGGAGGTGAGCTAAAGATGGACTTTGATTGTAATTGAGAAAAAGAATTGACAATACTACTTTTTCCTTTGCTTGCTCTGTCTTTTATGCTCTCTTCTTACTCTCCCAGGCAGAGTTTTGCCTTGAAAGGATATAAGAGATTTCATGCAGCCTGTGAGCTTCCATTACTGATATTATTTCGAACACTCAAACATTAGAGTGAGGATCTTCAGAACAAGGAGATGGACTAAATATTAGCAGTGTTTCAATAAAGTAGTGAAATTAAGAAGAAGGCTGAAATAGGGAGCAAATTGGAAAGGAGAGCGCTTCCATAAACCAGACAAACTCAGACAATTCTAGCAGATTTAATATTTTTCAGACCTCAAAGAGCACTATGTAAGGCTCCCCAATTTAAAACTATCTAGCTGGGTTTCTCCCTGACTCAGGTAGGGGGAAAAAGGGAAAGTCCAAATTTATGAGCCAATCAACAGATTTTATGTGCTGTTTTTTCAAGTAATTTCATTTGTGTAGACATGCGCAGACTCATTTGCAAAGGCAGTGGCCAGATGCTTGTCAGGCTCATTTAATTGCCTGAGTGTCAAACCTTCAGCCAGGGAGTCATATACAACTGCACACACTATTTCATATCTCTGGCAAGAGCATGGATTGAAATCTACCAGTTTCCATTAATCATGCTGTAATTCACAAACTGTTCACCACAGTCATCAATCAGATCTATATGTGCAGTGAAATTTGCAAAGGGTAAATTCATGTACCTTATTTGATTAGGCACGCTAAGTGTAATAATATTGGATCTCCATTTTTTCCTCTTTGTAGACACTTTTCATCAGTGCAAACATGTCCATGGGATCACTGTGGTCATCCGAGTCTTAGAGAAAAGCGCGTATTGGTGTTTCTGCTGGTAAAAGCGAAAAGTGATGATACAGAAGCCCACTTCTTGATGGGCTGTCTAGTCTTTATATTCTAACGTATCTTGTGCTGTGAAATTTGTGTACTATGTAAGCTTTCAGTTTAGGGGTCACTGACCATGGGAAGATATTCAGTTCCAGGTAACCAGCTTTGCTTAAAGGTTCTAAACCTTTTAGTTGTTGTCTTGTCTTCTTCGTTAGTTTTTGCTGTCACAGAAAATAGAGTTCCTCCCATTAAATTCTAATGTATAACGTGAGCCAGTAAGCCAGTAGCCAACCAAGTAGTTCATGGCAAACAGTTCCTTGGAACTGGAGATTGAGCTGTGCAGAGACACTCACCATACTGTAACTTGTTAATACAAGCCTTCAGCAGTGGAATTCTATGGATGAGTGAAATGGTGCGGAGAGGAAAACTTTATCAGGGTTACATTTGTCATAATGCTACGGGATTTAGCTGGACTATAGATGAAGTGGCTTTAAAAGGCAATATGGAAACAGTTTATTTTAATAGTTAATAGTCACTAGCCTGATGTACTGAAACCTTGCTTGGAAGCAAGCCCTGTCAAGGTGCTCTGAGAAAGATTTCTTAACAAATTATTTTTATATATATTGGCTCTCATCCTGTGGTTTCTTTATTTCAAAAAATAATGGTGTTAGTTAATTTTGGTTTTAATCTAGCTTTTTAATTTTAAACCTTGTCAATGGTTCTGATGTGCTCACTTCAGAGGAAAAGTTCAGACAAATCCACTTTGATACCATCTGGTTTTGGGTCTTTTTCACATTCACCTACCAGCAATGTGTTTGAAAGTCTGGGCAAGTGAAGTTGTCAAGCCATCAGAAGGACAAACTAGAAATGGGACTTTATTAAACTTCTTGGCAGGCCAGGCATAAGAGGTGCAGCATATTTAAATTTATTTATAACAACATTTGTCTGATATTTCTGAAAAAGGAAAAGTGGTAACCTCTCTCCCTTCATGCAATTTACCCCTTCAACAAGTTTGTAGAAATAGGTTCCCAGTGAGCAGAGTCTTGTATGTGTGAAATTTCCTGAATATTCAGAAAAGAACCTGGAAAGAAAGTTATATTGTAACATATTGAATCAAACTAGATTACACTTAATCACAGTAAGTGGCAACCACATCCTTACTTCTTAAAAGGAATTTACTTGGATCACATCAAAGTAACAATCCCAAATGAAGATTGATCTGTGTAACTGTGATCCCTGTACTTTTCTCCTTGTCATGCTTTAATCCCATAAGCTATGAAGATGCATGAAACAGATCAGCTGCCTGGTTACATTTTACCTGGTTATACTTACTCATATGATCTTCATTTCTGCTTGACAGCAGGTAGTATATAATTTTATCAAGGATGAGAATATATAGCAAGTAAAACCAGGAGATGGGGGCTAAATTCTTAAAAATAGAATGACCTCCTTATTTCTCATCATGCATTTCTCCCCTTCTGTTTAAATAGCTTACTACCCTTCAAGTTAGGAAATTAAGTGGTCGACAGATGAGTCATGCCGCTTGCAGGTACTAGAAATATATACACTTGAGACGTGAGGTTATTAAAATGTCTGCATGCTACTTATTCTTTTGAAAAGACTGAAAAAAATCTGCTCAAGTACATTGGTGGTTTTAGGAAAGCCCAGATTAATTAATAAAGACTAATCATTTACTGTATATGCCAAATAGTAAAACCTAGGTTTGAATTTTTATATACTGCTTTTATTTCCTCAGTAAAACACCACTTCCATCAATGTTCACAGGTGGACTGTCTTGGAGGTACTGAAAGATGATGGATATATACTCTAGAGATGTCAGGTTATTAAAACCGTGGCAAAGTGATGAGCCTGAAGCTATGACCACTGCTATTGCCTGGTGTGGCTTCATGGGCCTTTGGACTCTGCTTCTCTCAGTTGTACCTCTGCTGTTCCTCCCATTTGTGCATCTTTGCAGGCAGTTGCCTTGGAACTTTTCATTTTCTCCTGCTCTACAATCTTTTTCCCCTTGTCTATGCTTCTCTGTTCTTTTTTTTTTTTTTTCCTTTTCTCTCTGCTTTTTAACCTTTTGCACACTTTAATGTAGAAAAGCAAAACTTTGACATGATATTCTCCTACACACCTACATTCATGACTAATGAAACAAAAAGAAAAAAGAATGTTTTTCCTTTTGTTTGTTACATTTCTATGAACACTGAAGGTGAAGTGTAAATTAGACCTAAGTTGGTTTTGTTTTGTTTTGTTTCCTTTGAGTTTTCTTCTTTATTCTTTAATGGGTGTCGCACAGTTGCCTTCAGACTCTGAGACTTCTGCATAGGGAAAGCCAATACAGAAGAGCTGATCTTTAACTGAGCAAATTTCAAAAAGTTTAGAGAATTTTGACAGAAGTCAAAACAAGCAGTCCTCTACAGACGAGAAAAAGGAATAGCAAAAACAAATAGTGTTACTCTTACATAAAATTCATTGCTTCTTTTTTAACTGTCCTTCATTGTTGTCTGAGTTCTGCTTACATCTCTAGGCAGAAGAATGGCAGAAGAACACAGGTTGTATCTCTTACCTAAGTAAGATATTCTTAGGTTGTGAGTAGGTATCTATCAAATGGATGAATTTCTCTTGTCAGATAGTTATTTTACAGCCTTCCTTTGTACCATATGGTGTCCTAAATCAAGTATTTT
Organism: Buteo buteo; assembly: GCF_964188355.1. Lineage (NCBI taxonomy): Eukaryota > Metazoa > Chordata > Aves > Accipitriformes > Accipitridae > Buteo > Buteo buteo. The sequence goes on along the minus strand of NC_134184.1, from coordinate 27,343,432 downwards.
ATTCATATCTGAACTGCTTAACTATCATGTGAAAAGTTTCCAATGATGCCTACATAGACCTTGCAGATGCTATAAAGAGCCCAGAACCAGAGGCAGCAGAAGTGTGACACTGAGGCTAGGGTAAGACCTTGGATCAAGCAAAACAGTAATTCTATTCTACCTGTAGGACTATGACAATATCTTTGAACAGCATGACACTGTCATACGAGCAGCAGTGGCTTAGATCAGCATAAAGCTGAGCATTTTTTGCAATGAGGTCAGATACATAGGCCTGTGAATGTAACATTAATGTAAAGTCACTGAGGACACTTTCACTTCAGTAACTGCTGACAATGTCTTTTTTTTCTGCTCTTTTTCATTGATGTTAAGGTCTAGAGCTGCCCCACCTAAGAACTACTCTCATGCTGTCTTTTTCTCTCCATTTGCTATAAAGGCAGTTAACTGTTTTTCTAACTTAGAAACCTCAGGTGAGTCCTTATCAGTGGCAGTCTTATTGCTTTATAGCAAATATCAACTTTTGGGGGAAAGTTTTAGTAGAATTGTGCACATGCACATGAGTCTGTGTATGCACACATGTAAGACAATGGAGTTTGAAAGTACAGTATCATACAAAACTGGTGCTAGTTTAAAAAAGGAAGGAAATAAGGCTCAGAAAGATTTTAGAGAGGGTTATAAATTTCTGATGGGAATCCCACTCACCCGCAAGTGTGAACCCCACAGGCCCCTTACCCTTTTATCCCTTTTGTGTGATTACAATCCATGTAAGACACATAGGTGAAAGGGAGGGGAAACTTGGTTCATAGACATGAAGCCAGATGTAGGCAAATTTAGTCTGTTAGCTACAGTGACAGATAAAATACACTTCCCAGATCTCTATGCATGTCTAGTATAAAGAAAACAAAAGACTATTTAGCTGCTTCCCAGACTGCAGAGCTGTCCAATCTGCTGTTAAAAAACATAACCACATCTAAAACAATTAATATTTTTGTTTCCAGTGTGAAAAACTATTTGTTCTGGATGTTAAGTGGTTGTCAACAATAACAAGCGTTTTTGCAGTTCAGCCAGAAAGCATGCATCTTTTCAAAAGTGAATGGCTGATACAGCTATTGTGTTACAGTCATCACAATGACTGAAAAAAAGCCTTGTGATTCTGGAAGGCAGACAAGAGTCTGAAAAATTTCCCGAAAAACCTAATCTCAGAACAAAAATACCTGAGTCAGGCAAGTCTATTCTCAGACTTTTCTGATCCTAGAATATATTGATATTGATTATTTGGATCACTTAAGCTTCCAAAACTTCAGTTGGGAACGTATAAAAATAATAGTTAACAAAATCTCAGCTGCTTTTAGAATTCCTCTCAGTTGAAGTCATAGATCCCCACCTGACTACAGAACAGCAGATGCTCTAGTCTCCATGAAGTTCCCTGACCTCAGCTGGGATTTGCTATGTTGCACAGATTCATGTCCTTAGCACCATTTGTAGAGGTTTTCAGAGGAGCATCACAACCAAATCAAGGTTTTTCTCCTCCCTTCTCCTCCCTTCCCTTCCCTTCCCTTCCCTTCCCTTCCCTTCCCTTCCCTTCCCTTCCCTTCCCTTCCCTTCCCTTCCCTTCCCTTCCCTTCCCTTCCCTTCCCTTCCCTTCCCTTCCCTTCCCTTCCCTTCCCTTCCCTTCCCTTCCCTTCCCTTCCCTTCCCTTCCCTTCCCTTCCCTTCCCTTCCCTTCCCTTCCCTTCCCTTCCCTCCTTTTTTCTTCTCTTTTCTCCTTTTTTCTTTATTTTTTCTTTTTCTTTTTCTTTTTCTTTTTCCTTTCTTTCTTTCTCCCTCCCACACCCTTAGGAAAAAAGGATGTGCTCCGGTAAGTGACTGCAATGTCACTTAGGTTCATGTGTATTTCACCAACTAAATCAGTTCACATCAAACCTCTGAAATACTCTTTAAACACTTAAAATATTCGCCTGTAAAGCCATGCAAATACTGTGTTTACATGATACATCTGGAGCTCATATTGTGCTCATATAACATCTATTCTGGTGTATTAATGCCTAAAACCCAATGTAATGATACCTTGGAACTGTTTAGCTGCCAGGGATCCCTCAACATGCAACTGCTGTAGTGTGAATCTGAAAAAGCTTCTCTGTTCACTCTTTTTACTAGTAGCCATATGCTCCTAACTGGCAAAATGTATTGCCCAAATTAATATCCCTGAGCTCCTAGTAGCATACCTCGATGCTACACCTAGTAGCACATCTCTAGCTTGCTTTAAATACAACTTATTATTGCTTTCCCCTACAATTCACTGGAAGATAAAAATTGTCTTAAAGTTCTCGTAGCATTTGCCAATTGTAACTAAAGCAGTAAATTTGAACAGAGCCAAGCCTCACTGACAAAAATGCACATTTCTCTTTTAATGCCGTTGTTCTGTGACTGTTATTAGCTGAAGGCATAGAGCTTTTTCAGTACACAGAGGAAGGCTTTGTGCTGTAACACCAAAGTGAGACCGATGGCCCATGAGGGATACCTTTGCACTTCTCCCAGCTTACCCTCATGAGAGACACACACACACACATGCACAAATTCAAATGTGGGCATACAACATTTTTAATAGCTTCTACTTCACTTGCTTTTTACTTTTGTTAGGATTATTTTGTTGGGTTTTTTTTCGACATGACATTTTTCATTTGAAATATATAGCGGATTTTAGTTTATGAAAGCTTATTGAAAATTTAGTGCAATACAGTATTTTGGTACCTCCATTCCCAGCAGTTCTCTAATATTCTCAAACAGTCAGCAGGATGTCTGGCTGTCTGCAATATAAATGGCTGAACATTTCTTGTAAAGAATGGAATGCAGTACGTTGCTGGAATTGCATAGAAAAAGTCTTTAGTGATATGGAAAAAGGCTCTGGGACCTTGGATGTCAGTTCTAGGAGAGATGAATTTATAGGTAGAGCAATCTCTCTCCTAGAACTGACATCCGAGGTCCCAGAGGCTTTCTCCATAATACTGAGGATTTTCTTTTTTTCATGCATTTCCAACAATATAATGTATGGGGTCTGTAGTATCTTGAACAATTTCACACTCATAGCAATAATGACAAACTTGGGCTTAGAAACTGGCCACCCTCACCCCCCAATATTACTGAATAGCTTCTGGTTTTAGCAGTAATTTGCTTAAGAAAGTGGGAAGAAGATCTCTGCAATGAAGGGCAAAGGAGATCAGAGTTCAAAATAAAATGGTCACATTTGCTCTTTATTGAAATCTCTTCTATGTGTTCAGAATGGGTAAATGAGGCAGTCTTGAAAACTAAGCTACGAAGTCTCCATACATCTAAATTGGACCTTTTTTTTTTTTTCCCCCAGTACATCACCATTTTTATGCCTACTTTCCATTCCACTTATTACAGTAGCTCTTTTAGCATTACCTACACTTCTCAAAGAAATTGTCCAAGCCTGCACCTTTTTCCTTAGAAAATACTGCGAGTTTGCTGAGTCCCCGTTCTTAAACGTAACAGTCAGTATGAGCCTACAGGACCTTGCCATTGATTTGAATGGAAACTTGGCTCGGTCTCACTGATTTGCAGTAACGTTACTATCTCAGACCAGCCAATGCTGACTGTTCCAATTAAACAAAGAGGAAAGTCCACAACAATCTCTTCTCTTTCCTCCACGGGTATTATGGAACTCTAATACGTAGGGCCTTATATATTTTTAATTGCAGAAGTACATCCCTTAAGGAAGTTTATTATTAGACATTTAGATTCTGAACACATTTGGAGTTGGAAAGGTAAAAGTTAATTTTATGCAGAAATTCTCAGAATTTGCAAATCAGTCTAGCCAAGGATCTCAGTTCTTATAAAATCCTTAACTATTAAAAAGCACTGATGTTGTAATGTCCTTCTCAGGTGCATAACTCTAAAAGGTACATATTTCAGTATTATAGCAGAATAATAAAACAGGTGACTCCACAGATTATTTAGAGAAGCAACCCTGAGTGACTGCTATAATAATTTAATCAGTTATTAGAAATCAGTGTTTAAATCATATAAAAGCATTTGAACTCAGTTAGTATAAACAGCAATACATAGGCATCTTACATTTTTCAGATTAATTAAAAAAAAATAAAATATTGGCACTGATTTTCCACACATAAACTGCTGTTTTTAAAGGTGGTTTGATGGTAGAAAAAATAATGTCAAAAACCTCTGCCTGCCATTTGAAGGAAATAATTAACTAGTAAAAAGCTGAGAAAAATGACGTGATAAGAGGCCACCCTCCGTAGTTTAATCAGCCTGTTTCTTTCTTTTCTTTGGGTTTTCCTGCCAAGGAAATTATGTTTCTAATATGCAATGTATTGTATAGTCACATCAGCCACTGGTTCGGATAAATACAGAGACATTAAAACATCACATGTGGATACATAACTCTATACTATTAAAATATATTAAGATATTCTATTCATCATCATCATTCTGTCTGTGCAAATGAATCCGTGAATCAATTATTTCAGATCAGTTGTCAAATGAGTGCAAAGAATAATTTCAGGTCATTACTAAACAGTGCTGCAAGTGTTAGTTGAAGTGATATTTTTCTCAGGGAAGTCACTAAAAGTAAAAGTTTGTTCCAGGTACAGAAGCATATTTTACTAGGCTGAAAATAAAAGTTTTTATTTCTTTTTTATTATTTTTAAAGCTTTTTGATGCTGTTCATACTGTTGTTATTTTATACTTCATTAAAAACAAATAATTAAATTGTCAAAACATCCTGGCTTTCTTAAGCTTTTTTTGTTGAACTTGTTCAGATAATTTTATATGATTTCAGAAATAATTTGAATCCTACCTTGCCCCCACCCCAATATACATTTATTTGGGGGAAAAAAAGTATTCAGTGAAAAAAGCGCCATTAAAGACTTTCTTTCTAGTAGCTGAAAGCTGGTCACGTCTGTCCCTAACAGAGTGGTAGACAGCAGTAAAACCTCCTTTATATACATAATGTTGCTGGAGTATCGGTGTAGTTTAAGTTCAAATGCTAAAGTCATCCTTCACATAATGCTTTTGAAGTCACTTCAACCATGATCAGGTTTTAGCGGTGGTGGTTACGGAGGCAGTTGTGCTTTGATCTCGCAGCTTTTCATTACTTGGAAGTTCACAGTGTTTAGTGTGCCTGTAGCCTGGTACGAGATAGAAACTACCACTCTCCCACCCAGTACCCTCAAAAGTTTTGGCTCTTGTACCCGGGCAGCTCGATTAACTTCAAGGAGACTGGCGTAACTGAAAAGGGAAACCAGGCTCGGAATCGCCCTGTTGCTCATCCCTATCCTAGTTGTGGATATTTGTCCGTGTCCGTGAAACGCATCGCATAAAAACGTACAGCCTGCCAAACCCTGATCTATAGTGTCAGCTTAACGCGGCGCTTTGCACTTCGTGTTCCTCCCCCCCGATCCCTATTTAGGTGGCAATCGCTAGACTTGGATTCAAGATAAGAAAGAGATTTTACTGGCAGCGATGCCCATTTTTCAGCAGACTCCATGAGTAATTGTGTGGGCAGCTTTCGAGTTGCCTGTGGGTCACCCTCATGATTAGACTGCTGATGAGAAATTTGAGCTACCTTCTCCCCTTGCATGTCATTTCCTTTTAATTCACTTTGATGCAGGGAATGTATTTTTTTTTTTATCTAGCTATGAATAAAAATAAGCTCCTGTAAATCCAGTTACTGAAAGTGTACAGAAACAGGCCTGTTGTAAGACAGTACAGGAATATGTGTGTAACACTTACAAATGTACAGGTTTTATGAAGCTTAAGATATCCCCTACTTTTGATGTTTCTCCCCACACTTTTATTTTGATGTGTACAGCAGAGGTAAAATGCACACACTTTTTCCTTTGATCATATGAAAGCACACATTTATTTTAGATGAATAGAATTAAAATTATTTTCTTTCTGAAAAGGCCTTGCATTATGGTGTAAAAGCTGTAATTTGGAAAGGTCACAATCCTATATTTGGAATCACTGAAATGTTATTGGATAAAGTGCATTTCTCATCCTTGAAGTTTCCATTTGTTGCTTTCAATAATAATATTTGCATTTCCATTCTGGTGGAAAAAGACTTATCTCTTTCAGTAAAACGGGCTGAGATAGGAAGCCAGATAATTGCTATGTGCTTGTACCTAACAAAGAGGGACAATAACAAAATGTAATCTTTTTGGACCAAAACTAAGATTATTTGTGAGGAATACTGTTGTCAGGAGGAGGATGCAGGATGATTTCTGTATTTGCTTTTGACACCACCAGTTTTCAGGGCAGAACACGGTGGTGGTTGTGAAAAGGAGAGGTCCCTGCCTGGAGCTCACAGGGGTTTCGAGCGAGCTTAGTAGCCCTTGACGTGTGGTTTATAAATAGAAAACTTCTTTAAAAGAGTGTGCCAATGTCAGCACTGCTTTCTGTGGTGTCTCGTGGCGCTGCCGAGAGTTCACAGCACCCATCGCAAGGTCCTGATGATCGGGAGCGCAGAGTCTCCGAGGGAAGGCATGCGTGAAGGCAGGGTAAGAATAGTATAGTTTCTGCTTAATTATGAAGAAAATTAAAAGGAAACGGTACATATTCACATTCTGCTATAGATTGTATATACCTAGAGAGTATAGCCTTGAGACAAACACAGTACCCATGAGGTGAGCGACAGTTTTGCGACTGGCTCCTGTTTGCAGGATTTCGTCCCTAATTACATCCTAGGTTACAGAAGCACCTAAGAATGTAGAGGTCAGTGTTTCAGTTTTTCTCCTTGAGGTTTAAGGTTGTTGCCACCCCCTCTCGGGTGAGCAGAGTCTAGTGTTTCCAAATGACACAGCTTTTGGCAGAAATGTTAAAATCTCCTGCTTCCTGCATCAAGGAGGAACTCTGACAGAGCAGTTGTTCAGCTCTTTGCCATCAGCTCAGACTCCCTTCACAGTTTTGAACCTCTGCTAGTAATCTGAATTCTAATTTATCTCCAGCTCCCATTATCCTTTAAGCTGTAAAAGTCATCAAACTCTAGGACTTCTTTTCAGAGATCCCTTAAAGGTATTTGCTCAAACATTTTTGTGTTGTCTCCTACACTCCCTTCTCACTACAGGGACAGTCCCAGTGATTCCTGCTTTCCAACTGACCCTCCTTTAGGAAAGTGTGCCTGCTCTCTACAGGTCCTCTCTCTACATGTACCATTCTGAGGGATGGATTAGCTTCCTTCTGCGGGTGATATTTTTTAATATCTTGTTATATGATACTTGATCACTCAGCCTGAAGCCTAGACTGATACCTGACAAATGAACGATTAGACATAGTTGAGATTTGAACCCTTAAAGATCCAGTTTGTGCAATTCCTTCTGGGATTAATGTATTCATACAGCAAGGAAATATAAAATCTAAACTGTTCTTGGTCTCAGTTTTTCTTGAATAGCAGTTGGATGAAATCAGTAAGCAGCACTAAAAGCATGATCATTTTAGGTGACTGTTCTGTAATAACCCCAGCTGAGTGAACTGTACGCTTGTTATCTGTCTGGTGTGTGAATCTTCAATAGTGAGGTTGTTTTTGTATTGTTTCAGTACTTAAGAATGTAATATTTTATTCATAGGATATCTGCAATCTGGCAATTGCTCAGGACAGGAGGAACTATTGTTTTATAAGCTTTACAACGTTGCCCAACATATGTTTGAAAATCAAGAAGGGAAAACATATGTCGAGGGATTCTGCATTGCAAAAAGTCATATGAAAGGGAAAAGATTACAAGGAGACAGAATGAGAAAGTGTATTAAAAGAAAAGGAATCCCATGAATATTCAGTCAATAACTCTTGTCACTACTGATGTGCACTAAGAGCTTCTGAGTACTGAGCAGTACGGGTTAGGTGAGAAAAAGGCAGACCATACATCTCTACACCCTTGGAATACTTGGGCACAAAAAGAATACATTAAAACTTAAGAGGACATTGTCAAATACATAGCACGTTGGGATCCATGCTCGCCTTCAACTTCTTTTGCACAGGATGGGCATAATCTTACTACAGATCTGAAAATATACTCAAATAGCATTTAATTTTTTCAAAGCAGGCTTTAATACTTGCTTTAAAACTCTTTAGCAGCTCCTGACAAGGGCACCATTCTACATCAAATGTATATCACATGTCAGAGATAAAAGGTCAAAAATATATGGCAATGTCCACTTAATAGAGTGAAGATTAAATTGTAGCAGGCCTGGCTATCTGTGTCTTAGTCCCTCTGCTAAGATCCTGCATTTAAACGTAAGCAGAATTTAATGGGATCTCTTATTTTCCTATTTAAAAAAAAAAAAACACAAACCTATAACACAGGGTTACATTTACTTTCAGTAATATTGTTATGTCTTGCAACGTGTCTGTAAAATCATACGTTACAGCTATTATACTGAATAAATTTTATTTGGCCTAGACAATTAAGTTATTTTAAAAACATTGTTCTTCATACATAAAAATAGAGTGTTAGCTATTTAATGAACCATGTGAGGATGTGAAATTTCTGCTTCTCTAACAATAATGCCTTGCAATTGCCTATCGAAAGACAGGGAAAAGAGAGTCAAGAGAAAAGGTTAGTGCCTTTGACTGAAATATTCCTAAGAGTAGATGCTTCTAAATTTAACTGAGAAGGAAAATAAAATTTAAAAATCAGCTGGAGGAGAGACAAAGCACATACAAGATATGACTATGAAATCACAAGTTTTTTACTGATGTCTCTGAATACTGGGGAATAAAAGTGCCTACAGTATACTCCAGTACCACAATGTAAACACCAGTTTAGGAAGAGCGCAAGTTAACACCGTACAATTATTTCATCTTTTGAAAGGCATCTATAGTAAACATTCACTGAACTCTGTTCTTGGGCTTATCAGTTCTGTCCTCACCAATACTTTAACTGAAGGTGTTCCATCTTGTTTCAACATACAAGAGTCTGGTGGGGGCAGTAGGTCCACACACATACATGTTTTATATCATCTTTTTACCTAAAGCAACATGCGAGTGTATTATACAATAAACATATACCATTAGATGTCTCATAATAGGATAAAGTAAAATAAGCATCTAAATATAAATTTCAAATGAAAAGAACTTTTTTTTCTCTTTCTGTGGTAAACCACTGAAAATGGGGAATGACTCAGTATATATTCTGAAAAATTTCACAGTGTAATTTTGTATTTATGCAATATATCTAAAAATTTAATCTGGTGCTAAAGCCTTCGTAAAAGCCTTAAATAGAATCTATTTGTCCTATGTAGCAATAGACTAAAAATTTGTAGTAAAATACCTCTTACTCTTTTTTTCAGAACAAGGTAAATATTCGAGGTGGTAGAATTTATTATGTAAACACAAGCACACATATTAAACACCACTTGATCTGAAATACACAAGTAATGTACAACAACACTTGTTTCTGTCCTCCGTTATTTGCTGTAGCTTAGGCTGAGCAAAATCTTTAATGTAGTATGCCTAGAAATAAATAAAAGCATGTGTTCCATAACCCAAAGTTATCAATCATATAAAGTTACAAAGCAAATAAGAAAAAAAGAACCCCATGAACTCAGTAAAGAATAAAAATATTACATCAATTATATGTCCATTTTTAACAACTTTGTATTTCTGTAGACATTGAAAAGTGGAGTTAACATGCTTAATTTATAATACCTGCCAGGATATCAATACTGGTACGATGCTGGTACTGAAGAGATGATGATTATAAATGTATGAAATTCAGTACTAAATACAATACCAAAAATGATTAATCCCTAATTTTGCTATCACCTGCTACGCTCTGTATAGCCTCTGGCTTTCTAAACCCATTTGGCAGAGCTGTGTTTCTTTCTACTCTATTGCTGTTAAAAGAATGAGCTGGGGAAAGCTTCCCTTTCTGTCCCTAAAGCTGTTTTGTTTTTCACGTTCAAAGCAACAGATCAGAGCATAATTGTGCTTAAAGTAGTAGTGGGGTCTGTGCTGGGCTATCTCCTCTTGTATCCCAAAAGTTGGCAGGAAAAGGAAAGGGAATTTCGGCACCAACAGTGCCAAGAGATGAGGCAGCCTCCATCACAGGCTGGAGGCCTCCAGCAAGAACTCCAGCTTCCCTATGAGATCAGATAACCTGCAGAGAAGGAGGTAGCCAGGAAATACAGACCTCCAGTTATACTCCTTTCTCATCCAAAATTTTTAATAGTATCACAGTATTTGTTAGTACCGAGATAGTTATTCTGATTTCAATAATGAGCAAGATTCAAATGGTATTGCCCATTTTTGCTTTGTCAACTAAAAAGTGTACTTACTAATGTCCAGATAAGGTATACTTATGTATGTTAATTAGTACATGTTTATGCCTTTATCTTTTGTTCCACTCCCCTAGCTGCAACAATAGTTGCAGACTCAATGTGTACAAACCATTAGAACACATGAAGATATTACCTGTAATACTTAGCAGTAATTTCTCAAATACATTCTTGTCTGACTCACCTGTATGACATCACACAGCAGGACATCAGTAATACCTCTGGCTTGAATCCTTAGAGTTGCATAGCTTTTGTACTCGTCAAATCATCACACCAAACCTCAGCTGACTGTTGAAGAAGGTACCACTCAAAATGAAGTAACCAGGTTCCCACACAGAGTCTGCTGGGCACAGACTACCTGAGTCAGGAGTGAAATATGGATAAAAGGATTGTGTTTACACACACGCTTGTATATAAAAAGCCAAAGAGAGAAGCGTGTACCTGATTGCACATGTGTCTCTTCCACACGAAGGACCCTGCAGTATGACCTCTGCCTTGGAGCTAGTGCCTAAGCCCAGTCAATTGTACAGTTATATTGTCTTGGAGAAGAGTAGACAAAGAATGAAGCCATGACAGTTAAACAGGCTTTTTACTTGTTTCTGTTGTTGCTGCTCACTGCAGCACCAGCAATTATACAGTGCTGATCAATTCCAGCCACTGAGCGCAGCAAACCTCTCTCCGTCTTCTTGGCTCTGACTGATTACTGAACACAGGAAAACAACTCACCCGTGTGAATAGGGAGCCGGTTGTTTAGAGCCCAAGCAAAGAAATGTGGAGGACAAACAGAGAAGACTTAAACACATCTTCACTCTGAATTTAGAAGTAATGATACAAGTCAAAAGAAAGCGCTCTCAGAAAACTTCTTGCTGGAAGGAACCTATTTCAAATGCTTGGGGTTTTATGCAGTTTTTCTTTAACTCAAATTATTTACTCAGACTCCTGTGAATCCTCTAACTATCCTGCAGAAATTTCAGAAGTATGCTACTTCAGACAAAAATGAAACCTGTAAACCACATATCTCTTTTAAAGAGAGCAAAGAAATAAGTTGAAAACAGGATGTTTCACACATGCTCTACAAATGTATAGCACAAATGCTAGGGAACTGACGCTTTCTGAAAAATTTACAACTTGCTCTGGGCATTAGTGTTAGGTCTGACACTTCCCTGAAGCATCATTACCCTGTGAACGTGAACTGTGGTCAGCCAAGAAATCCCCAAATGACAAGTGGTTGGCCTGGAACTGGCTGCCCTGGTTAGCATCAAGCTGGCTACAGGTGAAAAAGAAAAGGTGTTATAAGGGAGCCCCATGACAAAAAAGTCACAAGTCATGAAGATGAATTAATGTAACTCAATATACTAAACTGTATCCTCAGGAAAAATGGATAAATTAGACATAAGAGGCATCTAAAAAGAGCAAGAGGGAAAAAATTAATATTTATCATGGAGTTAAAACTGTTGCATGTCGCTGGTCTTACCAAGAAGGTGTGGTACTCGTTGGAGTAGAAGAGGACTTGAAGAAGCATGTGATGATGTCTCCAAGGGAAACAGAAGCTCTTGATAGAATACAGAAAAGAACTGAAAGTACCCAACAGACCTATGCTTCATGCCTCTGGGGAAAGGTTTTCTTACCTTTGGGAAGAGGGTAAAAGAAAATCTAGATGGGTTCATTGTTTTAGGAGTCATAGAATGAGCAGAAGGATACATAGAGTACGTAATCAATTGTAATCAGCAATCATTGTAGGCAAAAGTAAACAAAATATTTTGTACAGAACCCCAAAGAATTTATATGCCTGCATACAAACATATATATATTTACACACACATAGATATGAAAAGCAAGATTTCTACTATCTTCAGGGATGGAAAACAGAAAAGATGTAGAGGCCAACTATCCTCCTAGTCTTCTTACATGCGCACAACTAGCACTTACAGTGAATGCCTTAATGAACAAAGCCTGAAATTCTCCAGGTACTAGGAAATGTGCTGCCCTTCCACCTAATGATGGCCTTTTTCTAGCTTAGACAATCATGCAGGGCCACCACTGCAGACCCTGCCACAAAAACCTTGCCACTTAAACTCAATAAAGATATTTGTATATGTATTGCATGGGCGGGGGCAATTTATATACATGCAGCAAGATGCTAATTCATGCAGAGCTGGCTTATTGAATGATGAATGGCTTGTATCGAGAACCTGATCCTTCCTATCTATTACACGGTCATAGAAAGTTTTATTTCCTAAAAGTCCATTTCCAGGAGGTCATACATGGTACTGTATTACTAGAGATAACTAATATAGAAACGGAAAACAAATCATCCATGCCTCATCTCAACTTGAGGAAAAAATTATGTGGTTAGAGTAAAACAGTTTTTTTGTGGAGCTTTATCTCCCATTAGTATATTTTATGAATGTAAATTTGAACACTAATTCCCAAAGCAGAAAGTTCCCAAAGGAACATAAAAATTCATCAGAGCCCTCAGATACAAAGCAGAAGGTATAAAATCCTGATAAATAAACAACATAAATAAAGTGAAATGAAAATGATAAAAATGAGTCAAGGGAGCTTCAGATGATTTATGCCAGCTGACGGTCTTGTTCATATAATTGAAGCATTCACAGTTAGACCTAAGTATATTTTTCTCAGGTGGTGTTCAAGCTGTTTTTCCTCAAAATCTCTCAACTGCAACATGTCGCCTCCAACCACAATTCTACAGACACTTTCACCTGAGGATGGCCTTTGCAAAGATATATATTCATACCTGGCAAGCAACCCCAGCTCCTTTCAGAAAGATCCTTAGCTTCTGTTTAAATGTCAAAAGAAGCCTACAAAGCCAAACTGTTGCCAAACCCAGACTGTCTGTATGAATGTCACAGTGATGCATGCTACATACATACTGTTTGCGTACTTTTTATGCGTGTCAAATTCTGTCAGATTCACCTTAAAGAAATGTTGTATTTTAGAAGCAGCTACCTGCGGCCTACAGTAAAATAATATTTATGCTCTGCATGGGTCAGTAGTTACCAGAGTTTGCCACCATCAGGATGAATAAAGGCACTTTGCACATCTCAGTTTCTCAGATTTTAACACATTCCAGTGTCTGCTATCACAAAATGGCCTTATTAACCATATTTCAGCCACATTTATCAAAATTACTATTTGCCTTACTTTTACATACAGTTAACATAGTGCTTTGTTTCTTGATTTTTGGTGTGCCTTTGGTATAACAGTAGATATTTTTGTCATGGAAAGATCTCTTGGCTAGTTAACCTCAGATTTCTAAAGTTTAAATTATTATATCCAGTGTCATTGGAGGACTCGTTATGCCACTAAGTATCACATACAAGGTTATAAAAATTGATCTATTTCATTCTGCGTCAGCAAATTTCCAGACTGAAACCCATGGATGTAACATATAAGTCCAAATCTAATAGTTCTATGTCTACGTGGAGCCCAATGGAACCAGAGTTCCTCAGGGACAAGAAAAGTGTGGGTTGGTGCCCATTTGTAATCATATCGCTCTCATGATAATTCGACACAGTGAAATAAAAAAATTATCATAGTCCTGTCTCTCTATTCGAGAGATATTTTTTGGATGTGTGTGCCTTTGGCTTCTCCTCCTCTGTTGGGGTTTGTAAATTACTGTTTTAATTTACAAGTCAACTTCTGCTGGCATCAACAGAAAGATTAGTCTTCAGTCAGGGACATTTTAACTCATTTTTTTTCATTCATTCAGGTTCTTCCAAATTCGGGAAAACAGACTGACTTCAGGGTCAATATTTGACATGCTTCATTTCCAGTTGTACTTTCTCCTTTATTCTGCATATATTATTTCTGGAAATGCTGACTCATTAGCGCTCAACTACTGACAGAACTAAAAAATTCACTTTACAAGACTTTTTTCATAGCTAAAACCACTGAAATAACTGTTCATTTATTGAGATTAGGTTAGACCTAAAACTTGGGGACCATTAATACTCCACAGAATAGTTACAATTAAAAGGATTTTTATCTTCTGTATGAAATACATGTTCATGGCATCCACTGCCAACATTATGGAAAGATACCTTTAACACATACGAAAATTGTATGAAAATGCAAACTCGGTACAAAGCGTACAGCCTGTTACTAGCACTGGCAATACCATGTTACAGGGCTGCACAGTTTTGCTTCCTCACAGTCAGGAGATCAGGAACATGGAGTCCAGATAGACAGAGCACATCTTTCAGTCCACATCACACAATAACAGCCATTTGGGTATGCACTCTGGAAAGACTCCTATCTGTGTAATCAACTATTCGTGACTTTCCAACCTAGGGACTCTCAAAGCATCGGTTTGTGATAGACAAAGAATTCCTGAAATCCCCTGGATGTTGTCTTTGTCTCCTGTGTCATCATGCCTTATAAACTTCTCCGTGCCCTGTGAATGCTGTATTCCCCGCTGCACTGTGGCCTTTGGAAAACAGATCTGCATGGATGGGTGCAGACAAACACAAATTCTTCTACTTGTACCAAAGTAGAGGAGTATGAATCAGCGCCTGCTGATTCAAAGCTTTGTATCTTCATCAGAATAGTGCTTTACTTAAGGTAAGAAAATCAGAATATATTAATCCCAAAGAATCCCAAAGAACCTCACTGAAGAGGTGTAAGTTTCTCATACTAGAGCTGAATGACATGCCTTTATCAGAGAGCTCATCTCTTTTTACCTATCCATGTAGACAGACACGGCTCTGCAGGCACATAGGACTAAGATGTGTCTTTCTGTCAAATTACCTCTCAAAGTGAGCTGCTGAAGGACCATCACCACATCTGGGCGGGAGATAGAATAATTGGGGACTTTTAAATCACTGTGTCATTCCAGTAGATCTTGCAAAAGCCCCATGTTTTCATCAAGCTGCCTGCCGAAATACAAATAACTGCAGTCCTAGTCTTTGGACATTCACAACATTAACAACTACTGTCTTTGAGATTCTCAATGGCTCAAATATTAAAAGAACAGGGTACAATACTGCTAATTGCCAGTAGGGAGTCAGTTACTGATTCCCTTCCCCTTTTTTTTCAGTATTTTTCTTCTCAAATAGTGCTGCTGGATGATTTAAAATGTTGGACAGGAAAGTACATGGCTTGTAGGATTTTGTAAAACATCTTCTTACTTGCTAAGAACATCTATGAGAAAAAAGGTTTTACCAGCAGAATTATAACACAGCCAGCAAGAGCTGGAAGAGGGATTGTAGTCTATAATATGGTGAAGAACTTTATATGGGATTTGATACCATCACTTGAATTGAATTGGGAATTTGTATTTGCAAAATTTTTTGTCAGTCAATAAGCCTTCTGAAAATAAGCACTGATTATTAGCTTAGAAAAGAGTTGCACAAGTAGAAATAATGCAATATCCTATAGAATGTCTAAGAACTCAGTAGAAATTCAGTGTTACAATAGAAAGTGATTTTTTTTTTTTTTTTTTTGTCTAGAACTGAACCTTATAATAGACTGTTGTTACTTTGTCACAGGACTGTAAGAAATTGACACACATAAGAGGACCTGTTTAACTTTTCATAAGTAATTTTTTAATAGATTTAAAAGTAAATTAAAGTATAACCACTTTTTTCTCTTTAAATAAGTGCTACAACATGACATTTTCATCTGGGTTGGTCAGGTCACGTCAAATTATGTCACATTATAGAATATGTTTAACCTAATACAATGCGATATAAGTTCAATGTCTGCATCAAAAATTTAAAGGAATAATTTAAAACAAAATTTAAAAGAAGTGGAAGAAAGTAAGAAATATAACACTTGGATCTGCTTATTTCCAAACATATCTCTGCTTTCCTGTAATAGACAGATGCCTCTATGGTCTCAGAGCCACTAGCAAGTACTTCATCCCCAGCTAGTTACAAATAATATAAAAAAAAAAAAAAAAAAAGAACGATTTCATTGAAATGCCACTTACTTTTTTCTTGTAATGGGTCTTGACAAGAAAATGTTCATGCTGTGTGACTTTGAAAATGCCCTTTTCTGGCAGGCAGCCTTCCTGCCAGTGCTACTCTTTGCTGGCTTTAAACAACAGGAACAGGGGCCAATTTAAAGTCCAGGAATCAACCAATTTGAGATGCACAGGCTCCCCATGAAGCAATTATTCCCTTGGATGGACATACTGTCTTCATTATTCCATAAATTTTGCAGAACTTAAATATTCAACCACTGCTGTACATTCTTTGCACTGTCGGTAACATATGTGGTGTGATTGTCCAAAAAAGAAAGCACATTTCTGTCTCAGAATGCATAGTGTGATATACCAGCCCACAGGGATGGGAGTGGAGAAAACTTACATATATACTAGGATTAAATTATGTCCTGTGGAGATGAGCTGGACAGGTTTAAAAGAAAGAAAGAGAAGTTTTCAATAGTCTTTGAACAGGATAGTCTAAAGATGTGAGTATATACTTTATTCATCTCTTGTTCAAAATATGGAGATTCATTCTCTGCTTCCTTTGAAGCATTTTTATATTTCCTACCCTCCCCACTAGCTGGTAACTTATTTTTGTTCAAATTATTGGGTAACTTCAGTACTGCTCTCCCAAGCAGTTTGCTTAAGTGCGCTACCAATTCTTGTTATCTTTCAAATAGACTACCTGTTTTTTATTTTAACAATGGGGGAGCAATAGAAGACCAGGAAAAAAAAGAAAGGAAAAGAAAAATAAAACTAACCTCTTATGTTTTATAAAGTCTATGGAATTATTCTCTGAAATTCATCTGGAATAAAGAAAAAAATATTTTTAGTGTTTTTTATTGTAAATTTGTTCTACTGATGACAGTCAATGTTTTGTTGTTTTTTTTTTCCATAGGTTTCTCCTAGTAATACACACTCATCTTATAAAGTGAGGATCTAGCAAGTGATACCTCAAATTTCTGAAATTCTGGAACCCTCCCCCAAATAAAGGTCAGTGCTAAACCCAAAAGACTTAATTAAGATCATGATGTTCTGTCTTTAATATTTATTTAGAATGTAAACTTTCATAGGCTAAAACTGTAGCAATGGGAGTGTTTAAGTAGGAACAAACTCAACCCCCTAAAATTTAAGCCTTATAAGCGTTAACTAAATTTGTGTCTGAACCTGTTTTGGAATCTAGCCTTGTCTTCCATCCACTATGCTTCCTCATGGGCGTGGATTTAAACTGACCTACAGAGGTAGAGTAGTATGGCATCCACCACAATGTCCTAAGTCCAGCTCTTCCAAAAGACTG
Organism: Buteo buteo; assembly: GCF_964188355.1. Lineage (NCBI taxonomy): Eukaryota > Metazoa > Chordata > Aves > Accipitriformes > Accipitridae > Buteo > Buteo buteo. Next base: position 27,325,878 of record NC_134184.1, on the reverse strand, counting down.
CAAGAAACCTTTGAATTCCATCCACATCCCTTCAAGAAAATACATGGAAACTTTCAGGAACCTGTGGACCCTCTCTTCTTCTTACAGAGTACAAATTACTCAAATTTTAATGTACCATTGGGATTATACTTTAATCTACTTTTTCAGGTATAGACATAGGATGGACACTTGAGGCTAAGTCAAATAGGGAATGCAAATGTGTGTTTCAATGTAAAAATATTTTTGTTGGACAAAAGGCACAATTTCCAGTGACTACCATGCTAGACTCTACAGACACTTTAGTTAAACAGAAGGAGAGAAAGAGAAACAGACATGCAGACAGACGATCTGATAAGTCTGCCAACTGCTTCCTCACTTCTTTTAATAACACCTAAAAGTAACAATCTGCTGTCTAGCTAACAGTATCCAATTTCATTCTGTCATTTTCTCTATGGGTGTGTTGTATAATATTAAAATAATTAGATGTAAATCTGTGGTCTTGATGATCTGTGTTTGATTAAAAAAAAAAAGCATTTTGTGGTGCTGGCAGGCTCAAGATAGCTCCTACTAAATCATTTATGGAATCAGAGACCACAGAGCTGTATTACTGAAGCAGTACAAATAAAATAGCTTTACAGAGAAGGTTTGAGTCCCGTTATAGTGGTTCAGCACATTGTTACATTATATTAGTTCTGATATCACTGAATCACAGAATGGTTGAAGTTGGAAGGGACCTCTGGAGGTCATCGGCTCTGACCACCCTGCTCAAGCAGGGCTACCTCGAGCAGGCTGCCAAGGACTTTGTCCAGATGGCTTTTGAGTATCTCCAAGGAGGGAGACTCCACAACCTCCCCAGGAACCTGTGCCAGTGCTCAGTCACCCCGACCTCGGTTACTTATTTTACAGTGAAAAAATGTTTCCTGACGTACAGATGGAACCTCCTGTCTTTCAGTGCATGCCCATTGCCTCGGGTCCTGTCACTGGGCACCACTGAAAGGAGCCTGGCTCCATCCTCTTCACGTCCTCCCTTCAAGTATTTATGCACATTGATAAGGTTCCCCTGAGCTGTCGCTTCTCCAGGCTGAACAGTCCCAGCTCGCTCAGCCTTTCCTTTTGTAAGAGATGCTTCAGTCCCTTAATCGTCTTTGTGGCCCTTTGCTGGACTCTCTCCGTGCTTCTCTTGGGCTGGGGAGCCCAGAACTGGACACACAACTCCAGGTGTGACTTCTGCAATGCTGAGTAGAGGAGAATATGCACAGACAATGTTATGTTAAAATGTTTTGGACAAAGCAATGGACTTGAAGCTTACGTGGCAACTTCAACAGTTCAATAACTGCTGTTACATAGCATAACTCTGCTCTAATTTCCTTGGCAGCTTTTATCATTGCCACACATTTGTTTTTAGCCCTAGCAAGTATATCTAGACTGTCAAACAATGTAATTCTCCAGTTCATTCCCACATGCTTAAACTTTGACTTGTTATTGTATAACTATTAATTTTTCCCCTGACTGACTTTTGGAGTGAACCATCCAGTTGCCTCTCCAGACAAGATCCAGGTGAATTTATGGGGTTCAGCACAACTCATTTTCACATTCAGAACAGCTTCTAAAACATGATAAATGGGTTGCTCCACATTTGCCTCTCCTCTACAGAATCCTTCAGCAGTATCTCTGAGAGCTTTGAAAACTCAAAGATGCCTACGTCTTACACATTCAGGCATGAACTGCATACCCTAGCTTCATTAAAACACCAGTCTGGAGGGACAGAGTACATCCTTGCATTATTTCAAGCACTTGGAACCAAGATAAAACTTCCGTGTGGGTGCCATTATGCATCTGTGTGTTCCTGTATCCATACACACGCATCCAGTAAACCACTTACTGTCCTCCTGGATAATTTCACCTAAGCTAAACGGTGAAGGGTTAAGCTATGGAATTAATATGTTGCTCATGAAAATTGGCTCTCGGTTACGAGACAGAAGCTGTTAAATCTCCATTACGCCTCCATGAAGGTAAAGGTTGAAATCTGAGCTTTACTCAGAACCAAAGTAATCCACCCAACAAGGTGAGACAGTAGGAATGCCCTCACTGTAGGAACATTTGGAAAAAAACCCAACCAAGCACAAATACCAAAAGGCATTCACCAAGGATTCAAACATGAAATATGTTAAATACATTGGTAAACAGCTTAAATAATTGTACTGCTAATTGAATTCTCTGAAGGAAGAGAAGATGTCTCTTTATACATTGATCTCCTCCTGGTGGTCCCTACCACCAGAATACACATGCACAAGTGTTAATATTTGGCTTGTTCAAGGTTTCAAGGGTTTCAGGAAGGCTGAGGTAAATAAAATCTAGCTGTTCAGAAGCTGGCAATTTGTGTTAACTGGGTATCTAAATTTCATCTATAGTCAGTAGAGAGAGCCACCAACTAGAGAATGTTTAATCTAAAATAGGTGTGAAAATTCTGTCATTTACAACACTTTCTAGACATTCTTATTTTGTGTACAAGGACATTTCATAAATTGCTGAGATGCTTAGTTTTTAGATGATTGAAAGATTTTAAGATGATGATAAAAGTTAAGTAACAATCTCATCCTTACTTGCTGCTCGGATCTATCTTGCTTGCTACAAGTATCTGTATGTAGAAAGACAGAACTGGGAGAGGTCTCAAAGGCTAGAGTGTCCCTTCCTTTTTTCAAATCACCATATGCTGGAATTTGTTTTGTTAGCAAGCTCTGAGCAACCCGAAGTAATTTAATGTATTTCATTACTTTAGGATCTGATCAAAAGCCCAAAGAAGTCAATGGAAGGTATCCTATTAATTCAATGGGCTTTAAATCCTATTAATATTTCTTCTATAGTCCTCATGGCTTATTCTCTTGTTTGGGATGCCAAAGACTGGAAAACATTTGTTATCTAAAATTACTATTTCAGTTCCTCTCCCGCAAATAACTTGAAAAATGATAAAATTTATGGGTTGGGTTTCTTTTTTTTTTAGATCTTCTTTTTAAGAAGATCATAATGCACCCACATTGACAGTGATAAAATGGAATGGAATACTTTCTTTGCTATGATAAATAGTTAGGGACCCAAAACCAACCTTTTAGATCAGAAATTTTTCACTGACACTGGAAAATTTACTGATTTACTGATTAAAAGCATTATAAACTATCCATGTGTACTTTAAGAGGATAAAGGTCTGGCTGGTGTGCTGTAGTTAAGATATTGTTATATCTGCTTAAAAATCTTTTTCATTAAAAATCATCTTCCATTATCCACTGTTTTTTTTTTTTCACATTTGAACCAACCATTTTTTAAATAAGCTAGTATTTTCAGTATTGAAACAGAGTCACAGTTACAGAGGAGAAATATGTTTGGACTCCATTATTTCTCCACATAAATTTGGAAGAGAAAATCCAAGGCATTTTGGCTTGATTTGAAACTCGGATGTTCATCTGATAAAATGTTCATAGCACTCCTGCTGAAATCAAGTTATACTGGTGAGCCTAGTGGCAGATCTGTCTTTAATGTTATATTTCCCAAGCTATTGGTAGTACAGCACTTTTTTAATAGATAAAAAGGTGAATTGCTTTGCTTTGTTAAGTTTTTATTCATAAAAGTCTGTTAAGATTGGGGAAGGCTTTCATCTTTCTTAAAGAAAGTGAATATGAATCATGGATTATAAGATTAAAATACAGTGAGAAAAAGTTGATAGTTTCTCTGAGCAAAAAGAAAATACAGTATGAAAAAAGATAAAATATTCCAAAATGCCTCAATGACTTAGGAACCTTAGGAATGACTTAGGAAGCCAGTGCCTAAATGTATGTAATTATCTTGGATTCTATACATCTGGAATACAAGAAATCTCACTTTTTGCTGTTGGTCTCTTAATAGTCATTCTGGATTCCCTGAATGGGATTCATCTCATCTTCCTTAAACATCTACATTGAATCTGAATTAATCAACCAGGACTCCCTTTATAGTTGGTAGAGAATAATAGGCACTCTCAGGGCGCAGTTCATCTGACCTACTTCAGAAGCCTATTTTAGGATAAGAGGAATTGTGACCTAGAAGTGCCTGTTTCTCTCCTTTGACTACTAGGGAGCCTAAAGTGATTAGCTCAGGTGCAGGCATTCACACTCTCAATGTGTACATTTAGCCAAATGAATTCCTCCTTTTTTCTGTGTGATTTATATCTTAGGGAATTTTACATACCAGAATACATATCCATACTTTATCTGCTTTTTCTTCATGAGAAATATGTAACTGTGCAAAAACATTTCTTATGGTAGCACTTGTGTTAGTGCTTAAGCTTTAACCTTGATACCAGAAATACACATAATTTGCAAAGGGATGAAATACAGTTATATACTTCCATATTTCTTCCAGAGAACTAAACCACTTAAAATAAAATGTAAGATATGAGACCTCAAAGACAACATGACATTATAAGTTAACATTAACACAAATAGACTAAGCACCCAGCTGCAGGTTTTCCTGGAGGGGATAATGAAGGATTAGCTCTTCTTTCACCCAACTCCCCATTATCTTTCTTAGCTCTGGTTCCCAAAAGTCACATACCAAAGGCTATATTAAGAGCAAATTCCATAAAAAATAGCAGCAGGGGAGAGCGTACCTATCTCGCGGGGAGCTCTACTTTCCTGTTTTTCACTCGTCAAGTGATGTGACAGTTGTGGTCCCCTCCTGCCCTGACCGCCCCAGCAGGAGGGGGCACCTGCGGTTCCTTCCCTGCAGGCTCCAGCTGTCCCCGGCACACTCTGGGAGAAAAAGCCAGAACAGGGAGGTGAACACGGTTTTAGTGAAGAATTCAAAGTAACTAGGTACTTTTTCTTGGGTCTTTCCTCAAACACAGACCAATGTTTATCTCCTTCTTTTCACTGTTCCACCTGGTGTTTTAAAACTATTTGCATGTAACGTTAGAGAAGTAAGCCACAGAAGCAGACACTGCAATGAACTTCCGAAGCAGGATGCGCTACCTGTGTCAAGCAGTATGTTTTATCACTTAATTTGGCAGCTTTTACAACTGACTAACTATCCTGAGGAAGAAGATCTCTGACAGGACTTTGTGGGGGGGGGGTTAAAGTTACAAAACACCACTACTTAGTCAATACCTAAGTTCAAAGTAAGCTATCAATTAAAAAAAGTGAGCAGACCTAGAAGACTTGCATAATTCTGGAAGGTTATGTTAAAGATTTCAAACAATTATAACCTGCTTTTCTGAGCCTTTCTCTTTCAATTTTTTTTTTTTTTTTTAAATCATTGCTATCTAATTTTCATGTGTCTTTCTCCCTCTACTCATTTCCAGTTTCTTTCCCTGTGCTCAGTTCCACCTGCTTGCTGGAAGGACAGGCTTAGGCTTGTCTGTGTTACTCTCATGGCTTACTGAGTCTTGATTATATATTGAATGAGATCTGGGCACAGAACAATCTTTTCCACCCTGCCCTGGTTTCCATGGAAAGGAAAGCATGGTATGTGAGCTGAGTGGGAGCCACTGCCCTCTCCAAGAGTTCAGTCTACAACTCAGAATTTCCTATTCCAGCAATGTATGTGACCAGCTAACAAACAGAACAAACAGAGAACAGTCTGTACTTCCTTCCAAGAAAAATCTTTTTTTTGGCAATTTCCTCTTTATTCACTGCTTGCAGCTAATGCTCAGACCCTTCAGGCCATGTAGCTGTGATATGAATCGGTACTTAATTTTTGTTTTGAAAGAACTTGTTATACCCAATCTTTATTTGTTTGGGAAAGGTAAATATTGCAGCTTTTTTTGAAGACAACTAGATAATCGTGTTGCTTTGTTATCTGCCCTGGAATGAAATAGAATAGGTGTTTATGTGCTTTCTTCTTTTCTAATACAACTATATTTGTTGAAATATGTTATACTATTTTAATCATGAATAAAATAGCATAATTCAAAATTCTTTGTTATTTGTAATAGAATGTATGCAAATGCATTGTTTCTATAAATTTTTCTGAGATCAGAGGTTTTATGTATAAAATGGCCAAAAGACTCTATCTGTTAAAATTAAATTAACTAAATCTGAAGTTTAAGGTTTATTTTTCCTGAAATAATGAATAATAACCTGTAAATATAGTACAAGATTCTTCTATGTATTTATAGAATAATTACCTGCAGGTTTCAGGCAGGATACTAGCAGGACATGTTCCTCTAGAACTTCATCCTTAGGAGCCTTCCTTTGCTCAGCACTGATTCCGGGCATCCTTAAGGAAATATATCCATCTCCTCTTTGATGCTTTGAGCTAGATTCCATATGAATGATCCCTTATTTTCCAGAAAATGCAGTAATCTTTATCCTCTCGAGACTATTAGTCCAGTGTTGATTCCAGTTCCAGTTAAAAAGAAAACTGCTTGTTTGAAAAGCAGAAGAAAAATGTTATCATTTGCTTGTAGTATACTTTAATATGTATTGCCTTGGGAAACAGCATTTTTGTGTATATAGTGGTTAAGTGTGTTTGAGATGAGCCTCTGTCATTTTTTTGCCTCCTGAGTTTGTGAGCCTCCTGCTCACATGAAGGTGCTGGTAGATGTGGTCAAGTCAATTTTTGACCAATCTCAAAGATAAGCCTAAATATCCACAAAATTTTAGAGCATTTCTTGGAGATGAGTTGGCAACCAAAATCTTCGTTGAAAAGGCTTATCAAGCCTAGCCATTCAATTACATTAATCCTTAGGAAATTCTTTTAATGAGGTAATTATTGCTATTATAAACTGGGGAAAAAAAAATCTGTGTGCAAAGTTGGAGACAATGTAATCAATAATGAAACCTGCATCCTGCCTCCTTTTTTAATCAGTGTTGAAACTCAAGGGAAAGAATAAAGCAGTATTAGTAACCATATATCAAATACACTGCTAAATATCATTATTCCTGGCCAACTCATGCTGCTGTTTTTCTATTTAGATATTTGTTCTATGACTAATTGGACAGCCAATTTAACGTCTTTATAAATGAGATAATTTAGGATGTCTTCTTACTGCTTAGAATCAATAAAAAGTAAAAACACTTTTCTTCTTTAATTGAACTAATTAAATGCCTCACCATTTTACCTCAAATGCTAAATAAACAAAATATTTTTGGGGCAAACTTCCTATATTTTCCTTTTTTATTAATAAAGAATTACTAATTTGTATATTACTTCTTAGATTTTTCCATTGTATTTGTATTTTTTATTTCTTAACTGCTTCTTTAGAACTTCATCAGTCTTTAAAAAAAGATATTGCATTTGTCCTCATTGAAAAGATGACATCCAGTTTCTGTACCATTCCATACACTTATTCCATGCCAAATGCGTGACTTTGTGTCTGTCTTAATAAAATTTCAAGACGTTCCTGTCAGTCCACTTTTCTAGCTTGTCCAGGTCCCTCTGAGTAATGCCTTGCCTGCTCCCCCAGATTTGGTTTTATCTCCTTGGAGTATACTCATCCAGTCCTACACAGCATTAATAAAACCAGTTTGGCCCCCTTATCAATCCCTGAGGGAAACCACTGTTAAGTGGCCACCAGGTGGACTTTGTAGCTGCTGATTACTACCCCTTAAGTCTGATTGCCAGTCAGCTCTTACTCATGCCACCACGATAGAAGGCTATGAGGTTACTAAAGCACAACTTGTCCTTGGTAAATCCATGCTGACCATTCCCAGCCGCCTTCTTGTCCTTCACATGCCTGAAAATGGCTTTAGAAATATTTTCTCCATCGCCTTCCCAGGGACTGAGGTAAGGCTAACTGGCCCGTAGGTAGGTGGCTATGGTGTTTACCTATGTATTGGGTTTATGTGGCAAGGTTTTGGTAGGGGGGGGGCTGTAGGGGCGGTTTCTGTGAGAAGGCACTGTTACAGAGGCACATTCCTCTATTAACACCATCCTACCATCTACGCCAATTTAATGTTATGGAGGCACACACAATCAAATCCAACAGGTGTTAAAAATCAGGTTTATTCTTCAGTAAAAAAGTTAGTTAGAACTCTGATAACATTAGTGAACCACAGGCCCAATGATGTGAGGGAAATTAGTACTACACAGCCAACTTAAGAATTCCTAAGGTTTAGAAACGATGACTCAAAATGGGCGTAACACTCACCTAAGAGATGAGGGCTCTCAACCTGGAAGAGTTACCTCGGGTGGTGTCCTGACCCAAGGGAAGAGTCCCCGACTGCAGAGTCGCTGCTCTGAGGAGGACTGACTCAAAATGTCCTCTCACAGGGCCCCATTTATGCGCTAGTCACCAGGTGCAATTGTGGGCTTCTTGGAGGTGTCTGAAGAAGGCTTCATCTACTTCTTCTTCTTGATCAAGCAGCCTGTATCAGACATTTACCAAAGCAGCAGCAGTGTTGGTCTGTCCTCTAATCCGTACCATTAGCTCTTGACTGGCTCATCACCTATCCCATGCACTCTAGATGCTCCTTTGCACAGAGTACTAACCATCCTCCTCACTTCCCTCATTTTCCCTGTCTTTCCTTAAAGCCCGTGTAAGGATGTCTCTCCATTTGAGATCTCTGACATATCAAATTTGGCCTCCATCTGCCAGTCCAAACAAATATTTCCAGTGTGACCCATATGCCAGATAGATACACAAGAAGACCTCAGCTGACAATATGGGTCTATCTGAGGATAGCTGAAATAAGCGTTAGATGTATACTGCATTGTTTTCTATGCTTTATTAGAATCACAGAATCATAGTTTAGTTATATAGTTATTTAGTTATTAGTTATAGAGTTATTAGTTATATTATATTTTCCATTTACTGTTATGGGAACATGGTAGCCTCGACATGATCTCATATTGTGTTATGGAAATGCATCCTATCTGAGATCTCTACAGTGGATGTCTTGGTACATCTAAGTTGAACATCCCAACCTTACCTGAAGGAGGGAAATAGGCACTTTTTCATCTGCCTATTTGAGTTATCTACATCGGGATGAAATTAATCTTACCAGGATCAGAAGAATCTCATCAGGATGAGAAGTGCACCTCTCTCAATTACAAAGTGATCTAGCTGATTATGTTTAGCTAGGTCGGCTATGTGTGGCCATATTGCAGATATTTAACTATAGATAAGTTTAATTAAACACTGATGTGTTCACAAACACTTGATTTTGTAACAAATTCATAACCTGAGTCCTGAACATTTGACTATGCCAGTGGCTGAACTTGTTGGGATGTTTTGCCCACTTGAGATTTCTGACTCCTTAATCTGGCAGTTTTCAGACTAAATCTCCATCAGTAGTGGCATTATGTCTGAGTAAAGAATGAAGTGTTAAACACAGTTCTGTGCCTTAAAGCTGAAGTTTCAGTGACAAGTAAACAGACTAAGAGAGACTGGGCTATGCCATATGAAATGACAGTCACCTAAAGGTTCAGCATTAATGACAATATCAACAGCGAAAAGCAACTAAACTATTAAAGTCTTTGGACAGAGAATAGATTAAAATGAAGACCAAAACCTTCAAGCTAGCTTGTACCAAAGCAAACACCTGAAAAAAAAAAAGAAAAATTAGCCTGGAAAACTTATTTCTAGTAGACAAAGAGTTGATATGATTCACAAAGGGTTGCCATAAAGGTTTGCCACCTTAGCATAGAAAAAGCAAGCAAAACAAAAGAAAGGTGAATTAAGGTTAGTATCGTTCACTATTAAGCTCATGGACAAGCTGTCCTGCAGTTGTCTAGCCATGAGGAACTTTCCTATCTTTATCTGAAACATGGATTCTAGCCATTACTGAGATGGGATCTTCAGGTGATTCATACAGGAAGTATGGTAACTGTAAAGTGTCAGTAACTGCATTGTGAATTAAAATTTTAAAAAAACACCAACAAAAACCCAAAACAAAACAGAACACTTCCCCCTCCCCAATTTATTCTTGTAAAAAAAATGTGTGTATTGTTAATAATAATTTAAAAATTGCATCAAGAATAAAAGAGATAATACACGCAATGGATACATTTAAATTTGAGGTTCTGCAGAATATCCAGGTTAACTGTATCTAGAGGAATATTATGAGACTATATATGAGAGTGGTGAATTTCTAGAGAGATGATGTCGCCTGAAAGTTGCTGATCTAAATCAGTTAAGCAGTAGTAAATCTGGTGAGTGACTATCACCTTAGACAAAATCTTCATGGTGAGACTGAGACATGCAGTTTCTTGCTTAACCAATTCTATGGCACAGTCACTTAAAGTTGCATGAGGACAAGCATAGATGCAAACTCAAAATTTATGTCTGTGGTAAAATGATATGTAGTCACATGAAAAACAAATAGCAGAAGACCTCTTAATGGTTTTAAACTGAACGAGGATAGATTTAGATTGGACATAAGGAAGATATTTTTTATGATGAGGGTGGTGAGACACTGGTACAAGTTGCCCAGAGAAGCTGAGGCTGCCCCATCGTTGGAAGTGTTCAAGTTCAGGTTGGATGGGGTTTTGAGCAACCTCATCTAGTGAAAGATGTCCCTGCCCATGCCAGCAGGGTTGGATTAGATGGTCTTTAAAGGTCCCTTCCAACCCAAACCATTCTATGATTCTATGAAAACGATTCAGGGTTTGGGATTTTTTTTTTTTGTATCAAGTCTCTAAAAAGTTCTTTTATGTTGCAAATATTTGAGATCTTTATGACAAAATTGAGGCCTCATTTCCATTAAAGCTGACCGGTTGTAAGTACACACCTCTGACACAGAGAGGTTAGCTAGCTGGTTTTATATGTACCTACCAGGTGGGGTATACTGCATGGGAAAAAAAAAGAAATAACAGAATAAATGATGAAATTATCTGCAAAATCAGCTAGGAAAACAAAAATGCAGTTCTAACTGGTGGATCAAAGGCCTCTTTTGTGACAGATAACATTCTGAAAAGAAATGTATAGAGAATAGAAGAATATTTTTCTACAGCTGGAAGCATTCCAAACTGATATATTAGGTCATTTTCAATACCCAAGTTGGATTAGTGTTTGCCATAATCCTCAGAAGAAAAAGATACTTCAGAGATACAGTAAAAGAAAAATTACAATGGAACTTTGAGAAACAAAAGAACAAAGCAAATCAAAATTACTAATATGAAGCAGATATTTAACAGCCCTTTTGTCTGAATACTGAAGTTTATCAAAACACAAGGCTAAGGAGATGAGGAATGAATTACAGATGGGAGATCAAACTCTTCCTATGCCTGCCTTCTGTGCTGGATATAGCATTAGTTACGGATTTAGCCTATAAAGTTTAGGACTGCGTATGAACAAAGAAAATGAATTTGGAACAGCTTGTAGACACAGATAGAAAGTTTTCCTGGCATCTGAAATTTTAGTGAAAGAAGAGCTTTATCAGTGAATAATTTAAAATGAACAATAATATACTTGGAAAAAATATTTGGAGGCAAGGGCAGCAGGGAGAATAACACTGGAAGTCTGATTTTAGAATCTGCCACTGTTTTTTTGATAATTGATTTTTCATAAACTTATATTCTGATATATCAGCCCAGATGAGTAGCCTGAATTACTGATATTCTGCTTCTGACCATGACCAATACCAGTAGAAAAAAATACAAGTAAAACTTACGATTTAAAATACATCTATGAATAACAGAAAAAAACCATTCTTCTTTGTCACCTTTTGAATTCCAGAATTACTCCAAAATTAGTTCACTTAGCTAATATGTGATTGAAACTGAGAGCTAAATCTAATGCAAATAAAAAGAGGAAAAGCAGTTTAGTAAAACAAGTTAATAAAGATGGTCATGCTCACTGGAGAGTTTCAAGAAAAATGTTTAATTCCATTAAAAAAGCCCTTTAACTATTTTGCCTCTGTGTTTGGTAACTAGATTTTATGGGGCTGACAACTGCCAATAACTTAAAAAATCTACTAGCTTTTCCAGGAGGAAGAAGAAGAAAGACAAACTTCTTAGTTTTACTGTGGCATTTCATTTTTTATTTGTTATTTCTTGCTTGATTTAGAATTCACATATTTTAGCCTTTTAATTTTATTCTGGGCTTAAGGTAGCATTCAGCTAAACCAAGTTTGCATAGTTTGCAGCTATAAAGTTAAATCCTCTGAGGATATAACAAGAAAGGGAATTTTCTCAAATGTCATCTGAAGTCATCTGAAATTGAATAAAAATCTCATAAAATCTTTGGATAAAGTAGTTGATTTTCTTAATGCAACTGTCTATATGGTATTTTTTCAAGTTTCAGAATTATTGCTTTGTAAATATCTGCTCATCAATATTTTCAATAGTGTGGCTGAATTCAAATGAATAGAGCATGAAAACACTTCAGGATAATGAGCTTTTCAGAAAACTGAAATTCATGGATGTACCCTATATGTCCAATAGCATTAGAGAGAACTAAAGAATGTCATTCTCCTCAGGTAAGAAGGAGAAAGAAATGTATAAAAGACTTGGAAAAAAACATTGTAGTAAATAAGAACTTACCCTGGGAAAAGGTGGAAGGAACAAGGAATTTAATATAGACAGGACAAGACATGTAGACTCACAGGGATGCGGTAGAAGCTGCAGAAGTATAGGAGAACTCCTAAGTTTCATGTCCTACAGTCCATCAAAAGAAACAAAAAAGTCATCTGAAAAAACAAAAAGGGTGTTATTAAAAAAGGAAATATGCATTTTTGTATCACTGTCCTAGAAGTAGACTTAATAAATATTCCAACTTCATAAGTCTGTAAGGCAAATACTCTTTGAAGTGACCTAAAAATTAAGTCGGTGATGTTTGGGTTTTGTGGTTTGTTTTTTTTTCATGAAAGGTTGTGCCTAAATCCACCAAACTGATGTAGTACACTAACAAAATGTTGGGACACTGCAGTAGGAGTATTAAGCAGCAAAGAAAGTACATGGCTACTGTCACACTGGCTTGTCTGTGCAGTGGTTCCATCTGTGTGAAATCTATATGATTTCTGTTTATATGCCAGAAATGTTTTGATTTATGGTGATATTATTTTTAAAAGACAAGCTTATGAGGAAAAGCAATATATATTCAAGAAAGAACATATAATTAGAATATGACAATAAATACCAGCTCAGAAAGGCTTATTTGATTTACAAATAAACTCAAGGATTGCCTAGATTTAAGCTGAAGTTCCATGGGAAACAAAAACCATATTAACACTGAAAATATTGGGTTTATGTTAGTTGAATTTCTAGATGATCAAATGCCAGATTTAACATTAGAGTCATCCACCATTAATTCAATAAAATGGGTCTATTACCTCTCTCATCAGAGCACCATATTTCATAAATATTGTGGCTGATACCCCTTTTCTACCTAGGACAAAAGTGCCTGATATTTGAATTCAAATATTGCCATTTTCATGGGTTTGGGGTACTCGCTGTTCCTCCACACTCCTGTAGCTATCAGGAATGGAATTCTATTTCAAGTGTCAGAGGGATGCTTTTGGCATATGCAAGGCATAAGCTGCAGCAACTGCAACAGTGAAGTGACTTTTCCATGTGGTTTGCTCTTCAGTAGAAAAGTTCTGCTTTGGATATAGGTTGTTTTGCAAGATAGTGGCTGAAAAAACTAAGGTACCTTTCAATACTATTTAAAAACTAAAAGTTGATACAGGTTTGGTTTTGTCGTTATTGGTTTTTTTTTAAGTCACATAAAATAAAATTGAAATTTACACACACAGTTCCAATAAACAGTGACATCACTTTCTGAATTAAAAAAATATAGGTACAAACAAAATCTACTCTTGAACTCTCTTACTCTTGAACAGAGTTGTTCAAGTGAAGTCCCAGATAGAGACACCGTTTAAATTACTGTAGTCTCAAACTTTACTTAAGACTGCAGCACCACTTGTTTGAAGGTTTGAAATGCAATAGTAGGTGCTTCTGCTTCCCATCTCCCACTGAAGAGCTTGTTTCATACAGTCCCTGAAGCTGCTCCCTGCTGACAATACCCTTGGTAAAGTAGAGAAGTCTTCTGTGAAGTTACCCGTCTTGCTCTCCGGTTGAGTCTTATGGCTGAGAAACACAGATTAAATGAAAAGTAAAGGGAAACCCTGGGAAAAGGTGAGAAGAACAAGGTATTTGGTACAGACAGACATAAGATATGTAGACTCACAGGGTTGTAATGGAAGTTGGGGAAGGATAAAAAGAACTTAGAGTGGGCTGTAGAAGTGATGGCTGAAGGTGAAGGAAAGGTAGGGAAAGAGGAAGATGCTAGCTCACAGGAGTTAATTAAATGAAGAAGATCTCTACTATTGGGTAGAAGTAAAGGGTAATAATCAAAAGTAGAACTGACAACTAGATACAGAGAGCCATGGTGCTATAGGAAAGTTTTGCCCATGTTGTTGCAATATGGGCTTTGATTTGATTGATAACAAATATGTTTGGTATGCATTTTTTGGATATTGTACATGCTATTTATCTTACCTAGTTTCAGAAATCGAAAAATTAGGCAGTAAAGTGTCACTAAGTCATCCAATGTCCTTTTAGAGCCAATGGAGAGAAATGATCATGACTGAAGTGTGATTCATATATTCTGTTTTGGATATCTGACTTAGGATGATACAAGTCACCTTTTGGGAGTCTTAAGCATTTTTAAGTCTAAAGTTAGGCCAGAGAAATTTTACCCAAGCAAAAAACCTGTTTAAATAGGCAAAAGACATTCATAATTTAGTAACTGACTAAAATTGGGTCAAATCAACTATCTTAAACCTAAAAGCAGGGATCGCTGTACCTCTTTGCTGATCAAGATTTACTGTTTAACCTAAGCTGTTGACAATGAAATCTTTCCACAGAAAGTCAGTTTGTATCTCATGCCGTGTTTTCATTCTACTGTAAACAAAGCTTTAAATATGAAGCAGTAAGTAACCCCAGGTGACCAGCTTTAAGGAGTTTAGAGGCAAGCATAGGACTATGTGACCTGGGCAGACTTATTTTTCATGTCTACAAGGAATACCAGTTAAGGACTTTCAAAGTGATTTTTCTGCTCATTGACCGGAACATGTTGAAATCCAGCTAATACTGTAAAGGTGATATGACTAACAGCTTTGTAGACCAGCATAAACAAAGTCAGAAGAATAATTATGCTTCTAGAAAAGTCTCAACAAAGGCATTATTGCATTCGCCTCTTTCAACCCTATATACTGATGTGAACAAAGAATTGACTTGTCATGTCAACTATCTAGTGACAATGCCATGCCAGTTGGAGTCCAAGGTCAGGCCTCTTGACCTATTTACCATCTACTGTTCTTCTCCTTCAGCCTCAGAGCGTGGCTATGTGAGCAATGGGAACAAATCTGCACTTGCTCTACTTGTAAGCTCCCCAGAGAGCTTACATGAGGAGCCATGCTCTGACTGCCTTGGCTGGAAATATATCTTCTCATAAAGTGAAACTTCGAAAAGGTTTGTAGGGAAGAAGCAAGGACAGGAAGAACAAAGGGACTGCGGAGGAACGGTCCTTCCTATCTTGTACTATCACAACCTCACCTGCAAGAAGAGCGCTTACCCTTTCTCAATCAGCTGTGCAGCAATAACGCCTGGCTTTGCAGTCAATGTTTCACTCCCACTGCAGTTACAGTGCTAGCAGAGTACTGCAAGTTTAGACTGAAGATTCTTGAAGATTCGGGGTGGGTGGGTGTTGTTTTCTGTTTTGTTGTTTTTATTTTTGTTGTTGTTTTTTCTGTTTCTTCTATTTTAAAATTCTTCCATGATTGTAGCGCAACAATAAGAAAAGGCAAAAATTTGGGTCCTAACAAGAAAAGGTACAAAAACTCTAACAGTAAAAAATAGATGTAGGAGGTTACTAACCACTGACAATTGTTGTCTAATCCTCTGCTTATACTAGAAATACCTTGAAAAAACATGATAAAAGTGTATTCATTGATTCTCTACTCCTATAAAGGAAGCAGAAAACTGAAGCAAGTGAAAAATGGAAATCCCCTTTTTTTCTCATGCCTGGTTTGTGTAGGAAAGAAGAAATTTACATTGTGTGGAAGGACACCATGTGTTTTGACTCTATTGAAACCCTTATTTCAAGGAAATTTTTCCCTTGTGAAAACATTGTCGCTGCAATACTGGCAAGGTCAGTGTCAGGTTGGATTTTCTGCTATACAAGTATCACTCAGGCAAATTAGTTCTGCCATAGGGACTAGTCTAACCTGGACACCATTTTCTGAAACCTTTTTCTTCCTGAATCAGCATTTCTTTTGTTCACATGGCACTATCTCTTTCTGTCCTTTCCTTGCTTCTCCTATTTTTTAACCCCATGTCCTCATCTGACTGACACGTAGAAAGAGATTGGCATTTTTTATTTTTTAATTTAAGATACTTACTCAACTCTCATTGCCCCCATTTAATTTCCCCTTTTAATGCAGTTACTGTCACAACACATCTGTGAAATATGGGCCATTGCAATCACAGACTTACAAATGGGAAACTTATGCACAGTGATTACATGCATATTAAGAGATCTCTGGGAATACAGCAGAGACTAGGTACTTCCCGATCATCTTTTGCCTCAATATCACTTAGTGAAAGATGTAAACACCTCAGTTTTTTTCTCTTCCCCAGCTATATGAGCACAAGGCTTCCATTAAATCCTTAAAACAATTGAAACTCACATTCCTAATCAACCAGATATTTACGTTAAATAGGGGGAAGGTGTATATGCATTGAGTCTGGCAGTCAAAGCTGTCCACAGCATGCTAAATAGATGGAAGGGTGTTAAAAAGAGAGGGTAAAGAGCATGGCAGTTGTACAATTTGCATAGCAATATTGGGGGAATTCATCTAAGGGAGGTCACCTAAGTTCCTGTTTGCACTTTCATTATGATTTTGGTTTTGTCAGATAATTTTGGGGAAAATAAGTTTTCAAGAAACCAAATCGGAGGGAGAGTTCTACTTTCTTGAGTTTCCCTTGGCCTGCATTTAGCCAAATACATCAGTGAGCCTTCCGTTCAATGAAAAAAAGAACTCCAAGTCCTAAGTTTGGTACAGTTACATACGGCATGGTTCTGGCTGCTGAGTGCATCTTCGACCCAAAGCACACCTAGCCCACTGCGTCATCCTTGTGGTGTGTCCTTGGGGAGAAAAGAGAGAAAACTGGAGAGCCTTCAGGAGAACATGTGGTTGAAGGACTGTTCATTACAGGTTTTTGCAGGCATCTAGTCTTGCTGGGTAGTATTATCATCATACTGTGAATAATAATGAGCTCTGAAATTAAGTTTCTGGTCCTTTCTTGAGATAACTATTCGTAACCTAGTTGTAGATACTGACATATGATTAGTAATCTGTTCACAGTGTCTGGCTTCACAAATCTTTCTTCTTGTGTTTTATTCTCTTTCCACCAAAATCCATGCAGTTTGCTATAGGTACATCTCATTCACTTTAAACTTCTGTCCTTTTCCCAGAACAAGGTGAAACTAACTTTTAAAGCGTTTTTTAAGCCCACAGTGTTTCTAAAAGGCTGGGAAAGGCTTGCTACCACAATTCTCCTTCTAGTTCATAGTTAACTTCTATAAATTACAGCTATGTGAAGAAAGATGAGTAAATTTAGTGCATATTTCTTATTGGGTTATTCACAGACCTCCTTTCAGCCTTCCTTTTGCCATCCCTCCCCACCCTGTAATAAAGCATATAATTATTTATGCTTACTTTTGGTTCCTGAATATCCTCGACTGATTTAACTTTGTCTTAACTGTAACCTAAATTCTCATTATCAGTGTACCGTCCAGCAGCCACTTCCTTTGAAACAGACCTCGTACTTCTTCTGTGCCTGCTAAGAATGAACATCAACAGTGTGGTGGTGGTCAACATAGTAAAATTCTCATGGTGCCAGCACAGATTTTTTATTTTTTTTGTTCTCATCTGCAAACACAATCCATTTTTATTTTCCTCCAGCCTGTGCATAAGGATACACATAGCCTCCTTTCTCTTTTAAAGAGATCCTGACTTTGTGGGCTGTTGGGAAGATACCGTCATAGGAATGGCAGGCTGCAGGCAGGAAAACAAGGTGACAATCCTGTCGGAGATAGGACAGCCAGGCCCATGCCAGGAGGCACCCACCAGGGCCAGCCCCAGCCCCGGGCATCGGGCACCTCCCTGGGGATGGGGACAGACCGAAGGCAGTCTGGGACATGTGCCCGCGGGTGGACCCAGCCTGGAGGGTCCATGATCATGGGGAGCTGGAGACTGACCCCGTGGTGGTGTCACTGGGGCAGGGGCTGATGGGTCCAGGGGGCTGAGGTGGGGTCCTGGGTCATGGGCAGGGTGGGGGGAGACCCTGGGAGGCTGGGCAAGGACAGTCAAGCCTGTCAGTGCCCTCGGGGCCACGGCAACTTATTCTGTATTGAAAAAAAAAAAAATTACATTCAACACAACTCTTGCTAATGATGCTCCTGCCTTGTCTGACAGGGCTGTAGGTGGTCCTGCAGGAGCAGATGATCTCCGGAGATCCCTTTCAACCTCAGCCACTCTGTGATGCTGATGTTGCTGTTATCATAATGAAAACCTGGTTAATAGTCTAAAAAATTGTGACTCTATCTGGTCATTCTGAAGAGTTAAGGAACAGACATCCTATTCTTTATGGCCAAAAAACAATTAAAAAAAATTTCTATATTAGTACTACTTGCAGTCTTCAGACTCAACAGCAACCAGTTACAATGCTATTTATGGAAAAAACAATTTATGTCATAGCACATCTTTGTCATTTGGTGACTTTGGCTAATCCGACTTTTTGCTGGGCCACCAGTAACTGTTTTCATGAATTTCAAAATTGTCTGAGGTAATGGAGGGCAGTGCACTCGGAGAGATTTCTAAACCAGTCCTTGTGTATACAAGCTTTGCATAGAATAGCCGGTCAGAGCCTAGCAGAGTGAAAGGGCAGATTTATGAGGCCTAAAATTAAATATCACTGGGTTTGAAAGATTATTCAGGATGTATAATTTATTTAGTGAAATTGTCCTCTTTTTGTGCATAAAAGTTATGTATCCTTTATTTGTTGGTTGAAGTTCCCTGTACAGTTTTGTCAGCTAGTAACTCCTTGACTACCGTTAAGAAACTTCTAATTGTACCTATTTGAGGTGCAGGTTAGAAACAACTAAAATGGAAATTATGAATGACACATACTTTGTTCCTGACCTCTGGAAAATTAATTGCAATTTTTGCAATTTATCACCAATAATGTAAAACTAAAACTGTGATTTCAGGGCATAAAATTTAGATTTTATATTAAAATTAAATTTGTTAATTTTGTAATTTAATATTTGATTGTGGTGGCAAGCCAATTACTTGCTTTCTATTTTTATTGTTGTATGAGTTTTTGAACTAGCAAGATTTCGTCACTAAAGGAATGTAAAATATGTTAACATGGACAAAGTATAACTAAAAAGTGGAAAAGCATCTGCAAAATCTTATTTCCAGGACACAAAATTAGAGATCATGTTCTCACAGAGAGAAATATGAGTCATTGACTACTCTTTCTCCCAGGAGATGACAGAAAAAAGGAGTGAGTTAGGATACCTGTTTGAGAAAAGGAACTGGTTTGAGAAGAGTCTGAAGTAAAAGGTCAGGGGACAGAGTAAGGAAGGTAGAACCTGGAGGAACCATCCAAAAAAAAAAGTTATTTGGCAAGACAGTAGACAATAATGGGAGTGGGAGAAAAATCAAGGCAGGTACATACTGAGACAAAAATGCAAAGTTAAAAACAGTGTATTTTGGGATTTTTTTTTAACTTTGATAAAATATGATATTAAATTACATTTAAGAATGCCTTCTTCCAGCAGAAGACAGGCCTTGGATAACTGTATTTGCTGATCACCCACAGGGAATGTTGTGTATATATATATATATATATATATATTTATTTTTATTTTTTTTCCTAGATCAACTTGACTAGCCACAAATGTGCAGTCATTTTATGCAAATTCAGCTGAAAACATTTTTAGGCCATAAAATGCAATGCTTAATGAAGAGAATTTAAGTATGAGAGCTCTCAGTTATGAGTTTGTGGATTTTATTGAATAAATAATTTCAGTAGGGAAACCATGCAAATGTATCCAGCTTTGATCATTACAGATAGGGATAATTTGCTATATTTGCAAGAAAGATTTTTTTAATGTTTGATAGCAGGTTTCACTTTGGAATCTATGGAAACTGAAAAATGCTGAGATCTAGAGATGAGTTTAATGTTTCTGCCTGATGAAATACATTAACCACAATCATAAATGTCATCATTTATGTAGCTTAAATTTTACAACCTGTCTGCTTTTCGTGTTGTCTATGGGTCATATCTAGCCTCTCTAAAGCAAAAGGATTCTTGGTAATATAGCAAATTAACCCAGTAGCACTTTCTGCAGATGGTTCATCTGTGGAATTAGGAAAAATACTGAGCCCAAGGATTAGGGGAAACACAGGGACCCAAAAGGCAGAGTGTTTCTGTGAGAAGGAATCCTCTTGCTAGACCTCATGATTCTTTTGATGGAGTGACTCCTACAGGATATATTACATAATAAATGATAAAATTTAGTCTGAGTGTCAGGAACATTATTCCCATGTATCTTCTTTTTACCAACATTTGTTTTTACTGGAATTTTTAAAGTATTCTACCGGAGTGGAAGAAAATCATCATCCCCTTTTTCATCAGTTTATCTTTCTGAAGCCAAAGTCATAGAATATCCAGGGTTCCAAAACAAATTCTGGAGAACCAAGGGCAATATAGTTGCATAGTAAACCTCACCTCATTAAAAAAAACAAAAAACAAACAACAAACCAAAACCAAAAAAAACCCCCAACTCATGATGTGCAGAGTTCTTCAACAAGGGACCTGCTTGGCTAAATATCTTGTTTACCTGTCCTCCTCTTTCCTTCTGTTGTCTTTCTCCCTGTTATGCTGCTGGTAGGCTACACAGGTTCCTGAGCCTGAACCATGGGTACACTGTAATGTTATGTTTGACTGTGTGAGTCCAATTTCTGCCCTTTTTGACTCATGCCTCCCCCCTCTACCTGGCTGTGTAGGACTGAGAGCGAGCAATGTATTTGAACTCAATTTAAAAATATTAGTAGGTTGTCTGAGAGTGTTGTAAGGTTGAATCAAACTCTGTAGTTCACCAACTGTTCTATTGTACACCACTTAAAGGAAAAGTCATTTTATATGGGCAGCCTTCTTCATAACTCAGCTCACAAAACCTTTAGTTCAAATTACAGATTCTCCCAGCCTTATAGAGGTAAGAAATGCTTACATGTAGAAATGAAAAACAACTACCACCTCTTTTAATCCTTGGAAAATCATTATTATTTGTGATGATTCCAAAGTATTCTTATGTATGATATAACAAAATAAAATGAATTAGATGAATATAAACAGATCAAAATTTATGTGTAATAAATCTAAGACAATAAGACTTAACTTTCAGATTACATTGCACATGTTATATACAAAAGATGACAGCTAAGGGTAGGTAAAATAAATAATCAGGTCTGAATGTGAGAAACAATACGTGACTACTTTAGAACACGTAGGAGTTTATACCTTTGACTAGCGTTGTGCCCATGGGCTATGGCCAGCCCTTGATGATGACTTTTGCTGGCACAATGCATAAATAACTTCAGAAGCTGATGTACACTACAAATGTTAGAGCATAACAGAGAAACGAAATTCACTTTTACTACCCTTTTGCTACTTCATCGTTTTCAAAACTCAAGGTAACAGCCATATATAAGTGCCTATTCAGTGGGCATCTAACAGGGCATGAACTAAAGGAGACATAGCAGTCTGGTTTCCACCCTGGAAACTGACTGACTTCCCAAATGGAGTTTATGACAGCTGAGACAAATTAAAATTCCATAGCATAAGAGTGGGGAGGAGTAGAGAAAAAGCTTCTGACTTTGTGAGCCCAGTTGCTTTTGTTAAAAAATAACCTTATAACTTGTACGATACACTGCTAACCACATGTGTCTGTCATAAGATTAATGCCTATTCTGAAGCCAGCAAAATATTTCTTTCCAGAGAAAATAAATCAAATCAAGCACGATTAGAATAAAACAACAGTAACAACAAAAGAAGTTTATACTTGCTTTGAGAAGAGGAAGAGTACCAATTACTTGACAAACTACCTTAATGAAACATTTCAAAAATAGACATGTAAAAGCCAGGAAATGAAGACGTCAAGTCAGTCATATGAGCATAAAGCATTGTTACATATATTAACAGGAAAAAAACCTGCTTATTAGTTAGAAAGTAAACAAATATATTAATCAGTTACGCTAGACTTAAAATGCATAATGATATAGCTTTTAAAGAATAAACTTCTTTAAGAGAAACCATATATCTTAAATCCTCAAAAAGATTATTTCCAGGACTTTCACAATAATATTTACTTATATGTTTTTCCTAGAATGATATTTATTTTCCTCATCTACCTTTCCAGTTCTTGTCAACCAGAAAAGGTCCAAGTTACATTTTAAAAGTAGATAATTCTGTTCATTATTTAAACATTCTGCAATAGAATCAGTAAGCAATGTGACTATTCTGTATAAGCCATGGACATACCATTCTTGACATAAAAAAATAAAAAAGCAAAGTACAAGTCAGTAAGTTTTCTAGAATTAAAGTTTCTGTAGACATGAGTAAGTACAATGTAGACATTGTAAAGATTCTGTAGACATGAGTAAGTAATTCCTTCTCTGTTTTCTTGTTTTCTTGCTTTGTCTTGCTTGCTTGTTTATTTTCTTGCTCATTTGCTTTCTTGCTTTCTCCTCTGTACAGCTTTGTTAGGAAAGAAGGAGTACTTTAGGAAAACAAATTCAGAAAAATTCTGGCTTTATATTCTGGTTTACTAAAGATTGATCTAAAAAACTATATTTTCTGTCATATTTCTTTCCAATATATTTGACTTAGCTTTGAGTGACATATTTCAGTTATCTAGTTTACTTATTTCTGCAGTAGTGACACTATTTCTTCTTCTTAAACCTTTTTAGAGCAAGGATTGTGAATGTTAACTTTCAGATGTTGGTGCATAAATCAATTTTCTGTCTTATATTAGATGCCTACATTTGGTTTTGTATCTAAGTATCCTAGCTGGATGCAACAGAAGACTTTTAAAAATAAAAGCTTTGTTATGTGGTGGGACAAGACCTGGTCAATACTGCTTCTATCTTCAGTCAATTAAATGCAGAATATTTTGGAATTGACAATGTTTACCATAATACATTTGGAATGTATTTGGGATTTTCAAACCACCTTTTAAGATATATTTTATACATGTGTATGTTTAATTATTTATTTGATGTATATTTATATATGTAATATGTATGTATTTTTACCTATAAGGAAATGTAAATATAAAATTGATCTTTTGAGAACCTTGAGTTCTAAGAGAGGTGGAATAGTGCTGATCTATATATCCATCTGAAACACATGATTGTATTATTGGCTGTGCTTATAATTGTAGTACTTTAAAAAAATTTAGAGGACCTCTATATTTTTTCCTAAATTCAGAAGAAACACAAATATTAGGATGTTTAAAATATTCCTACAAATAGTGCTTAACAGCTGAGCTAAGGACACACAGGACAAATTTGCAGGGACTATTTCATTTTAAAGATAAAAGTGATATTTTAATCAATAATATATTATAATAATGAGCAACTGCGTTGAACAGTTCCACTCTACTTATATGCAAGGAAATATAGCTTCTCATTAATTGTTGAATGAACTGCAGTCCGAGTACATTCACTATTTTTATGGGGGCACTTACAGAACCTTCATCACCACAGCAGCTTGACGTTAATAACTTTACCCTTACAATACCTCTGCAAGGTAGACCTGTTTCATTCAAAGAGAAGAGCTGACTGAAACAGAGAGTAAGTAAATTATCCATCATCACAGTGGAAGCTTGTAGCAAAACTCCCATGTTTACTAATCTTCTGAGTCACAGACTCATGCCTTAATCACAATGTCATTTTTCACCTCAGAAAATGCCCCTTCATACATGCAGAGGTGTAGACTAGCAGTGCTTTTGGACATCAGATTGGAAAATTTATCATATTTTTGAAAGAAGCTTCCCATCCTCCCTTTTTCTATATATATTCACTTATTGAAATTGAAACTATTTATGAGGAAGACTCTTTAAAAGAATTTTCCATTTCAAAAGCCTTTTTAAAGGAAGTTTCACAATAGTTGAAGCACCACATTTTAATATCTTGCAAATGGCAAAAAAAAAGTTCATTTGAAGAAAGTCACCTTTTAAAACATTAATTATAATTAACAAGTAAAAAAAAGAGAAAAAAAGAAAGTATTTTCAAAATATTAGATGAAACCATTTGATTCATTCTTTTTTTAGAGAGAAGGACCACTTTAAATTTCCAAGGTTTTTATCATTTTAATGATTATTAACCTCTAATTAAAAATTAAAATCATGCCCCGTTCCCCACCCTTTTCTCCCCCTTTCCCCCCTGCCAAGAAAACCACATATTTGAAGCAAAATAATCTATAATGCCTACCCTTCCCTTGTCCCAGATTATTTGAATCTCTTGGCTGCTTATCAACTACAAATAAACCAAGAAAGGTATGTGCTTAGGAACATGGTATATGCTGCAAACAAATAAGTTAATACTTGATCTATATTTTGCTCCTGAAGTATATTATTTGATTTATATATGCTTTTATCTATCACTGAAATGGCTTATTTCCTTTTACACCAGACTGTCACACTTTCTCTACTGATGTAAGCTATGCACTGACCTATGTAATTGCTACTACATCACTGAATAGTTGGAGACATTAGGATTAGGATTTAAGGTGCTTCTCCAGAGATGCCAACATGTCCTGAAGACCTATTAGCTGTGATGGGGCTGCTCACATACAGTTTTAAATTGCTGAAGTTCCACTTGCTCAAGGAAATTAAAAAGAAAAGACAGTGATTGCAGAGTTGTCAGCATGGGTTCCAAAAAAAGCTCCTAGATCAATATTGATTTAAAAACTACAGGGAAGAAAACTGTGATAGCACAGCCACTTGGAAATGAAGGGACATTGCAGAAAAAGGTTTTCTAAACTTATTGTCTGGTTCTCTAGTCTATATATTTCTTATACTACTAGATATTGAAAAAAATACCCCTTTTTATTTTTTAATTGTTCATATTAGATAATGTACCAGCTCCTGTACTTATGTTCCTTACCTTAGAGAAATCATCATAAGACTGAAGTAAATGTCTGCCGAGAGGACATAGCAATTGGGTCTACCTCTTATAAAAGAGGAAATATTTTACTAAGGAAAGATTAAAGTGCAGTATATATGGAATTTTTTTTTCTACTATTATTTCTTAATTGTATAAAGGACAAGAAATGACAGTCAGAAAAACAAAATCAAAATATAAAATAAACACATTTTACCAAGATTTTTAATCTACTCATTTTAATCAAGTGATCATTTTCTTACTTCAATGAGACTTCAAAGACATGCCACTTTTTAAGGTGGTTCTTTGTATCGATCTTTGTAATGGACCTAATTTGAAAAACCACTGTTCTTATTACTGTATAAAGAGATGTCATATTTTGTACCGCATGTAGGCAAAGGTGCTTAAAAAGATATTCAGGCACAGAGTCATAGAATTTGGTGCATACATAAAGCATCTTCTATCTTATTGCAATCTGAGTAAGTACTGGTATTTAGTCAGACATAGAATTGGGCCAAATTTGCTTACTGAACTTCTAAGTAATGCACACTACCATAATGAAACAGCTGGAAAAATATGAAACAAAGCATGGCTCCACCATGCAAGGGATCTGGATCCTTTTTGCCACTCAGGTAGCATATACCTTGTCAATGCCCGAGATTTCTTTAACTGATACCATATATTATAGTTAATGTTGCAGTGGTACAGATATGGAACTGTATTCTTTCTGGGGTATGTGAGAAGTCCAAATTAGAAAACCTTACTATAACTTATTTCCTTTCATTAGACATAAAAGTTTCTGATGTGTTTTCAATATTAGTAAGCAATGGGTCAACTTCAAACCTGGGGTAAATGTACAGTCTACATTGCGTTTGAAAATATTTTGTCTTAATGGTACTTGCTTTCTTGCCTTACATGATCTGTTTAAGGTGTACATGCAGTATATGTACTGACATATATATAGCACAGGAATACAGTCAGAGTTTAATAGCTTGAAGGATCAACAACACACAGACAACATCCCATGGAAAAGAGAACATTCCAAATACAAGGTGTATTCAGAGCAGGCGAGGTCTCCATTAAATGATTATATGTTTTTTGTTCTCTGCTGTAGAGAAACAAATGTTTCCTTATTAACAAGAGCAGGGCTAATTTTATAATTAAGGCATGCACGTAAAATCACTAACTCTGTACAAGCACATTGCTGTTTAAATGTGCAGCTACAGCTTATGTAGGCAAATCTGAGGTCTCTTGAAAGCAGTCAGCTTGTACGCTAATAGCAGTATACAAGAATAGCTGCCTTATCTTCTTAATTTCCTTGAACAAGTGTAACTTCTGCACTTTAGGACTAAGACACATCAAACATTATCCTCTGAATACCTATCCAGTATTTCACAGTGCGCTCACTTTGGCATCTATGTTGTCACGGCTAGACTGCCAGAAGTATCAGGGTTAGCTGATTTGGCTTTTTTCTCACATGTTTACATCAACCTCAGTTACACCTTTGAAGTGCAGTATAGACATACTTTTAGAAATTAAGTAAAAAACTCTAGCCTGGAATAGTACCAACCTTTCTCTGAGGTAGTGTTGGAACCATCTTAATCTCAGAGGCTGTGAAATTCTGTTGCCATATAATTAGTTTTTGAAAATGTAATTAGTTTTCATAACAGTATGGGATTAAACACTAAATGATGCATTAATATATCAAAGGTCATTGTGTTTTGCATAGTAAAACAGGATATTTGAGTATTCCTACACCACACAATGCAGTACCACGTAAGGAATGTCCAAACAACCTAGTAGGTATATAAAGAACAGTGCAGCATTATATAGAGACATACACTTGGGTCTTGGCATCAGAGTAGCCTCCTAACAGGATTAATTGGCTCTGACATAGCACAACGTTGGCACAACAGTACTGCTTCTAGTTTCAGATCCAGCTTGTGCTGGGATAGCTTGAATAGCTTTGTATGGGACTGAGTGATGCAGTGTAGATCTTTACAAGTCATGAACCCACTCCTGATTTCTGTCTGTCTAGGTACAGTTTTTTAAGTGATGTAACAGCTATGCTATTATACTGTACTCCGTTTTAACATATTTATGTATACATACTGAAATTATTTATCATGTTGTGGCTGATAATGAGCTACCAGCAGAAATCTCAGGGAGAGGATGTTTCACCCAAACATTACCTTCATTAGAAAGACTCAGCAGAATGAATCAGCACATAGTTTTCTAGGAGTAGTTTAAATAAATATGAGTTGATTTCTAATTTACTTAAAAATTTAAGAACAAAATAAGAACGGCATTTTGTGCAATCCACTACTGTATTCTTAACTGTGATATCTTATTTTGTTTATTATTTGGGCTGGAAGCTAATTAAAAAATTTCACTCTTTTTTTTCCCTTGAAACAGCTGAAATAATAGTGTTCCTTATGAAAAATTTTTTTAAAACCAAACAAAAAAAATCTAACAAAACTACATGCAGACCATTTTACTGCAATGGTAAAGAAAACACCAACCAAGGCCATATATTGGAAATAAAAGTATGGGCATATAAGCAAGATATATTAAAGCTGGCTGTGTAGTGAATCAGAACAGATAAGATAACATGTTAAATAAGTAACTACTCTTTAACCACCTCCAGATGCATTTTTTATCCTCTTTAAAGATGAGGTAGCTGATATGTGAGCATAGATGAATAAGCTGTATCACATTTACTATATAGTTGGATTTGCCTATAGCTTCCTGTATTTGTAATTAGATATAACGCATAGCTAATATCCTATTGATTCAGACTTTTGCTTGCCTCATGTTATTATAGTAGCTGCATGCTAGAAGTCAGACCTTGACTAGACCTTCATATAAGAACTTACAATCGATTCTTGGTTATCTTATTGACTGGCCATTATGTTTGGATCAATCATCATAAACCTGACTAAATGGCATCATACCCAATTTACAAAGCTGAATGTAAAGGATTCAAAACTTTCCCTAGTTCACAGTGTTTGACAGAGGAACAGAACTGAGGTAGATTTCCCTGTTCTTGATTACTGAGTTCCACTAAAGTCTAATAGCTATACCACTCCTCAGCGGATTTGCAGCTGATGAAATTAAGCCTTCTTATACTTAAGATTTCTGGCAATTCTTTACAATAATGACACACAAGCCCTGCTTTAATCAATACCCTCTGAAGTAACTTTTCTGTAGTTGCAAATGTTCATCATCAAATAAATAACAAAGTGACTGAGTCCTTAGCATGTATATGTGGGGCAGTTGAATTTGGAAATGTATGTTTTACCTGTGCAGGTGAACCTCTCTGAACCAATAGTTCTGCTTGTCCTTTGCCATTTTTGGAGGGAGCGGATTGAATTTAGAAACACAATGTGCACTTAGTGCTGTTAACAACTAAAAGACCTGCTTGGCCATTGGTAATAAATTGTTTAATTCTTATCTCACAGGAAGGCAGATCAAAGGATGCTTTTTTTAATTAAAGAATTGCTAGTGACAGAGGTGTTCAGTTTATTTTATTCTGAATATGAAGAGAAATGATATCTTCATTATTCTATCTTCAACTCTTCACTCTCAACAAGGTCATCTTCTCTCCTGGTGACAGTCTTACAATTCTTCAGTAGCAATTTTAGCAACAGAAAACTCCAGGTATATCCTGGAGAGGGGATTTATACTTGTGCAAATAGATTTGGAAAATACAGGTCTTAATACATTTAAATGTAATACTTGTTTTTAAATACCATTTAAATCCACAACAGGAGACATATTTCTTTGTAATTTTTGTTTCTTTGCTTGTTTGGCTGTTTTTTGACTCTTTATGTCTTGTGATTTGTAGCAGACAGTAAAGGCTGTAGAAAAAAAAAACAAAAGAAACCAACCCCCCCCGCCAAACAACTTGTAATGGAATAATCAAAGGAGGGAATAGCAAAGCAAATCAATAATAATGGACCAGTGTGAAAGCCCTGCTATTTTTAGGCTTCTACCCTTTTTCTTATCCCTCATTCTTTTTATTGTTATTGAGACTCTAAAACCCTCAGGGCCGAGGAAGTTTAGCAACAAGCTTGTAAAAGTGGTTACTGTATTTTGCATCTTTATGTTGATTAGACTGTTACTGGCATTTGTATCCAGACTTTTTTTTTTTTTTCACATTTTTCATATCAAAACAACTAATTTCACTTCTATTCAGCAATAAGATAGGCTTTCTTTCCTGTTTTGATCATGTTGTTTGTGTTAGGAATTTACATGAGTAGCAAATATCTAGTAATAGGACTATAACATGAGGAAGCATCTGTTCTACTGTGGAATGATACAGTGATAATTTAATACAAATAATCCTCCCAGTGTTAAGAAATCAAACAAATCAAAATGGTGTTGCTATCTTGAAGGCCTCTCAACAAGCACTCTTTAACCTTTGTTAAACGTCTCATGTTTACTATGCATCAGCTTTAAAGATCTAGATAAATGAATTAATTCACCTTTATCCCCTTGAGAAACACTATTGATTTTTATGAAAATGAATTAAACATTCACTATCAATTAAGTTCTGTGTTTGCTTTTTTAGAAGAGCTATCTTCTCACTGAATGAGAAATTTACCTGCCAGCAAACACAATAGACTGTTGTACTGTCCGCGTATTGGCATACATATTGGATAAACAAAACCCAATTACATTCCTGCTTATACTGCATCAAGATTACACATTATGTTCAGACCTCTTTTTTCAAGGAGCAATACCCAGCTAAATTGCATCACTTACCTTATGTTTCTTTATCACTTAAACATGTAGAAAATTAAGTTATTTAGAAGCTTGGTCTTGAGAAAAATTCATAAAACAAGGGAAAAAAACCCCCTCTTTTTGGCTAGATGTGGTTTACATTTTATTTTTTTTCTCACCAACCACATTGTTATAAATTAATATGTATAATATGATTGAAATAACCAGGGAGCTGCTAAAGTCCTGTGTAGAGCACCCATCAGTTAATATTTAAAATAGGGAAACAATAACTAGACATGATTTAGGGTTTAGGAACTAATTACTAGACAACGGGGCTTTATATTTATGTCAGAAAAGGTAATGGATTGTGGTCTGGTCAATAAACCTTAAAGAACCACTTGGAACTGCCAAGATTAGGGAAGAAGTAGGTAAAAGGTAATTCCTACAGGAGGAGATCATGACAACCGACTCATTGACCATCTACTCGAATGATAGCACCTACTGAAAAGAAGACAATGAAGGAAGAAGACAGAGCCTGCGCACTAATTTACATGAGGGGCGAAGAAGAAAGAACCAATCATTAAGGAAAATAACAATGAATATGTATTAGTTAAGTGTATAAATGTGAGAAATTTTGAGACAAGGGTGTGCTGTCTTGAGACAGGCACCCAGTCACGCACATCAATGAAATTAGTCCGAAAATACATCGACTCTGAGTGTTACTGGCTTGCACACCAGGTAAACCAACCCTGTTTGTGGGACAACAATATCAGTTTCCCTTTTTTATTTTCTGTCATGGTAAGTAACTTATTTAGACCTTGCATTATGAAAATATTTTTTTCCTAGAGCTGCCTTGGCAGCAGTTCTAAAGGACTCTTTGGGACAAACTTGAGCACTTCTTCCTATTCTTTCTCTCCTTTGATTTACACTATTAAATTTGATCCTAGATGTCTCTTTTGCTAATTATTGTGGTTGAAGTAATAGTGTGTAGGAGTCTGGATGCAAAACAGAAAAAAAGTATCGCTTTTGAGAGCAGATGATTAATACGACATGGACTGGAAAGAGAACACATCTTTTCAGAGCAGGAACTATGTTAGGAAAATCATACAGCTTCTATAGCAGATGCGGTAGTGTAACCTCAGTGAGTGACACATGCAAAGAATAGCTGAAGTAAACTCTCTTCGGATGAGTAAGTACTGAACATGGGCACTATTACCTAGGCTTTTTTCAGAACTACTGCCCTTTACAATAAATCTTTTAGTAAGTAACTTATATAATTTACTCTTCTACTTTGATATATCCTGAACAATCATATTGTCCCATCTATTATCATCATTTAATCTCCTTCTTTATCTTTCTTTATTCTACCTATAATTTTTATACTATGTTCACTGTTCATTTAAACATATCCATTAATGCACAATGCAATAGAATTAGTAGGTTTCACATCTTATTTATTGACTTTTCAATATTCCGCGGCATATCTAGGTAGAGAAATTTTATTAGTATTCTTGGTTTGTGGGGGTTTTTTTCACCTGTTTTAAAACATCTGATGTTTGCCAAAGCAAAGGTGAAGAGATAGTATGCAAAACCAGCACAAGTAGAGAGGTTGATAACAGCCATTATTTCCCTTCTCTATTGCCTTCCAATTACTGAAAAAAATTTCTCTCTCACTAAACCAGTCTTTACCTTATTCATGTACAAGTCCATTGTACCACAGAGGTGTGACCATTGTCCACAGGCTTAAAGTTTTTTGTTGTGTTTCAGGATGCTTCAGTAATCACTAACAGAAGTCTGCACTCTTTTATGTCACTATAAAGGATGTTCTGGATGAGAGTTTAAGAAGAAAAGCTAATGATTTTTTGGCTTTTGAAAGATGTCTCTGCATGAATTATGGAGTTCAATGAGTCTCCTAACGTATTTGTTTCAAATTAGTACTTAAGTTATGTGAAATCTAATCTGGGCCATCCTATTCATGCAGTTAGTTCTTTCTGCCTTAGGGATGTGCTCTATTCCTGATTTAGTCAATGGGTTCTAGCTGTAATCATGAATCAGAAAAAATTAATCCTTAGCTTTCCTCAGAATTCAAGTACATGAGCTGAAGAAGACATAGCAAAAATTCCTGCATGTTTATGTATGTTCTAAGATTTTTCAAATTCTTGGCATTTCATTCAGTTGAGTGTTACTGTCGTTTAACCCCAGCCGGCAACTAAGCACCACACAGCCACTCACTCCCTCCCCTCCCTGCCCCAAGTGGGATGGGGGTGGAGAGAATCGGAAAAAAAAAAGGTAAAACTCATGGGTTGAGATAAGGACAGTTTAATGGGGCAGAAAAGGAAGGGGAAATAACAACAATAATGCTAATGCTAAGGCTAACAACAACAATAATAACAACAATAATAATGATAATGTTAATAATAATAATAGAATATACAAAACAAATGATGCACAATACAGTTGCTCACCACCGGCTGAATGATGCCGAGCCGATCCCTGAGCCATGGTGGTCCCTGGCCAACTTCCCCCAGTTTATATACTGGGCATGATGTCATATGGCACGGAAAACCCCTTTGGCTCGTTTGGGTCAGCTGCCCTGGCTGTGTCCCCTCCCAGCTTCTTACACACTCCCAGCCACCACTGGCAGGGCAGTATGAGAAACTGAAAAGTCCTTGACTCAGTATAAAGACTGCTTAGCAACAACTAAAACATCGGTGTATTATCAACATTATTCTCATCCTAAATCCAAACCACAACACTATATCAGCTACAAGGAAGAATGCCTTTATTCTAGCCGAAATCAGGACAAGTGTGTACCTCTTGGGGACAACTCTGCATGAACCTAACTATAATTAGAAAAAACTAAGTTCTCACTCTTCCTTTTCTACAGCAATGCACAGAGAAAACACATCTGTAAATACACATCAATAAAGTAAGCAAGCTTTAACTAGAAGATATTCTTTGGCCAGGTAAAGGTTAAAAATTCTATAAATTACTCAGAACACCAGTTTTTAGGAGATGTTTAGAAATAAAATCACCAGTTTATAGCTGTGTAAATTAAGATGTAATACTCTTACAAGGGAAGGCAAGAACCGCAGTTATAAGAGAGTTAATAAAGTGCTTTATTTCATAGGATATCAACTTAAGGAAGACAAACCTTTGTAAAGATGTTTTTGGACATGAGCTCCTTTCCTGTGTGCATGCCACCCTTCCCTTTACAATTGGTTCAAAATCCTTAGCTTCAGATCCTCTTACTCTTTGTGCTTGTATGACTGAAGAAGGGGGAAAAAAAAGCCAAATAAATCAAAGATAGTACTCATGTGAGATTGTCTCCACGACCCACAGTGGAGATCCTTCTAAAAGACATATGTTAAGAAAAGCAAAGAAAAAAAATAAATAAATCTGGTTATGGAGAGTTAGAAGATTAAACATGTTCTTCAGCATTGCTCTTTTTCTCACTTCATAGAATCACATAATAATCAAAGACACATCTCCTATTTAGTCCTTCTCCATAGGAATCACGCACATCACCTCTTAATCTTTAAAATAGGATTCTATAGAGTAAAGCTTGCACTTTTTTTTTTTTCTATAAGATTGTCCAAAGAAGAGCTGGGTTTAGTGAAAAGTGAGACGACACAGAAATGTGAAGACTATTCACTGTCTAGAAATAAGTTGCCATAGAAGAGAATTTTCAGCTTTTTGCTACATCTGTGTAAAGTTCGTTTTACCAAGCTGCAGGAATCAGAGCTTTCAGGATGGATGTGGTTGGAATTAGTAAGATAGGAAACAAAGGCAGACAACTGACAGACCCCAGAGAGAATATTGGATTTTTTGTTTTTCTTTTAGCTCTTGGAGTATCTTTTAGATATTGAGGGGGTTCAAACTACTGGATTTTTCCTAAAGTCAGACTACGTATTTTCCTTATTCTCCAACCCACTGAAACTGCAAAAACAATTTCTACATGGGTTATTTTTTCATATTCAGCAGAATAGAACATTAATCTGTTTAGTGTTCATATGTTTTGTCATTTATCCACACAATTTTATTCTTCCTGTTTTCTACTGACCTATTAAAAATGCTACTTCTGTCAAAAGAAAGATAAGCATTACTTTCCAGTGGTTCCCCTATTTCAAATTCCATGTAAATTGTTAAACAAATCAAGTCACTTGTATCTCCAACAAAAGAAGACAATGTATTTGGCTAAATTTGTTGGATTGCAAAATTCAATATATTTGATTAAAATATTATCTGCACATCTGGTCAGTTATGTTCAAAAATTTCTATAGGAAAAAAACCACATAGTATTATTAATTTCATATATGATGTTAACAATTCTAATACAAGACCAAGAAGGCATGAAAGGATATACATAAATTAATCCCTATTTAGATCGATGTTCAAACACATCATATAGGGCATATATCTCAGTGTGAATAAGAATGTTTTCCTGAACCATGAATCCAAGCAGAGTATGCAAACCCAAACAAGTCTGATGATGAATGTTGGCAATCATGAAAAAAAAAGGTAGATTAATTCCTTCTTATTTCACCAGCTAGTAAAACTTCCCTTATAACATTCAGTTATGTGGTTCGTCTTAAATTTATATAGTTTTATTAACTTGTCCCAGATTCTTATAATTTTCTAAGTATTTAAACTCTAAAGCAGTCTTAGCCATATATATAATATTCTAATGCAACACTATTAAAAAAAAAAAAAAATCCATCAACTTTGTGAAAGTAACATGCTCTTTGGTTCTAAAATAGAATCATTATATTATTATTTTCATGGTTTTCTGTATTAGGGGCTTTAGGGACATTAAAAGAATTGCCTTGCTCCAAGAAGAGCTACTGACTGAAGGAAATCCTAATTTGCATTCTTGTAGACACAGTGGAAAATGTTGGCTTTCCCATCCAGTCAATGACTCCTGTCTCTGAATGGTTCTGCAGGTTAGTACAGCAGTAATAATCCTGGCTCCTCCTCCTTCTCCAATTATCATGTATGAGATGATGGGGAAGAATTAGAGTATGAAGTAGAGACGTCAGAGTAATAATCCTCATGGTGATCTCCTTATTTTTAGCCTTTCCCCCCATAGATAGAAAACTTAAACTATGTTATAGCTTCGTGTAAGCAAATCTCTGCAAATCTGTGTACTGGAAAAGAATGACATAAATACCAGGTGGTAGCAAACATGCATCACCATGTTTCAGGCTAAAAACAATTCATCTTGATCATTCTGCATAACTATTTTAGTTAATAATCTTATTATATGATATTATGGATAGAATACTAGGCATGATCCTCCATTCTATTTGAACAGTTTACTGTGGTATGGCTTATTGAAGTTGGATCAGATAACCTCCTGAGGTCCCTTCAGACTTAAATTATCCTATGATTTGTAATCAGTGCTTAACAGGAGGAGAAAAAAACAGCAATAGCATTTAATTCCAATTCATATAAACTTTCAAAATCATGCTGTTGATTACCAGAATAAAAAATGGTACAACCAAGGAAAGAGTTGAGTCTATTTTGGGTTTTATGCTGATTGCATTCAAAGTCAAGTCTTTAAAGAAGCTGCAACTTACCTTCAATTGGATGTTGATCAATTTGCCACTGTATCTCAGAATGGTTTTTCAAATAGCAACCTGAAAACAGTGTAAAGGTGTCATTTATTCTTCACAGAATTCAACGTTGTATTTTTCTCAAATTTACTTATCATGAAAAATTCACCCCCTCAACTGGTTATTTTTCTCAGATTTTGGGAAGCACATAAATACAAGCTCATCAAGATCTACTCTTTTTACAGCAGCAATTATGATGGTAACTGTTAGATCAATCCTACAAAAAATACAAAATATATTGTTCCTCTCTGTTCCTGTAAAGTCAAAAAATTAACACCTTGCAATCCATGATATAAATACTTTGATAAGAAATTGAGGTAGTTCTGCCTTATAGCAAATATTTTCAGGAAGAAAGAAAAACTTTTAATTTTGAATCATAGCACATAAACTTTAATTAGTGACCCAAGAGAACAAGCCAAGCTGAATAAAACAAACTAAAATTAGTAACAGGCTAACAGCTTGCCCATTTCCTTCGGCAACATGTGGCTGACGAATGATGTGATGTTTGGTGACAAATTCTGATCCTCTTTCCCACTTTTAAATTCTATTCACTGAGAAAAATTAACAACTTCATCAATAACATCAACAGCAGAATCACTCAAATACAGAAGCTATACCTAATTTAAAAGGAGTCAGAATAAGGAATGTTTCTGATGCAATATTCCTAATCTGATACCAGTGATATACAGGTGGTAGTAGAAGTGATTGTCAATGCTGATTTCATAACTTAATTGCTTATTATCACCTATCCTGACTTGCATTCTTGTTCAGAAACCCCTCCTTTATGATATACCCTACTGGAAAATAAGTCAGTTGTTCTTTAAATATTGCCTCATAAAAATTCCATAATTTCATTCATTTTCTTCAGTGAAAATTAGACAATATATTTATTTCTATATATGTATTTTTTACGAGAACATCTGAGTTTGGAGATCAGAGAACTAGTACCAAACAAGAAACTTCAACTTACTTTATCCAATTGTTTGGTCTGTTCCCATCTGATGTTTCTCTGCTTGTGACTGACTGTATTCTTCTTTCTGAGGTGTCTGCATACTAAAAAAATTTCCTCTTATTATAAGCACGGTATTTCAAGTGAACACAGCTAACACGATGCTCTTTCACTTTATGTCTCCCGTACTTCAACACACAGCAGGGTTTTTTTCATCATAGGAAAACTCGGAAGTGGGAAAGATTTTTTTTTAATTTTATGTGATATTATCTATTATTCCTGTTTATATCATGGGAGTGGTTCGAGGGCAGGGTCTGTTCTGCAAGAACTTCTGTGTACAATAGAGTTAATGAACCCTGTTTTTCTACACGTCTCTGTCCTTCGCTTCCATCTTCCACTGTAAATATCTCTCAGGCTTGCTCCTACTAACATCTTGCATATGTCACTTTCAACGATAAACTCTGGCATGTTCATGGCATGTCTAAAATGGTACGTATGACTGCTGGTTATCTGGCCTCTGCCAAATAGACTACATGATAGCTTAGCTCTGCTAGTGTCTCCTTCAGTGTAGATATATAAGGAATGAGATTTACTAATTTGGACTGTTCTTCTCTACTCAATTAAAAAAGCCTAGTGCAATTGTTTCTGATATTTTTCTTCCTGTCAGATTTGGTAGTTACTGATCAATAGTTAAAAATGCTTATGTGTATACATATCTATTTTTGGTTTTGCTTGTATATATCTGAAGGCAGGAAAAAGGCCGAAGAGATGGACAAAAAATGATTGGAGGAACACACGGAGAGCATGATAAGGGATATTTATTTTCTTTAGAAATTGAGATAAAAAAATTTTCATATCTATAGACATATAGCTCTGATTCTGCAAATTCGTATATCTATGCTTAACATACTTATTGTGAATAGTCCTATTTATGTATAAATTTCATAAGGGCCTTAGGGTCTTACTTATTCTTACTTTCTTCTTACTTTTAGAATGTTGATAAGTGTTACACAGCTAACACATTTTTTAAATCCTACTGGTTCCGTAACTTAATCTTTTGCTCCCAGAAGAGCAGAAATTTGTTGAAAGGAGGCAAGGATCTAGATGCTGAACTCTTCTTGAAGTCAAGAAAGGTTAGATAATAAACCATCTGTTTCTTCAATCTTGTGTACTTCAGAAAATGGCTCTGAAGTACCCAGGTTATTCAAATATTGACACTCTAGGCAGAAGGCTTCAACAACATTTTTAAAGTTAAGCTCATGGGTATAAAAAAATTCAGAATAAATTTCCTTTCTGATCTTAGGCTCCTTGACTACAGTTTTTACATAAAAATAGACAATGAAATAACAGTGTTGCCCCATCTAGAAAAAAATATATGATTTTTAATACTCAGGTTAATGACTTAGGAAATGTCAATGAAAGCTTTACCTATCTATAGCTACAGTGAACTTTATATCAGTAGCAATTTCTCAACTCAGCTTAGATGTGTCTTCTTTAAAAATATATATTTTAGCTTAAGGAGGAACTGATTAAGAGTACACTTACACATTTTATTACACAATACAATAAAATGAATTACTGTGGTCATTCGTTCTTTCTTTGTAGAGAATGCACTATCCTTACATTCCCCATACCAGGCTAAACCACACAAAAATCACATCTTGTCAAGACTATACCATGAACCTGTGGCAGAGCAAGACTAGTAGACTAAATATCATGTGTCATGGTACAGTGCTTTAACCTCAACTTATATTATGAATATATTTATAAATTTAAGCTTCATCTTTCAAATAGGATATAAATTTATATCTGGTTTCCTGAGAATCAGGGCTTAAAGTTGTTTTCTCCTAAATACTATTCAGTGGAAGCCTCTCCCTCCCCTTTCAGGCAATCCAATTGTCATGCTCTTTTGCATCTTTAAAGAAATAAATTTCCTTTTACTTTTCTTCTTGTAATTGAATTCCTAATAGTTTTTGAAAATGCAATTGGAATGTAGGTTTAACTGCAAGTCAGGTATTTGCTATTCAGATCTTTCCGTAACTAATGACAGTTACAATCATTCAGTGCTAGAGCTACTGGCAGACTGACAAGAAATCCCAGCAGGTTTTTTTCCCAGTCTCCAACTAAATTTTGTGAATCTCAACATTTTTTAATTGCTTCCAAGATTTTGGTTTTAATGGCATCTATGCAAGACAACTTTATGAAGAACAAGTGTGGTCAAACTCAACTGCAAATACTTGATTTATCCAAAAGACATTAGCAACTGTTCACCTAAAGGTCTCTGTTGTCAGCAGTGAGGGAGAGGTGTGCCCTTCAGAAGAAGCCTTAAATCACATACTTTGGAATTCTGCCCTGGGTGACCCTGTGGAGGTTGAGTATAAAGCAGACACATTGAGAGTAAAAGTCTGATTTAGATGAAAATTAGACATTTTGAATGTTGTCCATTCTTTCACCATCCTCTCAGCCATCTCAAGTGCTTGCAAGTGTTTGCTTATTGTTATCCATCCTCAAAAGTGGCAACTTTTCTCTTTTTTTTTTCTTTTTATTTTTCTTTTTTTTTTTTAAATGAACGGAAGATCCTCAACCTGTGCATTACATGTCAAGAAATTCCTCAGTAAATACAAAACTTGTGTGAAAAGAGAGCTTGAAGAGTACTTTATATTCATTCAAGACATTTCTATCTTTTACATAATATTCTATTATGTTCTGATGGCATGGCTTGTAGCATATGAAACATTCTTGAAGAATCTGCTAATGATGTCCCTAACAAATGCTATATACACACCTGTAGTTTTATTTAATGTTATCCTCCCTGAGACATAATCAGATCTGCAGAATATATTCTATATTTTGTAGGTAGAATAGACAGCCTAATAAAACTTATTGATGACAATACATTTTGAAACAGATCAAGAATTTATCTTTGAGACCAAATCTAAAACCTGATGACAATGCAGAAGTCGGAATATGTTTATTCAGCTGTACTATTGAATATAAGACCAAGAACAACATATTTTAAGCAGACTATAGACTAGAACAATGTCCACAATCAAGAAATATTTTTAAAA
The DNA here is from genome assembly GCF_964188355.1 of Buteo buteo. NCBI lineage: Eukaryota > Metazoa > Chordata > Aves > Accipitriformes > Accipitridae > Buteo > Buteo buteo. Next base: position 27,286,391 of record NC_134184.1, on the reverse strand, counting down.
TTAACACACTACTGAGTTGCATTAATTACATTAACTACTTAGCTAATTATTATTTGTGAGAAACTGGTGGCTGTTTCTTTGAAAAGAGAGTAGGGGAAGCAAACTTCATATAATTTTATAGCTGTGCCTGGAGGTGTATGTTTAACAAATAAGTGGTAATTTTCAGAAGCATCTAAGTCACTTAGAGGCTGAAAATATCTTTCCAAAACTGCCTTAGATTTATAGTCCTAAGAGTAGTAACCTCAGTGCCTTAATGAAAGAAACCCAACCTTTTTTTCTCACATAATGCTGATTTTGCACCAAACACAGACATTCACGAAAGCTAGGAATGTGGATCTACCTAAAAAAAACAAGGATATGAGAACAAAAAAGATCAAATTTGATGATGGGAGAGTGGCCTCAGAAGTTAACAGTCTCCATTAGGACTAGCCAATGTTGGGTGCACCTAACCCCTTGGGAGGGAGTGATGTTTGTGCACGTGCAACTTATTCCTCACTGTTCTCCTGCATGTCTACATCTTATAACAAAATGTGATTTTCTCAAATTAAGTTTCATTGTCCTGAATTATCCCTTGGTTTTATAGACAAACATTTTCTCACAAAATACAGGTTACAGCTGTACTAGTATATTAAACAGTGCCCAAAAACGTTCCTGGAACTAGAACGGGTGATCCATATTGCTAATTTGTTAGAATTGGGTTTTGGCATAATTTTGGCACAGGCCAGCCAGAACTGTCCCAGGTAATTCCCAGGCACAGTTAGAAGAGACTTTTCTACTATGCTGTTTTTATGTGACTACCCTGTTCTGGGTAGCAAAAGCATATGACGGTATGTAGATTCACTATTCCATACCAGATGACCTCTGCACCAGCAAATGGTCCTGGACATGTTTGACTCACTAATCATAGTATGTTATGTCATAGTGTCATATGATTGACAGAGTGTGTGTCATACTCTTAGTCATAGAATATTCTATACCTTACATACTGCTAGCTTATAAGATAAAAAAACTAATCACAGTAAACACAAAGATGAGGGAGGATCAGAGGAACAATGATGGGTAGAGGACCAACAGCAACCTAATCAGTGAAAAGGGAGGACCCTGACTAGGCTATTTCCTATGGTCATCAAAGGAGAAAAATTAGACCATGGTTCTTCCAGTGAAACCCACCAGGATGAACCGGACAAATGAAAGAGGAAGACCAAGGTGGGCTGAGGACAAACAGGTATGGGAAATTAGATGCAAAAGGGTGTAAAGGGAGGCTGGTCAAGTGTAAACAGGTGGCTGTTGACTGGTTTGAGTGAGTCCTGTGCTTAATCACCCCACTCACTCCTATATTCTCATGAAATCCTATTTCTATCCTATTTCTCTGTGTGGGTGTCCTTTCTATCCTGAGTGTGTGTGTGTGAATATATTACATCAGCGGCCTTTGGTTCTTATCAGCAGGAGTGGAGGAACAGCTCAGACCACCCATGCTCACATGTCGTCGTTCTTTGTTTGAGTTAGTTATGTGAATTTTGGGGAAGGTGTTGTTTTCTGTATGCGTTGGTTTGTGTGGCCATCTGTGTTAGCAGCGTGTGTGTCTGTATGTGTGTGTGTGCCCCTCCTGGAAATGTGCTCATCTTCACTGCTTGTTAGACTGGGAACACAGAACCATGGCAGCCTCACCTCTCTTGGGCTGGGACAGGAGGAATTCCCATGGATCCTGAAGCCTACCACCATTTGGCTACCTCTAACATACACCTATTGCATATTTTTCAGAAGCCAAAGAATCAACTCAGCACTTGGAAGACATAAATTAATTTTCTTCCTCTTCCTCTAAGTAGTCTGAGACAACAACTTTTGAAGGAAGGTCTCAACCAAACAGTTCTCTGAGGATTACACTTTCTTTCCCAATCCCAGCCCAATACTGAAGCTATTCTGCTTTGCATAGAATATTTTTCTCCACAGTAGCTGAGAGAAGAAGAGGGTCTTCATGACACAGTAGTCTACTGAAAAGACTCAGGCTATAAAGGGAAAGAGAGAGAAAATAGTGTTTTCTTTTAAAACATGATTTGGTGGGAGACACTGCATCCTTCTGATACTGTGATCGTGACATATAAAAGTATCTGGATAACAATGTCTCTGCCCTCCTGCATTCCTTTTCAGGTTTGAATCATCATACCTTATTCATGTCAATAAACACTTAACCCGCCAACTCACACTGGGTCTTTCTTTTTCTGTAGTTATTTATTTTTTTAAACATAGAACCATTTCATCTCTTTTTCTGTTCATTGTATTCATCCACATTTCTGAAATACAGCTTTTGTGGGCTATCATTATTCTTAGCATTCCTTAATGGCAAGCAATTTCTTTTCTTTCATTTTTTTTTTTTTTTTCCCCTCTCCATTCTACCCATGTTTTTATTGCTTCCTCCAGGGATCCAAATTGCTGTAATTACTCTTTGCCTATGGACAGATGATCTGACCTTCTTTTTTGTATCCTAGATTGGCAGGAAGAACTGCAGTGGAGCAGTGGGACATGGTATTTTCCTCAGTACCACAACTCTGCATTCACTGGGCTTTTAGTGAATTTGACAGTGAATTTATATTGCATATTGCATAAATTCAGTGAATGTATATTGCATTTAGAGCACTCACCAAAATGTGCTGCATATACCAGTAAAAATGGCTTAGTGTTGCACACTCAGGGCATAAATTAATTTATATTATTCTAGAATAGTGTTTTTGCAGAAAGAAAAAGAGATAAATCATAAGTAAATCACAGAGTAAGAGGTGGTGAAAGCCTTAATGAGAAAATAACTGAGGCATTAGAACCTGTATGGACCACAGCAGAAGTGCCAAGTAGCAGTTATAAATGGACAATTGGGAATCTGGACAGTTGTTCCCTTTCAAAATAATGAGACATCCTTAAATTTTGGGGAGTAAATGCAAGTACAACTTGTTTCTAGATTGTGTAGTGCAGTAATTATTTTATAGTCCTTTTTTTTTTGTTATGTTGGGTTATATTGCTTAAGTAGCATCTTGTATACTGATGTGACACAGCATAATATGATTTAATTTAATATGACAGTTACAACTTAGAAGAAAACCTACTTTGAATCAGATACGTACCATCACTTTCAGCCATGAGTATCCGAACTGATTTGCTGAGTATGACAGAACTGGATGTTTGTGAAGTGCAGGTCCTTGTGGACCTGTAGGTCATGTAGCCATGACAATCCATGAACAGTGATGCATTCCTGTCTTCCCATCCTTTGAGGCCACTCATGGTGCACTCAATGACATTTGTACCATACCTATTAACTTGGATAACTGTGGGGTTTATGAGACACAGATAATAAATAAACTAACACCAGTAATGAGCATCAGATCTGTGAGATGAAATGAAGCTGCACTGTCAGAAGAGACATGAAAAAATATAACAGTGCTGAGACTAATTGTCCTGGAGGTCTTTAGAAATAAATGTAAGGTCCCAGTACTGTAGACCAATTGCCTTTTACAACATCTGTAACGGACCCTGGAAGTAGTATAATCATTAAAGAAATTATGTTTTTTCTCATGTTAAAACATGAAGGTGAAGGGAAGCTAAAGATCCACATAGTGTTTTTTTTCTGAAAGGGAAGGAGAAAGAGGGAGGACTAGTATTCCCTTTTTTTGCAAAGACCTTGAAACAGCACTACAAACTGTAACACCATTTTCTGCAGAAGCTGGATCTTCTCCAAGGACAGCTGGTACTGACCTAAGCCAAATGTGCTTGATGTGTAAAATGGTAGTGTTTGGGGTGTTTTTTTGCCCTGAATTCTGTTGACTGAACAGTACCATTGACTTGTATGTTACAAAAATATGATGCTTTCTGGGCATCACCACCTTCTCCCACTATTCTGATTCCTGATTTTAAAGAATTGATTCATTTTGGGGGGCAGAACCACTTATATTTTAGAATATCACAGGAAATCTCATTGCATCCAGATTGAATATAACCTATGGAAAATGAATGCAGAAAATATAAACAGTGCTGTTTCTGGATTTGTCTATAAGGATCTTTTCTTCCTCTATTGTTTGCTCCCCAGCTGACATAACTTATTTCTAGTAATCATCATCTGAATTCTGGCATGTTCTTATTGCTACTTCCTAATGCATTTCCTTGCTTTGTTGTATTATTATGTTCCAATTTTAATGTTAACTTTGAAAACCTCCAATTTAAGGATCAAAGATAATCCAAGTTATGGGTAAGCCAAATCTGGAAGCAGTACCAAGTAAGATATAGGGGATGGTATTTTACTTTGTCAGATAGCCCATCCTCTAAAATTAATAAGTTCACGTAGTAAGGATGAACCAGCAAGGACTTCCTTTGATAAGAGTCCTGGAAATTATAAAAGACATCTCTCACAAGCTGCTTTTAGAGAAACAGAATGGAAGGAATGCTGCTACATATAAGGGGCCGGGGGCCGGGGGGGCACACCATAATTGTATTCTGTGATACAAATCACATACAGAAAAAGAAGAAAATGTAAAGCATCGTGAAATACCTAGATGACTTGCTGTTATCCAAAAGAGTTGTTCAATAGTAGACAGAAATTAATTTAAGTGTTGTGACATGCATAGGTGCTGTATATTTAATACACATAATTGTATTTTTGTTCTGTATAAAAGATGATGCAAGATTTTTTAAGACACCCTTTCACAGTGTCTATGTCCCTTTAATTTTTTTGTTATGTTCCCCAAAAGAACAAATTAATCTAGAGCTTAGTTGGCACCATCTATGAATCAGGACTGCAGGAGAATTAAGAACTCTAGAAATGAAGACAGGATTCAGATTGCTAGGAAAAGGCATTGGAGCTTCCACAGTTATGAAGTTTCAGTCTGGCGTGTCTGCATCCAGAAACCTTGGATGAACTTTCTCAGATCTATGTAAGTACCTGGCCAAGTTATCCAACAAACAGGTTAAGCAAACTGGATACATGAGATGAAAAAGGGAGTTATGCTACAATCCATCTTTAGTATTTGTTTCCTTGGGCTGTTGTGTTCCAGAAGAACACAACCAGCACCCTTACAAGGTGCTGACAATTTTCCAAGCTGAGATACAGCCCAGGTAAGTGCAGGCTGCATTATTTCTATCATAACCTTCCTCACTGCGTGGAGGGGGAGTTCCTACACAAATGCCACAGATTCAGATTTCATGGTCCAGGTGCAGATTGTTTCTGCACTGGGCCTTAGATTTACTGAAAGTTAGTCAAGCCTGAGATGATTTAAACTAAACATTCTGCCCTGAATGAACGAACAGTTCTAGTGCAAGTAGCAGGAGAGGATGAACTTTGCGATTTTATGTCCATCTCTTTTCTTACTTTCTACTCAAGAAATCCAGAGAAATAAGGCAAGAAACCCTTCAAGCTTTAATTATAAAGTCAATGACAAAATTGGCAAGGAGAAGAGTAAAACTCAATTGTGCTGTCATTGCTCTGGACTCAAAGTTTTTTTCCCCTCCTGACTAGTGTCACATTCTGATAATAAAACTATTCATTCTCCACACACAAAAATACAATTATTGGCAGCTTTCAGGTTTACTTCCTAGCACAAGTCATGAAGGTCCGTTAAATAGCAGTGAGATCACACACTTTTCTATGCAATCCTATTTTACATCTTCATTTACAGCTCACAGACATCTATTCCTTCATTGTTTTCAATATTCCTCTCCTGAGTACGATACTGCCTATGCATGTTTGTTTACATAGGAACTCCTTTTCTTCAGGTGGTTCACTGCACCTACTGCTGAGCATCATGATCTGGAGATGATTTTTCCCCACTTTGACTACAGGTCTTTAATAGTTGAACAGGAGTCTGGGAGGCATCCTGGCTTGAGCTGTTTCTCCCCTCCCCATGTTCATCCCCACCCTCTGTGAGCTTTGAAGGACACTGGTTTGCTGCATCTCACCCAGAACTTCGGTTCCACTCCAAACTTTGTTGAATAATAATAGCAGCAAAGTCAAGGGAATGCTGAAAGAAAAGAAATCACTAGGGGTTTAAAATTGCTATTGTATTTTATGGTTTATGGCAGTTACATTTTGCTTTCATATTCTAATAGGAACAAAGACATAGTAATATTTTATCAGTTATCCCATATTACATTAGTCTCAAAACCAGAAAACCTGATTTACAGAGCCAAAAGCTTTTAAAAATCAGTATATCCTAGTAAATTCCCTTTGTCTATCATATTAAATATGTAATTTGTTGTGATGGACAAATCCCTTCTGGTTTAATCTTTTAGGAATTTAGGAGCTCAGAAGAAAATGTATTTGAGCTCAACATTGTGAGTCAAAAGATTGTCCACATTAACATAAGGAATATAAATACAAATGCTGCAGAATTTGTATTAAATGTTTAAAACCTCTATTCATCTGTAAAGAATAGATGTACTGTACCTGGCAGACATTTGGCACTGATGAGAACTGCATCTCAAGTCGTGCCACAGGTTAATGTTTGAACAGCAGTAGGGGAAGGATTAGTAGACCCACTGGAGATTACAGATATGTCAACTTTGTTCTGCTCAGCCTCACAGCAACCTTATAAACAGGATAAAAACAAGGTTCATGTTTTCTAATGGTCAGTAGGGCACACATAAATTTACAAATCTCCAAGACTTGTTTTCTCGTATGACCTGAATCAATTCTCTCTGTATTTTCTAAAAGTAGAAAGTGCAGGAAGTCCTCAAATTTCCTCAGATGAGATTGTTAGAGTAGATAAAAAATAACAAAACCAAGAAATTTGCATGTCTAGCATATAATATTGTGCCACAATCTTAAATTAATATTTTATTCCTGCTAGATGGAAAGTATTTGTTATACGCTATGACTACCTAATGAAACAGATATACCTTTGCCAGGGGAACAGAAAGCAGAAAATATCTTTAAGAACTGTTAAGCCATAAAAAGGATGCAAGCAGTCAAGTAGATCTCAGTTGAGGTAAGTTGAGGGAAATGATGATTCAATATGTAGAATTCAAAATTTATTTCTCTGTTCTGTAGTATTCTGGGAGCCCACGTGTTGCCCACATACTAATATAGAAAAAAAAAATAAATAGAAAAATATGTCATATTTCCAGTTCAATTTTTGTCTGAATTTTGAATAAAGTCAATAAGACTTGGAACATGCTTTTTAGCATTGTTTATTTACATCTTGTATTTGGTTAGTGAGGTTTATGGATTTCCTTCTAGAGTATAAACAACTGTTACTGAGGTGTTACTTTGTGTCACTGGGACAAGAACATTTCCAAAGAGGATTGACTGTCTGGAAGTTGTCCTTTATTTATCTATTTGTCAGTAAAAAAAAAAAAGTATAACCGGACTACCTAAGGCCTTTTACTTAATTTCATTTCTGTGTTTTCTGTTGAATGCTCCCCTGCGACTCTTGGGGATATGTTAGTTTGAATTTCCACATGGTGTCCCTACAAGGGTGCAAGACAATCCTGCATGTCTTAATGTACCTTGGAAGCCAACATAAACTTCCTCTATCCTAATATGATGAGGACTGAGTATAAATACTGCTGATAGACCATCAGAGAAGGTGAGCCAGGCATCAAGGGGGAAATTCCAGGGCCAGCAGTCCCTGTCCCACAGAACCCAGCAAGGTGAGCAAGGCAGATGCAGAGAAGGTGGCCAGGGCCAACCAAGAGTCTGGATCATAAAGACGTATCATATATTCTTATATTCCCTAAGAAAGAGAATAACCATTAAGTTTGAAGTTTCTCATTTTTCAGGAAGCAGTGACAACTTTCAGAGTTTGGGTGAGGAAAATTATGATGGAGCGGGGACCCTTCGTAGTTAAATTTGGCACTAACCTTCCATAAACTGGACGAATTTCAAAATGTCTGAAAAAGCTCAGTAAAGCACTTGCTTCTGTTTTCTAGGGAATGGTATTATCATACACTTTTAATCTACATCTACCCAAGGAAAATATTCAATATGCTTTCTGTTCATGCAGTGGGTGCATGGACAATCCTCTGACATACTGTCTGCAACATGGTGACCTCTAGTAATACCCCTTATGGTCAGCAAATCAGAGTCTTGCTTTTTAAAAGGGAATTATACCTGCTTCTTGTAAAAGTCTTTCTAGCTGTGATCTCAAACTATTAATAATATACAATACACTTTGCTCATTGAGATGCCTTGAATATTAAAGAATTTCCTCTAATCAGGCTGAGAAATAAAATAAAAAATAAATGCAAGGGTAAGCAAAGTCTCTTGACATCTTATTCACCAGGCATCTTATTTGAATGGTATATATTAAACTGTTATTTAAATTTGCAGCAAGTCATTAAAAACAAAGTCACAAGTTCACCGGTACTCTCTATCTATCCATTCTGAATTTATTAACTGCTCCCTTTTATTTTAAAATTATTTCTGTATTTCCATCCTATAGTCTCCTTATTAAAATTCTCAGATCAAGAGGAGCAACTTTCTAACAACTAAGGTGAATTAAACAGAGTGAGAGTCGTACATTGCTCTTACTAGCACAGGTCAGAGCTGCAACTCAGCAATTTTATGCCTCTGTTGCTAAGGCAATTCTAATATATGGTGCACTCTGGAGAGGCATGGGGATAAATCTTTGTAGTTTGCTACTCTTATTCTTTTCTCCTTCAATAATTTTAATCACCTGCTCTCCCTTAATAAATAGCATAGACATCATCTAAAAATTAGATCAATGTCGGAAAAAGCATAGATTGTAGTCACCATGTTGAGGTTGTGTTTGTTGTCTCATTCTTTGGAATGACAGGAGAAACATATAAACCACTAGTTACTAAGTGTAGGATTAATCTTAACTTTAGCCATCTAGTCTAAGACAACTTCCCAGTTTCCCTTTATAGCCACAGGACTGTACAACAGAGCAGTGCCATGAATCCTTACAGGTGATCCATCTGACCCACTCTACATTCCTGTCTCAGAAGGAGATGAATTGCTCTCTAAAAGTAACTACTTCTTTCCACTGACTATGAAGGAAGCTAATAGAGACCAACTCAGACTTAGAAATCATATTTTTCGATTTAAGGAGGAAGTGAATATAATCTTAAGTTTTAAAAAAGGTTCCATAACTTTTGCTGAGTTTAAGGCTAGATTTTTCCTTTTATCTGCTTTTTGTCTCCGTCCCAAGCACTTATGTGGAAGGAAGGAAGGTGCTCACCTTCTGGTTCTGGTGTAGGTTATCACAGCTTGGAGGATCACATGACTTAATGAGATTTTACTTTGCTTCTGTGCAGTAAATGATCTGGACAGCAGTTAGAAGGGAACGTTCATTGTCATTGCCGGTTAAGTAATAGATAGAGTAGTTATCTTGAAGTTAACATTAATATTATGAGATGCAAATGAAAATCTTTTCTGAAGGGAGATTCAAACTACCTGATTGTAGTATACGTCTTACATTTTCAAATATTCAGTGTAATTGCTGTCTTGAAGTCAATCAAGAGGGCAATGATTATTTCCCTCTTAAATGCAGAATAACAAATCATTTTAATATTTTCATGGTTTGAGGCGCTACCAACTATGCCCTTTCAAACAAAGTCTTCAGCTGAAAGAGGAAATAATACTTTGTTGACAATAAGCAAAGTCATGCCAAAATGTATAATTCAGCTATGCGTGAATGTAAGAACACATCTCTCCGTAATTTACTTTTACAGTTAAATACTCTACACAAATGACCATGGGCAACAGTACAATACATTCTAGTCACTTCTGCTACAGCTGCCTTACAAGGGGCTATTTTTACTAACCCATATAAAATCATTTCTCATTCCAGACACTGAAAAGACTATCCTGGGATTTAATGGAGACATCTTCATTTGATGATGGAGTATTACCAAAGTAGTCGCTGTCACACTCATGATCAATTTGTGGATTGTAATTTAAGAAATTAGAAAAGCACAAATGACTCCAACTTGGCTTTCTATTACTGTGCCTCTGTACATACTTCACTAGCTAGTCCATAGTCATTGTACAGAAGTTCTGCTTATTACAAGGATATGTGTATATAAGGAAATTCTACCTGTACTCAACAGGTAAATTAAAGCTATTTACAAAATATTTTTCAAATTTGCCTTTTTCACATTTTCCTAGCAGTTGATGTCATTTCTACACATAGCTTTCAAAAATATTAACACTCCCTTGCTTCTAAAGCTTTGCATAAATTGAAAAACTGTTGTTCAAAAGCACACAGGTGTCTTCCTTGAGTTTGATTAGATTTACTTACTGAGGCTTTGTTGGAGTGTGATCACTCATATTACTTTCCTTAGAGTCATTCCTAGATCTTTCCTTCATCCCAGTATCTGCACAATAGTCTCATAGCTAGAAATGAGAAAATATTTGTATTTATGTATTTATTTATTTATTTGTAGGAAAAGAGTGTCAACTCTGTTTCCAAAGCTGTTTTTAAGCTCAGAAAGTAACTATTTCTCTTTCAAGTTTCACCATAAGGCTTTACAGCCCTTTTTCTGAGATCTCTTCAATTCAAAGCACAATATTCAAAGGATTATGTTGTTCATTTTTGCACGGGTCTAGTAAAGCTGAAAGTGCTTGGATCACGCCTGACAACGCTGCCTCACCTCTATGATGTAAAATTTTATATTGTGCAGTTTGTTCACCAAACTTTAGTTATCACGCACAATGAGCTGGGATTCAGATGCCCATTCCGTTGCCTGCAATGCCGATAAACTGGGCGTCCGAGTTGCCATTCCAGTTAGTGCAGTTTACGGAGCGAGGCATCTGAGCAAATTCGGGTTGTATTCAGTTGACTAAACACAGGTGTGCAGTGCGGGAGTACACTGTCTGGGACTCCAGCTGTGACAGCTGAAAATGCCACAGATTTTTATCTATACTTTCTTCATAGGCACTCTACCTGACATCTCTGTATAGGTAACCTAAGGTATTGTTTCGCATTAGATACTGATGTCTAAGCAACTGCTTTGAGTACCGGGTATCAATCTTCAGGTGAAACCCACCTCAAACACACATGTACAAAGGCTTTAAGAAGCACAAAGTATCTTTTTAGAAGCACCCAAAACTAAGGGATCTTTCAGCATCAAAAAACCCTTAACCCATGATTATTGGGGATTGAGCACAAAGTTTTTACCCCCAGAGAACTCACTAGCCCATTCCCATTTAGGAGCAACCTTCTTTTACTGTGGGGATGTAACACACCAATTTTAGGCAGGCTCGTTTAAGGAGTGCACAAAATGCAATCACTAGTTAGGTGTCCCTGTGTGTGAGCCGGCACAGGCAGGATGCAGGAACAACCACAAAACTATGGATGAAATGCAAAGGGTAAATTTATTTTCATCACCTCAGCAACCAGGGGATCCCCAAAGCAGCACCCGGTCAGAGGCACACGAGTGGGGACACGGGCACTGCGGAGCTTGATCCTTGCTAAAGAATCATCGAACTGGCTCTTTTCCCCTGTATTTCAGGGAGTCACATCATTTACCACTGTGCTTTGGTCTTTCCCAAGGCAGGACAGGAGTCTCAAGAGTGTTCAACAGGGTGCCTCTAAGTCTGTCACAAACCTGTGTTATCTAAACACAGATGTTCTACTTGTGCAACACACAAGGCCAAACAATTAGTATGATATATGCGTTTTTCGACACTCCAGCTGCAACTTTTTACAGTCCTCCTCGCCAGTCTTCCATTATTTTTCCACGCTATATTAGGCAGACTGGATCCCAGTTCTGCTCTTTTCATGTCAAATTCTAATTGAAAGTGGGATTTAGTCAAGAACTGCATAGTTCAATGTTGCTCTGGAAAAGTTTTATTGGTGTTCAGCTCGCATTTCCTTTTGGACTTGTGAGACAAAGAAATGAATTAAGGGACATTCTCTCAGTTGATAAAGAAAGGTCACCTCTGTCTGATGGTAGCCAACAGCCAGGGTTTAGACCACATGAAAATCAACCTTTTAAACTGAAGGCAAGCTGGCGGTGCACATGACTAGACTATAGTTTGTTGTGTAATTGATACAGTTATAGGTTTAAGGATTGGATTCTGGTAATGATGATGGGCTTCATATGTAGGGAGAAAGAAGGGAAATAAGAGGACTAATTTTTTCTAGTAAGCTATTTACTTTTAATTTTGGACTGATTAGATCTGCTCAAAGGTTTGAAATAGGAGTTGTGCCAGTGGACATGAATATACATTATGGAGGGGTATGATAGCACTTTTGAAGTGAATCCCCATGATTGCACTCAAGAATGTGTAATCAAACACAAGAACACTCATTTGCACATCAGTCTCTGTACTTCTATTAATTAAAGCTCTTTCTGAAATGTTTGTACAGAGCAAAATCTGTCTTCTAAATGTTTGCAACAAGCAAGCAAGCAAACAAACAAATAAACAGAACAGGAGGTACTGAATTGGACAAACAGTTTTGCAAGCAAGATATGCCAAATAACAGAATCGTAGAATCACAGAGTCACCGAGGCTGGAAGGCACTGCTGCACACTTTCTGCTCCAAGCCCCTTCTGAAAGCAGGGTCAGCTGCAGCAGGACCGTGTCCAGTCTGGTTTTGAATATCTACAAGGATGGAGACCCCACAGCCTCTCCAGAAAACCTCTTCCAGTGTTTGATGATCCTCACAGTGAAAAAAGTTGTCCTCTTACTTTTCAGTAGAAGTTCATTAATTTTAATTTGTAGGACGTTGCCGCTTGTCCCATCAATGGGCAATGAGAAGAGCCTGGCTCTGTCTTCTTCACTGTCCCCATCAGGTATTTATACACATTGAGAAGATCCCCCTGGGCCTTCACTTCTCCAGGCTAAACAGTCCCTGCCCTCTCAACCTCTCTTTCTATGTCAGATGCTCCAGTCCCTTACTCATCTGTGTGGCCCTTAGCTTAAAAATTTTATCAAGGTTTTTTCCCATTGTGTTGTGTGTTTTTATAAAATAAATCAATAAATTTTTTTCACTGCAAGACTTGAAAATTGTATTTTGTAGCGATAACCCTCTTTCATCTTCCTTCCATCCTAAGCTTTGGGATAAATAGTTTTGTTAGTTTATCAGGGGTTTTTTTTCTGTTTTGTTTTCTGTTGATCATTGTGTATTAGTATTTATGAAAGGTAAGAAATCAGTATTACAATTTGAAGAAATTGGTGGTGGAACAGTCAGTAAAAGAAACAGGGGGTTTTGATATCTGAAAGCTGGGGAGGAGGGCCTATGGCTATTCTTACTTTAAGTGGGTATGATTTCTACATTCCAGATTTACCTCTATGAAAATTTTAAATTTTTATCAAAGTCTTGTGCCTTGTATCAAAATGAAGTGTCTGCTCCAGGGTAGTTGTTCAAATAAAAACTGAAAAAAGGGACATATGTGGGCAAGGAAAACAACTAAAAATTATCTGTTCTCATACCAAATATCAAAGTAGATTACTTTTTATAAAATTATATAAGATAAAACAAGACTATATTAATTAATTAAAAAAAAAGTGAGCTGCACGGGGTTGTAAACATTTTATTTACTTCAGATGGCAATGCTACTGGGAGACAGGTTGTTCATCATTATGACTGGAAAACCCATGAATTAATTTCAATGTTATGCAGACAAAACCTTAAAGTAAACATCTGTGCTAATTTATATGGTTCTTTATATACTGTATATAGTTTATATCATGTATATAGGTGTTGTGGTTTAACCCCAGGCAATAACTAAGAACCACGCAGCTGCTCACTCGCTTCCCCCCCACCCAGTGGGATGGGGGAGAGAATCAGAAAAAAACCCAAACCCTCATGGGTTGAGACAAGAACAGTTTAATAGAACAGAAAGGAAGAAAGTAATAATGATAATGATAACAATAACAAAATGACAACAGTAATAATAAAAGGATTGGAATATACAAATGATGCACAATGCAATTGCTCACCACCTGCCGATCGACACCCAGTTAGTCCCTGAGCAGCAATCCCCCGCCCCCACTCCCCCCAGTTTATATACTGGGCATGACCTCACATGGTATGGAATACCCCGTTGGCCAGTTTGGGTCAGATGCCCTGGCCGTGTCCCCTCCCAACTTCTTGTGCCCCTTCAGCTTTCTCGCTGGCTGGGCATGAGAAGCTGAAAAACCCTTGACTTGGTCTAAACACTACTCAGCAACAACTGAAAACATCCGTGTGTTATCAACATTCTTCTCATACTGAACCCAAAACGCAGCACTGTACCAGCTACTAGGAAGACAATTAACTCTATCCTAGCCGAAACCAGGACAATAGTTTATATAATCTCTTTGATTTCACTGTAAGGTTATGAGATTCTGGCTCAATTCAAACATATATGGTGAATATTTTCTAAAAAAAATAATCATACAGTCAATATTTTCTAAGAATTACACATCTGAATGAATTTTTAAAAGCCATATTCTTGTTTACCATTTAGAAAAAGAAACTTAACATTGATACTTCTAGGAAAGTTTCTGTTTAGTTATTTCTTTTTTCCTTTTTTCCCCCTGAAAAAAAAAAACCTAACCTGTGATAACTAATTTAAATGTTAACTTTCCAGGTTTTAGCAAGGATCTCAGACTGAAATATTTCATTTATTTAAATTGCCAGCTGAATCAAATTTGCTGACCTCTGTATGTTACACACGTCATTTTGCACTGTTCAAAAGCAGAATCTAGTGGTTCTCTCAGTCCAGAGAATAAAAGAAATGCAACATATTGTCTAGAATCCCAACCAGTATACATCACATTTTTAGCTATATTATCTACTTCAGCGACTATTATCATTTTGCTTAGTTTTTCACTCCATGTTGTCAACCGCTGAGAAATGAGGATTAAACTACAAAGCTGGGGGTGGGGGGGAGAAAAGAAACAATCCACAATTAAAGCTATCTGACACTAAACTTATTGTGTAGCTGTTAATTTGCAAAAAGGTAAATATTAGCCTTCCCCTTGATCTCTAATGTCTACCTCTTCCCAGTGGAAAAGACACTGCTTTAGGCTTCCTCTGCTAAACCTCTTCTGATGCCAGGCAAGTGGGAATGTCTTACTTCTTTATCAAAATGCTTTGGAGGGGTTTATGTCTATAAGCTTCATTGATTATTAGTTTTGTGACAAGCCTTTGTGGAATCCAGAGTTCTCCTTGGGAAAACTTCTGATTTTGAAGGGGAAGCATTTGTATAAGCATAAGCTTCCATTTTGAAGAGAAAAGAAACAGTATTTTCCTATCATAATTTCAGCAAATAATTGATGTTAAGAAACTCAGCATAAACTGTCGATGGTTTTCCAGTGAACAGATATTACTGTAACATTTGGAGATGACAGTTTGCACTGGGAGAATGATCATGAGAAATTCCTCTGCAATGATGTATGTCATCATTTCTCACTTAATCAATACAATTTATCATTTAAGACACTGATTCAGCACAGTTATGCTTTAGGGCAAGTAAACAGTCCCATTAACTTCAGTAGCTGTAGATGACAAAATTGTTCAAAGCAAGGCAGCTAATAATAATACCAGCATGCAAATCTCATGCCAACACAGGAAGGATCAAGGAAGCAACCCAGCAGGCATCATACAATAAGAGGGTTTTATCCCAGTCCTGCGTGGAACAGGAGGTTGCTCAAAGTACTTCCAGTTGCAAATTAGTGCACAACCTGGTCCCTTTCCTTCCATACCTGACTATGCAGCAAGTGTCCTGCTTCCAGTTCCGACTTCTGGCCTTGAATCCTGTCCTTGTTCTGTGCCGAGTTTCTGCTCCTCATGCAGCACTGGATTTGATCTCGGTTCTCCTTCCTCTTTTTCAGCACCAACTTAATAACCGATGGGAAATAGTGAGTAAATTTCTTTTTGCTTTGCTTCTGCACACAGCTTTTCTTATTAAACCGCCTTTGCCTCAATCCGTGAGCCTTTCCATCTTATTTTCTTCTCCTGTCCTGTTGAGGAGGGGAAGTGGCTTGGTAGAGGACTGGCAACCAACCAAAATCAACCCACCACATCAACATACAACAGTTTTGGGATCTTCAGAATGTCTTTTAAACTGTGAAAGGGATCGATATTCCTCATATTCACCAGTAAAACATATTTAATGTTTAACATTGAACATGAAAACTACCTGAATCCCAGTGTTTAGTCATCCTGTGCCTAAATCCTACAGCAGACTATAAGTTTTCCATATATCAGGAATCTGATTTGGGGGGAGCTTCTGTGGAATGGCTGCCAGACCTACCCTTGCATGAAAGTTAAGGATGAATGCTGGCTGCAGCACTTTTTCCCAGTAACCTCACAGATAAAAAGCAATAAACCTTCTTTGATATGCTTTCAGGTGCCTGATTAATAGCAGGGAGTTGTACGCAAATCTTTTTTGTTCTGAGCTACTTGGGGGAAAATAAAGGAAAGTCTCTCCCTGTCTCAAGTAGAAGCTAATCCATTTTCTTTAAATAATACAAAGTTTACTGGACTGCAGAGATAGGAAGTGTTATTGTTTCTGAAGGCTAATATACTTTTTTTGAAATTAGAACCCTTTGGTTAAAGTTTCTGTTGCAGGAATAAGTCATTGCTCTTAAGCGCAAAACTCATCAGTGTCATTTGTGACTGTGAATCCAAAGAAGAAGCACTAACCAAAATTCTCACATGTGGAACATCCTCTCCACTGATTTGACAGAGAGCTTATGCACTTATTTTATGAATACTGATTCGCCACACATCTGAAAAGGCATAAGTTAAGGGTGCAGTGTCAAAACTATAGGTGAACAATCCCTGTATAATCACAAGTGATTTCATTAGGACAGGTTTTCCTAGCTAGATTATCAATTATAATGTAGAGAACTCTATGTCTCCATATATTTTAATGACATTGCAAACTGCAGAGGTAAAATCTTCTCTCCACACCTCTGACATACGCTGTTGGATCTTCTCAGTGTGAAACTGCTTGTATAAGATGCGATGAAGTGGAAGGAAAGATATGGCAATATGAAATCCATGTTATTTATTCTTATGGTTATCATACTGTGACATCTCTATCTAAAGGATTTCTGGTGGGTTTTTTGCTTTTCTCTGTTCTAATCTGAAATGCTATCAGTTTCCTTTCTATCCTGTAGACATACAGGTAAAGAATGAAGTGAGAAATTCAGGTGGAGGCATAAAACGAAAGAAAGACTATATGCCTTAGCTTGTTACAGACAAAGAAAAATATTCTTTCAGGTCACAGACTGTGTGAGTAAGAATAATAAAGCTCATTTTCCTGATTCTAAGTCTGAATGTTCCTGATAAGTGTTGAGGTTTAAGGTCCTTTTTGTAAGGGAGTGGATGCTAGCCTTTCACTAACAAACCTCTTCTTGCAGTGCTAACAGGTTCCTCACATTTAACATGTGGAAAATACACTTTTCGCTGCATTGCTGGAAATTATTATGTTATTGGACAGATTCAACATATAGTAAAATACCGTTTGGAAAAAATAATCACATAAAAGTACTCCGCAGGCTGGTTGTGTGTTTATCCAGATATTTTACTGTGCTTTCACAGAGCAGGTAACTATATTTATCTGCACTTTCCAGAGGTAATGTAAAGAAAGAATTTTAGATCTTTGTATGATAATGTTTTTGCCAATATGGCTATCAATGTTTAAAAGATTATGTATTACATCTTCACCTCTTCTGCTCATGCAATGGGGGTTTACAATGCCTCTGCCAGGATAAGATACCCGTAAACAGATTTTCTGACAAAAGACTGCTGTCATTATTGTGATCTTTCCATTTTCTCTGTCTCAATACATACAGACACTCATTCAAAATATACAAGGTGATGTTTCAACACTCATTTTTGCATATGTGATGGGTCATAGATGATTATTAAGGGAAGCTCCAGGTCTGGTATAGAAAAAAGTAATTGTAGGGCACCTACGTGGCTCAGGGTAGGAGTAGGGGGCAGGGAGAGTAAGAATATAGGGCAACAGAGGCAGGGTTTGATGGAGTCTCCAGTTTTATGCTTAAAGGGAATAGGGGTATGAGGTTTTAATCATCATATATCATTTATCATACACCACCAAATGAGTCTTCTTGATAGGGCTTAAACCTAACTGGCCTTTCTATCAAAGATAGATGTCCACACTACCACTACCATGCATAGAACCTAAGCATTTAGACTTGTGCTAAATCTGCTCTGAGTTGCTTAATGCATGCATGTCCAGAGAAGGGCAATGAAGCTGGTGAAGGGTCTAGAGCACAAGTCTTATGAGGAGCAGCTGAGGGAACTGGTGTGGTTTAGCCTGGAGAAAAGGAGGCTGAGGGGAGACCTGATCGCTCTCTACAACTACCTGAAAGGAGGGTGTAGTGAGGTGGGGGTCAGTGTCTTCTCCCAAGTAACAATGGATAGAACAAGGGGAAATGGCCTTGAGTTGTTCCAGGGGAGATTTAGATTGGATATTAGGAAAAAATTCTTCACCAAAAGCATTGTCAAGCACTGGAACAGGCTAAGCAGGGAAGTGGTGTAGTCACTGTCTCTGGAGGTATTTAAAGGACATGTAAATGTGGCACTTAGGGACATGGTTTAGTGGTGGACTTGGCAGTGTTAGGTTTATGGCTGGACTCGATTATCTTAAAGGTCTTTTCCAACATAAACCATTCTATGATTCTGTGATTCTGTAATTCTAAGTGCTTATATAAGTAAGTTTACAGAATTACAATGGTATTGTATCAAACTCCAATTAAATCCTGCTTCAGTAGCCTATGTTCTTTTTTAAATCTATCCTTTTGTTCAAGGAGCATGGACTTCCTCCCAGATCTTTCCTCCTGTAAGACACCGATTAATAAGATGGTATTATCTACCTCTTTGATTTTTATCTGTCTCTATCCTGAGATGACCCCTTTGGCAAGCTGATATGGCTAGTACTGTACCTTCTGCAGCACTATCAGTTCCCCTCTTTCCCCATCTGGCAATCAGGATCTTGTTCAGTAAAAATGTCACAGATAGTAGTAGTAGTCATGATAGAATCTGCTGGTATTTTGTATGTGCTAAGTGCCTGACTGGCTATAAAGAGTGCTTTAACAGGGTCTACACTGAAGGACAAGACCTTTACCTATTTTGACCTGCTGTAATTAAGCAATAATCTTATATTTTATAAAAAAGTAATAATATTGCCAAATAAGGATTTTTAAGAGTCAAGAGGCTGGATTAAAATTTTATCCTCTTAAGAAAAAAAAAACCTAAAACACAACAAACAACATTACTGTCTATATTATGAACTTGCATGGAACACATTTTTGTTAGAAAATCTGACTTTCAAATTTGTTCTAAAAATAAAGCTGTTTCAGTATAAAGCTGTTGTCTAGGACTTGTGTTTCAAACAACAAAAAAAAAGGTGCTATTACATGACTGTATAATTTGTCTGAATGTAATCTAAAGGTAAGACAACTTTACCAGCTGTTAAACATAGGGCAAAATTAATTTCACCTCATTTTGCATGTCTAAAAGTTAAATGTCTGTAGGTAGCCATCTTAAGTCTTCTTTCATGTCCTAGCAGATAAAATAGGCACCTCCAGAGCTCAATTAATGTAATTTTTATTGCCCATCTTAATATGACATGAATTACCTTCTGGAGGTGCCAAACTGTATCCTACTGAGTACAAAAACAACACATGACATGAATCTGTTAGATGTTGATCTGTTAGATGTCCAAGTCAATATAGGTGAGAATATGAACTTTTATTTTTCAGGGTGAGATTTATCTATTGCCTGTGTCATTTTCAGGAAATCTAAGGGGACCCTATAACCCTACAATGCTTCCCTGCATCACACAATTTATGTATATGGAAAAAATCCCACATTTGTTTCACCTCTACCTTAAGACTGGAGGGGAATGGGAAAAGAGGTTAAGGTAATAAAAGGAGAATTGATACTGTCCCTCCAATGAGCCAGGCAATGCAGCTACATGGACTACTAAAGAATTCTCAAACTAGCCGTAGGATATAACAGCTATAGAAAGTAAAAAATAGCTTGAGTGTTGAGTAGAGATTAGAAGCAAAATAAGAAGTGTACTGTTTAAGTAGGTACAAATTCACATTAAAGTTTTGTGTCCATATGTATATCTTATAATAGAGAAGCTAGGACTTAATTTCACTCATTTGTGGAGACCTGCCTAGTACCCACTTCAACAGGTTTTTAATTAGAATTAAAGCATAACACACCAGTCTTGTTATTTTTTAATTCATTTCAGTCATGTTAACCACCAGTCTAACTTAAAGCATTTTCGATTTAAGGAAAGGATAGATTGTGAATATATTAAATTTATAAAGTGTGGCAGCCTGTACAGTTTCATAAATGGAATGGAAACATTGAAATTGACAAAAGGAAAATATGTAATTACTTGGATGAAAGCTGTGATCTGAATAGCTGAAGAGTATCCTAAATCCAGTTAATCATCTTTCAATGAGAGCTAACATCAGGGCAATAAAACCTCTCCACCACACCAATCAGTACTCTACATCAAAAGACATGTAATTTTAAAAAGCAGGTTTATAAAATAGTTGCAATTAATTCTCAAAATAAAGTTATAGTTCCAAGCTGACTAAAAATAAGATGTTCCTAAACCTAAGGCTAAAAGAAGAAGCCTTGTAAATCAATGTGACAGAAAAGTACTGAGGACAATTAATTCATCTGAGGTGCCTTCATGATTTATTTGTATTTATGTTGTGTTTCCCTACTTATGAGTGACTCTCCTCACATGATTATTAACTGAATTCCTATACTGTATTTAAAAAATATACAATCTTTAGACTTTTCACAATACATAACAAAAAATTTTTGAAATTAGGACTCAATATGAGTGATAAGTAATAATGAACCAACTACTGTATGTGTGTGTATTAGGAAAGTAAATGTGTACATGGCCATTATCTATCCCTGAGGCCAACTGACGCAGACTAGACTGTGTTAATAATTTTAAACTCCTTACTCTCTAAAACATGTCGATCACGTCAAAACTGTTGATTGAGAATGGTCCCCTAGCCATGTTGACTGCTGAATCACACTGAGAAATTGCTTTGGAAAGTGCAAGTTGGATGTACCAAAAATATGCGGGGATCATTATAACAATAAACAGTGTTGGTAATCTAATTCTGGTCAAGAAAAGACATTTTTCTCAAAGGGGCTTTAGAGTGATGTTTTCACAGACTTCGGGGGTGTGTGTGTGTATTTTCACATTAATATTCTCTCAGATAATAAAACCAAAATTAATTTATGTGCATGAAGTCACGGAGTTACACTTCATTGCTCACTTTGTGCACAAATATACAGTTAAAATAAGGAAGTCTTTTTTTAACAACGGTTGAAATGTAAGCATGAACACAGGAATATAGGAAATCTAATGCATTTTACTGATAACTTGTAGCAAAAAGGCAGCTTTGTATTGCAGCACACTGTGTTGTTAAGGCAGATTTGTCTCATAATGTGGATATGTGAATTGGCAAAAAAAAACCCCAAACTTGAACAAATTACAGAAATGATATGCTTATTCTCAGGGAAGTACATTATGGAGTTGCGTTGGATTAAACTTCAGAGATAAAAACTGACTTCTTATCCCCCGAAAATGCAGAATTCTAAGGGAAGTGTAATTGAATGGAGAACAGGAGAGTAAAAGAGACAAACAGGTTTTGTGGCAGACAGATAATTTAGGAACAAAGTTAGTTCTAACGTTATTACAAATCTTGCTAAATCTGCAGTTATGCAGTAGTGGAATGTGTGGCATGTTGTGATGGGTTCATATTGGAAAAAGAGGCAAGGAAGAAAACAAAGGGATGTGGTTTATGTTGAGAAGTTAACTAAATGCGTGGAGCTTTGCTATGGAACATATGACAGGCTGATCAGCTGCTTTTGAGACTGGATTTGAGGAGAGACAGCCAGGGAGAATGTCATGGCAGGCACTGGATGCTGATCTCCTGATCAAACAGTTCATGAAATGCTTCAAAACACATGAAGAAATCTCATGGTTGCAATACAAGGTTATCATGGAGGACTTCAACTACCCCAAAATCTGCTGGAAGGGCAACATGGTTGGATGCAAGTAAATCAGGAGACTTTTGGAGTGCATCAAGGACAATATTTTGATGCAGATGTTGTATGGGCAGAAGTTGGGAGGTCAGATGTGCCAGATCTGCTATTTGTGAATAAAAATGAGTGATGTGATTGGTCAACAGCAGCCTTCACTCCAGGGACCATGAGATGATGTAATTAAATATCCTCAGGAAAATGAGGAAGAGAGCAAGTATAATAAAGACATGGGATTCAGAAGATCAGACTTTTGCTTGTTCAGAGAATTGGTAGAAAGAATCCCTTGGATGCTTCCTTGAAGGGAAAAAGAAAAAAACAACAAACCAAAACCCGAGAGAGCTAGTTATCTTCAAGGGCAAACTCATCAAAGCACAAAGATGGTCCATCCTGCTGTTGGCATAAGGCCAGCATGGATAAAAACTCCTGACTCAACTCAAATGCAAATAAGAAGCGTATGGAAGGAGGAAACAGAGACTGCCTGCCAGGAGGAAAATAGAAATATTACGTGAGATGCACGGATGGAATTAGGCAATTAGGCAAACTAAAGCTTGGCTGTTGTTGAAACTGGGGGATGTGAAAGGCGGCAGGAAGGGTTTCCATAAGTACATTGGCAACAACAAGAGACGAAACCAAAGATGATGTAGGCTTGCTATTAGTGAGGCAACTGACTTGCTGATGACGGAGAACTGAAAGGCAGAGATGCTCACTTTCTCATTTGTGTCAGTTTGTACATGCAACCTGTGCTGTTAGGCCTCCCATGTTTGACTAAATGAAGTACAACAACAGCAGAAAAATATCAAGTTAGGGACTATGTTAACAAACTGTGTAAACATACAATGGGGACAGACTGAAGACATTCAAAAGTTCTGAGAGAGCTGGCAGATACCATTTCAAGGTCCCTCTCTGTCATCTTCAAAGGGTTGTACCTGTCAAAGTGGTTCCCTGTAGCCTAGAAAAAGGCAATTATTATGCCCATCTAAAACCAAAAGACAATCCAAGGTAATACAGACTGCCTGCGAAGAAAATGCAGTAAATCCTTTTGGAAGCTATTTCCAAGCAAAAAGGTAGTTGGAAACAGCCAGCATAGATTCACCAAGGGCAAATCATGCCTGCTCATGCATTGTCTTCTACATTGAGTTAACTGGCTGAGTGGGCAAGTGCAGCAGGGTCACCTGTAGTAGCATTGCAGTATAACTGCAGAGAAATGGCCTAGAAAGGTGAAGAACAAGGTAGGTAAGAGTGACTGGACTGATGGAAAAACTTGCTCATAAGTAGTCAACAGTTCAAAAACATCTTTTGAGTTATGTTCCTTTGGGATTAATACTAGGGCTGGTCCTGTTTGAGATCTTCATCAATGACCTAGACAGTGGGAAAGAATACACTTTGTAAGTTTGCAGAAGAAAGCAAATTTGGGCGCTAGTACGTACACTGTCATTCAGAGAGACTTCTACGAGATGGAGGAATAGGCTGACACAAACTTCGTGAAGTTCAACCAATACGAACACAAAGTTCTGCAGTTGGGATGCAATAACACCATGCTACAATGTAGGTGGACGCTGACTGGATGAGGATTAGTTTTGTATGAAAGGATCTGGTGGACCTGGTTGTCGACAATTTGAACATGAGTGAGCAGTGAGCCTTTGTTTCAGTGAAGGTTAACCACTTACTGTCTGCATTAGGAAGAGTATAGCCAGCAGGCAAAATGAAGCGATTGCTCTCCTCTGTGTGGCACTTCTGAGGCTGAAGTATTGTTTCCAGTTTGGGGCTCCCCAGTACAGGAGAAAGATTGACAAACTGGAGGTGATCTTAATAGAGGGTTACTAAGATGATGAAGAGGCAGGAGGAACACATGAAATAAAGAAAGGCTGAAGAAGCTGGGTTTCTTCAGCATGGAGAAGAGGAGGCGAGGAGACAACCTGTTGGCTGCATTCAGCTGTCTTTTGCCGGTTATAGAGAGGAGAGTCTTCTCAGAAGTGCAAAGTGAAAAGTTGAGAGACAAAAGCTGCCATAATGGAAATTCCAAATGCATATATAAATTCACAGTGAGGATGGTCAAACACTGGTACAGGTTGTCCAGAGAGGCTGGATAATCTTAATCTTTGGAGATATTAAAAACTCAGCTGTACGAGGTCCTGAGCAACCTGACCTAACTTATATGAGGAGGTGAGACCAGATGAACTTCTAACCTAAACTATCTTAAGTTGTAAAATATTTTGCTTAAAGTCTATTAATACTTTGGAGAGAAAAAAAAAAGATGGAATTTCAACAAAAACAAATTCTGAGCATTATTTACTTCATTTTCTTTTTTCCTTTAATACTTTGTTTTGTGGCATACTTTTAATGACAAATTAATATAACATGTCTTATCCTGTCACATAGCCTGCTATCCATGACTATCATTATGTGACATGCTGAAATTCTAAGGGTTTGGGGGTTTTGGAGTTTTTTTAGGAATTTTTGAATTATACTGTCACTGCATTGCTGCTTAAATTTCCTCTGAAAGGGAAACTGTGAGTTTTTCTAGTTTCAAGACACTATACGTGCCTAATGAAAAACATGATCTTGTTTAGGGGCGGCTCAGGAATTTGGAATCAATGTACTACAGTGTGCGTGTACACAGTTTTTAACAAAATTAATTGCTTATAGATTAGACTTAGTTATTCTGTAAAAGATGGAAATAACAGCTGACAAGCACATTTTATTATTCCTTATTATATACCTACACCTCATCTCTTGCTCATTGTTGCCACTTAACATTAGTATTCATAGCATGTTATCTTGAAAGCAGAGATAATAAAACAATACCACTGTGGTCTTCCCCATAGCAGAGCCCTGCAAGAGATCTGGCTCTTTGAGAGTCCTCAGTGATTTACAGTCAATCTTATTCTATTGCTTTTTTTCTCTACCTCCCTCAGGGTAACAACACTAAATAAAAAAGATGCTTTCAAATCATACAATGAAGTTAGAAATATGTCAATAACAGATTCACTTGGCGATTCTTGAAATCACAACACAATACCTTTTTTACAAATAAATAAAGTACAAGAGAAATATCTGTCTGTCTAGTACATGTAGGAGTACTTGCTATTAAACACTTTAATATTTCCATAATACCTAATTAGTGACTGTTGCTTCTTTTTCAGCCAGGGAACAAAAAACTCTTTGCCAAGGAAGAACTGGAACTCATTCCAATTTACTGATGAAGAAATTAAACTTCAGAGACCAGATATGACTTCCCAAGGTCCTTATGGCAGAAAGGAGGGCAAAGAAACAATTTAACTTTGCTTTTTCCCTATACTTCAACTGCCTTATATGTCACAGTACAAGGGCTGAGGAAGACAACGTAGGGGTAGTCCTAGTACAAGTTCAGATATAAAAGGAGTGTCTCTAGGGCAGTCTACAGAGCAGAACACTGTTAAGATTTTCAGTAATAATGAAAAAGCCAAGGTAGGCTGGCTCTTCTGATAGAGAGGCCTTCAGCATTACTCATACTGTACCAGCTAACTCTTGAGCTCTAGGTTCAGGATTTGCATAAGCAGTTGATCGGAGCAGTTTTGCCTGCAGTTGATCCGAGCTGGACGTGCAGTGCTGTGGGAAGCCCATCTTCTCCAAGCTTTAAGAAAATTCAGGACCCCCCAATACCTCAGTCAGAGTCCTTGTCCTAGCAGTGAAGGAAGTTTCCTTACCAGCTAGAAAGTATAGATGGAAAGCAAATTTGGTGCTTGCCTCCTGTCTCACACATTGGTCTAGAAAGAAATATATTCTTTAAGAAGAGCAGTTCCAAGCATTGGGATTTTGGTTCAGTTTCCTAATGTAGCATCTTTCTTATTCTCCATTCATAAAAAGTCTTAGGGTTTCTTTGGAAAAATCAAGTTACAGTATTTGCTTTTAATTAACACAGATACTCAATGAAATATAAATATTTGGGATAGGGATAGTCTATGAGGGGCATGATATCTACTACTATTTGCAGTAGCTTTTGTGTAGTAACCAAACTCCTTTTTTGTGTGTTTTATTTTGTCCCCCACTTTATGCCTAAGGTCTACAGATAGACACCAAGTCTGCGACAGGCTGGAGTGTGGAATTCACTACACAGCTATGTTAGAATCGCTGCACATACATGCACTTTGTGGGCCTTGAGTACATACTCTTGCTCTGGAATTCCTAGGTAGGTATGTGGATGCCACCATTTTTTAAGTGTGTAGCTTTTACATTTCAGAAATAACAGCCATTACCATGAGAATTCTTCTTCAGCTCTGTCATGACAGAAAAGCCAGAAAATGTATCAAGATCCGGCTCTGACTTTCTCAGTGAAAAAAGAATTAGCTAAGACTTGTCTATAAGCACTCAGTTTTCTGCATATGATACTTGAAACTGATTAGATTAT
This sequence comes from Buteo buteo, assembly GCF_964188355.1. Lineage (NCBI taxonomy): Eukaryota > Metazoa > Chordata > Aves > Accipitriformes > Accipitridae > Buteo > Buteo buteo. The sequence goes on along the minus strand of NC_134184.1, from coordinate 27,260,000 downwards.
GTGTTCTGAAAAAATGTCCAAGTGATTACCTTTTATCAGTACACAAAAAATTACAAATTTACCTAATTCCTGAAAATGTCTTTAATATTTGTACAAGAACTTGAACATAGAGAGATTTAAAATGATCAAAGAACTTTAATACCAATTTTGTACTAAAGGAATAGGAAGCTCAGTAGAGAGCATACATATATGTTATTGTGGTGTTTCAATTGAAAAATCCACACTGAGACTACAAATGCTACTTCAGTTTTTGCATTCACCCCTAAACAACTACAGTACTTATGTCTGAATGACTGTGAATAGAACAGGTCACTCTGTACATTTGCATGAGGATGTCAGGTACATGACAGTAGGATAATGAAAAATGCAGAAATAGAACAGAAAATGTAGCAGGCTTCAGCTCATGAATCTTGCAATGACATTAAAGAAAAAAAATCAAACTTGTGCTGAAAGAGCTAGTGGCAAAATCATGTGCAAACTGTAAGAAAGATTTGTTTTGTGAATACTGATTATACTGACTACTGGAACCACTCTAATCTTTATTTCAAAACTGAGCTATGAATGGCAGTTCTTTTTCATCCTCTTCTATTAAAGAAAAAACCTCACATATATATTTTAGTAGAATTAGCCCATTTGCCAGCTTAGGACATTAGCAAAAGCAAATACACAGTACTTGTACTCTTCTAAATCAGTATGAAAAATACTGCGTCAAAACAGCTTAAAAAACTTATTTAGAGAATTATTCAGGAGCATTATGATTTTGATTGAAGAAACAGGAAGTGGTTTATACACAGATACAAAGCTTCTTTGTAAGTAAGTAAATAAAATACTCTGAAAATATTTTATTTTTATATATATGAACTCTAGATTATTTTTTAATATTACGTGATAGATTTCATGAACAAAAATAGCTTACGATATTTGTAAAATAGATAGAAAGAACCCAGTATTTTTGTGGATACTATTTCAAAACAATTAACCTAAGACAATTACAAATATCTTTTCAAAATTAACAGAGCTACTCAGGCATAGCTATCTGTAAATGCCACATGGTGAATCTTCTGTGCTGTTATTTAAAGCCAAATTATGTTTTCATGTTCAAAAATTACATGGCCATTTTGGACTTTGTATAACCTATTGAATACTTGAGGATTTTCATGTTCATTACTTTCAGATGTGAAACAGGATTTTTTTTTTCTAAGAAACACATCTTTGTGCATATGTGTTTACCCAAATCATTAGTAAATGGATAAATATGGTCTCCAACATTGTTCCAACAGTTTTCTCTAATACAAAAGGATGAAATAGTATACCAATAATTAAAACCCTTCTAAAATCTTTTTTTTGCTGTTGTTGTTTAAAAGAATTTTTCCTGCTTTACCTTTAATTTCTCTACTAATTAATATATTAACCTTATCCAGCATAATTCTTATAATCTGATTTCTTTAGATAAATTTTATTGGTCTCCAGAAAATAAGATGCTTTTATTGGCTGTAGTCAAGATTGCATGCCACTGTAAGTATATATGACTGCATGCTTTCATCAAACAAGCTACTTCATTGCCAGATGGGTGCAAAGTATTTATAAAAAGATGACTAAAGGAAAGCTAAATCACCTAGACATAATACAGATATGATTAACAGCTTCCAGACTTTGAGTTAAGGAAGATATATCAAGGAGGCTTATTAAAGAGATTTAGGCCATTATGTCTAGATTTAATCAGCTGGACTTGGAAGATCTGCAATTTAGAGCAACTTTATCACTAATTATGTCCTGGATGATCAAGCCTAACAGCAAAAGAAAAGATACACATCAACCTATTGCCTCTAAGTGGCTCATAGAGATCAGAGAAACATGGGCAAAATGGTTATTTTATGTAGTTGTTCCAGCAAGCCAGTCCTCCCATTTGCTTCCAGGCTTTAGATCAATGATATCCTTGAAGTAGAAAATAAGATACTAGAACAGAACAATTCTTTAAACACAAAAAACTGCAGGTGTCATTATGAGTCACCTTAAACAAAACCAGACTTACCCCTCTGCAGTTTCACAAGGCAGCTCTTCCACTCTTTTTCGGTCTAAGAATTTGCGACTAGCAGAAAAAGTCACTCAGTCATCTTTGGGTGTTTTGCATAATTTCTTTCTTTTCATCATTTCTAAGGTTTGGATCTTCCTCGATGCAAAAAAGTACACTCTTCTCAGGAGTGCCCTAGCCTCATTGTATGCCAGCAGATCACAGTTTGCTGTTCTCCTTTCATCGCTTCTGTTGCCCTACTCTCCAGAAAGTTCTTCCAACAGGACATGGACAGTTGTCCACAGCTAATTTTCTCTTGATCTAAAAATCAGAAACTGAGGCAATGCAAATATCTAGCCTTCTTCACTGCTGCCTATCCAGAAGGCATGCACTCTTTAGTCCTTCTGCCATAAACACCTCTGCGATCTGTCACACTTTCCGTCTCAGCCCTGAGACTCAACAGCACTGCGTAATGCTGAGGATTTGTCCCTGGTAGCAGCAAAAATACTTGGACATTTTTCTAGCGGCAGAGAGTTGTTAGGCTTTTGTCCAATCTCCTTCGACCAAAATTCCCCTAAGGGATTCGGGCTGAAATTCAGAGTAGGCTGGAGCAGAACTGCCAGACCACCAGTGAAAACTCTGGCCCACAGGCTCTCACCTTGCTTCAGATAATACCTGGAAAGTTTCCAGGGTGCTGCAGTTTCAGACACTTTAATTTGCTGCCTTGCCTTAAAGCTTGGGATCCTCCAGGCAAGTATAGCTCATGTCACTTTATCATCATCATCATCTTCTTCCTAGGCCAGGAAGACAGCTGCTACAGACACCACCACTCGCAGCTTCGGCTGGAGCTAGAAAAGTGGCATATTGCCTGACAAAAGCCGAGCCAGAGGATTTCTCTGCTTCCCCTCCAGTACACGAGAGAGTGGTTGGAACACCTACAGAATCCACATATATATTTGGAAGGAGTATCCTGGTACATTAAAAGGGAACAAGTATGAGTCTGGGAGTGGTGAGGACACAAATAAAATGGTAAGAGGCCAAATTTTAGCTCATATATTCTCACACACTTTTTGTGTTTTGTTTTTTTTTTTTTTCTCTATCCCTTATCAAACATATTACATAAACTTTGCCTTCTTACTTCAAAGATAAAGTGAATGTCTTAAAATTAATCTGGAAAAGTCTGCAGATATACTCTAGGATAGTTTGGAGAAACTCAATCAATTATATGATGGGTTTGAAGGAACCAACTTGCTTAATATATGCTAAAAAATACGTCAACAAAAGCTTCGGTAAATCTCTGTTTAAATGGTGAAAACAGGACATGCTTTCTTAGAATATATTCTTATCTGTTGCGGCCATTCAGGAGCCAATGCATTTACACTAAAATGATCTGGGGCTTCTGGGTGACCGGGACATGTTTTCCTTTCCTCCACTGCACCAGTTTTTGGTAGGATGACAAATAATGGAGTATTGGTCTGGCACCTCATTGCCATAGCACCAAAAAAAAGCAGGAAAATAAATGGTCTGAAATGAAAGTATAAAACCATGAAAACTGAAGAACACAATGATATTGACAATTTTATGCTGAATCAGAGGCATTAATTAGTAGGATGAGGAGTAAACCTCAGATTTCCACATGCCTAAGAAGTGCAGCAATTATATGATATTCGTTTATTCAGGAAAGAACACAGTCCTGCAAAATGTAGGGCATCATACTAAATGGCTCACACGACCTGATTTTCTCTTCCTTTTGTTGATCCCAGAGAAGTGACAAGGTACATAGCATGTTTAATTATTTCCATAGTAAGAATTTTCAGTATCAGTACAAAAAAGAGTCTAGAGTATGTGTCTAGATACTGACAGGTTTGCTGTGCTGTATCTCAGCAAGATTTTTGTATGGGTTAATCCATATGAACTTGGTTAGACAAAGCACACAAATGCCACCCTCTTCTTAGCATTCCTCCAAATGTCATACTCCTCAAAATAATTAAAATATTTATTTTAGAAACTAAGAACAAGTGAAGTTATCTCAGGACTGAATTATAAAGCTGGAAAAGAACAAGGAGTGAACAGGGAGTTCTTACATTAAAAAGAAAATCAAAGCTTTATTTAAAATTGATTTTGAATGAAAAGCATAAGGGCGTCATATAACAGCCAATGACTATTTTTACTTAAAAAATAAAGAAGGGGAAAAAAGACATTAACTCCAGAGTGCCACTTGCCTAGTGATTACACTTGTGAGATTACCCTGAAAAATACTGGTACAGCTCTTGGGAGGAGACACTACTCATTAGCAAAAATATAAATATAAATGCAAATGGAAGGCTTCTATTGATCTGCATAGAGACACATTGTGAATTTAATTTAAACATGTATGTTTTTAATGTTTTGCCTTTCTAATGTTTTGCTTTTCCTTTTGCTAGAGACTATAGGAAGATACTTTGGCTTTCAGTGTCACACTTTCAGCAAGAAATTTTGTTTAGAAGCTGCAATTAAATAATTCAGAAATAATTAATTCAGAAGACAACCCATTAAATTATAACCCTCCCCACTGGTTAACTTGGTGCCAAAATGTATTGTTTAATTTATCATTCTTAGTATTTTTAGAAGGCCTCAAGGCAGGGAATGAAGCAATAATAAATAGGGAATAGTGGATAATTAGAGAAGGAAATGTGGAACAAAATTACTAAGGGCTTTAGGTGAAGTTCATTATTACTATTTAATAGTGCCCAAGAGCATTTGATCAAATTATGGATCATGTTTAAAAGTGGGCTGAGAGAAATCCTGGTGGAGGAGAGTTTTCTCACTACTTCTTTCAGAATTTTGCAGTAAGTTTTACAGAATTTTAACAAGCAGTAAAAAAGCAAAAGTATATTGACCAAACCTTCTACTTTATCACACACGGTGCTCTAGTGAGATCTGAAGAAGACAAGAGTTTCTTCATTCTCTCAGATATTGTTCAAGCTGAGACTATTACATGATTAAGCAGTAAAACACTTCAAGCATGAGTGATAAGGTGACATATTGTAAGTGCAGCCCTTAGGGCTTTTAAGCACAAGGTGAAGCTGATTTTTTTTAACTCTTCAGGGTTTTTGCTTTTTAACCTCATCTTAAAAGAACACCTTTTCTAACACAGATCTTTCAAGTTAACCTGAACTTTTAGTATGGTTTTTTTTTAATTTATTCGTTCATTTTCCTTATGCATTTTTGTTATTTCTTTTAACCATATTATCAAAAAAAACTAATCCTGAAAGTATTTTTGGACACAAATATGTGCGCAAAAATACAAAACTCTTTTTTTTCATCATTTTTTTCATAAAGTCGAGATCCTCTCTGTCTTGTTTTCAGTTGGAAGACTTAAAAAAATGAGAAAGCATGAGAACCATGACACACAGCAAATAAAAGCATTTAATTTAAAGAGAGTGTTTAATTTATGGAGTATTCTTTTCTGTTTAAATATGTTTTCTGAAAGTCTGTACCACAGAAATTAAAAAAAAAAAAAAAAGTTAATGTTTTTCTGTTTTTCTATGCTTTAAAAAAAAAAAGAAAAAAATAAAAAGAGAAAAAACCTGATTGGTGTTCCACAGTAACAGAGTAGGGGAGTAGGAAACTGAATTATTTGTGAAAATTTCCCTTCCAGGGGAAGAGCTACATTTTCAGATATATATTCTGACTCAAAGCAAAATGATGTCTGTTAAATATGAAAAATTTTATAGGATGGACATTCCAGTTACTCAACAGTTCTGATCATTAGAAACCTGAGCTCTCCCTCTTTAGACATTTGATTCCATAGACAAAGAAAGAGGACTTTGGGCATTATGTTACTTTTTTTTCTCATAGATTTTGTTAAACAGCAAAAGACTCAAGTTGGTTTACCTTTGAACTGAGTTTGTGTGACTGGCCAGGTTGTTTGATGTGTTTCATTTGATGTTCTGGAAGTTTATAAAACCACTGGCACAATTTAATAAATAATTCTAGTGGTTACAGTACTAGCAGTAATAGTAAGAATAAATCACTATTCCCAATGTACAAATTGCCCTAATTATTACTTTAAGCAGAGAAACAGGGTGTTTACTACCTTGGTCAATATGGGAATGATTAAAAATGACTTGTGATCTGTATCCAAAAATGTGATTTAGGTACACAGTTTGAGGTAGCATGAAAAGGTAGTAGAAAGCACCAGCAGATTTTTCACTCAGATTCACGTGATGGGGGACAGAAATCCCTTAGAAAGGGGAGGGTCAGAATGTCAAAAAAAGAGAAGTCCAGTTGTCAGCCAGGGGAAAGAAGTCAGTTGTTTGGATACATTTTGCACCTAGGTTCTGTGTCAGTGATTCCTGAGCACTCTTTGGACTAATCCACCATACACAGAACGAGAACGGAGCTGTTTTCCCTGAGACCGTGTCCTTAGTGCAGAGAATATCTCATTTATGTATCCCAGACAGAGAGGCTACAGCTCCGTCAGCTGTCATAGTCTGTCTTCCGTGACTTGGACCTCCTCTCTCTGATGTATTCTCTGATTTAGAGGCAGTTTTGGAGCTGTCTGTTGTATTCTGTAATGATATTCACGTCCATAACCTTGAAAATAAATTATTTACTTTGAAGGTTGGCTATGTTATCGTGTCTCTAAATCCCTCTACAACACTTCCTAGTGCATGTGTGCGGGTACTTGATGTCTGACTCATCACACATGGAAATTGTATTGCTTAGGCACTTTTATTTCAAAATCATAGTCTTTCTAAATGGGAAGTTGAAGAAAATGGCTAAGCAGATATCTCTGAGTACTACCAGGAAAAGATCAGATGAGTCGAAAAAACAGAAAAAATATCAATATATGTTTTAACTGGTTGGACTGCTTTATGTTGGCCTTTTTCATTCACCTGACAAATTGCTCTGACACACACCTGTAATAATAGAGAGCTCCAAATGGGCTCAAGAGAAGAGATTTTCCTTGTTGTCTTGGGAGGAGCATCAGGCTTCCCCATGAAGTGTAACTGGGGTCATCACTGCAATTTAAATAATGCTTTATCAATAATGTAGAAGTTGATTTTAGCAATCATTTTTCTGTTTCTTTTTATTTTTTTCTCTGCTGTTCTTTTCTCTGAAAATTTGTGCAGAGAAAATACATTTACCTCACTGTGATAATGGTGGAAATAACATTTGTTAAGGGATTGATTATTGCATTTTGATGATAATTTCGTCTTTCTGAAACTTTCTCAACCCATGATTTTTCCTGTGCTAATTTTTTTTATATTCTCTAATCTTCCTTTAGTCTTACTACCCAGATCATCCTTTACTTGTCTTTTTTTTAATCTTCTTTATTTAGCACATAATTTGTTATTAAATGTTATTACTCTTCTAGTATCAAATTCACCTGTCTGTTCTTCTGTAGTCATTGACAATGTTCAGCTTGAAATCTAAGCTGTCGGGTCAATGGCTCATTTTTTAAGAGTTTAGTGAACTCCAGAACAGATTTAAGAAATACTACCGCTACTATTTTGCATTTATAACATCTTTTAAATGAAGATTACAAAGGCGTTTATGATCATAAATTAAGCTTCATGATGGCCTTGAAAACCTGAAATATAAATGCCTGATCTTTTACATTTTGCAGCATAAAGATCATTAAACTGAGCAAGTAAAAAGGAAAAAAAAAAAAAAGAGCTATGATTTGCAATGGTTAAGTGACTATTCTAATATTTTTCTGAAGGAAAAGTCACCGCTACTTTTAAAAATCAAGATGACTTTAAGTATGAATTATTAATCAAAACCTACAGTCACTTTTAGATATAATTTACATTACACATCTTAGGATATGTAACTGTTACAGTCTGCTTAATAATTAGGTCAATAGAAAGACAGTGCCCTCCAGACAGGCATAGGTTTGGGTCAGCCTGTGAGGCAATTCATCAAACTTGGTATAGTGCCTCCCAGGCAAGTAACTATTCACTTTGGTCTGGAAGAGAAGGCAGAGTGCTGAGATGTCTCCCAGGCAGAAAATTAAATGGGTCAGCCTTGGAGGCAGCCCAGATAGGTGACTGTTCAGCTTTCCTTGAAAATGGATTAACATACTAAGGTCATTCCTGAGTACATAACTATTGGCTCCTGCTAGCTGACAAGCCATTATTCATGGACTTCCTTCCATTTGAAGGGCTGCTTATTGCGGCTTATCTTAAAAATAGATTATGAGCCGATTAGCCTTTGATTCTAGTAATAAAGTCCTGTTTGTGAACATGAATGTATGTTTTACTAGAACATAAAAAATCATTGACCCTGTTGGCTGTATCTTTGCTAGGGATACTAAAAGATCTTCACTCTTAATTGGCATTGTAGAAACTGAGACCACATATTAATATATAAGAAAGATACTAAATTTCAAACAGGGAGGCTTATATACACATCTGCTTGTATATAAGCCTTTGACGGGTTTGAAAGTCTAGTGAGCATATGCCTACTTGGAGTACATATGTGCCTGACTTGGAAGAGAATGTCAAGAGCTTCGGAAATTTAAACTGGCCTTTTATTCATGCCTATCTGAAAACTGAAGATACTGTACTATTTGAGGAAAATACACTGAAAAAAACCCACAATTTGAAAGTAGTAGAGTAATCCAGACTCTATAAAATAGAAAATACAGATGTAAGAGACTTGACCAAACAGAATAGGAAGCCTGGGAGGAGAGATGAAGAGTAGCAGACTAGCACACAACAAGTTTTTTATCCGATTTCGTCTCAGCTGTTCCCTTTCTTTCCTCATAAGCTCTTGTCAGTTTGTTCTGCGTTGTGGCCGTAAGATTATAAATGGAAGCATGGTATTATTTGAGGGGAGGGAGCCAAGTGGAGAATAGAGGGCATCCAATAAACTGGAAATTCTGATAGATCTTGCTGAGTGCCAAATGGCATGTGCGTAAGTTAGCAACGCTGGAGCAATTCTGGCAGTAGAGAAGAAATTTGGCAGAGGCGATTGAGAGAAAGGGCAGTTTTGTACGGGAAGGCCAAGAGAGACCAGGTAGACGATGAGGCACTTAATGAAGAGCTGCAGGATATAGAAGGTGGTTAGAGAAAGTGGAAACTTTGCCTATACTTACTTCCTGTGTAACCCATGCCAAAACAAAATATTCTGTACTGAAAGCCAACACTTTCATATGCTAGGATACTTTATAGTGTAAAAGGGATGCTAGAAAAATACAGATGATCAAGAAAACCTACCAGAACCACACAAATAAAAATGAACATTAAAGGCTATGGTGGGTGAATATCTTAAGGCAGACAGCTTACTGTAATGTCTGTTTGGATTTTATACAGTGAATGTTTAATGTAAATGCTTGAGCTCTACCTGGAGCAGATGACAGCTCCCTTTTCAAGTGGATGCTTTCATTACTGGTTAATAGATGTTACATATAGTTTGTTCTTTGTGTGGTCCCATAAATCTCAAAACCAATCCACAGGAGGAATACAGAGCAACTCTACTGCTCCACTTTAACCCGCCTTTTTCCTATTGTCAGTGTTATAGTGCATATAATGTGTAAAATTGAGGTTTGGATACCAGATTGTTGGTCTCATTTCATGCCTCAGCATTTTAAGCCTAGGTTATTTCACCAAAAAAGGATGAATGGCATAGCCATGATTGTGTGTCTTATCGGCAAAAGAGTGAATTTCCTTGGGTGGGATTAAACTCAGCATAGAGGTCTAAAGTTTACCCTCAAAGTCACCATCAGCTGCCCTTCTATAGTCAGAGAGGAGAAATAAACACCACCAGAGTGCCATTCATCAGCCGTATTTCAGATTCTATTTTAGAGTGAGAGGAACCACACCTTGGAAGGGCCTTGAATTTCCTAAATGACTGAAGATTTACTGGTTGACTGAAGGTCAAATGCTAGAGGCTTTTTCAGTGGGTGAAGATTTTTTGGTTTGTTTGGGGGTTTTTTCCAAAAACATTCTTGGAAGTCTTAAAAAATCTTTTGAGAAAATACTAGTCTATAGCAACTGTTATTAAAAAAATCTCAAAAGTGTCTGAAGCTGCAACTTTTCAACACTGTAAGACATAGTTCAGAGTTCACATGTTCTTACCTATTCATCCTACAGATGAGAAATCTGTTCACTGAGTATTAGTGTCTAAAAGCCTTGTCTGTCATAGCAATGGGATGGGGCAGGTATGGTATTCCATTACACTGTGGATTAACTTGTAACATGTTTTAACTTGAACAGCTAAATGAATTGATCAAAAATAACAGCAAAACTGTTGTCATGGCTATAGAATGTAATGATAACTAGTTTCTTTTCAGGGCAAAATTTAGAATATGGAATGAGCTGTGTGCTGCTTGCAGGCAAAATCCATTCTGTATTTTATTTTGATGTGTTTTCAATTGAATTATTTTCTGTGGTTCATTTAGCTTCAAATAGAAATTAAAATATTTCATTTTAAAGAAGCTGACATTATGGAACACCTGACATGTCACTTACTGACAGAGATTATGTAGTTTTGTGTTTCTCTTAAAGCTTTTGGGTACAACTGTCCTTGCTTTGACTGTGAGAGAGGAAAGGATTTTTCTAAACATCTTGTTTCATCAAATGAAGATCAGACAAAATGTGAATGTTTGATTTTTCTTGAGCAAGAGGTTTCTAAATTCCAAGTGTCTCCTGGAATTGTCACTGGTTTCTGCCAAGTGCTAGCTCTATAAACCCACCCTGCCTTTGTTAGCTTTCAAAACTTGTTGGGTAAAGACTAAAATGATAATTTTCAGCAAATAGGGCATGATATCCACATTTTCTCTCTACTCTTCAAAGTCACAGAAAGAATTATTCTTGCTTCAAGCGCAATTACTCCCAGAGTTTCTGTGGTGGAGTTTTGCTTCCTGTATTGATTCTGACACATGGTCTTCCTTGAAGACACAATAAGGAGCACAATACATGGATGGGGCTACAGACTCCTACCCTGCTCTGTTTTTTAAATTCACATTATCTAATGCCTCCAGGTAATAAAGAAGTAGATAAACCTATTAATCAATAGAATTAAATTGGAAAGTAGACGTTCTGTGGGCACAAATATCCTTACCTCTACCGACAGACTTCCTTGATAAGTAGGCACTCAGCACATATCTGTGAGCCATTTATACTTTATATTGGCATGCCATTACGATCAGTGTTTAACCATTTCAGTGTTGTGAAATTCATCTCTAGGTTGTCCATGTTTCTGCTGTGTTTCCACTGGAGTGCTAACCTTCCTTTGACAGCTTTGGCTCTACAAAGAATGCTTCTGAGTTCTGCTGAAGCATTAACAGGAGCATGAATGTCAATGAACAAAGTGCTATGGAAAAAATAATAAAAGCAGCCACAACAGAAAAAAATAACTCTTCCCTTACTAACCATGTTGACATTCTCAGCAAAAAAAACCTGCTGCAGATGAAGCTGCTAAGTACTCTGCCCCACATTGAAGCTTTGAGTTGGAAGCAGTTTAAGAAGACTTTCATACAGCTGTATCAAGAGACAAAATGTCACACATGTAAGTTCTTTTACTGAATTATTCCAGTCTGAGAGGATGAAATACATTTGGGAAAACACAAGCACAAGTCAAAATCAGTGCAATGAAGATCACATCCTGAAACTTAGTTTAAGGTTCCTCTCCATGCCCAACATCCCATATTTGCTCTGCAAGTACAACTTGCTTTAAGAAAAATTGTCAAGGCCCTGCCTGAATGATGGGCCACACTGGTGGCAACTAGTCCTGCCCCCACCCCAGGCCTCCCCCCGAGCCCTGCCCATTGGCCCAGGAGCCCCGTTTCAGCTCAGTCCATGTCCATGACTCCCTTCCTCAGCGATGCCGTAGGCTTGCCGGTCTCCAGCTCCACCACAGCCCTGCCCTGCCCAACCGTGGGCCCCACTGATTTGGACCCAGGCCATGGTCTGATCTCAGCTTTACATTTCTAAGGGCTCCTTGGGATTTCCTGTTGGAGTTGTATGGTTGTCTTCGTTCTAAATTCACAACAGAGACATAGGAGGAGGAAAGCTCTGTGATGAGAGAATAGCCTTTTAATATCACTAGGTTATTGAAAGTAAGTCTTTTTTGAAATAAAGAGGTTCATTGATATCAAGTTTCAGGTTCCTTCCACCCCCTTTTAGGCAATCAACTGTGGCATCTAATCAAGGAACACTGAGATGGATTCACCTCGTCTGACTTCAGGCAAATGCTGGGTGCCTAGTTCAAGCTGTCTGGTTCGAGATTTTAGATCTGTTTGCGTAGTGCTTTGAGGGTTTTATTTCTGACATTTGCCTTTGGAAAGATACCAATTCAAGCTAGTGCTTATCTGAGAAAGTTCAGTGCACTGGAATAAATTTTCACCAAAGGGTGGAAGAGACTAAAATGGCCATTCAGCTTCACCAACTCTTCAGACAAGGCAGTCATGTCATTAACATAACTATTTGTTTTTAATCTGTAACTGGAGCCAAAAATGTTACTAATGAGTGAAAGTGGAAAGTGGTAAGAGCTTTATAGCTATGCTCTGCTGCAGCATCACAAAGCATTGCTGACAGGAGGATACACACACCACTGCCATCTCTGTCACGGTTCAAGACCAAATGACAGTGTGGAGACTAAATAGGCTTGGATAGCAGAGCATTTAATCATGGATGTATGCAGTTTTACAAATTAGATGACTTCCCTGCACTGCAGCAACCATGTGATCACTGCCCCCCCAGCTGTCACAATCCTGCTAGGGTGCAGGGATGGGTGGTGACATGCCACTGTGGTCCCTCGGGGTGCATTGCAGCAGCCTGAGTACCTTGTCCTGTCTCCCTGGTCATAGGCCTCAGCCAGCTCCTGGTGCAAACACATCTGACTCACTCCTACCTTTGTTGTTTAATGATTGCGAAGGGGACTTCTCCCTTCTGTAAAGCCAACAAACTCTCTTGTCCTTGG